>NC_080633.1:100006776-100606776 GCF_027579445.1 Ammospiza nelsoni | reverse complement strand
TACAGATAGACAGATGGGGACAGAGAAGGACTGGTAACTCATCCAGCACATTACTGATGTAGGGAGAAAGGGACTGAGCTGTCCTGTCCCTGCTGGACTGAAGGCTGCTGTGTATGGTTCTGGTGGCTGAATGGAAGACGGTTTGGAGCAGCACTGCTTTGGGTATGATTATGTATCTGACATCCAAAATGTAGTCACTCATCAGAATAATGGGTTTGTAGACTGGCTGTTGCTTTTCTGGGAGAGGGAGAAACAGAGTTTGGGAGGAACTAGTGTGTGCATGACAATTAAACCCAGAAGTTTATGGGTGTCTTGTGATTTATTACAAGACTTGTAGGAAGCTAGAGTAAAACCAAAACCAAGTTACCGGAATTACTGTTTTACATTAGTTCTCAACTCATTTTCATCTTTATATTGCTGGCAGGCTTTTGCTGTTCCAGTAGGATGTAAGAAGTTTTGAAGTGTTCCTCAAGGTGTGCTTCCCACAGCCAGTTGCCATTGGTAGTCATCTTTGTAACCTGCTGCTAAAATAAAATCAAAGTCAAAATACAGTCACTGTTTTCCTAATAATAAGTTCTATGTGGTTCCAGGTGTCAGTGCTAATAATGATCAGCACTGCTCTAGGTGAGAGTGAGAGTGGCCTGGCTTCAGTGGCATCACTGCTATGCCAAGGCTCTGTGAAATATTTTTCTATTGAAAAAAAGGATTTGCAGTCTAATGGTCTGCCATGTTGACTGTAAAAATTTCTGGGAATCTGGAAACTTCCAGGAGGAGAACGATTCTCTTCCAACATGCTTGCACACAGTGCAGTGAAGTCTGGGACCTGCATTTGCAGAGCTCCCCAGGATCTCACCTGCGCACCTCCCCTGGGGAGCTCCATTGGATCAGGGGCTCACAAGCCTGGGGGCCTGCAGCACTGCTGGGATGCCCCAGAAGCCTTGAAAGCCAGCCAGGGGAGGTGATGAAGGAAACCCAGCTTCTCCATAGTCTGAGTCCCTTGCAGTCAAGAAAGCAGACTTACTTTGAAAACTCTGAACTGGTTCCCTGTCATGGACAGCTGTGCTTCTGAAAATCTACTCTTAGTACCTCAAAATGCAGTTTTTCAAATTGGGGATGACTCAGAAAAGTTGTGTGTGTGTCTGTGTGTGTGTGTTCGCTTTGGAGGGGGATTGAACTGAATGGAACTGGACTGAATTTTTAGATAAGGAAAGTCTATCCACATGTATTATGGATAGGATTGTCAGGTTGCCCCTTATTCCAGTGACTAGACATATGAATTTAATACAGGACCTTTATTTAATATCAAAAAATTTCCTTAAATGTGGTGTCAGCAAGCAAAAAATGCAGAGGGACCTTTGCAAATAAATTGTTTTTATTGGTTAACTGAAGAAAAGGAGGATGATTGGGACCATTTGGGACATGTGTGCTTTGAAGTTCCTCCAAAATTTTTTCCTTCTGACTTAACAGAACAAAATCAGGAGGAAAAAAAAAAAGGCAATAGGTTGATACCATGCAGACATATTAAATTAGGTTCCATAGCTGTTTTAATTTAGACAGGTTCTTCCATCTCGGCATCACCGCTGCATTGTTTACTGGGGAAAGAAGTCACGGCAATAAACAAACAAACAAACACAAAGACTCAGGGCCAGTGGCTGCCTGCGGATCACTTAGCAACATCAATATTTCTGTGCACAAATAAAGGTCTGCTGCTGCAGTGCCTGCTGCCAGCGTGTGCGAGCGTGTGTGCCTCTGTAGTGCTGACCTTGTAGGCAGAGAGAGCAGCCTGTCAGTGATTGGTCACTCCTTAATTTGGATGTCTAGACATTTCAGGCCGCGCGAGCGAAAGGCAGACATCTAAAGACGTGAGAAGAGATTCTAAGGGATACCAGGGCCTTAAAATAATTCCCTGTCAAACTGCAAATGTATTTTGTTCATTTTAAAAATATATGGGTACAAGTGACTGAATGGAACGCGTTACTGAAGGCTTTATTTTTTATTATCACTATTAATTAATGTGCTTCTTGGATGTTTTCACATGGCTGTGGTATAAATAGTAAAGCTTCCTTAAAGGTTATCGGCGAGTGTGAGAGAGTTAATATTATGATTGGTCTGCTGGCTGGAAAGATGTTTTCTTAATTTGCTAAGAAGCACAATCCAGAATCCTTAGAAAATAAATGAACTATGTTTAAAGGCACTACCAAATCTTAATTTATAATATTAAAACTATGGTCAGGAGTGTAATCTCTGAGAGTGTCCAGATGAATAGGAAATTATTGTCCATCTGCCTTTTATTCAAAATGTCTCTATGTGCAAGCAAATGTGTTTATACCAACATGTAGAAAAGGCTCAATTCTGCCAAATGCTGAAATCCCTCAATTCCCACTGATGCCATTGGGCATTTCAATGTTTCCAGGGCATTAGGCCTACATTTGCAAAACAATGGCATGCATATACGTTTACACCGGCCCAAATTTTCAGCTGCTCTTTCAATATATCTACAAATGGGGCAAATGATCACCTAGTTAACATTTGCATGGATTGTTGTTTGGGATATGGGATATTTGTGCAATGAATTAGAATTTACATTTTGGTAAAAAATGTTTAAATTTAGAGAGCCATATCTATTACCTTAAGAATATTATACTGTAATAATAAGATCTAAAATGTGGCAGAGCTTGGAGGAGTGAGTATCTTTTGGAGATCTATTTTAGTTTTCTTTGGTTTTAATTCTTTCAGTCATAAATCCCAGAAAAGAGCAACTGGTTCTTGAAGAGCAACCAGCATTTGGAAGCAGCCACTCTACTGCAACAAATTATTTTGAAAATAATGTGAACCAGTTTGATTTCAGTACTGATTCTCTCTGTCCACTATCAGAGAATTCCCATTTGGGAAGAGGTATAGCATCACAGAGAAACTTCCATACAACTGTAGAGGTGTCTGTATTACAGGTGTGGTGGTGTAAACCACTTAGGCAGGACTCACACCTGTAAATGAACCAAGTGTTCTTGTGCAGAAACAACAGACCAGATCTCAGAGCTAGTTTGTACTGTGAGGATCTGCACTACAGCATTAGCAGAATGGTCACCCAGCTGTAGCTATATTGATGTGACACTCACCCCCTGCACCCTCCCTGTCCTCCCAAATCTTTGGGACCAATCCATTTCAGCATAAAAAGTCAATTTATTTTTACATAAATCTCAGCTTTAGAGATTTTCCTCAATTCTGTGAGGAAATTGTTAATCTAGAATAGCTCCAGGTTTTCTTTTTTTCTTTTCTACAAGATTGCCCTGTTCCTTTTTTTTTTTTTTTTTTGTTTTGTTTTGGTTTTGTTTTTTGTTTTGTTTTGTTTTGTTTTTTGTTTTTGTTTTCCTTTCCTAATGTTTGGCTCAAGTAATACCAAACTGCATTAGCTCTTGAATTCTGTATCAGATGAAGAGCTGCCTTCCCTGGGCAAACATCCCCAGATTTCTGTGGATGTGGAGGCAGAGAAAGAACCCACACAGACATGTGATGGCAAAGCACTAACACTGACAGGTCTCTTGATGTTATAAGTACTGTCCCCTCTGGTAAATCTGTCCCATTTTTAGAGGCAGGCCACAATTACTGTATATTCCTTCTCCTTTCTCTTCAGAAAATGTCTCTGTGCAAATAATTAACATACAATCAGACCCCAAACCTTGTCTAACTGCACTGCTGATGGAGGTTTTCATAGAGCCCATTTAAATCTGCCAGGAGGACATTTAAAAGCAGGGAAGAAAGTGAGGTATTTTTAAGCAAACATTCTTTAAACACTTTGATAGAGAAAATTGTACTTTAAAAATCATTAACTAGGTAAAAGAAACAGCAGTGGGGTTCTCCATCACTTGGGCTTCTTATGTGCTAGTGTGTTAAATTGTTTGCAGTATTGCCTGCTAGTTCTTGTGATTTCATTGTATATTCCTCCATTTTCTGCACGTTTCAACTCTGAAGTTCTAATGATTATCTGAGAAGCTTATGTCACTTGTTAACAGAAGAAAATTAATGCAAAAAAACCCTCAGAGAGATGTTATGGAAAGAGAAGGTGGTATCTGTTTTAAACAAAACTGCTTTGTCCCACACTTGCTTCTTATCATTTTCATTCCCACTCTCACAACCCCCATGCTTTTAAGAAGGGGGCTAAGGGATGTGTGACCAAGAAGTGATCTGGCCAGGATCAATTTTGTCCCTGGAGGACACCCACCGAGTTGTCACCACATTGCTTGTGCATCTGGAATGCCTTGTTTTTTGTGTAGCCTGCTGTACCCTTTGGCAATCAAACACATTATTATCCTTTCAACTCTTGTTCTTACTTACCTCACCCTAGGTGAATCCCAGCTTGCAGGCTGTTTCCTGGGTTTGCCTGCTGTGGGTGTCTTCCTGGCTACAGCCATCTTCCCTTTTTGGGTGAACAAAGGGAAAAGAAGGGGCACATAGAGCATGGTGCAGCCTCCCTGCTATCCTCTCCCCGTCAGGGCACACATCTTCAGCTAATCCATGCTGTGGGCTTCCTAGGGCACAAAGTTTTGTGCAAACACCACATTCCTCAGTTCTTCTCTGTTTGATTGCTGTCAGTGTGTCCATGGCTCTCAAAATGTTTTGGGATTTTTCCTGTGACTGTGCTCTATAGCCCTTCCTGTTGCTTTTACTGACAGACTGTTCCTGTTCATGCATTCTTCAGACCAATATTAATATTTCTGCTACAAATGCTATAAAACTGAAAAAACAATATTCTGGTTAGAAGTATTTTAAACTGTGGCTTAAAGAAGTAGACATTTAAGTATCAGTTGAAAAATAAATTGCGTATAATGTTTTGGTAATGGCTTTATATCTGTCTGTCTTTTGGGTTTGGCATATCTATAATTTGGGTTGCTAGTATTACAGCTTAAACAAGCCAACTAGGACATTCTAAAACATTACATTTTCTTGTAGTCTAGACATATTTTCACAGACAGTCCAGCCACAGCTAAGGGTCTCTGTAAGTTTAATACAATTCAGATGCTTCTTCTTTTGGGACAGTCTTAGAGCTTACTGACCCTGAACAAAATATGTGAGGAGTACTCATTTATTGGCCAGATTGGCAGAATTGAGTGGTTTCTGCCTTGTGCAGTCATTTTGCTCCCTTTCCTGTGCTGCTTCCTGTGCTTTGCTGGCACTCCAAAATTGCTTACAATTTCTATGATCCAGTTTGTTCTGTGTGGCTGCTCAAAGGTTTCTACCACTACATCAGAATGAGTACAGCAAGATAGGGAATACCTGGAAGCTGCTCATCAATCTGTCCTGGGATTTTCTTATCTATGTGTCTGCATGACATCAAGAAGGAGGTACTGAATATGTGCCCAGCACCTGTAATGCAATATCCTACTATTCATAAGCTTCCATTAAGGTCACCTGTCTTTGAATCTTCGGAGACACATCACTAGGAATTATCCTGTCCTCTGAAACACTAGTGCTGTGATAGGGACTGATGAGAATTTGAGCAAAACTGTGGTTTTTGAATGCTCTTTGTGGTTTCATGTATGATTTGACTAGATGTATTATTTAGTGTGGTTAACCTAGGCATGCAACTGAGCCCATGTTCTATTACTGGTCAGCTTTAACATTTGCATGTTCCATTTGTTAAAATCATATTTTATGCTAGGAGATGCTTAACTTCTGCATTCATTCAGTAAATGTGCAGTGTGTTTCCATATCAGGTCCTTTGACAAGGTAATACCTAAATGAGCTTCACAGAATTGTTTTAATTCCAATTCCTCCCTATTTTTTTTTCTTCCTGTCTGTAGTGTTCCCAGCAGTGCAGTAGCCAGGATTTGATTTCTGTCAGAAATGATACTGCTTCAGTCTTGTCTCTGTAAGTCTCCGTAGGGAGGTTAGAGGGTGGTTATCCTCCAGCTGCTCTGGACCTGGTCCAGCATTCAATGAGAATGCAAATCCCCTTGAAAGCAGATACCTCTCTGCAGTGATACTGCCTTTATGCTGCATGTGCCTCAGGAAGCTTGTTTTAAGTTTATATTTGCATTGAAATACTGTTATTTTTTTAAAGGTACCCAATCCTTTGCTGTTACGGAAGCTTAGTAAATGAAGATAATTCTTTCCTCTCCTTCTCAACAAGAAAAAAAGAAGAGTATATGTAACACAACTCAGGGCCTTGCCACAGCAGTGTAGGAGATTATTGTTAGTGCTTTGCTGGAACATAACTTTGATTGTCATGGCATTTGCTGCAGTTCAGAACATTAATTCTGTCATGAGAGGATTCCACATCTTCCTTGTTTTCTAAGGCACGGTGTGGCAGCATGAGCTTAAGCAAGCTGGATTTAGTTGCCGATCCCCACTGTCCAGGTGCAGAGGCTCAGATTCGGACCGGCACAGCAGCTTTCGGGGCGGATGCAGCGCTGAACTGCAGGAGGGAAGATGGCAATCCCACGGCCAGTTTTGTGCCCCACGACAAACAGGTCCCAAGACACTGATCCGCTCCTCTCCTAAGAGGGCCGGCAAGCCGTGGCGGGCACGCAGGCTGCGGGATGGAAGCGTGGCCGTGGGGAAAGGCGCTGCCAGCTCCGGGCACGGCCGGGGCTGCTCCGGGGGCGGGAGGGCAGCCGGCCCGCTCGGCTGTGCCGGGGGACGTTCCTCCTGCGCAGGCTGCGGAGCCCGCCCGCTCGTTCTCAGCCGGGCACGCCGCTCTCCAAGCGGCCGTAAATCAGCCGCGCTTCCCCGATTCAAGTTTTATCTTGCTCGGGCCGATCAAAAATAGCCCGTGCGCGGTGGGCTGCCAGCGGAGGGCAGCGCAGAGGGGGCTGGCCGGGCCCGGCTATTTCCGTGCGGGGCGGGCGGCGCTGGGGGCAGCGCGGGGCCCGCTCCCTCAGCCGCGCCGCCCCCCGGCCCCAGCCCCTCTGTTGATCCTCTGTTGTCACTCCCTTAGCGACCGTCGCCACGTCGCGCCTTCGCGTCCTGCCGGGCACCCGGGTCCCCCTCCCTTTGCCTGCTCCCGGGGCCGGCTGTCATGTTTCCAGAAAAAGCCGGCCCGGGGCTGCGGGGCGCTGCCCGTGCCCGGCAGGTGTCCCCGGCGCCGGCCGGCAGCGGCTCTCGCCACCGCGGGGCTCCCGCGCCCCGGCACGCCAGGGCTCCCTCCCTCCCTCCTTGCCTCCCTCCTCATCCGGCCGGGAGGCAGTACGGCAGTTCTCCGGGCTCAGGGAGAGAGGTGGGGGCGAGCCCGAGCCGTCATCTATTTAGCAATAAATAAGCGTGAATCAAATTCCTCGTACTGTTTAATAATTAATAGTTGGATTACAACGTAGATATTTCATAACTAAACGGTTGTTTAGTGCCTTTCTCTGCCGTGCCGTGCCGTGCCGTGCCGTGCCGTGCCGTCCCATCCCATCCCATCCCATCCCATCCCATCCCATCCCATCCCATCCCATCCCATCCCATCCCATCCCATCCCATCCCATCCCATCAGAAGGCTTCCAACCAGCTCCTTAAAGCTCCCTAAACTGATACGCACCCCCACCCAGAGAACTTGAAGGGAAATGGTAGAGAAAGCTCCCAGCTGTGGAGCCTGCAGTGAGGACTCGATTTCGCCAAACATTTTCTGTCAGCAGGAGACGGGCATCCTGTAATCCAAACAGGGGAGGCTAAAGAGGAGTGGACAGACATCACCTATCTGAAATGCTGGTGGTATCTATCCTAGCTTGCCAGATTTTCTCCACCCCTTATCTGCTGGCATCACGTTTCACCATTGCAGTCCCTGCACAGCACAGTGTGTCCCACCAGGTTGCTTGGAGCACCTTCTCATCCCTTCCAAGAGCTCCTGGTACAAGTGTCCCCCAGAACGTGCCTTTGCCCTTCTCTCAGTGATGCCCCAGGCATCCCTCCCCAGCTGACAGCCCCTCTGTGAGCCTGCCAACACCCCTGGGGCTGAGCTGGTGGGGCAAATGCCATGTTCCTTTGCATTTACCACAGTGGCTGTTTTCTTCTCGACAAATCCTTCCTAGCTGCAGAACAGATCCCTCACTACATGAGATATATCTCTGATAGGCTGCATTTTTAAATGTGATTGCCAATATATTAAAAATAGCCAGATTTTTTAGGATTTTTTTCTTTTAATGTTTGTGTGTAGACACAGTAGCTCTGTGTACACAGTTCCATCCTGATCCATTCTTTAGTTTGGGAAGATTTTGGCTTTTGTAAATGAGCAGAAGGTGTCACCTAAGTGAGCACTGGCTCAGCGCTGAAGTCTCTATGGACTAGTTTTTGGATTTATGAGTTTCCACTCTTTCTTGAGTAGCTAACAGGAAACAGTGATGGGCATCTCTGAAAAGCTATAGAAAAATTGTTATTTAAAAAAAAATAAGTGTACATGTGTGAACACTAGGGTGGAAGGGTACATGGCTGTAACTGTGCCTCAAGCTAACCAAGAGGCTCAAAAGGTTAGAGCCACCATAAAAGTTGTTATACAGAGCTGGTGGCATCCCTGCAAGAATTTCACTGCCACTTGCTGTGCAAGGGACATACGAGTTCCAGTAGAGATTTGGGGTTTAACTTTTAGTTGTTATTAAAAACTAGAATGTAATGTTAAACTTCATTTTTTCTCTTTTAATTGGGAGAGGGGAGGAGGGGAAGGAGGGGTTTCAGCAGCTCTTCTTGTTGTGTCTGTTGATGTAATCTCCAGGGAGGTTACCAAGGTTAGATTTTTGAACAAGACAGATCTGTAGATATGTCATTATACATTCAGAAAATATGTGTGCTGAGCTCTTCTAAAGCTCAACATTTCTGGATGCTGAGAACTTTTGAAAATGTGCCCCACTACATGAAATTACTGTATGTCAGAAAAAAAAAAAAAAAAAAAAAAGAAAAAAAAGTGGCAGTCCAGATAACACAGAAGATAGATCAACGGTGTTCTGCATGGCATGGTAGTAAGGACAAGCACAGTGTGAGAGCTGTATATTGAAGGCAAGGAATGCATCATGCTTATGGCTTCTCCACGAGTCAGATTTTACAACTGTGTAGACACAGCTGGTTTTTTTTCTTGGCTTTTCCATGAGCCTTCAGCTGGTAGTCAGGGCAGTGGGTTCATCTTGCTGTGCCTATTTCTTAGCCCAGCCTTTGCCTTTATCACCCACTGAAACTTAAATTGGTTATGGCCGCACGATGCGCGTGGGCAGCGCGTGGCACCGCAGCAGCTCGTGGGTGCAGTGCTGCTACATGCAGTGGTGTCAGTGTGGGGGTTTCCTTTCTTTGATTTCACTGAATTGGAAAACCTTCTTCAGCTCTGTGTGGGTTCTGCTTGTGTAAAGAGTGATTGTAATAGTCACCTTATCTCACAGCTGAAGGACTGCAGCAGAAAACTGTTAAGAGGGCTGGGTTATTTGCACCAAACATTTCCTGTCAGTTTGCAGTTCCTCAGCCTGAAAACTGAGCCAGTTTAAGTTCTGCTTGATCAGATTTACATCCAACGTATTTTCTCTGTTGTTCAGAACAGGTAATTTTCAGGGGAGAAATCATTCTAGCCTTTCCTTTGCCCTTCTCAGTTTTGAGGATGCCGATTTGTTAGCAACTCAAGATGATGGATGATCTCTCTACAGAGATGGTGGCGTAACTACCAGAACCTGAACGTGTTCATGCAGAGAGACCATATAACATGGAGAAACTAAGACTGTAAAGCCAGCTCATACGAAGAGTTATTTTTAGGACATAGGAATACAAGGTTCTTTTTGAGAATTTTCCTATGGTGTCTATAAAGTGCTTTTATAGATAAATAACTATTATGACCTATCTCTTGGCCAGTGGAAAGTGGAGATGTGAGGGTTGGACTGACTGTGACAGAGGTACAGAGAAGAATGGAAGAGACTGGATTGCTTCCATGCCTCTGTAGATTTCCTGTTCGTTGCCATACTGGTTGGATCATGTTGCTTCCCACCTACTGCTTTTGTCCCTGGCATGCTTTGAGTTTGAACTGGTGATGACTTGTCATGCCCAAGTGTCACTAGCATGTTTGTTTGAGGGGAGGGAAACCTGAAAAAGAATGAAGTGTTATCTCAAGCCTTTCTCAAATGTCAGTATTCATTCTTAAATAGTTGCTTTAACTTGCCTTAGTTGTTCTTTTGTTTAGTGAAGAGTACTTCAGTATATTGAATTTCATGCTGTTTGATGTAGCAATACACATTAACACATGGTGAGGAGTAAATGTAAGTACACTGTGCTATTTTGTCTTCCATAAATAATACTATCGGCTAGTTGCCACCTTAATTTCAGTTCCTTCCAATTTATTTCATTTCAATCAGAGGGAACTCATAACATCCATGTTGTCCAGCCTGTATGGCAACCAAAGATTCCAGTCTGCCCATTAAGCTGGCAGTGTTGGTAATGGTCTTCAATACCAAGTCAAGAAGGCTCAAGCATAAAACTTGCACATGGTTTCTTTTTGTGCAGTACATGCTATTTAGATTCTAGAAAACTTTCTTTGTTAATGCACTTGCTTTCAGTGTAATCTCATCTTGCATCCATTTGAATGGATACTGACTAATCTTTTCATTTGCTTAACCTGTTTACTAAACCCCGAGCTTCCCAGAGCAACAAGGAAAACACATGAATGTGACTCAGGTACAGTTTAAGAATACAGAGTAGCCTGGAATAAAGGGCTCAAGAATAGCAAGCAGGAGTTATTTAGAGCAATTTAAGATAATCTGTCTGCGTGTGGAAGCTGAGCAGAGAGCCCTCGCATGAGGGGGCAGCGATATTCAGCATGGGAGCAGTGAGTGAGCTTTGCAAGAGGAGATCTATTGCTCCTGTCCTCTGGTGGCCTTCTTTTTGAGGCAGATGTCACTGAAAGACAAAATACCAACCATATGAAATTCCCTGAAAGCTTTTGTGTAGGTTTACTCATCATAAAGCAGCAAGGGCGTGCTCTCTTTCTTCATAGACAGTATTAGTTTTTGGGGTTTTTTTAATGGATTTAGATTGCCACTCAAGATTTATGGTGTTCCAGTTGTCATATTAGTGTACAGACTGAACTTCAGAACCTGTATTTTGGATTTACAGATATCTTAAAATTGACTTTTGGGGATGAGAATGCTCTTCCCATATCCAGAAATAAATTACTTTGAGAAATGGAGATAAGCATCTATTTGACACTTTTTTACCCAATGAGCTTAAGTAGTATATCTTTCTTCTGCAGAATATTTTTTCCCAACAAATTTTTTGAGCTCTGTTTACTCAGAAACCTAGTTATGTGAACAAGGGAGACTCGGAAACTTTGGCATTTGTAAAAAATATGGTTATAGAATAATAAGTATAAGAGAAGCATAGGAGCTTATTATTAGTTATAATTGCTCTTCATTTTCCGAGTTTCAGAAAATCTACCATTGCTGCTTTTGTACATATGGATGGTTTTATAATGTAGGGTGAAGGCTCTGGCAATGTTTATGTGCTTTTGCATTTTTTGTTAGTATTCTAATTATCATCAGTTTCTCCAACCAGACCATGCCATTAACATTCCTCCTACTCATGCTTAATGGGAATCAGAGTTGAAGCTTGACACGAAACAACAGTACTGTTCTTTGTTCCTGCTTCTGTGTCTGCATGAAATCTCACACACATACACACACGTGTCCTTTTTAAATTTGCAACTAACAGTGTTAAAATTTTCTGGAAAAATTATAAGAAGGTGAGAGAAAGTCCTTAACAAAATGATGGGGACGTAGCCCACACAATTGAATGTCTTGGTGAAGAGGACTTCGTTCGTTGAGCAGACACACACAGACAGTATTCACCACAAGTACTGCCAGCACTTGGATGGCTCATGTAAATGTTATATTTCTTTAAAAACCAGTAATACAGGACAGAAGAAGGAGGATGTTTTCAGCTTCATTTAATTATCAATTGTTGTCTCCTTTCTTTGAATGACCTGCCTTCGGTAGCTCGACAGTACCTTTTGTGTCCCTTCAGAATGTTCTGTGTCGTGAGCTGTGCCCTTACAAACGATTTGAACTTGTGGAAGTGGCAGGGGCAACTTTCGGAAACATGTAGCTGCCAAGTTTCCTGTGATGTGATCTTAAAATAGACCAGACTGGGAAAAGAGGGGAGGACTGTCACCAAGTGTGCTCCGCATGTCAGGACTGTTTTTACTTGATCTATATCGGCTGGCGAAGTCCTTTGTGAGCAGAAGAAAGAACCTCACCCCCACCCATTTCCTCTTTTCAGGCTATTTTGGGCTTCCTGTGAAGTTCTCAGTGTACTTTCTCAGCCAGAGCAGCATTGTGAGCTCCTTCTGGTAAATCACATTTTCGGGTTGGGGTGGGGGTTGGGATGATTATAAGGAGAAGACAGGAATTTGTCTTGAAACAGGTTGGGTTTTTATTCCCCCTTCATGTGTTCAAGAAAATACTCATTATGCCACTGAATGCATGGAAGTTTCCAGTGTAATTTTTTTTGACCAGGTCTACCTGGGTAGCTTTCATTCCTGCTAGCAGGTGGTACGGACATTTTCTCTTTTCTCTTTTAAGGAGCCATTAAATTTAACAAAGAGCTAGTGCCAGGAAGAGGCAGCAGTATCTTAAGGAGTTTGTGGAATATTCAAGCCGAATGTTCTTATTAGTTCATGGTTGAAAAATGCCACTGCATAAACACACATCACTGATCTATTTCTGTAGTGAAGCAATAGCCTAGTTCTTTTTTTTTTTTTTTCACTGAAGTTTCCACCAAAATAACTCAGTTATTTTCACTGAGCTTGTAGTTGATTCCAGCCATTATGGGAGAAACCAAAATTGGAGTCCAATTTCCATGTGGACGTAAAGAGTTCTCCTCTCCTTAGCCCATATTCCCAGAAAAACAAAGAGAAGCAGAAAAAAAATTCTGAAAGAAGATATGGAATAGCACACTCTCAGATTTCTCTGCATAAAAACATCCAGATTGTATGAATTGTACATGTATAACAGGAGAAAAACAAAATGCGGGAATTGAATTAAAGAGTTTTATCATGTTTGGTTGGGGCTTTTGGGTGGTTTTTACAGATCTGCAGTTCCTCAAGTCCTCAAGACTGTTACTACTTGAACATACTAAAGGCTGAGCAGTTTAGTGGAGGAAGGATTTGCATGCACTGCAAAATTTTCTGTGTAGTTATAAATACTGGCCTAATCCTAGGGAGTGTTTGGTTGAAAGGCTACACTTGATTAAATGTAAGCATTTCTCAGACAACAGACACAAAAAAGTCCTCTGTGGGAAGGGAAGAAATGACTGATTTTTTTTTTTTCCTGATCTCATTTAAAATTCAGGAACAAACTAGAACAAGATTATTTGAATCTTCCTGGACAAAAAACCCACCCAAAACTGTACCTCACATTCAGTATCTGAAAATTCTTTGAAGTTTTTCTTTGGAAAATTCCTTCATGTGCAGTCACAGTGAGGTCAGTTGGCGACAGTTCCTAACATCTCAGCATGGACCGATACATTACTTTTTTGTGTTGTAAACACAAGCAGTATTCTGAGTCTGTGCGCATTCCAAACAGGTGCTTTTTGTAACCATTTTAAAAGGCAATAGGTATTTTCCAGAAGAATCAAATGTTTTTGTTTTGCCCCCAAATTACAGTTTACCATTAAGAAATTGTCTCAATACATTAAATATCTTTTATGCTTAAATTAGACCTGAAGTCATTGGCGGAGAGTTGAAAAGGAAAAGCCTTGGTAATTTTTAGTTTCTACATGATTTACTATTGAGTTTATTTCCTCTGAATCAAAATCCCAAGTAAAAGTCTGTGTGTTAGGGTTAATCCATGAGAATGTTTTGCAGGTGTAGAAACTTGGAGTCAGTCCTGGAAGCACCATATTCTCCTGGTACTTTTATCTTGTCCCATCTTTTCCCCTGTCTGCAACATCTTATTATTTGCATGGCAGTGGCAGTTCCTTAAACTTGCTTGCTGTTTTTTCCATTACCTGATGTGCTGTAGCGGCATACATTGCTATTATTTTTCTCAAAAATGTGTCCTTGAGTCTCACTCACTTGTCTGTACACCATAGCCAAAGAAGGTCTTCTTCAGGCATCTCTGCTTCTCACATCAAGGTCCAGGATAACCGCTTCCTAACTTTTCCCTTAAAATAAGGAAAACTACAGCCAAAACCCAGGAGAGTTGGTGGGGTGGACAGAACAGTCCAGCTTAGATTTTCAAGCCTGACTTTCCCAACATAGCTTCAAGTTTTCCTATTTGCCTGGCAGGACTAGATCGGGAATCAAATGTATTATATTTAAGTTGTCTCAAAGCTTACTGCACTGTTGTTATGATTGGGTTTTGTTTGTTTATTTCCGTGCTGCTGAAAATCTTTCCTGCAACCTCCTGCTTCTCACTTCTGCCGTCAAAAAATTAAATCAATTGCAGTTTAATTTTGCTGTGATGATATACTTTGTTAAGCGGCCAATCCAGAGATCTTCATGGGTGTGTTTTGGAAACCCCATGCTCAGATTCTGGTAAAACAAAATATCATATGAAATAGCTCCTTGTGATTTTTTCTCTGAAGGCAGTGTTTTTTATGATGGTGGGCCATGGGAAGGATGGCTGTCAGGGCTGGGCACAGGGGAAAACACAGAGGGTTTCTTTTGAGGGGTGGGGGAAGCATTTCTGCCCCAGCACAGCCAGCCAGCCCCTCTTGTGCTGCTGCAAGCATACAGAGTGTAGAGGACCATAAATTCTGGGAGCATGGAAGTCCCAGTCAGTGCCAGTCTGCGAGCAGGAGCTTCTCTCAGGCAGGCGTGGTTCCAGGTGGCAGGGGCAGGACAGGGCTGTGTGTGTCCAGCCCCAGCAGGCTGCTGCTCCAGACTGGGCACTGCACAATAGCCCTCGCTTGTCGCAGCTGGCTTGTGACACTGGCATGAGAGACGCTGTGCAGCTGGGCCATGCCAGTGCCAGACACCAGTCCCGTGGCACGGCCTGACCCCGCTGCACTGAAAGTCTCATTCTTCTCACTCTCTGTATTTTTTTTTTAAGATCAACAATGCAAAGTGGGGGTTACAGCTAATGTGTTCTTGCACCCACATGCATAAAATACATGGACATTAGGCAAATACAATTCACTTTTTTCTTTCCTTAAGCATTGTAAGAGTTTCTTAGACATCTGCAGTGGTCCAAGCTGCATTTCTTGCTCTGCTGGAGGCACAAAGTGTGGTTGAAAAAAAAAGACCTTGCTTGTATGTGTAGACATACATACAAAAATAAAATATATCCCTGTTTGCTTTTTCAGTTCTGCTTAGGGAAGAGCAGTTTTGAGTATTCAAATAATGCAAGCCGAACATTTTTCTAATGAGCATCATTTTATTTGAGTTGGAAATAGTGAAATAATGCACATTTCACAGGTCAGCAACTAGTGCCCAATTACACAGTGATTTGTAGATTGTCCAGTTGTGAAGGGGCGGCAGTCAGCTTTTCTTTCCCAATCTAGAGTGTCTCACAGGTATACATTTACAATTCCTACACCAGCTTCATAAGCATAAAATAAGATCCAAGTCTCTTAGTTGCCTTGAGGGCTTTCTAGACTGGGAATGGACTTTGTTTCCCAAGTATGTCTCTAATCCAATAAAGCAGTTTAAAGCATTACTATAAAAGAATATATATAAAAATATAATTAATTATTGTTGGATAATGCTGACAAACAGGTGAAGAAATATTTTTTTACTATTAAGTGATGACAGTCTGAATCAGGATTTAGCTCAGAGCAAACTGCCATTCTAAAGCATTCAAAAATAATTTGCCAAGAATAAAAAAAAACCGAGAGAATTGCTTAAAATAGTGATGTTAAAAATCAAGAAATTACATTTGACCAAGACAAACTTCCAGTTCTTTTTATTTGTTTACTGGCTTTTTATTTTCTCTTGGGAAACTCTGCAGCCAGATTTTCAAGCTATTCTCTACAATTATGGGAACCCGGAAAGTTCAGTTTTTAGAAGAAATCCAAGTTTCTCAAGAAGAAACATGATTGCAGGGACTGGGACTTCTAGAAGAGTGAGCAAATGCTGCAGCATTGGAGATGGTTTTGTTGTCTTTCTACTTTCCCACAGACCAGGAGAGCGACAGTGTTTGACAAATAAAGATGATGTGTGGCTCCCACCAAAATCTGCTTTGTGTTGGCAGTCCCAGATGTGAAATGCTGGATGTTATCAGCAGGACCAAGAGCTTTGGGGGGCATCACGTAAGAATTTCAAGAAGGCATAAGAGGCCCTGGGGATTTTTTTTTCCCTGTTTTTTAAGCAGCAGAGCATGGAGGATGTGAGAAATGAAGGGTGGAGCTGGAGTTACTTGCATGAGTAACATCTGCAGGACTGGGCCTGATCCTCTTCCCACTGGAAGCCACAGGCGTTTCGCCAGCCCCAGCACTGGGACCAGGATCTGTGCCAGCCAAGGAGAGGGAAACTGATCAGGCATTTTCTATTGCCTGCTCAAGGAGGAAGAATTAAAAAAAAAAAAAAAAAAAAACAGAAAAACAAACAAAAAAACCAAAAAAACAAAAAAAAAAAACCAAAAAAAAAACCCCAAAAAATAAAAACCAAACCAAACCCAAAAACAACAACAACAACAAAACCCAAAACACAACAAAAAAAGAAGAAAGGCACAAATAGGTGAAAATAATGATACCAGTAAAACATACTCTGGCTAATACCCATAGGGACATGTTTTGTAAGGAATGTCTTTAGTCCTGCTACTCTTCCTTCAGACATGTGGGAAGCTTCGTGCTTATTTGGAAGAGTCAGTCCATGGGTTTGAAGGTGTGGGACACGAAGAACTGGAACAGGAGATAGATGGCCACTGGCATTTCTGTGGTGGGGTTGCCATGAGGGCAGGGAGCAGGTTTTTCTCAGCTTGGGAATGTTGCATTGCAGCTTTAAAAAAATTGGAAATACCATCCTCATGACCTGGATCGTTTCCCTAAGCTTTTCTTCTTTTTTATTATAGTTAATCTTTTTTCTAAATACCAATTTTCTTTCCCCTAGGAAATTTAATAGGTAGTGGCATCTTTACCTCTTTCTCTAGCCCAGTGAAGTTTTGAGGTGGTTTTTCATTTCTGTAGAGGGTTTTTTGGGTTGTGTGTTTTAAGTGTGGTGAATTAGAGTAGAAATAGGTCAACCGATTAGTAGCTGCTGGTTTGCCTTTAAAAGCAAATCACTTTTAAAATTATTCTTCATATTTCTCAGTGTATGTGCCAGCTATGTGTGTAATTTTAGCCTGTGTAAGTGGCAATGGATCATTCGGGGCAAGGGAAAACAAACCCTCTGGAACCAGAACAGAGCAGAGTAAGTAAAATAATGAAAGCATATGTAATTATTTCCTAAAAAAATGCAGTACTCCAGTGAGGTTTCAGGAATCCCATGTGTAGGAGGAAGCTGCAGCTTTGAACCCAGTGTGTTTGGAGAGTCGCTTACCTTGGTAGCACAAACATAATTCATTGACTGATCTGAGAACTTTTCTGTTTAAATTAAATAAAGGGAAAAATTTCCTATTTACTGTTTTGTCCCTAGAAGCTTGTGGGCTGTAAGCAGAGCTTTTGCAGTACTGGTGCACTTGAGAACATGAATTCATATTACCTGGAGAGTTCTTAAGGTATCACATCAGCTTGTGTTCAAAATATCCACACTGTGTGTTTACCAGTGACTTGTTTGCTATACTTCTAAAAATTAATTGCTTGGCATGTATCGCTGAACTGGTTAGAAGCTCCTTTAAACTTGTTGTACTCTGAAGTTCTCTCTTAGTTAATGACTGCAGCTTAGTTTGCACTAGAAAATGGCACATCAGCAAGGGTTGTGCGTAAATCACTCTCCCAGCACATTCAGCAGAACTTGGAAGATAAATGAAATTATTTTTTTAAAAAATTCTGCTGGTGTAGCTTGTTTCACCAAGAGACAGGTCTAAAGTGTACTGTCTGGGGGCTTCTTTGCACATGTAGTCTGTGTTAGGGTAAGAGACAGTCACCCACACGACTTCATGAACTGTCAAAGTGCACTCATGCTAGAGGTATTTTCAGGGACTAAGATGTCCTGTTTTCAGAAGCCCTCGCCAGCCTTACTTAGACCCAAACAATACCAATATAATGCCTTTTTAAAAGTGGATTCATTTAAGTTAGTGGAGTTCCCTTCTTGTCCTGATGAGTTAAAGGGTATTTTTTAAGTCAATCTGATCAGCAGAATATAAATTGCAGCCTGGTCTGGACTCCAGGGCTGACCTGGCTTTGGGCACAGCATCGCATGAGGCACCTCCCAGGACCACTCCAGCCTGAGGGATTCCATGGCTCTGGGCAGGGCTGTGCCAGTTCATGGGCAGTGAATGCTGCAGTGTGTGCTGTATCCATCAGAATGACTTGTGTAGCTTTCAAAGGGCCTGGCAAGGTGAGCCAAGAAAATGGCCTGAATGGGTGAAAAAAGTTCTTTTGTATCACAGATGTCTAGGTGCCTGGATGGATCTCTCTTCTGCTTCATGTTGTGATCACTGTGGTTCCTCTGCATTTTGCCATCCCTGGCAGGTTTCCAAGGTGGAGGTCTACCAGCTGAAGCACCGTTAAACTCTTAAAGGTTGTTATGGTTCCTGTTGTTTTTCTGATGCTGTGTCTTTGACATGCAGCAGTGCATGCCATGCAGAACAGTTGTGGTCCATCTACCATCCCTCCCTTGCACTCAGTAACCTCAGTGAGCTAGCAGCATGAAGGAAAATTACACAAAACTTCCCAGTTCCTCTTTCAGTGTTCAGATTGTTTTTATTTTTTTTATTTTTGGGTGATATTTTTCCTTCTCTGTGGCACAGAGGTGGTAGTCCACATGGATTTGCTGAGAGTGTTCATGGGGCGTTACAGAAGAGATCTCTCATCTCCTGCTTCTTTGTCGCTGTGCTGGCACAACTTCTGTTCCCAATAGTGTGGTGCCTCTCCAATTTCCTGTCTCTACATGCCAGATTTTGGGAGTAAGACAGTCAGCAGTGCTGCACTGGGGCCAGAGCCAAAGAACAGGAGCAGAAGACATGAGCAAAATGCTTTCCTTGGGAGAAGCTCCACACTAGGGGTCTTAGGTTATTGACTTGGAATGACTGACCTAAGTCCTTCTAGCAATTTGAAGGTGGGGCTTGTAACTGGATGCTCTACTGCCCCTCGTTTTTTACACTGTCCTGTTCCAACATTGTTGCCGTTTGAGTCCTTGAATTCTGTGGAGTCTGCAAGGCTGTGAAGAAAATCCTGAAACTCCTGTCTTGCTGTCCCAGTGATGCACTGTGCACTCAGTTTTCACATTTTGTTTGCCCAACTCATTCTGAGGCTAAAACCAATATAAAGGCCCATAATGTTCCAAGTCAATGCTCAGATCCTGTAGGAAAAAGTTAAGCAATCCAAACAGTAATAGGAATGATGGCTTATTTTGGGCCTTTAATAACACTCAGCAGTAATTTGGAAACTGAGTAGTCTGAGGTTGCTAGCACTGAACTAGCAGTAGCCATGCAAGTTTCTCTGCAGAGCTGCAGTTCTGGTCAGCTGGACCCTTATGTAAGCAGGAATAACAGACCATGGAGTAGGGTTTGTTCAAAGTGCTCCACATTGGCAACATTTCATTTTTTATTAATGGAACTGATGAATTTTGTGACTCAGTGCAACTTGAGAGACAGTGCTCATTGTGCTGTCCACAGTGTTTGAAACTCCCTTTACAAGATCACCAGTCAAACTTTACTCTCATTACTGAGGATTTTTTCTAGAAGTTGCCTGTTCCTCACAGGTCTCCCTTAATTGCTGACATTCCTGCTGGCCTTTTATTTGATGACTGCCAGACTGTCACCAGATTCCTAATCTCAAATCCATCAAAGGAGTAGCAAAACCCAGCTTGCTTACAAAGACTGTTCCATCCTTTCTTTTGTGACCTGACTTAAACCAGGGATTTCAGTGTGGAAGACTGGTTAGCAAATTTTTTAATGCCATAGGAATGCTTGTGTGAGGATAGGTTCATATTTATATTCTTGTGATCCAAAACAGACAGAAACATGGATATATATGCGTGTGGTTGTGAGAGGAGGCTGTAGGGCTTTCGGTTCATTTGGGTTTCAGTGGTGTGGCTGGTTTTGTTTTACTTTGAGATGTCACTTGAAAAGATATTTGTCCTAATTTAACAGTAATCCACGATCTAGAGACAAACTATGTTTGATGATGCCCTAGAGTTTAGAGAATTATTAGAGTTTTTATTTTTGGCAGGTCTTTCATGTGATAGGATCTGTGCTGTGGGGCTGCACTCTTTGCAAAACTGAGAATGGAGCTCTACAGGGCTTAAGATAAATCAGTCTTTTTTCTCTTGCTTCCCATGGTGAATTTGCTCCTGTGGTGGTTGCATAAGGCAACCCAGCTGAGCAAAGCCGCAATAAAAGAGAAGCAGCTTGCTACTCGCTTTCTGTCAAGTTGCCACACTCCTTCTGTACATGCTGCTCCACACCAGTTGCAGATTACCACAGCAAATAGGTTCCAAAACTCCAGCAGTCTTTTCTCCCATGTGCCTTTGCTTGTTAGCATGGCTGAAAGGCTTTTGTGCTACTGCAGCACAGCTTGTTGGCTGATATGGCACGATAGAAACCAATTCATTATCAGTGTCCTTTTTTTATACTTTAATTACCCTGGCTGGTCATACATTTCTGCTCCTGGAAAAGAAGTGAATTCAGTATCTGGCAATGTGATCTATCATGAGCTTCAAGTTGGGCAGCCTCACCTGAGGTATTTCCATTGAGGGACAGATTCAGGACTTGGAAGTCTTTGGGAGGAATCTGGAAATTCTTTGCTGGAGGAGCATGCAGAAATCCAAGGCAGCATTACTTTTTCAGGATACTGGATACAAGTAGCTTGTCAGAAAAAAGGAACTTTTCACCAGTTGTCGTTTACCTTATGTTCAGAAATCAAGACTGTACTTTAACAGGTTGTAAATGAGCAGGGTTTAGGAAATTTGAATCAGGTGGTGTGCAAGGCTCACCACATCAGTGGCACAATGCCTCTTCCAAGCAGAACTGGCTCACAGCTGCCCAGCTCCTCCATTGTACAGCGCAGGTTTCCTGCTGTCCCACAGTGGAGGTAGGAGGGAGGAGAGCATGACAGCTCTGCCTTGAAAAGAGCTGCTTTTTTCTGTTTCTACCGTGTTTGCTCCGAGTTAGTGAGATGCCTGTCTTATAGTAGCTGGGTACAGCTTGAGCCTCCTCTGGCATGTTCTAGCTACCTTCCTACATACTTGCTTTCATCCAAGTTGTACAGTATGAGGAAAGACGGCATTGTCATCCTGACTTACCAAATCTTGTATTAGTCATGTCTTTGGGAGATGGTGGCAGTTCTTCACCTCCCACGCATAGCCTAGATATAGTCTTTTACCAGGCTTGATATGGATTTAAAAAAAAAAAAAATCCTAATTCTTTGGCTCTTTTAAATGTAAATGGCTGTAATTCATAAATTTTACCATTTTGTTTTTCTGACGAGAACTGTAGCTTGTGGTAAGAGCAGTATTTTTGCTTCCCTGCCCCCTCTTACTGTTGTGGTAGGGTGAATTGCATCATTTCTAATAAGATTAGAGCTATTTGCATTTTAAGGTGTTCAGGGTATTAGCTGGCAATGTGTCAGTTTAGTCTGTCTGAGCTGGCTTTGGTCACCTCCCATAAAGGTTAGAGAGTTCAGAAATATTGTGCCTGGTTGAACTGAGAGTCTAGACATGTCTGAAGAGATCCTTAGTTTTCAGGGTTTGTCTAAGTTTTGTTTCAATAGGGGTGTGAAAGCTACCAAAAAATGACAAGCTAACACAAAGGTTTGAAAGTCATTTGAGTACTGTGTGGGCGAGAAATGCCTGTATCTGTAGTCTTAGTCAAAGAACAGTAAAGGGCACACACTGAAAAAATAAAGAGTACTGTCAAGCAAATAAAAGGCCTTTTATTTGTGTGTAGAGATGGAGTCCAGGGTTGTTTGTGGTTTTAACTGCAGAAACTTAGGTGTGCCACTCAGATCTCTGCATGCCAGGCTGTAGTTCTCTGCATTCGGCCTGATCCATGCCACCTTCTCTGGAGGTGAGCCAGGCAACAACCCTCCTGGTGCTCCAGGAGTGAAAGACAAGACCAATAAATATCAAAGTATTATTCCTGCAGGACTGCATATTTTGCCACTCCTGGAGGCCCAGCTGCTGGTTGTGGCCCTGTGCTCCGTGCAGCTGTGACCATACCTGTGACCAGCTCAGGGACCTTCCCTGTGTGCCGCCTTTCGGTTCAGGAGAGCTTTCCCTGAAGATCCCCAGTTCCATGCCTTGAAAATGCCCCTCTCATTTTCTCCTGCTATTCCAGTGAACCCCTTCACCCAGTGAGCATTGAAAAACGTACTGTCCAAGAACATGGTTTTCACTGGAAAGGTCTCAAATGAAGGAGCAGTATTGTCCTATACCAAAAGCTGTCCTGAATCGTAGAAAATTTAATGGGTCTTAAGGGAAGTTGGGCAGTGCCTGACCCCTGACAGATGCCACTGTGTGTTGTGCTCTGTCTGGAGGAGTCACTGTATGCTGGGGCCATCATGTCTTTTGTCGGTACTTTGAAGCTGTGGTGGAAGTAGGAATGCTGAGGATAGGCCATGGAGTCTACTTGTGCGGTTGCTGACAGGTACACTGTGTAACACACTGGAGTTACACACTGGGGGTTTTTTGCCTCAAAGCTTGCAGTTTCTCAACTAGCTGATGAAGTAACCTGGGGAAAGGACAAAGGAACAGCAACATAAGTGGAATATGCCTGTTAAGTTTCCTAGAGAGGAATTAATGCAGAGCAGAAGCTATTTGCTTCTGCAGGTTTCTACAGGCAAGTTAATGTTCTTGACCACTCTTCAGTTCTCATGATAGCTGGAGTATTTTAAAACTCTGATTCCTGGAACTGTATAATAAGAATGTCAAGTCTCATTAAAAAAAATACAGTAAAACATGTTTCTAGCCTTCCTGACTGCAGCCCAAATCTTTTGGATATAGCCGGAGTAAATTCAAATGTTTCTAAACAACAGAAAACAATGGCAATGTATTTTTTAGTATTGGGATTAACATCAAGTGAGCAATACTAGAATTACCAAACCTTCATCATCAGTAGTACTAAAGGCTCTGAAGGATATAACCACCTCAGCAGTTATGTTTAATGTGAAGTGTGGAGAAGAGAGCAGCCAGTTCATTTCCCTAGTTATTTAGGCACCATTGGTGATATATTTGTGCGTTTGTATATTTAATATAGGCTTTGATGTTTTCCCTTATGCATCTTTTTATTATATAAATAATCTCCTTGTTTCTTGGTGTTTGCTGTTGGTGTGTGCAAATACATTCATCTTTTGTTTCCCCCTTCCCTAGTGACCCGTTACATTTAGTTATGTGATATACAGAAAGGAAATAATTAGTCTAACTTTGATCTGCCCTTGAAATTGCGCTGTGCTTTTAAACCACTGTAGAAGAACAACAGTAAGTTTGTTTCTGCTCTCCTCAGCAACAAAGCACAGAGTAAACCTAAAAGCACTGCAAATTAGTGTATCATGATAGCCTAAAGAGCCACTTTTTAACAAATGAGTTGTAGATGGAAACTTTTCTTTCCAGCATGGAGATACTGCAGATAGGGCAGCGGTGTGCCAGGAGCTCCTGAACTGTGAAATCAGAGGAGAGACCATTGGATCATCGCTTCTGAGCACCTGCGTGGGTGCCTGATTCATCTCACCCCCTTACTTTCATCTTAATTTATTTCTCCACTTCTTAGCATTGAAGCTTATTTTGTTGGTGATTCTTTTCTCTTTTTTTCCTCCCTTCTTTTTTCATCTTTGTATTCTGCTTGGCATTGCATGAGCAAATTGTTAAAGCTTCCCTGCTCCTAGGAGCTCTGGGAAGAAAAAAAAATCTGCCAGAAGTTATTTGAAATGGGCTGTGAAATTTGCAAACTGTTACAGGAAAAGCAGGTATAGTTTTCTGTTTCTGATCCTCATAACCTATAAACAAAGCAAAATTTGGGTGATAGAACAAAAATGCAACACCTGTAAGATTTTTTTTCCAGTTGCTGGTGATGAAGGAGAGACTTGGGTCCAGCCTGTGGGCACAGAATTTGAACTGTGTGTCCATCTAATAAATTTACTTATAGTTGGTCTTTTTTGGTTTTTTAAACCTTCACTTATTTCCTAGCGTGTGTTGTTTTTTCAGACACCAAAACTATTAAAAATTAGGTAATAGGACAATAAGAAACAGCTTTATTTCAGGTAGTGTCTGGACCTTGTTTTTACAGTTTCTTCCCCTGCTCAGAAAAACAGAAAATAGAAAGAATCTGGAATACAGAAATACAATGCCAATTTCTTCTTCTAATCCCCTTCGTCTGCTGTGCATTTACTGCATGTGGCTTCATAGGGGATTGTCCCAGTGCAACAGAAAACTGTCTTGGTGATTCAGTAAAAGGCCCCCTACACTGATCCATGGGAAAGACTATTTGTGTCAAAGTCCTAAAAAGGCTTTCCTTGGAGCGGCTTTTTTTTTTTTTTCACTTTTTTGGGGTTTTTTTAAAATTTTTTTTGGCTAGGCAGCTGTTGAGCTAAGAATACCCAGAATTTTTTGCAGTGGATGTGAACATCTTACGCCTTAATCTCACCTCCTTTTTCATAAGCAAGTCATCTTCTTTGTCATAGTTCCAGACCTCAGAATCCTAGAGCTGTCTTTTTTTAATTGTGCAGTGCTCAGGCGACTGAAGTTGTGATCCTTGACTGAAGGATCTTTATGTGGAAAATGAATGAATGGTGAAAATGCACTAGTTTTACCAAAATGGTGTTTAACTGGCATGGGTTAAATGTGAAACCAAAGTCTCTGTAGTGAGTCATAATTAAAGATTCCACTCTATAGTTTGTACTATTTTTATTTGATTATCTATTATTCCTGTGTGATATTTTCCCATCCAGTGCAAATACTTTTGTTCCTTTTATCTGTTAACTGTTTTTCTGCCCTAAGCCACTGTGTATTGCTCCTTTAAGATGACGTCTCCTGTGCTGTACCCCAGAGCTAGATGTAGTAGTATATAAAAGTGTCTTAACACACTTCACACTATCACAGTGCTAAATTATTTAAGTTTTTCAAAAGGCATTTAGGCTTTTGCTGAAAAAGGATTCAAATGTGTACAGCAGTGGTGGTTATTACTCAATATATGTTTGTCCAGAAATGCATATGAAAGGTAGAGATGTTAATTTTAGTTTCACTGAGTCTCCCTGGCTGGAAACTGAATGTAAATCTGAGTATGTATCTCTCTCTTGTGTTTTGCCTCTAGCAGCTTTTAGAATCACAAATGCACATTTTTAATGACTAAATGTAACATTAACAGAGACCCATTCTGCCCCAGTTGTTTCAGCCGAGAATGGACTTGCTAGAGACTGCTTTTAAGTAGCCTCATCTATGTAATCAAGGTTTCCCCCTTCACCCTGGAAAAAAAATTAAAAAGCAGAGAAAATAAGATTATTCATTTCTGTTCAAGCTTCAGAGTGGCAGCTGGGATGCAAAGTAAGAGGTCATGGTTATGGCTGCACCATAGACACTTTCCTCCAGAAGCTGTATTTTTGTTCAGGCGTACCAGAGGTGGCCAGGAGGTTGTGCAGTGCCCCTGGGGCTGGGATGCAGTGCTGGTGTCAGGCTGGGTAACCTGCTGCATTCTCTGGGCATGGGTGGAAAACACTGCCAGAGGTGGAATGCTTAAAGGATAAAGGAGTACCTTTAGGTTATATTTTCTTCCAGCTTTTAAATAAATCCCTGGGAATTAGGAGTGAAACAAAATATTTTGGAAAGCCACCTTAGCCTTTTTTCTGTGTTTTGCATTTCTAGACTCCCTGAAAATGGAGCACTGCTTTGCTGGATGTTGGGACTGACTGTGAGTGCAGGCTTGGCAGCTGTGTACATGCTCCTTGCAGCTGGCATTTGGAGCTGGCCCTAGATGATGGGATCAGTCTTGGGCTGAGGGACCTGGGGAATGAGCAGCTTTCCCATGTGAGGATGGTGGTCCAGCATCACTTTCCTCCCTCAACATGCTGCAGCAGGGAGATTGTGGCTTGCTTAGAGCAGGAGGATGCTTGATGTTATCCTGCCTGTACCTCCTGGCAATTTCTGCAGAGCTAGCCTATGGCATCTTGCTCCTGTGTGAGGAATGGGTGAATCTGAATCCTGTTGGACAGGGGTTTGAGGGAGTATATAAAGGGAAATGGAGCTTGGACATGTGGCATCAGCTCCTGCTACCTTCCCATTCCTTTCCCATTAACATGAAACTGGGGTTCATTCACCTTAAATGAAGTACTTAATGTACATGATTGAAAAAAAGGAAAAAGTACACTGCAAGGTTCACGAGAAAAAAAGGCAGAGAAGCTCTGGACTGACCCAAGGACAAGGGCGGTTCAGAAAGCCTTGCAGCCAGCTGGTGATGAAATAAAGCATGAGGGATCGTCCCTTCTTTATCCCAGCTGAGCCGGCAGGCTGGAAGGTTTTTCCTGGATGGCTGTCCTGCCAGCTCGCTGAAAGGAAAGCTTTCCAGGGGTTCAGGGCTTTCAAGCTGCTGTATCTTCCGACTGGGCTGGTGTGGGGAAGGAAAGAGACCTTGGGAAAGAGGCAGCACTACAGCTTTTAAGGGTATGACCTTAAAGGAAGAGGAGTTGGAAAAGCCAAAGATAAAGACAGCCCAGAACATCCTTAGGGCTGCCAAGCCTAAAATTAGACGCAGGCTAGGCTTTGTTTTCCTTGCAGGCTCACATGACACATGCGTCTTCCCCCAGTTGGCCTACTCCGTGAGGACGGCGAGTGCTGACGCCAAGGAGCACTTGACTCCCTGGGAATAGGTTTCTTGTGACTTTGTGTAGTCCCCATCATCCCACAGTGGGAGCAGGTGGGCGACACGGCAGAGCTGCTGTCACGTGCGGGCACACGTGGTGACAGCAGCTATCCTGGGACTGCTGCTGTCGGCAGCCAAAGCGGTGCTGACTCCAGGGAGGGTCAAAATTATTGTTGGTGACCACATGAGGTATTAAGTGCAGCGTTGACGTTAGGAGTCCATGCACAGGACACAGCTCACCTAAGTGTCACTGAGGTGGTGGTTTAAAGAATGGGCAGTGGATTGGGAACTGGCAGCAGAGGGATGCTGGATACATCCCACACGTGTGTTATAACCCTTCCCTTAAAGGCTGTCGCATACATTTTGGCAGGGCACCTCTGAACAGTTATGCCCAAAAGCTCTACTTCTGCCAGATGGAAAAAATCCCCAACAAATTGTTTGGGCAGGGCTTGGGTATTCAGGGTGAACCAGAACAACGCGTAAAGCTTACACTTGGGGCTGTACCAAAGATGTTGGATTCTCATGTCAGTGCATTAAAAGGGAGCAGTGTAACTGTATAGTCACTACTGTTTGAAATGGTGTATCTCTTAAGAAGACATGCTGTTAAACCAGACTTACTCTGTGAGCTCTAAAACAGGCTATCTTAATTTGATTCGGAATTCACTTAGCACTGTTGTGTTCACATTATGCAGCAGAAAAGCCTGTTAAGATATGTGCTTGCCAGGGAGTCCTGCGACTGAGCAAGAGCCTTTCTGATCCCTTTGCCAGGTTGTTACCAACTCTGCATGCAATTTGGGCAGTTTTGGAGTGTACAAGTATAGGTAAATCAGACTGCAGCAGTACTTTTGGCATCTCTGCTAGCTGCTGTACAAGGGACTGATTAGCCCAGGACATTTCAAGAATGCAGATTTTCTTTTTTAGTTTGCTTCTGCCTGCCTGTCCTGTTTTGTCCAGCTGCTTAGGAAAAGCAGCGGTTTTCCAGCTGCCTTCTTTAATCCCTTTTGACTGGGCTGGAATTCTAGCCAAGCAGTACCTACATAACAAGAGGGGAGAGGCCCTGAGTATAATGCTGTACTAAGGGTTTTACACTCGTCTCCTCGCTTGCTGCATAGCCAGGATAAGTCCTAGCCATTTCTCCAAATCCCTGTGAGTTTTTCTTCAAAATGAAGTGATTAACTCCTTCTGTAAACTTCCCCTTGTCTAGGGCATCCAGGCCTTGCGCTGAGCTTGACAGCATTCAAGATCTCCTGCCCACATAGACTATTAGGTTCTGCTTATCCTTCGTTTCCACTGCCTGGTGAAATATTAGATAACGGGGAAAGAGCTTATCTTACATGCGTCTGAACTGACAAATATGGCAGCCTTTCAGTAAAAAGGCTAATGCAGACGAGGCCTTTTTCCTGGCTGGAATAAGAATGAGGCCGGCGCTTGTCTTCTGCCGCTGACAACGGTCAGATGCATGCGGCATGATTTCCATAGCATCCAGACAGTCGGAGCACCTAATATCTACCTGTCTAGTCAATACATCAGCTTTGCTGGAGCGGGGAGCTGAAGTTTGTCATTGAGGCGGGTTTCTAATGCAGCACGAATGGATCTTTCAGCTGTACTCCAGGGTAAACATTGTAAGCCGTGCAAATTTATTTACCGGTGCTGACAAATAACTGTGTCAGTCACTTTTGTTTTCTCCCCGAAATAAGATATGCTTTATAAATGTCCTTATGGATTTAATTTTTGCAGCTTTGTGCATGGGGGAGGGGGACTTCTTGCTGTTTGAACAGATTAATATTAGTGTTTGTTTCCCTATGTGTTTCTGCACATTAAAAATTGGACTGTGTTTGGAATCAATAATCTTAAAGGTCTTTTCCAGCCTAAATGATTCTATGATACAAATAACCTTCAGATGGACCCATTTCAGGATTTAACAGTTTTATGGTAACAGCTGGGAAACACTCTCCTGATAACAATGTTGAGGGGAGTTTGGCTTAACAGCACAGCTGAGAAACTTTGCTTTGCTGTGCCAGGGCTACCTGGAGGGGCAAGAGGCGCAGGAAGGAAGAGGCTGCTTTGCACACAGGGTGCTGAGCAAGGCCTGCTACTCATTTCAGAAGTTTCTTGGCTCATCTGAGGCATAGGGCTGTGCTTGAAATTTAACACTTCCATTTTGAGAAAGAATACTCACTGTTACAATGTGGCATATTTCTGCATTGCATTCATACAGATATTTTTGGAAATTGTTTTCCCAGCTGTAAATTCTAAACTGTACATTCGCTGTTGAATTCTAAGCCACCAGCTAAACCCCAAAGTGTCTGACAGCCCAAAAAGCTGGGGATCTAGTGGGAGAAACTGCTGTCCTTTTTAGAAAAGAGAGAATAGAAGTTTCTGGGTGGCTTTCTGCAGTATGGTGAAACACAAGTGTGCTCTGCATGGAGGAACTGGAAAGAGTTGTTAGTTGGGCAAGCCAGACACACCTAGACAGCATCCTGAGCTGCTGCCAATCCACATGAGGGGTTTGGATCTCTTCCAGGCTTTGTTCCTGAAAATAAATTGTTCAAGATGGGAAACCCTGAGGATTGCATTGACCAGTGAGCCATGCCTCTGGGTGTGAGCTTTAAGGGAGAGAACTCAGGTTTCAGATTTGGGCTAGAGGCTCACCGAGAAAAAGCTGCAATCAAACTTTAGCCTGCATTTCATTTGTTTGCAAGAGATGATCTACACTTTTTTTTGCGTGCGTGTTCTTCCTTATAAATGGGATTTATTTTGGCCTCAGAAATTTGAGAAAGGGTTTTGATCTGATTATTTTGTTTAGCTGTTTTTTGTATCCACAATTTATATAAAGAGATCACCTCTGTATCTATTCCAAAAGAGTAAAGAAATTAATTAACATGTGTAAACCATGCAGAATATGTAAGACAATGGGTATATGCTAACTATTATGTTATTTATTTAGTGCTTTGATAGCCACGTTGCAAAACAAATGAGGAGGTGGGGATGTCTTTTGGAACAGAATATGCTGCAGCGCCCGCCTTGATCTGCATTAGACATCTGCATTGTGAAGTACAAGTGATGCTCAAAGACGCACTGAGAAAACAAACGGGTTACAGAACTGTCGTGTTAGAAATGACAAAATGTGTAGGCAATGCAGAACCTAAAACTGCTTCAGTTTCAGGCAGGATGTTAAAGTATTAATTGAAGAAACAGCAGAATCTAGCAGAAAAGATAAAATACCAACATTTTGGAAACTGGGACTCAGTTCTTCAGGTTACAAAAATTCACTGTGCTAAAAAAAAGAGCAAAGTTATTTTGTTTTTTTAGCAGAAGACCAGACACTCAAAATTATGTGATTTAACACTGGGAACCCCAACTCTTACCTCTAATACTGGGAACCAAAACTCTTAACTCAAAGACTCTTAAACCCTCCCCTCCCCACCCCCTCCCATTCCCCAAACCTCAAAAGCAAAAACACAAAAAACCCAAACCCCAAAGCCAAAAAGAAAAACCACCTTCCTGAAAAATTTTAGAGGTGTTCAGGTTTAAGTTGGCTTTGGGTAAGGCACTTGCAATGAACAAAAAGTTGTAGACTAAGCTTTCAGAGCAAGAAATATGAGAGGAAATAAAGAAAAAATTACCAGAGTCTTTTTAAATTCAAAATGTCTAAGCTGTTTCTGCCCAAAAAAGGATAGATTGAAGCTGAGAGCCAGTTTGGGTTGTATACAGATTCATGCTTCTTATATGCAGAACTGTGGATTGAGCAATTCCCTTCTTCCTGTGTTAGGTGTGTAAACCAGAACCAGATGCATTAACAGCAAGGTATTTGGTGTGTCTAAAAAAAATCCAGGATAAACCCTGGAAAGGGTGTGCCTTTTCTAATTCACTTAGTGAAACTGTGCTAATATGATGACATGCAGCTTTCAAGGCAGGAAATACGGCAGGTAAGGTATTGGCAGCACCTCAGCCTCACCATCCTGAGTGTCAGACAGCAATTTAGACTTTATCCATGACTTTATCCAAGACTCAGACTTTATCCATGAGCCATCAATGATCTCTCCCAGGAGACCCTTTTGAGTACCTACCACAGCCAGGGGACTGGATCCCTGAGGGCAGAAGTGCCTGGGAAGCTCTTGCTGCAGGGTGTAAACTTTATAAGGGAAGCAACTGCAAGTTTGTGCTGCACTTGGTTGAGACTAGAGAGAGCAGGAATGGTGTGGGATGTACGGGGAGTAAATACTGCCCTGCCTGAGGGCAGGGGCTGTGTGGCCAGGCCTGTGCCACATGTGTGGTCCTCGTGGTGTGGTGTGCCCAGGCATGGTGCACAGAGGAGAGGGCGCACAGACGCAGCCAGGTGTTGGTGAAGTCTGTGGGGGAGGCTGGGATGCCGAGTGCAGGTGGCCAGCACATGCCTCTGGTGTCAGACACATCCCAGACCCCGCGTGCTTGCTGGGTATGCGCCGTGCTGGCAAGCTGCACGCTCTCACGAGTCATTTGTCTGGGACTTATGAATGGCAAAAAGCCTGGTCTGAGCTGCTATGCAGATCAGGATGCCGGCATCCTGAAATCCCGGACAAATCCCCTTAGCGCTTTTGGTAAATCTGCAGCTGGGATTTAACGTTGTGACAGCACATCCTAAGTGTGGTAAAAATAGCCTGTCTCCCAGCAGTGCAAACCTGACTCGCACCTCTCAGTTAATGGGTGAGCAGTCAAGGCTGTTTCTGGAGTCGCTGCACGAACGCGTGAAGCGGCGCCGGTGGCAGGGGATCACAGAGCAGCGCTGTAAAACGCTTGCCTGGCTCAGGCCGATTCTCTGCAGCTTTGACTTAAAACTCAGCAGATCAGAAGTGTGGCAGAGACCCCTGATCCCAGAGTGGAAAGGATGATGGAGAGATCTCTCTGCCCTTTGCTTCTCCAGAAGGCTTTGTCAGCCCTGGGTTTGCCTGGAGGCAGGCCGGAAGGTGTGCTGTGTGGGCAGCATCCCCTCCTAGGCTGGGCACAAAGCTTAGCCCTCTCCCTGAAGGCTGCGTAAAAACTTGGATTCATCTGGTTTTAACCCTTTACCTTAATCCTAATGAAAAAACACATTTTATATTAAAAATTAGGGCTGCACCAAATGTGAAGCATCCATCATTTTGCTGCCCCAATGGGGTAACACGGAGAAGTGAGAGGGAGAGGATGTGTTTTTCCTGCTCTGAATGCACTCACAGGAGATCACGGTTTATCTGTGACCCTGAAAACAAGTCTCTTACTCTCAAAACTTCCTCTCCAACAAGTCAGTTTGCCCAGAAAGCCTTGCCCCACCCAAATGGGGTGTAGTGTTATCTCTTTAGTGGGCTGCACAAAAATGCTACTGGTGAGTCAGTACAATGTCGGATGTGCAGTTGTACAGAGTGGGAATACAGGATGAAGTAGTTTGCAATGCAGCCTCCCATCCAAAAATACCAGCCAACCAACTGTAAGATGCATTAGCTATCATTTCCCAGTGCATCTGGTAAGATTTCAAGGAAATTTTGGGTTTTTTTGCTGTCACACACAGGAAAATACCATTGCGGTCCCTTGGGACCAGCCTTTTGCTAACTGGGAAAGGCACCTGTTCACTTACCACTGGACAGATTTTGAAACTGCATCTTTGTGATTTTGATGCTCACATGTCATCTTCAAAAGCGGCTTGGCAGCCCAACTGACAAATGGCACTGGCAGTGGACAGCGTGTGAAGGCTGAGGTGAGTGAGGCCGTGCTCTGTGGAAGTGCTGCGTAGGTGCTGCTGTGGTACCAAGAAAGAGAAGAATGGAGAGGACAGGCAGGAAGAGCTGAAAGGACTTGCCTTAGGTCACTAACAGGTCTGTGACAGAGTTAAGGGGAGAAACTCAGTCTCAGTCTGATCTCACAGATAGAAGATTATGCATCTCCCTAAGCATCTATGCCATACTTTGTATGCAGTCTTGTATATTCTGCATACAGGGTCATTTTTCCTTTCTTGATACCTGAAGTCCTCCTATGAGACACTTCAAGTTTAATTATATCTTACCTGATCCAATATTATGTTAGGGCTACAGGGAACAAATGGATGGAGCAGCAGTGTTAGAAAACACCTCTCAACCATCACTGACACCCCAGCTCTGTCCTGGATTCTGTTCAGAGACATCCATCCCTCCGACTGCCTGGGCTCAGTAACATCACAGTAGAGTGGGACTCTGCTACTCTACGTATGAGCTAGCACTGCATGGCTGCTGGTTTTGCTCCTGGCTCTTAGCTTCCATCCTGAAATGACAGTGTAGTTTAAACTGCCTAAAAATACAGAAGTTAGCTTGCCCTTACACAGGGTACTCATGGTAAACGGTCAAGCTGCCTTGCTGTCACGTGTAGTGTCTCAGAAGTGGCTTGAGCTTGAAGATAACATTAATTCTGTTGAAAACAAGAATTCTGTCATTGCCTTGGGCGGGATTGGTCTCATTTTATGTAAAATATATGCAGATTTCAGGTTTTATCGAGTTGCTAGGGTGCTGTCCATCAAGCAATGTTTGGAAATCATTTTTAGAAGCGATGCCAGTTTTGACATGCTGTTTTAATATTTTTCTGGCTGCAATAGGGCAAGACATAGAAATCTTATGTTGTCATCACACAGAGCTGCAAAACGTTCTTTTTATCTTTTTTTTTTTTTTTGCTTTCTCTCTCTTGCACTCTGTCATATGGAAACCAGATCAAGATTATAAAACTATTGCCCACAAACTGTGATCTTTCTTCTCTTTTGTGGTGAGAGCTGACAAGTCAGTGATGGCTTGGTGCTGTTGGTACTAGCTGTTCATGCCGCACTCATTTGTATGTATCGGGAAGTGCCGAACTTGGCGTTCTTCTCAGTTGGCACACAGGCTGGTGAAACGTCAGATTTTTAATTGTGATAAAGTTCACGAAAGAAAAAAATTATGGCAGATGTTTCCTTTTGTCAGAGTGAACTGAATCATTAAAATGTGATATGATGTACTATGAACAAGTCAATGTAAACACCATCCCTTCTGAACATGTCAGAAGACCGAAGAACTTAGACCATTCATGGTAATGTTAAAAACCATGTGGTCTGAATGCTGTATTACCAAGATTTCTCTTTAAATGCAGAGCATGAATCTTATGAATTTTTATTGCCTTTCTACAAAATGAAAAGATAACATATTCTGCTGTGGTAAAAATATCCTGGTAGCTTCTGCAGTGTGGTTGTCGTTTCGCTGGTGGTTTGCTCAGAGGTCTGCTTTTCACAAGTAGCAGTGAGGTATCCCATTCCCATTGAGTGCTGAGCTTGCTCGCTTAATTTCCTCTTTTCTAGAAGATGTATTTTTGGGAAGTCTTACTCCTTTTCCAGTCTGAAGGAAGTGACAAAAACGCTGCTGCTTGCTGAGGAATGCCTGTGATGATGCGTTAAAACTGGCTCCTGATAAGTGGTTATGGAAAAACTGCAGGAAGCATCTGACAACTGACATTCTCTGTGGACTTCTTCTCCTATTTCCTCCTCACATCTCTGCTTGAAGATTATTGTCCACACACTCACTTAGGCCATTAGTCAGAAAAGAAGTGCATTACAAACTTCCTGATACTTCCCCATGACCTGAGTACTTCTTATCTGCAATTGTTCTCATTCTTGCTGGCCTAAGAGATCTTGACTAGATTATGATTCTTATTCCCAGTGTTGTCCTTTCTCAAGATTTTGCCTTGAATTAAATTATTTTCTTAATGCTTCAGCTGCTGGAATCAAGCATGAATGAATATCTTAATTTTGACATAAAGGTCAAGGACACTCTGGAAAGATAAGATCTGGGTGGATCCCACAGGGATGTTTTCTGTCACTCTTCTGATTTCTGATTTGAAGGAACCTGACTTTACTGTTTTGGAATGCTGTGGATTGGGAATAGATTACTGTGCTATATCATAAAGAGAGTAAAAACAAGAGCAAATCCAAATCATTTTGTCCACCAAAAATCTCAATTCTCACCTCTTTTGAGGGTGCACTGCAATTGAGGTGACTGTGTTTTGCAGACACATGTAAATACTTGTACACAATGTGATCCATTACATTGATTTATTGGGGAAAAGTTGTGTTTCTGTGCATGGACATACACAAATTGTATGCCAGCCATGTATTTTATTTTAAGTGGGCTTGCAGAAGCCAGAAGTAATGAACTTAGCAATCTGATAACAGTTGTTAATGGCAGAGCCTCTGTAGCTCTTGCACCACCACGGCAACTCGTGGAAATGCAGTGTGCTTTTTCTAAACTGGCATAAGTTTTTACACCTCTCTTGCATCATAGGAGCTTAATCCATCGTGAAACCTCGTTAGAAGCTGCACCATTGTATCCTGAGGCAGATGTGAAATCTGTGTGAGTCACCGATCTGCCATCAAGCTGAAGGAAACTGAGTCTGTGGTTCTTAAGAAGGCCCCATTTGGGATGCATTTACACAGCTCCTTTTGTATAAATCATTAGTGCTATAAACTATCCATTCTTGTTAGGAGAAGAAATTTAACAATGCAAATAAAACAAAATACTGTGGCAGAGCAATTTTATGCTTGATTGTAATGTTTAATGGCATGTTCTCATAAAGAGATTTTTCCCATCCTTCAGACCTATCGTGTCTGTGACTCACTTGATTTCCGATGGTTTGAACATCCCTCATTTTATTCCTAGAGTTGTTTTCTCTAGAGCAATTTCTGTAAACGTGCTGCAGCATGGGGTTATCCAGGGTTAATTTCCCTTATGATTACACATCCAGACAGCATGTATGTAAATGCTGCAAGACAAATGATAAGAAAACTGCAGGATGAAAGAAAACAAATTCCTTTGTTTTGCATGTAGATTCATTTACCAGTACTGAAGTCTTTCCTTTGCTCACTTTTAAATGTTAACACTAGCTTATATTGGCATTGTAGTTCTTTAAAAGCATTATTTTTATGTCATCCCTGACCTCAAATTTTGCATTCTGTTGATTTCCTTTGTTCCCCATATGTCTTCAGATACTTTTTCCAGGTTCTCTCTATATCCTTTACCTTCAGGTGCAAGACAGCACCATCAGTGAAGCAGAGCTTTGTATCTCTAAACCAGCTGATTATATTCATGTCAGAAATAAATACAGCTCTTCACATTCTACTTGTATTTTTAGTACTGTATTGTAATCCTGGTTCTGCTTTCCCTTCTTATCTCTGTTCTGTCTTGCCCTGAGATTATATTTTTTTAGACCAGGGTTGCTGGGTTTTCTTGTGATGTTTCTGCACTGTCCAGCTTTTTGACGTCTTTGCATACACCTTAGTCAGAAAGTACTAAAATGTTTGATAGTCTGTTAACCTGCAGTCGAGTACCCCTTGTTTTCTTTTCCGGGCTGCCAGGGAGTTTGCTGGCAATTGAGATTTATGGAGCGAATAATCCACCTGGCAGGAGACTCTCTGTAACTGAAGTATGTTCTTTAGTGGAAGAATGAACGTTCTTTGTGTGTCTAAAATACCACTAATAGCTTATTTAGCAACCTATACTTCTGCAACAGGGCTTTCAGTTTTGTGTTGGAGGTGGATTTTTGCATGTGCTTAATTCTAGTATCCATGCTAATTCTATCCCTTATTTAACTTTCATCCATTCCTATGGCAGGATAATGCATGATGTGATCTCCCAGCTTTTTAATGTGGTGCTTAGTGCATTTCTTCTAGCTCCTGATTGAACAGAAAAAAATATTAATAATGAGGGATGATTCTTTCCTGTACTTGCTGGGAATTGCCTGGAAACCACAGGGAGTTTAGGCAGGGTAGTCATGCTGCAAACCAGAGACTCCACAGAATCCAGTTCCAGGTACTAACTGCAAGTACTGCTGGGAGAGCTCTGAATAATAACAGAATTTTTAAAATCCCAAACAAACAATATTGTTATCCTTTCTTGCCTTTTCTCTTACTTAAATAGCTCATTTTTACACTTAGTCGATTTGAGCTCAAAATGTGACAAAAGCTGTGGAATGTGATCAAAACTAAGGGTGGAAGGAGGTGCAGTATTTTCAGCACAGCTGATTTTGTTCACTAATTTTTGACAGAACTAAATGGAGGATTGAAGCAGCCAATGACTAAAACACATGGAAGCTACTGTATCACAATATTCACCCTAATGGTGGGAAATTTTTGTTCTCAGACACCCGGTGACTTTGTCCCCTTGGAGACGTTTTCCTGGTCTGAATAGTCCGGGTTGATTATCTTCCTCATATTTACAGCTGCCTTTCCCTGCCCAGAGCTTCTCATTCCTCAAGCATCAGAACCAGGAAATTCTGTACCTGTTTTGCAGCAGTGGCAGGGGAGCATCCAAGTTAGCAGCAGTGTGATCTGCAGGGTAAGCAGGGCCAGGGCATTATGCTCACTGTACCATTTAACCCTGCTGGAGCAGACAACTGTAAATTGCCTATGTCGAGCCAACATGTGAGGACTAATAGAACTGCAGTGGGGATAATTCATAAGTAGATTTTCTCACTCACCAGTGTAAACAGAGCCAGTGCTAGTCAGGTCTGAAACGGTGATTACTTTTAAATCAGCATGTTATAATTCAGTGTCCCTGACTGAACCCTCCTTCCAGCAGAGGAAAACAAACCACTGCATGCGTGGCCAGCACAGGGATCACTCAGGCTGTGCAACTAACTATGCATGTGAAGGACTGCCTGAATTTCCTAATCCTTCTTATTACTGCAGAGTAAAGAACAGCTTTAACAGGGAGTCAATTTAGAGTCCTTAAATACTGTCTTCTTCCCTCCACCAACTTTACTTCTTTTGGGCTGTGTTGCTAATCTCTCCACAGTGCTCCCATCTGCTTGTTCCTTGCACCTAATCACATTAAACACAACATAATACATCTGGATACATGTACTGGCAAATCGGTTACTGGAGTTCACTGCCAATGAGAAAAGCACTTTTTCTTTCCCTCGGTCAGTGCTGTTCCTCCATCTTTTTCTGACAAAATCTAGATTTAATCAGAAAGGTGAACATTTCCCCCAGGTGGAGGCAGTTTGAGAGGTGGGGGCATGGGGCATTCAGTGGGCGCATTTGCAGTTGCTTGAAGCCTTGAAGTTGCTTGGCAGTGCAGGGAGGGGGAAGCGCCTCTGCACACACACACACTGTCCAGGCTCCCCAAGGGGCTGGCTGCAGGCAGGAGGAAAACACCCCCTTACTGTCCACTTTGAAGACTGTGGGTTTTCTCTTATTCTTCAAAGTATCACAACTGGCCAAGAACCTGCCCACAGTCAGTAATGTCTTTAGAGGATCAGAGAAAAAAAGGAAGAAGTAGCAGAAATGCAAAAGTCATATTGAGAAAGCAGTATCTGTGCAGTTTTGGTCACCAAAGCATGACTGTTTCTTTACACTTGAGATTAACATCTTTACTAGCAGTAAAATAAAAAATTCAGGTTTTGTTCTTGTGGGTTCCAAAATGAGTCTTTAGTTTTCTCAGTAATGATCTGAGGAGACAGATCAGTGAACATGTCCTTCATAAAATTTCACCTGTTACCAAGTTGAACTAGCCCTTGGTTTTATCATTAATATGCTAGACTTGTAATGGCCTGTGGAGAAGCATTATGACTCTGTGCCAGAACCTGCTTAAGGAGCTTCTACCCTGACGCCAGAGCAGCCGTCCTGCTCAGAGGTCATGGTGGAACCTGCTACTTGGAATTTTAGCAGGAAGCTGCTCCCCCATTCTTGTTGACAGAGAAGCTTATATGGGCTCTCTGGCACAGGGCTTGATTCACATTAAAAAGTTTGTGATAAATTCTTAATAAATAGGTGATGAGCCAAATATTGTTCTGAGGACGTTCTTGAGGATGCTTATCACAGAAGTCTGTAACCATTTTGCAGTCATTGTGCCTGCACTTGTACAATAATAGTTGGTGGGTATTGGACTAGAGAGTGAGTAAAGTGTGTGAGTTACCAGTCTGTGTGCTGAGTCCCCCGTCTTGCCAAAGCAATTATTTTATGTCATGGGTTAATGCTCGTCAGAAACTGAAGACTCTAAACATCTACAGTTCAATTGTATGAGTAAAGGACAAGCATTAATGCCAATATATTAGTTTGGTTTGTTTTCTGCTTTCTTTGTAGTCTTTAAACTGCACTCATCTGAAACCAGCTTCTCGTTTTAAACATGAGGTTGGGGAATGATGTATGTAGGTCAGTCTTTGGTCAGAAACTTTATCTTACAACGTCCTTGAAAACAAAGAGTTTGCAACAGGAAGGTAATTGGCCTCAGTAGCAGCTCTGTACACATTGAGTGGGTATGCCCACGCAACAGCCATGCTCAGAAGTCTGGTCTGTTGAATTAATTGTCTTTAAAGTACTTTAAGGACAATCAGATTGTAATTTTGAAGGCGCTTCACATCTGCTATCTGTACTGAATTACTTATCTCTGCTGGTAACAGTGCCGTACTTGGTTAATACTCCACTTGCACAAAAGCATTCTATTGACACATAATTTAAACTCATTCTGCTCTTCTAGGAACTCCCAAAGGATATTTATTTACAGTCCACAATCACTGTCCCCCAGCTTGACTGTTGTGTTTGGATTGAGGCCTTAGACCTTGCAGTATCAAGCTAAATGTCAACAACAGTTTAATAAATCCAGACAGTGGGGATAGCCTGTAACCAGGAGAGGGGCCCTGCTGTGTGCTGTGGATATATATAGCAGAATATGTCTCCCTAATATTTTTAAGCCCCTGGCTCTTCATAGTGCTAGCTTGATAGGTGACTGCAAGCAGGCCCACTCCTCTCTGCTTCTTTCCCCTCCTGGCTTTTGCTCTTTGACTTTGAGTTAGGGCATCTTTATATTTGAGGCTGGTGCCTGGGATTTCCAAACATGAGAGGCGTGGGCAGCACTGGGTCTGCCTCCATGGTCTGCCAGCGTGTCCTGGGGGCCTGTGCTGTGTGTGGGGGAGAGCAGTGCTGCTGTGAGCTGAGCTGAGGTGAGCCAGCCACAGCCTGCTGGAGAGGGGCATGGAGCCTCCCCAGTGCTGCAGCCATCTCCTCTGCTCTCAGGAGCTCCAAGGCCCTGGCCAAGTGTGGCCCAGAGGGTCAGCTCACTTTTCTTGACACTGGTCTCATTCAGTGCTTTGGGGATGCCACCATAATCCAGAGAAGTAATTAGGAATGGGAGGAGTCTTGGCCATGATGCTGAAGCCAGGATAAAGGAATATCCTGGGAATTGAAGGACAGGGTGCTGACAGTGCTTCCTAACATGTCAGAGACACTGTGGGACTGTGCTGCTCCTTTGCACAGTGGCAGCAGGGACAGCCCTGAGTCCCTGCTGCTGGCCTCCATCGTGTTGCTGAGTGCGAGTACAGGTGGGGAGCGGGATCAGGAACCCACCTGGCAGCGTTCCTCAGCCACAAGGGAGCCAGAAAGGCTGAGGCAGGCATAGGGGATTGGGGGGCCAGAGGGGTTGAGGGATGGGCACAGGGCTTCAGGGACAGGCACAGGGGTTCACTGGCAGGCAGAGGAGTTTAGGGACAGGCACAAGGGTTCACTGGCAGGCACAGGGCTGCAGAGGAAGGCAGCACTCACTGCTGGGAGTGCTGGGAGCTGGGAGTTCTGCCAAAGAAAAACACATGCGGCTGAAGCCCGGTGTTCTTTCCCCTCTTTCTTTAGTTTTTTTTTTTTGTTTTGTTTTGTTTTGTTTTGTTTTGTTTTTTTTAACTTGAGGTTACAGGCATCGCTCCTTCTGATGGTTATGGTTTTATGGTATAGCGCCGGGATGGGACTCCCTAGTATTTTACGCACACGCGGAGACACACACGACTGCCCGTGAAACTTGGGATAAGGAAGCGGGGGCCGCGCAGCTGGGATGATCCGGGGATCCCTCTGGCTGTCGGTGTGGCGCTGGGGCCGAGCTTTGGCTGCCGGCGCCCTTTGAAGGGCCCAGGGCCGCGAGCGCGTCGGGCCCCGCGCGGTCCCGTCTCGGCGGGGCGGGGCGGGGCGCGGGCACGTGCGCGGGGGTGGCGCGGGCGCGGCGCAGGCGCGGGCGGGCCGGGCAGGCGGCGGAGCCGGGGCGCCCCGAGCGCGCCGGGCCGGGCCGGGCTTAAAGAGCGGCGGCGGCGCGGGTCAGGTACGGACCTTCCTGCATCCCTCCTTCCCTCCCTGTCTGCGCTCCGCGCCTCCCCGCGGGGCTCGCCCACCAGCGGGGCAGCGCCTTTCCGTTCCTTTTGTTCTCGCCGGTCGACTGTTTTTTAATATTTTTTTTCTTTTTGTTGTTGTGGTTTGGGATTTTCGATTTTTTTTTTTTTTTATTTTTTTTTTCTCGAACTCGTTTCGCCCCGGGCGCGGAGCCCGGCGGGACCCTGGTGTCCGTGCGTGCGCGCACACGCGCGGCCGGGGCACGGCGGGGCGGGAGCGGCCGGTGCCGGCCGTGCCCGCCCGCTCCGGCGGCAGCGGCGGCTGCGGGGCGGCAGCCGCGCTCCGAGCGCCGGGAGAGGCGCGGGCGGGAGGCTCCCTGGCAGCCCCCCTGAGCGTGCCCCCTCGCTGGATGGAGCCCGGGGCTGCCGGGGATGCGGTGCCCGCCGCGGGGGCTGGCGGAGCGGCTTGAGCCCCCCGCCCGGCGCAGGCGAGCATGTCCAGTGAGCGGCTTAACAGGACAGCGGTGAAGGATGCGCGGTTAAAAGACCTGTTGTTGGAAAGAGGTACCGGCGCCGAGGTCCGCAGGGGCAGCGACCGCGGGATGCGGCCCGGGGCACCGCAGCGCCCGGGAGCGCTCGCCGGCGGAGCTGCGGGATCCGTGTGCGGGGGGAGGCTCGCTCGGGGTGCCGGTCTGGTGTGGTCGCTGCTAGGGCTGTAAATTGTGTCTCTCTTTTCGAGCTCTTCTGAGAAGGTAATTTGATTCACCGTGTTGCTTTTTCCGTGTTGGGCGTTTACCCTGGAACGTTGTGTTTGGTTTTAGGTTTTTTTCCGCTGGAGAATTTTTATTAGAAATGCAGTTTCTTGCGCGTTAAGAAACCGATGTATGTGAGTGTCACAGGCTCAGGGTCGTAAAACCAAAGCATTTCTCTTCCTGAAGCTTTGCCCGGTTTCTTTCCCGGTCAATTTACGGGAAAAGTGGGGAGGAGGAGATGCCTGTCGGGAAGGCGGTGGCCCTGCGCGCCTGGCAGGTGTCGGGCAGGGGACGTGCTGGGGGCCGCGGTGACCCAGCGCCTGTCAGCAGCCGCTAGGAACTATTTAAATGGCCTCGATCCGTGCCAGCAAATAGAGACTGCTGCTGCTGCTGCAGGCTGCCTTTGCTTTTTACCGCTGATAACCTAATGAGCAGCAGGAATGTCACTCAGGAGGAAGAAGCGATTTAAAATTATCGTTTTTCCCCGTGCTTTCCATTGAGGAAATCCTCTTGAACATCAGTAAGGTGTTCTGTTGCAGTTTGGTGTTGACAATGCAAACTGAATGTGGGAAATCCCATGTGCTCGCAGCTGTGTGCTGTGGTTTTTATTTTCTTTATTGTATGGCCATATTTTAATCAAGCATTTTTAAATGGTTCCCTCCTACGGGAAGTGCTCACAGACCAAATCACTCATCTCTAAGGGAGAAGTACTGTCCCTTGCCACTGAAATGCAGGGGTCTCGATAAATTTAGAAGACTGTGTCCTTGGCAGATAGAGAAGTAACATGTCATTCTAGTGATCTGTGCATTCTAGGAAAGCCCAAATAAACATTAGTTGTTTTGCATGTTGCCCTTTAGCAACAGTCTCCCATTTTCCAGTCTAAAGTGTGACATGGACCCAAAAAAAGTTTGTATAAAGAAAAAGAAACCCTTTAATATTTCAGTAACCACAGAATGTGAATTGCAGAAGTTGTCATCTGTGTGAAGTCTGTGTTCTGTGTTTCTGAGCCAAGAAAAACCAAGACTTTTAACTTAACTGTGGTTTGGGTGGGTTTATTTTTTAATTAATTCTGTTCTTCCGCCTTTTTGATCTTCTGGTGCTGACATTGTGAGCTTCCAGTGACACAAGAGAGGGGAAAAAGAAAGATCGCTGCCCTGTGTGTGGGGTTGATAGCAAAAGCAGAGCACCAAGCACTGACTAACCAAATTCTTTGAAAACGCTGGTGGTCTTAATGATGAGTGGGAAGCACTTAACAGCGAGGAGTGATAAAGTGATAGACATATTTTTGCCCTTTACTCTTTCCTTAGCCTTAAGTAGGCTTAGTTACTCCTCAGGAGAGGATTGCAGACCCTCAGCACTTGGTGCTCTGGCTGTGCCTGCCGTGGCTGGTGACAGACAGCTGGAGCTTGGCACCAGCCCCCGCTGGACACCAGCACGCTTGTAGCTCCTGGAGTCTGATGTTTGTTTGCAAGAGATCCTAGAATAATGGAACAGCCTTGGGTTTCCTTTAGGTAAACTGCAGGTTCATCTTGGGGTTTATGTTTGAGTGGTGTTTTTGTAGCTCAGCTTCACAGTTGTGTTGTGTCAGCACAAGTGTTCTGCTGTCACACAGAAAGCTGAGTGTGGCTGCGAATTAAAGATGGTGGCAAAAGGGGCTTGTTTGCTCATACTTGTTCTTTTATTTTCATGTGGCATGTCTCTTTCCTCATTAACTTCTTAAAACAGATATTTAGTATCAGTTCCCCAAAGTTCATGTTTTTGCATCCAAAAAGTAATGCCCTTTTTGGAAAGTACTGAAACTGAGCAACTTGAGCTGCTTCTTTGCTTTTTCTACCAACCTAGCAACCAAAGACCTCCTCCCATTAAGTGGAGTTGTCTTTCAAGATGAGCATCCCCTGTGAGCAATGCAGTTTCCATAGAAATATCATCAACTAGGTAGCTGCAAAGGGCAATTTTTCCCCTTACATTGCTCATCCTTGCTGCTCCAGTGTAGCCAAAAGGGTGCAAGAGTGACTAATTTCTAAATATACTTAATATTTGTGGTATAGGCAGGGCTTCAGATAAGATGATGGGTTCTGGGAGTTCATTGTAATTGTATCTCTTGCAACAACCAGGGCCCTGGTTTCATTTTTATCCATGGTGGAACATCTCTTGTTTTAGAGTACCAGAGCTCTTTTTAGATTTTTACCTGACTGGGAAAGGCCTGGAAAAGTTAGCATTACATTCGTTGGAGAGAAGGTGGTAATTGAAAAAGACACCGCATGTAGATTCAATAGGCTTAAGGTTTTCCACTCTAGTTAAATAGCTTTCATGCTCTTGACTTGATAAAAAAATTAAGGTTAGTGTACTAAATAATCAGTGTCCTGATTCCTCTCAGGCTTTGAAGCTTATGAAGCCCTCTGGACTCTATTGGTACTACAGGTGGCTATTAAAATAGAGTGGGGTTTGTGTGTATGAGGTTCCTTTGGTTTTTTGTCCAGTGAAATTGTTTTGTCCAAAAGGTTCATCTATGGTGTTTATGTTGAAGAGTTTGTTTCCTTTGGAGGCTGCAGAGAAGGATCACTAAGAAGCTTCTTAGTTTTGACCTACAGCCACTGATGCTGGTCAGTTTGCTCTGGCAAAAATGAAATAATTTTCATACTTTTTAGAACAGTTTTCATCACAAAACTTTGCAGAATAGACAGCAAGAGTATCTCAAGCCAGATCAGTCTCAGAGAAATATTGAGTGTCTTTTCAGGTTGTTGCTTTGATGGTTAACCTTCTGTGTGTTGATGACACGTTTTCCTCTTTTTTTTCCCTTTGTTTTAGCTGAACTGGAGTTTGTTCAAATCATCATTATAATCGTGGTTATAACTGTTATGGTGGTAGTGATCATCTGCTTGTTGAACCATTACAAACTCTCGACTCGCTCCTTTATCAACCGGCAGAGCCAAAGCAGGAGGCAGGAGGAAACTCTGCAGACGGTGAGTGTGAGCCCCCTGCACCAAACTCCCTTTTCCTTGGGCTGTGTGGGCCTGCAGCAAAGCCTCCCAAAGAGCTCTGCTACAGGAAGCTGCTGGAAGAACTTCTGATATCACTTTTAATACTCCCTATAGTTAGGTCTTTTGCCAAAGTTGTATTTGTCAGTAGTAAACAAATTTGGAACGCAAATTTAAGGTACATGCTCTTCAATTATTTTTAGACCCTGCTGTGTTTTATGTAGCCTATATTCATTTTGCATTTGGAGCTTAGATGGGACTTTGTGTTTGCTCCTGCTGTACTTTGAGAGGAGAGTGTGGAAGGGGAATGAATGGAGATGAGCTAGGGTGCAAAGATTTGAAATACATGTTGTTATGACTTTCCATATGTTGTGTGGTATCCTGGGGTTTTCTCTCTGTTACTGTTTTGTGAAGCTGGCATGGCTGTTTGCTGTATCAAAACCACTGTCCCAGTAAGGACCCAGGAAAATGTTGTGTTTGTTTCACTAGAACAGCAAGAAGAGATAGAAAAAGGATCTCTCCAAGGACCTGGTGTGCTTAAGATGTGTTGTTACTGGGTCAAAGGCTTAAGATGGAATCTCAGTCAGCACTTGTTAAGAATGTGTTTAGTGACCCCAAGAGTAAATGAGCACCTAATTTGCCTTGTGAGCCAGGAGTTTTCTGGGTGGGATGCTCTGCTGCCTTGTGAGGGTTAAGCACAGTGTGTCCGTGACCTTGGGATATCCCCCACAAGCGTCCCGTGGTGTTACAGGGAGGCCCTTCCTTCTGATGGGCTTTTCCCAGAGAGGTGCCCTTGGCCTCTTTGCTGGCAGAGGAGGCTAAGGGGCCATTTATGAAGTCACCTTTTGATGCATTGAATTCCTGGTAACAGTGCTGAGTTCACAGCTTCCTTTTGCTGTCAAAAAAAAAAGTCAGATTGTAACTGAGAGGTGTGATCATAATGGTTTACACCAGTTCTAACACCACAGTCTCACCTTTTTATCCATTCCAGTCTTATGTTTCTTCCCTCTTTGTGCTCCTTAGGGAGCTGCCAAGGTAATGGTGAGAGGCCTCGGGACTGCTCTGGCTGAGCACTAATTGCTGGCTTTTTGCTTTTGCCTTTTTGTTATGGTTAGATTTCAGCAGGGGAGGCAGAGATGCCACAGGGCTGCTGTGGAGCTGCCTCCCTGGCAATTGGCAGCTCCCTCCTGAAAGTCAGCTGTACAGTGTGACAATGCAGGGTTCCCAAAGCTCTCTCTTAGTGCATCACCTGTGCCATTTTGCTGGGGTGAATTGCTCTTTCCTTGGAGGCTGCAGGGGGAGGAAAGGAGCTGCCTCCTCAAGGAGAGGCTGCCTCACTGCCTGGCACTTGGGTAGTGTACGAATGGTTAGCTCTAATTTGGTTACAGATGAAACTGGAACTTGTCAAGCCTTCACCTCTTGGACTTGAGGATTGGAAAAATTGACTAGATTAATTTGAATGTTGCTTTAAAATGGACACTGTAATTCAAGAACCACAATTCTGTCTGAAAAATGTTAGCTGTAATTGCTACAGATCCCTAAAATGAAATAGTTTGAGATAAATGAAATGCATTTTCATCTTCACAAATCTTTTTAAACTGTAGTAAGCTGTCAAATGCATGAAATAACCCATTATTTCCTTTGTATGGTTCATTACTATTGTCTGTTATCAGAGCCAGTGATTTTTTTTTTTGCCTTCCCTTGGGCACAAGGGAGAAAACTTTCCCTTCTGGTGAAGAAGAGCATGCAATTTGGCAACAGGGACTTGGGAGCTGCTTTAGTGCCCAGAACTGATCTTAAATAATTTTTAAAACACTGACTCAGTTTCAGTTCGATGTCACCATTATAAGTAATGATAATCACAGCCAAGTGAGCACTTCATGGGAATTGATGAGGGGATGGCAAGAAGCAGTTACTGATTCCTCTGAAAGCCTTTGGTATAGATTTGTCATCACTATTACTCATCTGAATTTCTGATAAGCTGCAGCTCTTCTTAGAAGAAGGTCATACTTGTGGGGAATGGGGATTTACAGGTCTCTGAGTTGAGATGTGAAAAACTTTGAATTTTCTTTTGTGTCAGGTGTTAGAAGGAAATTCTGATAGAAACTGGCTGTGCAGTACAAACCTTAAAAGCAATGTACAGAGAATGAGGGTCAGAAAACTAAAGTAAGTGCTCTGTGGTGAGAAACTGCAAATGACCAGCCTGTTCTCATTGTCCACAGTGGAGTGGCTTGCACAAGATAATAGTGTGAGTGGTGAGATGCAGGTTATACACTTGTAAAATTCATTTCTTGTGCCAGGCACATCTTGCTCTGTGTGCACATGCTGTCCAAGTGGATTTTCTTGTAAAGGAATATTTTTTTAATGGTATATATTATATCTCTGAAAACAGATAAAAATGTTTGTTAGCCACTAATACCTGAAGAAAATATTATTGTGACTCAAGTCTTTCATTGGTAGAGAAATAGTGAGTGGAAATAGAGGAAATTCAGACATCTTTCTTGAAAGAAGATGGTAAAGCAAATTATTTGACTGTTGACTAGTTCTGAAGTGAACACCTATTACAGCGACCTGAGTGGGTCGCTGCTGGTGAGAGAGAGACGGTGAATCTTGTATCTTGATCAGAAGGCTTGATTTATTAATATATGATATTATACATTATAGTTATACTAATAGAATATAGAGAGAGGTTTTGCAGAGCTGCTAGCTAAGCTAAGAAGAGATAGAAAAGAATATCTACAACAAAGTTGTGTTCAAGGACTCAGTCCCCTGGCTTACACTGGTGATTGGCTCTTAATTATAAACATAGAAAATGAGCCAATCAAGGTGTTCCTGTTGCATTCCCCAGCAGCTGATAATAATTGTTTACCTTCTCTTCGGGGGCCTCTGGCCTCCCGAAGACGCAGAAATCTGAAAGAAAGGATTTCTGTGGAGAAATGTCTGCGACAAACACCCTTTCATGTAACTGAGTTAGCAGAGGTGTATCAAAATGTAGAACTCAGCCTTTCCTGTTCAGATGGGGGGTTTGTTTGTTTGTGTTTTTGTTAGGTTTGTTGTTGTTTCAGTTTTTTGGGGTTTTTTTTCTTTTTTTTTTTGGTCCTTTTGTTATCTTCAGTTTTCTTTTTCTTTAAACCTGTCCTGTTTCTAGATAATCATGTCTTCCACCAGCTGAGTGGTGGCTGAACTGCACAGATTTCTGGCTGCATAAAGATCAACTATTGAATAAATGATCTCTCTTATTCTGGTTCTTCTACAGAGTGTAATAGGAGTGATCAGCTAAATTACCTGCTGCCTTTATTACCAGCCTCACACCTGTAAAACTCCTGGGTTAGGCATCAGAAGTAATTAAATGAAAGATCTTAGTGGATTTTTTTTCTGAAATGAAAGATATTAGTGGATTTCTTTTTGTGGTTGAACTTCTTTGTGGTTATACAAAAACAAACAAACCGAAAAACCCAAACAAACAAAAAAACCCTAAAAACACCCTGAAGAAATGCCCTCAAATAAAAAAAAAAAAAAAAGAGGATGATAATGAGAATTTCAACTTTCAGGCCAAGTCAGAAATTAGAATATTAACAAGATTTGAAGTAATGTTTAAAGGGCAGAAAAAGGACCAGTCATAGGGGAAAAAAGGCTGCTCTTCAACAAGTGCACGCCAAATGATATTGTTACACAGCTGTTCTGTAAATACAGTTTTCTGTTCATATTTATAATTTTTATATATATTTCTTTTTATTCTTCTGGAGTATAATCTTCCAGTCTTTCCCCTGGTCTTTGGTATTTTATTACCTTGGTTATTGGGCCAAGGCCTTAAGCATACAGGACAAATGCTGAGTGCTCAGGAGCAGTGGGTCCTTCTGCTGCAGTGCTGAGGATTGCTGCCTGCTCTGTCCTAGTGAGGCCATTAAACATTCCAGCCCTGTTTTTACATTAGCAGAAATAAGAGTTTTGGGATCCTAATTATGAGAGGTGGAAAGATGCTGAGCAATAGCCATGCTGGCATGAGCAGTAGCCTGGAGTGAGCCTGCAAGGTGCTGAGCAATGTCTGTACCACAATGGATAAAATATTGAACGTTTCCTGCTGCTGGCTTATCCATCAGCAGTGCTGGGCTTCACAGCTGGGAGCAAGCCAAGGGTTGCAGAGCACCTGAGAGGGATGCAAAAGCCGTGGGGCGTGGAGTACACCAGGAGCTTGCCCAGGGGCTGCTTCACTGTGAAACAGCAGAACTCCGGCGTGGGGGCAGCTGATGCTCCTGGCAGTGCTGGGGGAGTTTGGGGCAGAGCCATGTGGCAGCCCTGGCAGCGCACATGTGTGCACAGGGGGTGTGTGTGTGATACCCCAGGGGAGATCTGTGCTGCTGCAGCGTTGCTGGCTGTGCCTTTGTTGATCTGGTACTGGGAGGGCACTCGTGCTGGTAGCCAAAATCTCCTGCTGGAATGTAGGTAGCTGCAGCTGAGCTGCTGCTGTGGCAGTCTGCTGTTTGCTGGGACAAAACAAATATAAATCTTGCTTCCCAATTATTAACTCTTAAAGTCATCACCAGTGATTTCCACGGGGACATTGAGGGGAAAGAGATTAACTGACTTACAGAGAGGTACTTAATGAACTTTGACATTCCTAATTTCATTCCTTTTCCCTATCCTGGTGTCTTTGCATTGTCCTCTTTTATAAAGTAGATGTTGAATGAGTGCTGAACACTTGTACTGCCCCAGGCCTACTCCTGGCAGCAAATCCCTGCATCCATCACACAGGATGCTCACCCTGACCAGCCCCTGCCTCCCAGCACTGAGGGCAGCATTGTTGCTCAGGCTGCTCAGCTTGCATTAAACCTGCATTGGGAGTGCCAGTCTTGGATGCTGAGCTCCAGGAGCACAGCTGTAAAAAATACTCCCCTCTGCCCTGCACCAGCTATTTCAGAATAATAGGGGAATGTCAGGAGGGTGACAGAAAATAGTCAATAATATTGACAGCTCAGGGATTTGCCATTTTTTCAAATGATAGTCTTTCCTGCTGGTCTTTTAAATTATTTCCTACTGGCATTGGCATTACTCTGTCTGTTTCCTGCTGGTGTCCCTAGGCACTCATTCTCATTTTCTTACTGACATGTGCAAAGGAAAGAAAATCCCACTGGGAACGAGAGCCCAGTCTACAGCCAGGAGAGGGTGTGAGTGCTGTAGACCACCCTGCTTTGCCAAATCTTTTTGTTTGTAGTAGTCATCATTTGGCAAGGGCTGGATGTGCACTGTATTCTCCTGCTGTCTCCTTGAGGGACATGAGCTTGCCTCTCCTCGGGGAGTGCTGCCAAGAGGGACAGCGAGCTCGGCTGCTGCCCTTTGAAGTCTCCCACAGTAAAGTCATTATATGTTTAATAAGGGCAGGATTGTCCAGGAAATCTGCAGGTAGGACTAGAAGCAAGGAGCACTGGCTTTGGGTGGCACCTGACTCAGTGTGTCACCTTGGGCAACTTGCTTCATCTCCAGAGGAGGAAGGATAATAGTACTTACTCCCTTCAGTTGAATGAAATGAAGATTACTTAAAGTGATGAAGTGCTGTGAAGATGGGGAAATAAAAGTTTTAAAGCATTAAGTAACAGGAATAATTGCAGTAAGTGTAGGGAGGCAGATTACGTGTGAGAGATTTGGCACTCTCTGTAATTCTCTAGTACTTCTGCTTGGTACCGTGTCCTGCTGGAATACTCACCATTCTGTTGGGGACAGCACAATAGTTTGTTTTGTTTGTGTTTGTTGCTATCTTCAAAGCTGTGGTGGTCTGTATGACCCAGGAAGATACTGGGAGGAATGAGCCCCTGTGCCTTCCTGGAGTGTTTTCAGCAAGCCAATGCTTTAATGTGGTGTAATGTACCACCTAGGGCCAAAAGCAGAAATTACACTGCTGTCTGGAACATGTCACTTGAAAAAGAAATGTGTGTGCGTGCACGTTTTTGTATAAAAATAAAATAAAAATCTATGTTAAGGGGAAAAGAGGGACCTTCTTAATAATTGTAATGCATTTTAGAAAATGAAAAACTGACTTTTGTTTCTCAGAAAACATTATTTCAGGTAGAGTTCTATTTTGCAGAAACTTAATAGTGGAGAAAGCCTGTAAATCTCCTTAAGAGTCAGCAAAAAAAGAAGAGTTTGGATTATATGGGATTGTCATCATTTAACCCCAGCTGGCAACTAAGCACCACACAGCCCCTTGCTCCCAGCAGGCTGGGGTAGAGAACTGGGAGAGTAAAAGTGAGAACTCGTGGGCTGAGATAGGAGAGTTTCATGGGGAGAGCAAAACAAGGAGTTCATTCACCACTGCCCGGGGACAGGCACGTGCCCATCCATTGCCAGGGCATTGGTGCTCCGTGCTGTGTGACAGGGACTTGCAAAGAGCAAATGCTCTTGCTCCCAAAGTCCCCCCTTTCCTTCTTCTTCCCCTGGCTCTGTGTACTGAGCATGATGCCGTGTGGTCTGGCATGTCCCTTTGCTCGGTGGGCTCAGCTGTCCTGGCTGTGTCCCCTCCCAGCTCCTTGTGCCCCCCCAGCCTTGCTGGTGGGCTGAGGTGAGCCCTGACTCTGTGTAAGGGCAGTTCAGCAATTATGAAAATACCCCTGGGTTATCAACACTGTTTTGCTCAGAAATCCAAGACATGGCCCCATACTTGCTACTGTGAAAGAAATTAACTCTGTCCCAGCTTTAACAAGCACAGGGATCCTTTTGCTTTATTACAGCTTGAGGAAAACTTTTGGCTGAATGTAAATTTTTACCTCTTATTTTTCCTGAGTTAAGAATCATTCTTCTGGTAAATGTCTTTGCTGCTGGCTGTCGAGGGGCTGTCACCCAACTGAGGCAGTTGGGTGACAGTATATGCTCCACTATTTAAAAATGTTCTCAGAAAGTCATCTTCTTACACTGTTTAATTCTGGAGGCTCTAAAGCATTGTAAAATATGAAATAGCAAATTATCCTAGGCCTATGGACTCTCCTAAGCTCTAAATATTGAGTTAAATAATCATCACCATGAGATAATTAAGTAATCACTCAGCTGGATTTATTAAATGATGCTGCTATTTCAAAACCTAATCACAAAGTTAATTTCTGTAAATTGTGGTGAAACCCAAAAATGACAATGGGTCAGCAAAAGACATAGGTGGATCCCTAAGATTTTTCTTGCTTGGTGTTATTGGTAGATGCTAGAATTTTCATTCCAAAGCCCAACAGTGTTAAAAATTAATACACTATAGGGAATGAATGCATAAGCTTTCTCTCCTTGTTGCTTTTAAGCATGGAAGCTTGTGCCTGAAGTCTCTTGAACAAGGAGCACGTTGAGCTGGCCTAGCTATTGACAGTCTGTAAGAATCAGGTAAATGAGGTACTGCCCTCATCAAAATATGGGTAGATTGCATTTGCTCAGGTTTAGCCTTGTTTGCACATACCTGATAACTACTTGTACAAATCCCTAATATAAATACAAATGCTGTCAGTTCTCATCTGATTTTCACTGATGTGAGCACAGGGGAAGAAGCATTTTAGCTTTCAAAGGAAGGTCTGTAAGCACAGGGACAAGTAGGAAGCAAGAACTCACACTTTCCCTCAGTATAAGTCACCCCAGATTGGTCAGGGTGATCCTAGCACATTATTTCCTAAATCTGTGTCTCAGGGTGGAGGAGTGTAGTCATGGGGATATTTTTCTTCTGCAGCACTTTGTTCTCATCTCCACCTCTTCCCATCACCCCAAGATCAGTGGAGCTGATGGGCACCAAGCCTAGGGTTAGGTGGTGTCTACCCAGTGCAGGGAAAGGGGAGTTTTCCTTAAATAAAGACTCAGAAAGGTAGGTAGTATGTCTCCTGTGGTAGATGCAGTGATTTCAGGAGGGCAGAAATTCTGTATTGGGTCAGTTAGTGTGGGCTTGGTGAGGAGAGGGTTCTGTGCTGTGTCATTGGACCAACCATGGTTGGTCTGCACGTGTTTGAGCCTGGTATTTTCCAAGTGTGGGCATGCTGAGCACGTGTTACCCAGCCATCTGCTTGGGGAGTTCTTCTGGCTCCTGGGATAGAGATCTTGCTGGGGGTTGGCTGCTGCCAAATCATTTATTCTGTCTGCTGCTCTCTCCAGGGGAAACCTTAGGGAAGGGAGGAGCTGCAGGTGAAGGGTAGGACCTACTGTCACAGGAATAACATTGTTGCATGTCCTTGCATCCTAAGGATCTCACAGCCTCAGAGTTCAGCTGCATCCCAGGCTGTTTACCTTCTCAAGTAGTTATCCTAGGGTGGGGAGAGCTTTGGGCTCCTTTGGTCTCATCTTGGTGTGACTATCCCAGTGCCCTGGTTACTCACCAGGATCCCTGCAGCAGCTGCAGTGCTCCAGGCAGGGCCTTTGGCTGTTCTGGGATTCAGGCATCAGTGGTAGAAGTAACAGGCAACTCCTCTCTTCTAAAAAGTTATTTCTGTTAGGCATGGCTGGTAGCAGATCTGGGAGACTTGGCTCAGTGAGCACGTCCTGTTCCATCTCCATGCAAGGAGTTTTTCCCCATATGCTGCACCATCTCTCTCAGCTCATCTTACCCTCTTGCCTGTGGGGAGATGGGCCCTAGAATGGAAGTTGTTTCCACATCCTCATCAGCAGCTCCTTTTCATAGGGGAGTTTAAGTAATATGAGTGGTGTAGGTAGATTTTATTTCTTTCTGAGTGGCTTGTTGGTTTTGCCTTTTTTCTTCTCTTCTGAGCCTGTAACTCAGGAGCAGTTAATTGAGAACTTTAGCTTTGACTAATGTGTTTTACAAACAGTTCCAATGGGTTTGGAGCCCGTTGGGTCAACTGCTGATAACCTGATTGCCTTTAATTGTGCAAACATACCCTCAGATATTTCAAAATGAAGGAATGGAAAGGAATGTGTGCACAAGTGTGTGTATACATGTATGTGTCTAGTTCCACAGTTACAATTCCTTAACTGATAGAACCACATCTAGGCACTGAAATAAGTGACTCTGCATAAGATTTACCTTTCATGGCTTTGCAAAGGGGAATACTTGGGGAAGTTGTAAATAATTGCAATTGTCAGCCTCTCTCTATCTTAGCTCTGTAAAGCTAGAAGAGAAGTGTACCAGCTTTGCTATTCAGAGCATTTCCCTTAGCAGCTGAATCCTGTGGGAGAGTCCTCTCAGAGCAGCTTTTCTCTGCAGTGGACTCTCCTGACAAGATCACAGACGGCATTTGGTCTCTGAGTGTCATGATGAACATCTAGTTGGGTCTATTTTTACTTCTGAAATATGTTGAAAGATGCTATGGTGAGAAGAAGCAGTACAGTAAGATTTGGAAGCAGTCTATACATGGTAATGCTTTTGGGGACAGTATGCGTTTTCTTTCCAGTTCCTGAAATTTCTTATGTATGTAAAACTTGAATTAACATCAAGAAAATAGTCACGACTGTCAATATTTTTGTTTTCTCTTTGTGCACCAGAATTGAAGTTCTGAGCTTTATAGCTGCTCTGATATGTCCTTTTCAGCTTCAAAATTTTTCAATAAAATAAATTCACTCTGGGAGTTACTGCTACTCCAAACAATTAATTGAGAAGAAAAATAATTATACACCTTAAGCTATTTTCCCTTATTCATGTACTGTTCGTCACCCCTTTATTCTGCCCTGAGTGCTGGTATGGTGTCAGAACAGCATTTCAAGGCATGAGAGAGAAAATATTTTGACCTGAGAAGATGGTTGGAGAAGTGGTTGAAAAAGTGGCTGAAACCTCAGCTGCTTTAACTACTGTTTGTGGTGGTGATTGGGCAACTGGCAGTTCTGACCAGATTATCCCTGGGTTTAGTGTGTCTGTCACTTCCCTGAGATTACAGACGCCAGGTTTTGCTGTGAACTGTTGTGCCTGTGCTGTGTAATCGGGATCCTGGCTGGCAGACCTTTGTCAGACCTGCCACCCTTGCTGGTTTGGGAGGTGACAGGTACCTGCTCAGCACACAGGTGCTGAGGTGTCTCCTGTCATCTCCATGCATTGCCACACTCTCTCAGACACCACCAGCTTGCTGCATCCTTATGGCCTCTGGGGCTGGGTGCAGTGGATGACATCTTGGCACTTGCAAAATGGACCAAGCTTGATTTGCCTGGGAGCAGAGCTGCTCTTTGCTCATGATTTGGAAAGAAAGGGGTGGGATGTTGCTTGTTTAGCTCCTGGAGACAGCCAGTCCTTAGAAGATGACTGCTGGTAAGAGCTGTGATAATGAGGCAGAATGGTGATGTGATCTATTAATTTTTCTTTTTTGTTGTTTTCTTCCACGTTTCAGGAGGGGTGCTTGTGGCCTTCAGAAAGCTCGGTTTCACGCCAGGGTGCTTCAGAGGTACTGACAGATTTCTGCTATCTTCACCGAGTGCTTTCTTTTTTTTCCTGTAATGTGTATTTGGTTCCTTTCAAAAACATACATCTATTTTTTTATAAAGGAAGCTTTTTCAGTGTAGTTCACACTGTCATCTAAGCCCGCCTTGACATGCATTTCATAAATTCCTGAGACCTTTTCAGAAAAGAATGAAATTCTGCCTACCTGACACCTCATCTCCATCAGCAACTCCCTGTGTCATAGTAGGCATCCACAAATAAGTGATGGAGGTGTGTCTGTTTCCCACAGTGGCTCAGTAATTTGAGTATTCATTGGAAGCTGGGAGACCAGTTCCTCTTGTCTCTGAACTTTCCTTGGATTTACAGCACATATCCTATCACCAGGGTCTCCCTTCTTCCAGCTAGCACAGATTCCTTGTCTATGTAATAATTTGTGGGTGTATTGCTCTGAGTGGTCCAGCTGTCCTGTGACAAGCAGCAGAACTTCCTGGTGGTTGGCCCTGCATCTGTGAAGGTCAGGGGTTGAAGACCCTGCAGGGATCCAAAAAAGAGAAGAGCAGTTTGATAGCTCTAGATCTGAGAAGCTGCTATGTCTGTCCAGGTCTGGGATAGACCAAATGAGGAGCAACAGCACTCACAGATTATCTTGAATGCTTCCTTTTATAAAGCCTATCCTTTTTTAATATACCAATTTTAATTTTAATTGGATTTTAATATACCAAGGACATAGTTTCCATCACAATGCAGAAGCTTTGTAGGTTCTCCCCAGAGGCTGAGTTCTGGCTGAGAACTGAGGAGGAGGAGGACACCTGATACACTCTGATGGTGAAGGCGTGAGATACACTGAGCCTTTGCAAATGGTACTGAAATGACCATCTGAATTCTTTGGGGATGCATTAACTCGGAGTAGGAGGGGGAAGCTCAGACTGCAGCTGAAATTCAGTACTGGGACATTGTTGTAGAGCTACTCAATTACTCAGACTAGAGAGAATTAATTTCCTGGTTTCAGAAACAGAATAATTTTATTTTTGCTTGGAATGTTTTAGTTTCAGAAGGAGCTGTGTGGGGTCTTGTGCTTCCTTTGTGCAGCTGTTCTTGAGTGTGCTGGATCCTTCCTGCACCTCCTGCCTCTTCACCTGCAGGCATGTGTGCATGGTATCTGCTGGGTTTAACCTCTAAGACAGGTGGCAGGAAGAAGCATTCTGTGTTTATCAGTTTGGGGTGAGCACTGGAGCAGCCGCGGCGCTTGGCGCAGAGGTGGAGTCACGCGTGTCTCTCTTCCCGTTTCAGATCATGTACGCCCCGAGGTCCAGGGACAGGTTCACCACCCCATCCTTTATGCAGCGGGACCGTTTCAGTCGCTTCCAGCCCACCTACCCTTACATGCAGCATGAGATTGACCTTCCTCCCACCATCTCCCTCTCGGACGGCGAAGAGCCGCCGCCGTACCAGGGCCCGTGCACGCTGCAGCTCCGGGACCCCGAGCAGCAGATGGAGCTCAACCGGGAATCCGTCAGGGCGCCGCCCAACCGAACCATTTTTGATAGCGACTTGATAGACATCTCCATGTACAATGGGGGTCCCTGCCCACCCAGCAGCAACTCGGGCATAAGTGCAACCAACTATAGCAGTAATGGAAGGATGGAAGGACCGCCCCCGACGTACAGCGAGGTCATGGGCCATTACCCCGGCTCCTCTTTTTTCCATCACCAGCACAGCAACATGCCTCCTTCCTCGCAGAGGGGGAGCAGACTTCAGTTTCAGCAAAACAATTCAGAGAGCACAATAGTCCCCAGCAAAGGCCAGGACCGGAAGCCAGGGAACCTGGTCTAGGTCACCTGCCCAGGTGCGTTTGGACTGAAGACGGGAGAGCCCAGCGGGCCAGCGGAGGAAGAGCCCCGTGCTCCGGTGCACAGTGTTGTTACGTGGTACAACTGAGTAAAACCAAACGTGCAAACCAGTTCTCTGTTTCTGATTCCTTTCGGGGGAATTGCATGCAAAGCAGATTGAAAGAAATACAAACTTCCATTCGGTTTGTCTATGAGCAGTGTTTCAGGGGAAAGGGGGGGGGAATATATTATTTTTTTTTAATAAACTATTTCAAGTATTTAATTCTAAAAGTTAACTTAGCACAGAAATGAGGCTTGTACAGCCTGTTTTATATTCACTGAATGGCAGAAGGAAAAAGGTGGTTTTGCTAGATAAATGGGGGAAGAATTGGCCAGTTTGCTTTTTTTTTTCTCCCAGGATGTGAATTTTTTTTTAATATGAAACAAAATTCCTGTTCTGTGTGCCAAGGTATAAAGTTGAGAACTTAGATGAATGCGAGGAATTAATTTGTGTTGTGATAAATGTGTTTTAAAAAGTTGCACTATCTTACTGTTTTAAAAAAAAGTATATATGAGGGAACTGTTTTATGTGAAGTTCTTCTATATGTTGTTGTTTCACCTGTGGAATAATGATAGAGCCCTAGAAGTAATCTGGAGGAGTTTGCCCCCTCCCCCTGGGTTTGCTAAAAGATGGGGACAGGACTTAGGCTAACATCTCTTGACTTTTACAATTCAAAAAATACAGGGACACTTGTCTTTGCAATAATTTGCATTCAAATAACAGTGTATCGGTGAAGTGTCTTGGAGACTTTTGGATGGAAGAAGGCAAAAATGAAATCCCAGCATTTTCCGTCACTTAAGGTTTATCTATTTTGCAGTGTAGACTATTTCTTCATAAATGGCAAAACTACAATTTCCAGATGCATTGATTTGTATTGATTCTAAGTGCTGCCATTCTTTTCCTTGTCATAATGCAGTATCACCAGTACTTACCGTGCTAGAGATTTCTGTCCTCACTGTAGCCTGAAATGTATTTAGTCGCATATCATGACATTATGCAATAAATGGTTTGAAAATGCAGGGTGGGATTATTTTCCCCTGCTCTGCTGTTCAAGTACGTGAGGCTGTCGTGGTTTTCACTCTCCATTTCATCCTTTCAGATGCTGAAGTTCAGTCCTGGAGGTCCATCCTGTTGAAGTGAAGGGAGCCCTTGTGGCTAACCCCCCCTGTGGTGTTTTTGCAGCAGTACCAAGGGCACTCGTGGCAGTGGTGCTGGCTCCTGGCAGGGTTGTTGGTGCACCAGGAATTCTCCCTGCAAACCATTTTGCTCTGGGCCCTGCTGCAGAAACCCTTCTGGGTGCACGATGTCTGCGTGACAACAGCAGGACTGTGCTCATGGCTAAAGGTGATTCATGTGTTCACCAAGTGTCTGTAAGCCCTGATTTTTGCTAACCTGGCCTGGAGAGTAGTTGGGAAGTGTTCCCTGCCTGTGTCGTGGCATCTGGGGTGTTTCTCCACTGGCTGTTCCCATGTGGAAGCACGCGCGGTGCCGGAACACAGTTGACAGAAGGTGATAGTGGCATCACAAGCACATGAAAAAGCACAAATTGCACTTAAAATGCATTTTGGAAATGGACTTAAAAGTAAGAATCTTTAGAATCTTAGCTTGAATAGTTTCTAATATATAGGTGTATGAGTGTGTCATAGACCTCTTCACGTTAAGGTCTTTCACTTTTTTCTGTTTTCCTGAGCCTTGTGCTTGGTTGTGGGCAGCAGCTGCTGAGTACCCCAAGGGCACCAATGCCCTGGTCCCATGGCTGGAAGCTGGATTTCTGCAGGACTTCTGTACATGGGCTCTGATAACTGAAGTGCATCTTTGATCTATGCAGAGTTTTAATGCCAAAACTGTGTGTGTGTGTGTCTGCGTGCGTGTTGTCTTTTGGGCCTCAGTGTAGATTTGTTTTCTTCATAAGTTAATTTGATTTTATTCTAGTTTAGAAAACATTTGTATAACTGTTAGTCTGAATACACAGCCCCATTTGTCTCTAATTGTTATTTTGGTCTGAGTCATGCTGGTAATGCAGAGTAAGGCTGCCTTGTATCATATGTATTAATTGAAGGGAGAGATAGAGATTGCATGGTGGGGTTCACTTATTTTTTTTCCTCTCAGACCCGCAGGACAGGTGTTTAGAAGATGACTAGGTGGCTTTCAGTCAGCTGGGGCTCTCATCACTGTCTGGTTCCTGGGAATAAAAGCTGTGAAATTAGATTTTTGCAAAGAACATACAAACATAATTCTTAGTTAAAAACAACAAACAGACAAAACCCAACCAGAGGACAAAGCCAGCAAATGTTGGTTTGGGTCTTCAGTGACTTTTGTTGCTTGAGAAGCAAGCCTTTAAGCCAGAGAGTATGTGTGAGTATGTGTGCCTACACAGGTACTGTGATGTTGCCTAAGTGAAGATTGTTTAGAGAAGCTTTGAGGTGAGAACAGCTGGAACTCAGTTGTCAGGGCAGAGCACACCTGGACTGGCCCTGGGCTTGGGCTGGTTGGAGACCAACTTTCCCCATGTGTGATCTCAGCAAAGTCAGCCTTGAAGTTGCCTTCAAAGTTGCCTCTTGGGAATGTTCTTTCTTTAAAAACAGCCCTTTGCCATCTTTTACCCTCTCTGCATGCCAGTGGATTTATGCACTTCCCATTAACATTGTCCACTATGCTGTCTCTTAAGTTTTCTTGGATGAAAAATTTTTCTGCCTGGGAAATGCAGCCTTTTCCAGTTCTTTAGAAAATATTTGTTTAAAAATTACTTGGTAATTGCTCACCTAATAGTTGCATCTCCTCTTGCATCTTTGTCTTCTCATCCCAGAATCCTCGAATCATCCTAGAATCATAGAACAAGCTGAGCTGGAAGAGACCCATCGGGATCATTGAATCTGGCTCCTGGCCCTGCACAGCCCCATCCCCAGGAGTCACACCATGTGCCTGAGAGCACTGTCCAAATTGAACTCTGTCAGGCTGGTGCTGTGGGGGAGCCTGTTCCAGTGCCCAGCCACCCTCTGGGGGAAGAATCTTTTCCTAATACCCAACCTAAACTGCCCCTGGCACAGCTTCCTGCCATTTCCTTGGATGCTGTCACCGGTCAACAGGGTGAAGAGATCAGTGCCTGCTCCTCTTTTCCCCATGAGGAAGTTGTAACTGCACTGAGGTTTCCCCTCAGACTCCTCTGGGCTGGACAAAGAAAGTAACCTCAGCCACTCCTCATGGCTTCCCCTTGGGACCCTTCATCATCCTCATGGCCCTCCTTTGGACACTCTATTGGCTTAATGTCTGCTCTGCTTTCCCACATGTGATGTGCTGACTCAGCTCTGGGAGTGTGGTGATTAGTTCACTTGCTATAGGTGAGCTTGTAATCTTCTGTTTTGGGGCCTCTCTTAGCAGTAAATAGGCTGTTTTCTGATGGATATTAGTGCTCTCCAGTGGAAAGGCAGTCAACAGTGTAACATTGAAACACTTTTTCTATTTTTTCTTCCATTGACTTGGTAGAAAATCTGCTCTTGATAACAGAACAGATTGGTGAGCTCTGAAAATAAGTAATTCTATGAAGCATTTATGGAAGACCAGCTTTGAAAATATCCAGATTTGATAGACTCTATCCCAGGGCCACTCAATGAAACTGTCCTGCAAACACTGTAGCATTAATTGTGTAGATTTTATATGTCTCATACCACAAAACCTACATAATATGTCTGTGGTGTTCTCTATGTGATAGATCATATTTGCCTGAATTCTGGTTGCATCTTCTGACTTTGCCCAGTAACTCGTTTTCCCAAAATTCAGAATAGCGATGTTCTTACTTTAGAAATTTTCAGGTTAAAAGATTTTTTCTTTTAAATGCACCTTTATGAAATAAAGTTTTGTGAACTCTGTCCTACTGCAAAGACTAATTTTTCCCTTACATGTGTTGGCATGGCTCTCTTCTTGGTGCTGAATATGCCCCATCTTTGGTGTTTTTGTATGATCTTTCAGGGCTAGAAAAGGCAGGGGATTTAGCAAAGGAAAAAACCTGCTTCTGTCCCAGTTTACCAATGCAGCACTTGGCACTTAGCTCTAATTCTGTACCTATGTTTAGAACAATTGTGTTTGGGCTTGCCTCAGTGCTGGACAAGCAGACTGAGTGGGATGCTGCTTAAAAGGTGTGAGTGAGGGACAGGAAGAGGGGTACCCAGCCAACAGCGCAGTGTTCAGATCCCTTTCCTGGCATGTGGAGCACATCCAGAATTCACAGGAATTTGTATAATAGGATTTTTTCATCAGGGAGGATCTAATTATGCTACTCCTGGACTTGTCACTGATGGACTCTGCATGTAGGCCAGTCTTGGGCTGATGGGACTTTATTACAGCATGAATTTCCCTTTGGAGTATGATAACTCCAGCATATGCCCCATGTACAAGTTCCTGATGGTCAGTGAGGAAGATGATTGTGTTCCTGCACTCATGGAATCTGCTGTGCTTCATTTGGCCTTTTATTACTGCTTGCCCACTGCTTATACCAGTTTGTCCCAGCTGGAAGGTGCTTGTTATGCAAATCCCAGAATGTTCTTGGTGCAGATATTTTTTTTTTTTTTAAGTGTCATTGAAAGTTCTTGATTTTTTTCTGTGAATGAGGTGCAGGGAAGGGTAAGGAGCAGAATTGCATTGTTTATTAAGGAGCGCACTTCTTTGCAATAGAGAAGAAATCCTTGTCCTGCTGAAGAGCCCTGAGTGGAGGCTGTCTGGAACAGTGCTGTCTGAGGTGGTCATTTCTAACCCTGCCAGGTAGTGAGATGCTGGGCCTTACAACTGACACTCTAATCTGTAAGGAGTGTTTGAATGCTTTGGAGAGGATTGATTGCTGACCTTTCTCTGACTCTATCCCTGAGTGCTCAAGGTAGCTAAGGTAACCTGATTTTGTAAGCGAAGAAAAACAAAATAGCAAGTTGGTAAAAAATAGATATACATCGATGTTTTTTTGCGCCCCCCCCCAGGATAAACAATAGGCTTGCTGGCACATTTGAAAGTATTCAGGGTTATTCACAGGTTCTCTCTGGTCATTACAGTTAAGTCATGTCCATGCACATACAGACCTGCTTGCAGACTTGTCCCCTTGATTCTGTCTGTGCTAGTTTCTATTCCATGATCACCTTCCAGAAGTGCTGCATGGCTCGGTGTTGAGCTCTCAGTGACAATGGCAGGTCATTTGTCAAACAGCAGGAAGCCTGAGGAGTATTTGCTTTTCAGTCCTGTAAATGTCATGACCTATGTTTTTATCAGTAGGGGGCTTTCTTGCTGCACCAGTTCTTGCCTGTCACCTGGTGTGCTTGTGCATCTTCCATCCAACAGCTCTCTCTCCTTTTGGGTGAGCTTTGAAAAATCTTTGTGCTTTGGGATAACCCCGATGCAGATCTCGTGTATTGATGTACAGGAAGAAAGTAACACTTCCTGTAGCCTAAATCTCATAAGCATGTTTTTCAGACCTAGCTGATGGTGAGAACCAAGTGATCCTTCTGTGCAGTGGATTCAGATGAAGTCTGGCTTTTGATTGCATCCTTGATTTTTAGATAAAGGCTGTTGCACATAATTTAATGACACATATCTGGTCTTTCTCTGCACTGTGTTGCCTGCTTGCCCACCAGTACAATTACAGCTTTTCTCCTACACTAGCCCCAAATGTGTCAATCATTTCAGTCCCTGGAAAGAGGCAGCTTTATTGAGTTGTCTGAGGCGTTTTAAAACATGGAATAGTCCCTTGTGAGGATGTGTTGAACTAAAGAGAGGTTTCCCATCTAAAAACTGGTCTGTATGTTTCGTTAGGAAATTCAGCTTTAGGTTTTGAGAGTATGCTGACTGAAAAGGTTGGCAGGATTTTTTTTTTTTAGTTAATATATTGTTTGCCAGCCTATCCAGAGATGTAAATTACCTTTTGAGCCACCTCTGATTGCATTTTTGGGCTGGCAAAAGCCCCGTTGGGCACACTTGCACCAGCAAAAAAAAAAAGAGTAGTTTTCTTGGTACAGCTCTGGGGAATAAACAGAAGCTGTGCCACTAAGTCCATCCTCCAAAACCAGCCTGAGACCTGCATTGCCTCTTCCCAGCAAACTGAAGTGTAGGTGTTTGGATGAAGTGCTTTGCTGCACTCTTTAGTACCACAGACACAAGTGGAGGGGCCTACTGATGTTTTCTTGAAATTGTCATTGGCATTAAATGTATTTCAGGGATGCTAATGCTGTTTTGGTAACCACCCAGTACAATTCTGCTTTTGAAAGGGAAGATCAAGGACCATTTTGTGTCACAGACTCTCCTGGCTACTTCTGCCTTGCTGGTGTCTCTTCTGTTTTTAGGCTGAACACAAGCAACTTGGGTATTGCTAGTGTTGCTTTCTTGCTATAAAGGAGCTTACCTTTTTATGTTGATTAATGATAGAAAAACAAAACTGTAACGTAGATATACTTCCCCTTCCCTCTGACAGAAGTGTGATTTACTGCCAGAGATGATGCTTTTTCTTTGCTATATTGCTGCTGCTGTTTTAAGTGGTTTGGTGTGTGAGCTTCCTGGAACAACACGGTGTGTGTAGGATCTCGTGGGTGACAAAGCTGTCTCTTTTCTTCTTCCTTTCTCTCCTTGGTTTGTGCTTGTCTGTCTGCTGTGGTAGGTTTACTAATCAATTAAAGACATCCTTATTAGGTATAATTTTGAGGAGGTTTGCATGTCAGTAGTTTGTAAGCAACTAAGGTGCCTCATGTTCAGGTCTGAGCAGATAGGAATCCCCTTGCACTCAAGAGGGCCTGATCCAAAGCCTGCTAAAGTTGGTAGGAAGACTCTTGCCAACTTCAGGGGGCTTTGCATCTGGCCTTACACTCCCACCTTTGTTGTGCCTCACTTGAAATGGTGCTTTTTCAGTTGTCTGTCTTTTTATCTAGTTTGTTTTTTTTTCTTTGTATGGTGCTGTGTATAACTTGACTATATTATGCACATATCCTACCCAATGGGTAGAACAAGCAAACAAACATATGAAAACAAATAGATGTTGTTAATACTGTAAGATAGTGTACAGATGATACCAATTTTAACACAAAAAAAATGGCATAGACTTTGTGAATGCCAATCTGTGCTTGGTCCTTTTTTTGTAAGAAAGTTTGCAAATGAATGCATACAAATGACAAAAAGTCTATGTATTTTATTTTCCTATTAAATATCAATATAATATCATAAGGGAAAAAGGTTAAACAAATCCTTTTTGACAAGCCTGTGTATAGCAATTAGTCATTTGATGCATCTTTGCTGTGAAGATTTCTTCTTTTTTCTTAATGTGTCACTTTAAAAAAAAAGGAAAAAACCACAAAACAAACAGAACCTCCACAGCTTTAACCTTGCAACTAAATGCTTCTCGTATTGGTTGTTGCTTGCTATTGCTGAGTTGGACCAGTATTAGTTACTACTTCTCCAGCAGATACATTATTTATTACTATCCTTGATTACCTTTTTTTTTTTTAACTTAGAAATGGGCTAAAACTTTTCAAACCTTTTTAATCACATCCTAGATTTGACATGAAGCTCAGACAAGTGGGAACTGACACAAAGCATCCCTGCAAAATCAAAACCAGGCCAATGAGAGTTCTGTGACAGCAGCCAACTCTCTGTGCCCACTGCTGGTGCACCATGCTGCCACTACAGACTGTCCTTGGGCTGGGGGTGTGGAGGGACACCCTGGTGACCTGTGCTCTTGCAGGGTGGACAAGAGTGGCCCCAGCAGGTAGTGAATGCAGGGTTTGAGTGGGAGCTTTGAGTTGGCAGCTCTGCTGCTGTGTTGGCTTCTGACAGCAATGGCTCACCCAGGTTCATATTTAAGGTGACAGAGAAATGCTTAGACCTGTTCAAACCCAGTGGGGGAAGGGGTGTGGGCAGTAATGTTACACTTCAGCTTCCTGCCGAGCTCCCTTGGTAATTGGTTCTCCCGTGGCGTCTCCCTGTGTTTGGCGCTCCATTCCTGTGCCCCGCATGCTCTCCGGTAAAGCAAATACCTCAGGAAAACTCACCATGAAGTTCTAGTGTAGGGACTTGCAGATGCTGTACTTACTTTTCTAACCTGTTAGTTCTGACTATCCCAGGACAGTAGGTGATATAAAAGTTTATTGGTCCGAGACAGACTTGTCCTCTCACAGATGGATGCCAACTACTCTTTCATAGACACTCCTGTCTGTATGTAGCTTTTTTATACTTGCCAGGCTTTAACCACAGATGTAAGGTAGCAAGGTGTTGGGTGATGTGTGAGATGGCCTTTTGGTTTGGTTTTTCAGACGATTAGCAGAGTGCTGTGCTGAAACTCAGGGGGCCTTACCCGGGGCCAGTGAAGTCAGTGGTGGGGCTTCCTCTGGTTTGAGTGGGCTTTCAACCCGTCCGTCGTGCTGGAGGATGGTGCCTTGGGCACACTCCTTCACTGCTTCTCTGTCCACCTGAAGCATCTACACCTTTGTCTGTAAATATCTCTTGAAAAGCCCTCACAGGAGTCCTGTATCTGAATGTTGACCATGGTTGTTTTGGCTTTTTTTTGGTTTTAAAGAAGTGTGTTAAGTTTCTTATGGCCAGTTCTGCATCATCATGCCCTCATAGGTAGCTTGTATCATCACATCCTTCTCTTTGTTGAGATGTTCTGTCAGTGGGCATATACCATAGGTAAATACACATATTTTCTGATTGTCACTTGTTAATTCATTTATTGTTTGTCAGGGCGTGGAGTAATTGTTTTGGAAGTGTGCCTTGCCTGGCCATCCTCACGTTTCTGTTTGCACTGCAGAACCACTTCTGTGCATGAAGGAAGAGAAGCAAACAAAAAACCCCGGGCCTTCACTAGGAAGACTGTACAGAGTAAACCTCCTGCTGGAGGAGTCTAGAGTAGGATTTATCATAAAAAAACATGCATATTGAGTGGACCAAACACGAGCATGTCTTCTTTTAGAGGCACTAATTTGCTTTGAAGCTGCAGTGGAAAGAGCAGACTGTCTGTCTATTAAGTGTATTCACAGCTGTGTTCACGCTTTTCCATTTACCACAAAGCACAGCAGGCAGCCAAGATTTCAAAAGGACTGTGAGCAGAAGTTACGAGAGCCTCAGGCATCATAGACCTGGACAGCAAAAACAATAATAATAATAATTTTTAAAGAATCACTTTAGTATTCCTTAACAAGGCTTTTCTACTCATAATGTAAAGACTACACAAGCATTGATAGGGGTTTTATCTTTGTATAACTCTCAACTGCCCAATGCTGCTGTGCTCAGAGCATTTCATGATGGTATGTACATCAGTCAGGCTGTTACACTCAAAATTAACCATCAAATGCCTGTTTTTAGAATGTTACCCTTTATTTGTTGTTTCTTGCTAGTTAATTTACCGTGTGAAATGCTTTATTGCTGTATGGATTTTAATTTTTTTTTTTGTATCTCCAACATTGTGGCTTTCAAGATCACATTTTCAGCACATCTATTATTTTTGTCCATTTTCTTTCAGGCTATTCTGAAATATGTACAGCACTATCAACAATATTTAATCTTTCTTTTAAAATTTATTGTTGTAAAACAAAGCTATTAAGAACAGTAAGTCTTTTTACAACTGTATTGGAATTTCTCAATAGCTGTTCATGTGATGCTATGACAAACCTGGCTTGCTTTACTTTTTATTTTTTTAAATTTTATTTTGTATTTAACACAATTAATTTGTTGCTTATTTTCCACCGTAACTCCCAGTTATATACAGAAAAAAGATTTCAACTGTTGTGTATCTGACTCTTTTAATTGAGCAAATGGTGATGTCCTAGTTTTTAGACCTAAGGTCTGTTTATTGCAATACTTTTAAAGGAAGATGTTGCTCTAAGTGCTGTTGTTAGTTTTAAATACAGATTTTATGCTTGTTCTTAATATGCTGTGGTTAAACCATGGCACAAAATTATTAAAAATTATTAAATCCATTTGTCTCCTGTTGGATTTATTTTCCCTTTGAAGTGAAAAAAACAAAAAAGCATGGAACACTAGAGTGGCTTTGGTAAAAATAAGTACTTGTCTCTTTCCCTTGCTGTGTCTGATGAGGGTTTAAGATCAGTCTTCTCACCCTCCCACTCTGGTGATTAATGCTGGGACGGTTCTGCCCTGCCTCTGCCATAGGATGGGCTGGAGCAGGAGACAGGGAGACAGCCTGTCACACACTGGAGGTCAGTCTAGGCACTTAATCTAAGCCAGTTTGTGCTTTCAGTTCCTTTAAGACAACAACCCCACCTCGATCTCATTTCAAGCCCTGCTGGTGGTGCTGGCCTCTGGCACAGCAGTGCTGACTGACCAGCAGGGAGGGGGGATAAGCAATGCCCCCAAAGCACTGAGCTGCAAAACTTCTTTAAAAAATGAAGGTGCAAAATATGGCTTGTGGGAGGGAGATTCACAACCTGGTTTAAGAAAGCTGGGACATGCTTTGGCCAGTGCTTAAAAAAAGAGCAGTTGTGGTTCAGTAATGGGGTGGAGAGAGGGATGATGCTCTCAGTAAGAAACCAGATGAAAGGGTCCTTTGCAAAGATTTGTCTTTGGTTGGTGATACAGATCTTTGCAAGGGAGATCAAATTATCCCTGGCTGGCACTTGCCACTTTGCCATACTAAAGCTTAACAACACTGGGAAAGAGCAGATAGTTTCTGTACATTCTGTGTATAAAGTGATGGTTTATTTAGCATGATTATTAATATAGTTTTCTTGGTTTATGTTTTATACCTGTGCTTGCTGGGTGTCTGTATTGCTGTGATGTGATGCTGAGTTTGATGCTTTAAACCTGGGGGTTTCTTGCAGGTCTTTTCCAGGGAGAGGTTTGCTGTGGGAGCCACGGTCCATCCCACTTCAGGCAGCCTGCTGTGGAGCTGCCTTTACATTCCACTCAGAGAGGAACCAGGGGGGCTCCCCTTGCTGCTGTTCTTTTCAAAGGTCTTAGTTCTTTGAATGTTACAGTACTTAGTTTTGGGTCAAAAGTAATCATATTTTTTTTCCTATAACCACCCTGAGCTTGCTCTCCTCCATGTACAGCATTTTAATTCTTCTTTAGTATGTAGAAAATGCTAGTTCCTTAGTCCTTAGAAGTACTCTAAATCTCCAAGCTTCTGCTCCTCCTCTGCTGTCTGAACCCTGAACTCCCTGGAAACTGCATTTTTTGAGCCTGCTTTGATCTTTTACTTAATCTGGTTTTAATTGTATTTATATTTAGTTTATAATATGCCATTCTGTTTGATTGTGTTTTAATATCACTGCCAATGGTTGCAACTCAGCTGTAAATGGGATGTCTCATCTCAGTAGGGTTACTTTTTTTCTGCTGAAAGATTAATATAGTGGCTGCTGCGGTCCTGTGAAACCTCTAGGTCTGGCTTCCAGGCTCCCAGCAGTATTGTGTCTCATTACAAACACCCTGGTTTTAACATCACAAACCCTTTTCTTCCAAAGACCTCTCTGTAATGAGACTTCGTTACTTAGACAAAAATTAATTAGGCTTCTCTCATTACCACTGTTTTGATCGGTTGTGCTTTAAGTGAGTTCTAATTAAAATGCACATTTTAAAACCCTTACTGCTGAATCCTCTCCTAATAGCTCGCTTCTACTGCGGCGATGCCCTGCTTTTTGTGCAGTTTGCATTGTGCTGCTTTTGCAGAACTCTAGCATTGATTAAGAAAACTAAAAACTTGCATGATTTTTTTTTTTCTGCTTGTTTTCTACATTTTTTTTCCAGACTGGCTGCCAAATGATTGCTCCTGAGAGCCTGAGAATGGGGATTAGAGCTGAAACACTGAATTCTTTACATGTGGTAAAATCGATGAGCTGAGTTTCTCAGTGTCCTGTATAGTCAGTAACCCTACTTGTTCCCAGAATGTTCCAAAACATAAGGGGGAAGCTGTATGCTGCAGTTTTTACTATTTAACTGCAAATTTCTGCTTGCCTTAGGTGTTCCAAATTGCCTTAAATACATTGTTTATTTTGGCAGGACTGCACGATCCATCCCAGGGATACCTGCCACATGCTAAGCCTGTGGATGCTCTGCTGTGGCTAGAGGGGGACATTTGAAGGCTGGCTCTCCTTAATAAAGGGGCTAATCTGTAAATCAGACAAAACATGTTGTATCCTTTAATGGTTTCCACTCTGAAGCGTGTTGCAGAGCAGCAGCGGAAAGGTGCCAAAAGTATTTTAAAGAGGAGGAAACATAAGAAGAAGTACATGCCAGGTCTCAGCACAGCCTGTGGCAATACTGGGAATAACCTTTCCCTGCCACCATTCCCAGTCCCTCTCTCTGCCCACTTCCAACACATCCCACTGTCTTGTGCAGAGCTATTTTCTGTTTGGCAGGGCTTTGAGCAAGCAGCCAGGACATAGCCACCCCTTGTTCAGAGAAAGAGGGCATCTTTTTCACAGAGGCCAAAATGCCACCCTTGAGCCCCCGTCAGTGCCAACACCAGATCATTCCAGCTTAATTTAACATTTGCAGACATTATAGTGATTGACAGTTGAGTTGAGTGGAAAATTCCAGTTTAATCCTGCTCTGTGTGCCACAGACATGGGCTCAGACAGCTTGACCTACATTTAACCCTGGGCAGCAAGAAATTCTTAGGAGAAAAGAAAAAAAGTGGTTTTCATCTCAAAGCAGTGAGAACATTCCCACTTATTACATGTCCCTGTATATGCATACACATGTAATTGTGTTACAGTGCTGTGAATATTCCATGAGCTGAGCCAAGTTTGCCCTGGTTGGCTTTACTTGGTGAAGAAGACATGTAAGTCAAATATAAAAGCACAAGTGTGCTTGCATAACTGCTCAGTAGGGTTTATGGCAACAGCAAAAAGGATAGGAGCTAGTTCTTTCCTGACAATGAGGTTAGGATTGTAAGTGCTATAAAATTTGCTTATGCTGCAAACTTTGTATCTCTTGGGGGAAAAGTTGATGAGCTGGTAACTTCAACTAATGTACTGTCAGGAAAAGCCCAACAGGTAAGGCTTGACTGAGGGACTGCAGAGTCAGTCTGGTTTCTTTGACCCCCCCCTCCTTCTGCAGATTAAAGGTGCTGATAGTGACTGACTGTGTTTGTTTTGGGAAGTTACAGGTGCACTACTGGGTGTCACAGCTTTTCAGCAAGAGGTGCATTGGCAAACATGAAAAGCCCTGTGGCTGAGTGATAACTGCATTAAGTACTCAGCATGCAGGCCCTCTCACCTTCTACAGTCATGCTGTATCTTATACCTATAGATAATATGCATGCTATCTCCAGCCATTTGCCAGGGCAATCAGGCACTGTACTGTAAAATTGTGCTCTGTCAGGGAAACGGCATCAGGTGCACTTAAATCCCCACCTGTCAGGGCACAGAAGTGAAGTGCCTGTCTGCAGTGAAACTGTGCTCAAGAGTAAACTGCAGCTGTAGCTGGAGTGCTGCTTGTGCACTGGCACTTCTGTTTTTGAAGAAGATTGTCTGTATGTGGGTCTGTGCTGTGCAGAGGTGTGAGGGCTAGTGTGCAGCAATCCAGCAATAGAAAATACACTGTTAGGACATTAGGCAGAACTTTGAGGTCACTTCTATAAAATGACACTGTGTTCTCTTTATGTTCATGGCTTTTCTAACCTAATCCAGGATAAAAACTTTATTCAGGGCTTTAGCTAACCACATCATTAGTCATCAGCCAAGGCTGAGAAATTTCCCTTTCTCCACTACAATTCATCCAAAGGTCACCTTCTGCATTGAAACACAGCTGCCACATCTGGGAGGTAGCTGGGGGTCACAGCTGTGTGCAGGCACCTGTTTTTGGGGGAAAGGTGCTCCAAGGTGGCTCTCAGGCAGGGCTGGATAAAGAGCTGGTGTAAATGTGCTGGTGGAAGTGCTTGACAGTGCCAGCGGAGGGGATCAGCACCACTTACTGCAGAGTCTGTTCAGCTGAAGGGCAAGAACAGCATCACTACTCATGAGATCTCTCATGTTCTCCTATATCAACATCCTTACAAGGTCTGGCAACTCTTTTTGTGCCTATGAACAAATCCATGTGAAACTATAACAAAAAAAGGATGTGAGGCAAACTTGCAGTTTGTGTATTTAGAACCTCATGGTGGAATTGGATTTTGTCTCCACCTGCTTTGTGATCCCAGATGGAAGGTCATCAGCAAGCACAAAGGCCAGGTCAAGGCAGTGTTCACAAGGAGCCTGTGCTGTCTCTCCATGCCTGCTTTAGGTCACCAAGGCAGTCCATTGAAATTACCAGTGCTGGATCTGTTCCACTACCAGCCTCCCAGCAGTATAGTTCTGATTGATATTAAATGTAGGATCCCAACTGCATTTCTGATGGATTCAGCATAGCATTTCAGGTGGAAATTACATCAGTTTCATGACTTTAGTCTGATTGCAAGAGTACATAAGATTTTTTATTCAGCATGAGTTTGAGAGGAGGACACAGACTATTCAATACTTGACTGGCAATGGAGTTGACTCAAGAACTGTAGCATGTTTGGGCATTTTTCCTAAACAAGCCTGAATATCCTCCCCTGTGTTCCCTCCTCTCTGATTGTCCAATCAATTCATCAAGCTCAAGCCCAAACAACACTACATGTTACCCTGCGGGCTTTTGAAATCAAGATGTATTCTTTCTACTTAAGAAGATCATAAAAATAGGTAGCTAATTGCCAGGGGATAATTACAATTCTCTAATTATTATTGTTGCTGATGGTAAGTGATGAACAAGGATGAATGTGATGCAATGCCCTAAGCTGACACCCTGAAGGGGACACAATCAGAGGAATATTTTTCAACTTTGGCTCCAGCAGCATCTTGAGTCACTATTTTCGCTCTGGCCTGTTACTGGGTCACAGCTTTGGCTCCAACCCTGCTCAAAAGGCTCAGCTGCACCTTCAGCTTGGGCACTAATTTCAACTGTGACTGGCTCTGGTCTTTGTTCTGGCCATTATTTTGACTGGCCCCATTTTCACTATTGCTTCAGCTCCAGCCATTGCTTAGGCCAAGATTTCAGCTCCTCTTGGGCTGAGACTTCATCTGTTCCCCTGTCAGGCTCTGACTTTGGTTCTGGGCCCATCTTGGGCCACGATTTTGACTCTGGGTCCTGCTCAGGATGTAAATTCAGCTTTACCTATATTGAGCTGCTGTTTCCACTCAGCTCCATCTTGGTCTGCAACTTTTTCTCCTGCCTGTTTCAGGCCAGTACTTGAGTGCCAGCCCCACACTGGTCATAGCTTTGGCTCTGGCTGTATCACTCTTTGAGCTGGGCTCCATCCTCTGCTCCTCGACCCTGTATCTTCATCTCCAACTTGGTATCAGGCTTCAGCTCTGGCCCCTGGCTGGGCTGTGGTTTTGGCTCTGGTCCCATCAGGCTGGGACTGCAGGTCTGACCTCTGTTCAGGCTGTGAGTAGAGGTCAGGAGCCACCTTGGGCCTCTATCGTTTCTCCAGCCCTGTCTTGGGCAATGGTTGCAGCTCCAGAACCCATCCTGAGCCACAACTTTGATTCTGGTCCCATCTTGGTTCATGAGCTTGTCCGCAGCCTGATACAGGGCTCTGAATCCAGCTCCAGCTCAGGCTCCCATGTCTGCTCTGCCCCTGCTTGGTCTTTGACTCAGCTCTGCCCTTCTCAGTTCATGACTTTGGGTCCAACCTGACATGGGGCAGCAACTTTGGCTCTGGTCCCTGCTTGGGCTGTGACTGGTGCCAGATTGAGCTGTTAACCTCAGCTTTGTAAAGATACTGGAGTGAGACTTTATCTGCTCCCATCTGTGGCAGCAGTTTGAGCTCTGGCTGCCTCAGGCTGCTACTGCAGCTCTGGCCTAACACTGGGTTGAGAGTTTTTTGTCAGCCCCATTTTTGGCTGTAACTTTGGCTGTGGCCCCGTCTTGGCTTGTGACTTTGTTGTCTCCAGCCACATCTTCATCTGCAACTTTGGCTTAAGCTATGGCTCAGGCCACAAACTTGGCTTGATTTCCATCTTGGGCTCCTGCTTTTGCTCTTGCTTTGGCTCTGATTGCAGTTGTGGTTCTGGATTGGTATGGGGCTGTGACTTAACCTCTGGCCTGATATTGGCCAGATGCTCTGCCAACAGCTTGATGGTAGATGACAGCTTTGGCTCTGGCCCCAATTGGAGGCTATTACAGCTCTTATTTGGGCTGCTACTTCAGCTTCATTCCTGTGTCAAGCTGTGGCCTAGACTCTGGCCACATGGCCATCCACATCTTTGTCTCTGCTTTGATACTCAGTTGCAACTTTGCCTTTGGTCCTTGCTTGGTTCATGACTTCTGCTTTAGCTCATTTCAGGCTGCATCTTTTGCTTCTTGGGCAGTGATTTCAGCCCTGTTCCCTGTTCAATCACTGGTGGCTATTTTCAAGCCATGTCCACTGTGAGGCCATGAGCTTGGCTCAGTTTTTGGATCAGGGCTTCAGCTCTGGTCCCTGCTCCAGCCCGGGTGAGGATCATGGCTTCTGCTCCAGTGCCATATTGAGCTATGACTTGGGCTCTGGCCTCATTTCAAGGCATTAGTTTGACTCCAGTCCTATATCAGACTGTGATTTTAGCTCCAACCCCATCCTGAGCTGTAACATCAGTGGTAGTGCCACTTTTGCTGTATCTTTGGCTCTTGCTCAATCTCAGCATGTCTGTGGCTCTGGCCCCTACTGGGGTTGCTATTTGTTCCTTGTCATATCTTGGGCTGTTACTTTGCTTCTAGGGGAAATATTGGGCCATGGCTTCAGCTCTGGCCCCATCTCTCTAGATGTGACTTTAGCTCCATTGCTCCATTTCAGTTCCAGACACATCTTGGGCCTCAGACAGGTCTGGCCTAATACCAGGTTGCTACTTCAGCTTCAGTACCTGTTTGGTCTGTGACTGTGGCTAGGGCTGGATAGCAGGTTGTGGCTGTGCCTGTAGCCCCATGTTGATCTGTGGCTTCATCTCAGTGGCATTTCTGGGCACGATTTCATCTCTGGCCCAATATTTGGCTGTGATTTGGATGCCTGGAGAAGTTACCTAGAACAGAAGCTAGACAGAGTAAGAGAAATAAAGTAGGTATTTATTAAAAAGGCCTTCAAAGATTACACCTTGGGCAATACAAGAGCCTGGTGACCTTGGTTCACAGGCTGGAAAAGGATTGTTTTTTTCACCTGTGAAGAGAACTTGCTAACACTTTATATCAAGTTCAGAGTTATATACTAATGCAGTACAGAATCTGAAAAATAAGAGAGCTAAAACTTCATCACCTTCAGTTACTGCCCTATCTTGGACCACTACTTGCCTCCAACTCAAATTTGGCTCTGGTCCATGCTTAGACAGTGAGTGCCACAGCAGTCTGGCAGCAGTGTAGGCTCTGGCCCTAACTCTGGCCAAGGCTTTGGTTCCAGCCCATCTTGGGTTATGAACTTTTTGGCTCTGGCACTGCCTCAGGTGGTGATTGCTGTTCTGTCCTGATACTGGGCCATAATTTTTGTTCCAGTCCCAGTAGGGATGTTATCTTGACTCTGGGCCCACCTTTAGCTGCAATTTTGGCTCTGGACAGTGCTTGGGCTTTGATTTTGTCTCTTCCCCATCTTGAGCAGCAACTTAGGCCCAAGCCAAGTAGGGAGTTGTGATGTTGGCTCTGGCTCTGCACTGGTTTGCAGCTTCAGCTCCAGTCACATCTTGGATTGTGATTTCAGATCTGCCCCCTGCTTGTACCTTCACATCTACTCCAGTTCCATCCTGGGGCCCCAATTTTGGCACAGATTCCCTGTTTTGATCACAGCATGTACTCTGGCCTCATCTTGGGATCCCAATTGCAGGCACAGTTTCAGGTACAGCCCCTTGGTGATGCTGTGCAGTGGTGTTTACATGTGAGGCTGGCAGCAGACAGCAGTGGGAGAGGTGGCCAAAGCAGCCATTTCCCTGCTGTACATGTATTGATAGATGTCTCAGTCCTGGTCTCACCAGATTTCTGAAGCTTTGCAGAGGTGGAGGCACCCACACCCCCACCCACCCTCTAGAGCCTGAAAGGACAGCCCTTTCCCATGAGGATGCTGAACAGCGAGAGGTAAAAAGGCAAGCCCTGGTAGAACTCACTGAATGGTCCCACAGGCAATAGAAGATGCTGCTGGGCTTCTCTCTGGGCTTTTCACCTCACCAAGGATTCCTGGCAGTCAACTGGGCACTCCCTTGGTTGGGTCACTTGTGGGCTGCCTCAGGGGCTCTTGGTGCTGTGGCCAAACTGCTTTCCCAAGCCATGGCACCTGCTCCCCTGTCCTTTTCTGCTGCTGAAGGCTCTCACTGATGCTGTTCCACCTTAAGGGACACTGCTGCCACACGAGTGTGCCAACTGTGCTGGCCTGGACACCAGAAGGAGACGCTGTCCCCAGGTGCCCCTTGCTTGCCCCAGCCTGCCAGCACAGTGCAGGCACAAGGCCTCTTCAAAGGGTGGTGGCCCCTGGCTGCCAGCCATGCAGACTCACGCTAAGGCAGACTGTCACTAACAAGAACTGCACCTCAGTATCATGGCAATAATTTATAAGTGAGATACAGGACAGAAGTCAACTTTAGCTTAGTTAAAACTGCAGAATGGCTGGGTACCTGCTGGGCACCAAGTGGCATTACATTCATTGGGCAGCCCAGGAAACTCCCCAGGTGCTCTCTGCACTAACAAGGCAGAGGTTCCATAGAAGGCCAATTTGAGACAAGATCATCAAGCATGTGACTAATTGTCACAAAAGCTCTCCAGGTCAGACTTCTAAAATCTTGAAGATTTCCCCTCTGGCTTTGTATAAATGGATCCATGTAACTCTGTGCTTTGTCAATTGACATGCTGGATGGAGGAAGTGGTTGTCCCAGAAACTCCTCAAGCTTCTCCATGCGGCAAAATTGAACACCTACACAGAGGAGGCACTTGGCAAGAGTCCCCATGAGCTATTCCTGCAGCCACAGAAATGATCACACAGGACAGTCAACTCCAGGTCAATCAGCTTTTGTACTTGGCATGAGTAGAGATGGATCAATAAACACTGGAGTGGTCACAGGCCAGCTGGGCAAGGGGAAGGGCAGGAAGAGGTGCTGTAATGAACAAGTTCTAACATGTCTCAGGGCTAAAAACTCATCCTAGGACACCAAGGTGCCCCTGTGCAATCCCTGCCACGTGTAAGTTGCACTGAAAGAGTCCCATATGTGGCCCCAGACTGAAAGTGATCATGCAATGTTACTGGGGCACACTCTGGGCTTTGCAGGGTCCTGCAGGACATGGGTAACACTGCCCCCAAAAGTGGGAAATCAGAAGAAATGCCAACATCAGAAGACTGTGTTCAGGGGGACAGTAAGGAAAAGCACACTAAAAGAGAAAAACAAAATAGCATCTATTAACTCTAGTCCTTTACAGTAGTACGTAGCAGTGTAAGAGTTCACAGAAATATTTTTTAAAATAATTTTTATCAGAAACATGGCACTTTACATCTTCAGGTCACTGAATATACAATGATTATTCCTCACAACACCCCTGTGAGGTAGGCATTAGATTGCAGTTACTATTTAACATGTGGGCAGAGGCAGAGAAGTATGTAATGAATCCTGCACAATTAAGTTAATGGAGTTCAACTCACTTAAACATGGAGAAGCCCTCAGTGACTTGAATGAGAATGGGACAATGGGGCAGAGCTGATACTTCGTCAGCTGTATTTTTTTCACTCCAGTCAGTTGCAATGCTCAGGATCCAACTCTATTGCTTCCCCATATCCCCCTGAAAAAAGCACCTTTGTTAAACAACTTACACATGCTGAGTTGCTACAAAGTGAGATCTGTAGTAGAAATAGGAAAAACAGACTTCAATTCAGCCTACATTTGAATAAAACTGAGAGAAGTTTGCCTGCCCAGCCAAATAGAACACTTTCAACTTTAGTCCTTTATACATCTGGGACAGCATTCCAGCCTTCAGGTATGAATAAGTGTTTGCTTGACTTAATCTAGGGGAAAAAAGTTTGGTAGACTGTGATCGCTGTCTCAGAAATCATGCTTATTTTAGTCAAATTGTTTTACTGAGGGAGGAGGAGGAGGAACTTTGGGGTTTAACTCTAACTTTCCATGTGTTTAAAAAGCCCCTTAGTATAGCAATTTCTCAAATAAACTTTTCTTTCAATTTTTTTTTGTTTCAAAAATAAAATAGAGCAAGTTTGTAAACTTTAACACAATGAACAAATCCTAGTGTTTAATATACAATTATTGATTTTAATGACTTTGTACTGTAAATCAACTTCAGGAAACAAAGTATACTTGACAGTATGGCTACTGTGATTAACTCATCTTCCTATAGCTTTCAGTTGAGATTTCTGAAGAGATGCACTGTTCAAGAAAGATTCATAGTCTCAGCCCATAAACCACAGCAGCCTGGCTGAAGCCAAGGAAGCCATTGTAATGAATTCCTGCCGAGCAGCTGATCCATAAATTCCTTCATGTGCAGTATCATTGACAACGGTCTGCTCCAAATTGAGAGATGATCACGATTGAAGAGGCTTGGGTCCACGTGCTCTAAAAATCTAAACATGCTGCTCTTCCCAACAGAGAAATCTTCATTCTTATTTAATGGAAGACTCAGTCTAGTGGAACCATGCCTGTGCACTATGATGGGAGAAGAACAGAGTAGTGGCTCTTGGCAGAAATCGCCTTCATTTTGAGGAAGAGGGTGTGGGGAAAAAAAAAAGAGGAAAGAGTAATTCTTAACATTATTACCAAGGGACATGTTAACTTCTAATCTGAGATTTACTTTTCCTTCTGAAAATTGAAACTTTTAGGTCACAACCTCTTCCCCAAGGAACTTTAACCTTTAAATCCATGTAGCAATTGTCGTCTCCAGACAAAGGGTAAAAAATATAAAAGAAAAAAAGAAAAAAAAGCTCAGAAGTGCACTTTGCATATCCTGCCTCACAAACGGTTAAAGTGCTAAGTTTGATATATCCAAAAATTAAGCATCTCTCCTACTCCTTTATTTTTTTAAATGAAACTTTCTCTTTGGTTTCTTGTATCTTCCCTGTAATTTTATCCTTCGTTTCCTCCATCTTCTCTGTAATTTTATCCTTTGTTTCCCCCATCTTCTCCGTAATTTTATCCTTTGTTTCCCCCATCTTCTCCGTAATTTTATCCTTTGTTTCCCCCATCTTCTCCGTAATTTTATCCTTTGTTTCCTCCATCCTGTCTTGTAGGTATTCCTTTACTGGTGGTGGTGTGGACATGTAGCCGTGCTTACGTAGGTATTTAACAGTGACAGATGTTCCTCCCAAAGTCACAGTGTATCTGGCAGGAGTTGCAATCTTAAAGAAACCAAAGAATACACCACATAGATAAAATAGGAAAATAACATCCAGCAAAAGGTATTTTTTTGTGTTGAAAATCTATTTTGACCAGTGTCAGATTCTAAAGGTATCTTCAATTTATAATGAAATAAGCCAGTTTACAGTGCATCCCCTAGAAATGCATACCTTTTACTTTAAGTATCATTTTGTCAGAGCCAGCAAGGGCATTAGATCTCCCTTAAAAAAACTCAACACACAAACCCTCCCTGTGCAGCTTGCAGACAAGCATTTGGCATCTTGATGCAATTCAGAACAGACTGCATGTGAACACCGAGTTTCTTCCAACACTTCCAGATCTCCCAGCTATAACAACATCGTTATATTTAACTGTATTTATTTATTGGTCTCTTTTAGGCAAAGGAAAAGTTGGAAAGAGTCGTACTTTCACATTTTGTTTGGGAAAGTAACCCATTTGAAAACAGGCAAGAAGGACATCACTTTTAGAAACAAAACAAATTGAGTGGCATGTACAGCGAATACTGTACCTTTTTTTTTTGAATGGTCTGACATGTTTCAAGTTTCCCAAACACAAACTTTGCACGTATAAAGCAACAAAAGGAAACCCAAACCTGAATATAAGTAATTGATTCAAATGATAATGAAAATACTTGAGAGTGATGGACATCTAAGGGGAAGACAAAAAATCATTTAGGATAAAAATAACTGTCCTTTTATCTGAAATTCAATGAGGTGTTTAGACTTAACCCCTTTGTCCCTGCTAATTATGTCAGGGATACAGAAGAATAACTTAATTGTCATCTCAGAAGGCTGCAATACTTCTGCAGCAAAGAAGTTATTTTAGAAATACTCCTTGAAGTCTATTTTAGATAGACTCCTTGAAGGAACACAGGACGCATATCAACTTGCATGGGACTATTTTTACCACAAAATGAATGCTTAAGTACATGCAGCTATCGAAGAAAGCTAATTAATTCTTTCTGCTGTAAACAAGTAAACCCTGTTTAGTTCACCAGGCAAGACTTAGAGCTTATTTACAAACTATAATTATACTTACTTTATACAATGCATATGCAGTTAGTGCATTTCCACTCTGGGAATTTTTCAGGATGTCTACTACGCTGTCTGGTAAGCCAATCAACTCTAGGAATGGAACAACATTCACCCCACTATAAAAGAGAAAAACATTGGTAACTTGAATGGGAATTTGAAACCTGAACAGTAGAGTACTATTTCTTTATTACACAAACTTCATAATTTGAAAAGAAATTTTTTTTATCTAAACAATAAACTTACAAGATTTATGTTTCTGACCTTAATAAAATTAATGTTCTTTTCAGCATTTCAAAAGGTGACCCATTTATATTATCTCTGTTGGATGGAATGGTTTCTAACTTACCTGTGTCCCAGTTTATGTTTGAGGTAAGTAGATGTAATGGTGGTAAGACAGCTACTCAGGTTCCAGCTGTGCATGTTCAATTTCATGCTCTGTTTTGCCTAAAATTACCTTCTTTTTCTATTAAAATTTCAGACAATGTTCTCCATTCACTTCTAAATATATCAAACATGGAATGTGGCAAAAGAAAAGGAAGCAACATGTCACACAGACAAGACTTCAGGGGCTTTGTGCTCAGTTCTTCTACTGTGTCAATATAAGCTGTCAAGATGGTGGAGGGAGCTCCTATAACAATTTCTTTCTATTTGACATCCAGGAAAACACCAAAAGAGAAAGGAAAGCTCATCTTTATATTATAGAAGAAAGCTACACGTAGTTATAGAAGATGTGAGTTTCCAATATTTGACAGTTTATATTATTGGTACCATTATCTATTTCTATCTAATATTTTAAGTGTTCTTCTGAGCATGCAATCACTTTAGCATCAACAACAGGCAGTAATTTACCAACAGTTAACTAGAACCTACAGTCTGAGTAGAGAGTAGGGAATTCCCAGAGTAGGGAATGGAGATCTAAGTAGGAGCTGAAACACAGCTCTAACTGTGCCATTTCATTAACCACTGCTGTTTAGTCTTGTATGACCAGTCATTCTGAGACTTATTTTTCCACTTCAAGAGAGCACTGCTCCTGTGGTATAACAAACTGAAGCTTTGTTATAATTAGTTTAATTCGTTTCTAGTTGAATATTTCAGTTGTTTTCATCTGCCAAATACCTACTTTAGCAGCAGGCTTTAGAGTTTCAAGAAAAGTAATTTTCAATGTGAAATGTCTGGACATAAGCATCAACCTGAATTTATTCAAAGCAAAATATTTTTATAGTTCAAGACCTTTATTCCTCTGACATGAGCTAAATTTAGAATGACATTTGGATCTATAGCTCCCAGAAAGGGCAATTATGCCAGCTGGTTAGAGTAACTAAAACAAACACTTGTGCAGTAAGGCATTCTGATGTCAGAGTTCCATCCTTGCCACCACAAACCTCGTTGTTTCATGCTTTCTATTATTAAATATACAACACCAGCAGTCCAGAGATAAACATTTGCTTATATTTAGCAAACTATTTCCAGATAAATAAAACCTCTTTCATCTGAACTAGCAAACTAGCAGCTCATAATTGATGTAGTAGTTTTTTCTGATAAATGCCATTTTCCAGAATGGTGTCTAGGACATGCTGTAACTAAAAGAAACTAAAATTAGAATACTTAGTTTATTTGTTTTTTTTTTAACCACACAGATATTTAATCTTCAATTAAAAAGCATGGTCTACAGCAGCATTTTTTTCAGTGGATGGCAGGAAAGACAGGAAACAGAAACAAAAAAGGAGGGGATACACATTGTGAACAGCTAAGGGAGGTAAATCCATGAAATGAAAATCCAGTTATGAGGAAGGACTGGGGATGAAGTCCAAGGGCAAAAAAAAAAGGTCTATAAAGATCTCAACTAGCCATTCATAATCAGGATTCCAAATCCCTATCTTTACCTTTTGAGAGATTACTAATAATTTCAATGCTGTTTACATCCATTCATCATTTTGGAGAGATGAGCATACCTGTAAAAGTCAGCACCATACCTGGTACACAGCAATAACTGCATGGTAATAGTATCTACATGACACTCTCATGAATCCTATATACTTCCAACATTACCCTTATGCTTTAGTCAAAAATGTAGCCACATTTCTCTTCTAAGTATAAAGGCACTTTTTAACAGGCAAGAATAATTTGTATGTCCATTCACTAGTAGATCTCAATTCAACCATGGTACTGGGCACTGCAACAAAATACCAACTTACTTCATGGCTGCATAGTAAAAGGATCCAAACCATACACTGGAAGTCACAAGGTGCACTGGAACCATGACTTTCCCATACTGCTTAAAAGTCTTCTTGAACCTCTGAACAAGACTAATTGATTTATCTTGTAATGGATCAAGTTCTGAAGAATCTGACTCTGCAGGGCTCTGCTTGGGCGCATCAGTGGCCGAAGGCAAAGGATTTCTCTCTTCTGGTACTTTGTGAGAAGTGTCTGCTGTCTGTGATGGAAAAGCAGTTTTCTTTGAGGCAAAGTGAGCTGCACCTGCATGAAGACATCGTTTAGGAGGGTCCAGTGCCAGAATCACTTTGCATCCCACATTAGGCAGCACAGACTGTCCTTTTAAGCACTGAAAGACACCGGTGCGAGGGAAGAACCAACACGTCCCATGAGCCAGCTGAGATGCAGAATGGAGCAAACTCCGCTGCATTTTGGAGAAGTGTGGATGAAGTTTCTGTAAAAAAGAAACAAGAGTAAACAAACTGCATTTCAATGATGTGATTTCTGCTTGCTCCAACGCCACTTACAATTCTCAAAATTTAAATGGCTTCCTATTCTACTTTAAAGAGGTTTTCTTTATCTTCCTTTGCAGAAATAGTTATGTTCTGAAATGAAGGAAATAATTTTCTAATTTTTTCAGCATTCTGAACTAAAATAGTCCCTTCACATAACATACTCTGCTCCTCACTGCTAAAATGATTGCAATACTCCCAAAAAAACATTCTTAGGAGTTTAAGAATCTACTTACTTCTGCTTTTATCTACATAACCTGGCACAGCCATTGAAAAGTTACCCTTAAACTTCACTTATAGTAGCATCTGATAACTTGAGTGAACCTTGAGCCTACATAAATGCATTATAAATTCACTGAAGTAAGTGTGCAATTAAAATTTATTTTTGGTGCGAGTGCATTCTTAGTTTTGGTAAAATTTTTCATGTTCTATACTATTTTCAATAGAAGTTCATAAAATTGAAAAAGTCCAATAGAAATAATTATTAATGATCAAGCAATAGCCTACATAGTAACAAATGTAACTGCAACAGTCTGTCAGTAACACCTGTCAGTAAGGGGGAAGGTACTGTTGAATGTCATGTATTAACATGAGCAAGACTGAATTGCAATTTTCCAAACACTGCAATGCAAAGAATATTTTAAAACTGTGGAATAACCCAGTTAACTTTATGATTTTGAATATTTACCAATTACTCCTGAAAGTTTGAAACAACTATTGAGAGCTTCCCCACAAAGAAGAAAGGAATTTAGTTTTGCATGCATAGAAATAATTTTTACCCCCCAAAAAGCATGCTTTGAAATTGTGAAATACTTGTTCCTTTCCTTTATTCAATGGTTGCAAGTTACAGAACTAACAAAAAAAAGGTGATGCTAATTGATGTAACAAATGCCATTTAAGTTACTTACCTTACGAGTTTTGTACATTACTAATGCTTTTCCATTTTCACTTATCACAATTCTTTATCCAAACTAGAAATCATTGAAATTTAATTGAAACATCATATATGCTTTCCCTTCACCTTAGATATATGCCAGGTGCTTTAGCAGTGAATTTTTCTAGGCTGCAGAAAATGATCAATACTTCCTAACACAGGAAGAATTTAAAAAAAAAAAAGAAATGGAAACCATACATACCCTTTTTTACTTTCTAGATACGGTAAGGTGTGTATCTTCAAAAAGTTGCAACTCTTCCACTAGTTCCCCACCTTTCAAATATATGTCTTGAACACATTGAGGCCCCTGCTAAAGTGAAAAAAGGGCACATTTAGAGAGATAGCAACAAGAGCAAATTAATCCTGTGAAGATTTATTTCTGATCAACCTGAAAAATTGCAACTGAAAAGTTATTGGTGTAAATTCCCTTTAGAATACTGACATGCTAATGGGAGATTTTTTCTGTGTAATTTTAGAAGTTCCTCAACTTTGAATTACTGTTCTCTTCCAAGAGAGGAAAGTTTCATAATCCAAATGGATCTGTTGGAACAGTCCTGCCTGTATGTTTTCTAGGTAGTTTTATGCTACTGTTGTACTTGAATTAATGGAAATTACTAGAATTACAATGTTTGATGTGGGGACAAGACAAATTCCCAGGCTGCAAACTCCCTGGGAACCTCTGCATTGCTTGTGACACACACTTTGGTTGGACTCCTGCTAACAAAAGGTACTGCATCAATGGGGAAAAAGGAACTGGTGTCTCTATATAAGGAAGCAGTTCCTCTGTCCTGTTGACAGAGTATGAACTTGGTGGGAGTCAGGAAGTGCTGCTGCTGCTCATGGAGCAGTATATCAGCTACAGGTACTGGCTCTCCACAACTCAGTTTTCTTTAAGACTTCATGTGGTATGTCTAGTTTTACAAGAAGCAGAGATTCTTGCTTACTTCTGAAATCCAAATGCAATTGCTTCTCAAAACAAGAAGTAGTGAAAACACTCACTAAAACTCAAGTGTTCAGATGGCACTCCATCATATGCCAACTACTTAACTGATTTATAGAAATTGTAACAACAAACTTGGAACATGACAACTGCATTCCTTGCCTACTGCCATTTACAGTTCTTTCCTGAGGGATAACATTCTCCACAGAGAACTGTTTTCCTCTCTCACTAATAGTACACAGCACTGAGTGTCTGCCCTAAGTAGATTTTCTCAATATCCAGCCAGCAGACTCAGCAAAAGGCATCCACCTATGGGAATCTGGAGGCTCTTGAGTCAGACTTCTACTGTTCACCAGTACCCTATTGAAAAATATCTGGTTCAAACAAGCTGTGCAAATTGCAGCATGGGGGAAACCATAATTTTAAGTAATTTATGTTATTAACAGGACACTGCATTCCAGCAGCCTTGGGAAGAGATCATTCTTCAGCACAAGACTGAGAAGTTGAACAAGAATTTCTGAATATTTTCCATTCTTTGTAGTGTATTTACAGCAGCACTTCTCAGAGCACTGTTTCTAGGTTTTGCATTCTAGCACTGTCCCAGCACCTCTGACCCAGCACAGTGGCTGCAGAACATCTGGGGAGGAAATGGTTCCGTTCTCCAGAGTGTGGGTCAGCACTGTGTCCAATGCTTGTCAGGCAGCACATGACACTGCTGTGATCAGTAAATGAGTTTCAAGGTCTTTGCTCACCAAGTTACATGCACCATGTAAAACTTAAATATAGAATGTCACCAATGGCTTTAGAGCAGAGAAGGTTTTGGGGCTATTACAAGAATTTCCATGCCACTTTTTGTTCCTAGACTCAGATGGACTTGAAAGTCATTAATTAAAGGCTTTTTTCTCCATGATGCATGATGTGGTAGGTCAAAAGGAATGCTATCTAAACATCTACAGTAGACCCTGAAGAGGTTTTGCACCTTGTAAACAGATAGTATGGTTCTAGTGATATTCTGCATAACTGCTTACTGTTTGTTTCTCCACTTTAAAATATGGAGAAGCACAATAGCTTGATAGATAAGGAAAGGGTAAGATATGACAGTGCTTATGTTTGAGAGCATAAAAGAAAACATTTTTTGAAACAAGGTAAAAGTTTTCCTAATGACCTTACTGTGTTTCACAGGGAAATGCTTTGCTTATTTAAATGAACAAAGGAGAGCCCTTTTGAAGTGTTGGTACATTGAGTTTTACACTGCTGTCCAGAAGCACGGCATGAGGGAACTATTATAAAGGTTACAGCATGATGTAGAAAAGGCATATGAATAAAGGAACACATTAATACAGCATACACTATGTAAATTCATTTTGAAGAAGCAAATATTTTTAAAGAGGTGATGGGTGCAGCTGCTCAATTGTTATACTTCAGTTACTTGGCTCAACAATGCAAACAAATTTTTATCAGGACATATAAAGTACACAGTTATTATGGTTGGAGATACAAATATATATGAAACTAGCTGTTTCATCCCTCTAAAACATGAGATGAATACAGAGAAACTTGTGATTTAAGACAATTAGTGAGAGGAAGTTCCTAAAACCCTGTGCACTCAACAGGCAGGAGGAAGTGTGTCAGCCTATGGATCTGAGACAAGAATTTCTTGTCTAAGCATAATACTTCTCAAAGAAATTACTGGAGCTACACAAGCTATACAATTGCCCTTGTAACTTTAGGTTGTTAAAAACACTCAGATTCTAAGGAAGTCAGGACAGTAACCTGAATGTTACCCACAACTGCACCTAGTGACTTGTGAGAAGTTGCTTCTTCATTTTAGCGTGTTTAACATTTTTCCTGCTGCAAAGATACAGAAAAGGACAAGAAGGTACAAGCTCCAAATACCAAGGTGAGAAAGCACTTATCTGTGGGGTGGGAGCAGGGGGAAAGGCGTTTTAAAACATCTTAGATTACTTTATTAGTTTTCTCTTTAAAATGCCACAAAGAAAAAAAAATCTGTCTAAGGACAAATATAACTCAAGTTCTCTGCTCCAAGAACTCCATGTGGTCAGTGACAGAATAGATATTAGCTACAGAAACCATGAAATGCTACACAGACACTTGTGATATGGTCTCCTCTTCAGCACTGTCACATCCCAGCTAACTATTTAGTAAGATCTCAAGCAGACTGCAAATTGAGCTGTAGAGATATTGGCTGTTCAAGACAAACTCCTGGTTGGGATTCTTGGACATCCATTTAATTCCTAAAGGCACCCTTGTCTCGTGGTGAGCTGCTAACAAGGCCTCTGACATAAACGGAGTACTCCAGGGGCCTCTTAAGGAAAAGAACAGATCAGCTTCTCATAGCAGTGCTGGAGGTTTTGCTTAGGAAACTTCTGTACTTGTGTTATAATTCAGATCAGCTTTGGCATAAATCTGATATACTACAAAAGCATCCTAGCTCTTGCATTTGCTCTACTTTCCAGTGATAATTAGGAAGTAGATATTAGATTTGCTTTTTGCTCCTGAGGACAAAAGAAGCTCAGGAATTTTAAATGCCACAGAGCTGGTTTAGGTGACTGTCGCAGACTCATTGGCTTTGGATGTGTGCTAACACGTTCTATGCCAAAAAAACTCTGGGAGATCTTTGGAAAACACAGAAGTAACAGGCCTGGCCAATACAGGTATGGCAAAGGCTGCTGTGGAAATTTACTGTTGGAAAGAGAAAACATGTCAGAGAAACTTTCATCAGGATAATTTGTCTAAAAATGGTTACCCGGCTACAATTAATGTTTTTGAGTTACCAGAAAAATTAAAATACAAGAAGTTGGCAGTGCATAAAAGATGGCAAAAACTTTAGTGTTAAGATAATGGCAAAAACTTTAGAGTTAAATTTGTTTGTAAAAGAGGTCAGAAAGCATCTGTGGGAATTGAGGGTATCGTATATGCAGAGAACACTGGATTATTTTCTCAGTTGTACCAGAAACACTCTGGACACAATATGTAAATATGGATGACTTTAAAGCATTTTCACTTGTTCTGTTCTTTAAAAAAAGAACATTAATTATACCACAGGAGAGTTCCCAATGAAAATCCATGAGCTTTTTCTACTCCCAAGGCACCTTTCTATGGAAACAGAGAATTAATTTACATTCTTGTCATATTTAGTGTAAAATCTAGAAAACTTAAAGAATTGTGTGTGGCAGACAGAGTAGAATTTAGAAAGGAAACAAATCAAGTTTTCAGAAATCCTTTTCAACTCATCTTTCAGATGGCATAAAAAGCAAATACAGAGCTCTCATCCAAGCAGCTCAGTTTAATAAACAACACCACCATATTGCTTATATTTTTACTAAATACAATAAAAAACCCCCTAAGCTTGTTTTCAGATTTAACTTGTTCTTTTCAAGCACTCATTGACAGTGTATATAAAAAAACCCCAAAACTGATTTTGCCAAGCTTATAAACCAAAATAAGAAAATAGGAAAACCACAATTGAAAACATATCCTAAAAGTCTGGGAACATATTTTAAAATAATTTTAAGACTAGTGCAATACATGCAAAGCATTGTTTTTCTTAAATTCAATGTAAAATAAAACTATAAACCTCTTGGTAACTGGAAAGGGTTGGTACAGCATGGAGTCACTAAGCATGGATAGGAAAGTGGCAGTGCACAGGGACTTTTTATGCTTTGTATTAATACCTTGAGTGCATGAATGAACATTTAGAATTTCTATTTTGATCTTTACTACTTTTGCAGTATTACTAAAACTATCTGTTATTCATTCTAAACTAAGAAAATTGCTTGTAATTTGAAGTTTGGGCATCATTAGCTGTGTAGTTTTGTCTACCACTCAGGGCTGTCTGAAAATATAACACCACATTTTAGGTTAAAGGGAGTAATGCAAAATAAGTCACAGTGGAATTTATTTAAACTTGGTAAAATCATGTTAAAATGGATAAAAGACTAAACCCTTGCAGACAGACAACCCTAAAGCATTAGCCCTACCCTACCTCTACACTATTTTCACTTAGTAAATGCTATGCTATAATTTTTTAATTGATCATATTATTACAACTCAACACTGCTAAGTGGAAAAAAGACAACAACTTTGTTACTCTTATTTTACCTAAACTACTCTTCTTGCTAAAACACCCTAAGCAAAAACAAAAAAGTAAAATAAACTTTTCCACAGTCCTTACACACCGAATAATCTTCACTGCTACAATCTTCTGATACTCAAATATTAAAAAGGACAAGAAGAAGTAGCTTTAGGAAGAATAAAAGATACTGCAGACATGTGTAAAGTCTGCACATTGGATGCAGAGGACAAATAAAGGAGGAGAACGTAATGCAATGCCTGTGTATTGAATTGTACATCTGGAATGCTAAACAGGAGCCTTAACACAGTCAATACGTCCATGGTAACTCCATTTTCCTCTGGGATGGAAAGTACTAGATTTTAAGGTTGCATGTAGCTGACCATTATATGAAGATGTGAATGCTCTCTCTCAAATGCTTCTCAAAGAAAGGATCACAATCACCTGTAGTGCTTTCTGCTCTTCAGAACTGGTTTTAATGGCTGGTGCTATTCCATCTGTTACCGCTGGCTCCTTCTTTCACAAGTTTCGTTCTGCCCTCTACTGAATTTTTATGTAAGTACAACTCAAAAAAAGGTCTCTGCTGTGTATGATTCCGTCCAACAAGTGCTGCTGGATCATCCTCTGTATCAGTTCCAGAGCCTCTCAGATTATAGGCACATGGCAAAGAAAAAATTGGCTTTTAAAGTGCTATCTGGTTTGATTTTTTTTGGTCCACTTATCACTCTACAGACATGTATGCAATAAGCAAGGCAGAGAAATTATGCTTATAGATTGCAACTAAGCTTAAAAATAGGCATATTATATATCTATGCCAAAAAAGGCCAAAAAAGCCTTATGTTAGTTAAGAGCAGGGGCTGTATTAATCTGTTTCTTCACACTACCTTCCACTTTAGGCTAATGATCAAAATAAGATCTGATTCTCTTTCTACTCCACTTAGGTAGTAGCTTTCTGAATCCTAAGGTATCAGTAGTTCATTCCTCCTAGAACACTTGTGGTTGTCTCTCAGAGGGTTTCCAGCCTTGCCATGCAGGTGTGGGGCTGCAGGGGTATGTGTGTAGTGGTCTGGTGTACAAAGCAGTGGAAAGCTTCCACTGGATAACTAACAGGGGCAGGAAAGGGACTTCACATAAGCAAGCCTCAGACCTACAGTTTCCTGCATATGACTCTGAACTCCCTCAGGAAAAAAACAAACTAACCCACAACTAAACTGATGAGGGGTTAGATGCTAAAACACGAACAAAAAAATACACAGATCAGTTTTCTACACTTCATCAAAACATTATTTGAGAAGCTCTTAGGATCTTCCCTCTCAATAGTACATTGTATTTTATTTGACACCTCTTTCAACTCATTGAGCATCACTGAGAGTGTTTTGACTCTACACTTTAATACACACTGAAATGCACTGGAAATATGGTTATTAGTTCTATGTTCAGAGTTCAGATATGTCTTTTATGATGAAATTCAGAGCTGTAGTGCACATCTCTTTTCACTAATAGAGTCGTCAATGAGAGTCAAAAGGTTGCTGCCAAAAACCGAATTCTTGCTCAAGACTTCCTGCTACTTGCAACTTGGATTCTAGCAGCCAAGCTCATTTTTTAATTCATAGCTTTTCTGGTCACTCAGCACATCACTGATATAGACAGTGTGGATGATAATAACTAATATTTAAAGTCTTTGGAATTGTAATAAAATATTTATTAATGAAAAATGTAATGAAACAATTAGAGACACACTGCAGATACAGTGACTTTTACAAAAACAGATGGTGCTGACACAAATAAAGTTCAGCCTTTTTGCCCAGATGCAAAAGGTTGGGTTTGTGCAGCAAGGTTCTGGTGGAGGGTGGGCTATAGGGGTGGTTTCTTTGAGAAGCTGCCAAAAGCTTCACCCATGTTTGAGAGTGCCATTGCCAGCCAGCTCCAAGAGAGACTCACTGCTGGCTAAGGCTGAGACCATCAGTGATGGTGGTAGAGCCATGGGATAACACGGCTAAGAAGGAAAAAAAACTGTTGCAGAGATGTAATTGAGGCCAGGGAAGAGCAGAGTGACAACATGTGAGAGGAACAGCCCTGCAGACACCAAGGTCAGTGAAGGAGGAGGGAGAGGTGCTGCAGGCACAGGAGCTGAGACAAGCCAGCAGCCTGTGATGCAGACCATGGTGAGGGAGCCGTGTCCCTGCAGCCCATGGAGGTCCAGAGAGGAACACAGATCCACCTGCAGCCTGGAGGAGCCCACACCAGAGCAGGTGGATGCCAGGAGGAGGCTGTGAACCTGTAGAAAACCCACACTGGAGAAGGTCCTGTAAGGACCTGGGGCAAGAGGAGCCCATGCTAGAGCAGGTTAGCTGAGAGGACTTGTGATTGCATAGGGGATCCATGCTGGAATGGGCTACTCCTGGAGGACTGCACACAGTGGAAAATGACCCACACTGGAGCAGTTAAAGAAGAACTACAGCTCATGGGAGGGAATCATGTTGGAGAGGTTTGTGGAAGACTGTCTGCCATGGGCAGGACCCCCTGCTGCAGCAGGGGAAGAATTTTTCCCCTGTGAAAGAAGGAGTGGCAGAGAAAACATGTGAGGAATGGATTGTAACCCCCTTCCCTGGCCTCCTGTACCACGGAGAGGAAGAGCAGGGAGAGAACTGGGAGCACAGTTAAACCCAGTAAGGAAGGAGGAGTGCCAGGAAGAAATGTTAGGATTTGTTTCACCTCTCATTTCTGTACTCTGATTTGACTGGTAATAAATTCAATCAATTTCCCCACACTGGGTCTGTTTTGCCCATGACAGCAAGCGATGACTGATCTCTCCCTGCCCTCACCTCACCTCAAGAGCCCCTCATTGTATTTTCTTTTCCCAGTCCAGCTGAGGAGAGGAGGGGTAGAGCAGCTTTGGTGGGCACCTGACACCCAGCCAGAGTCAAACTACAGAATACAATCGTAGATATTCAAATACTTTATCGTGACTAATTATAAAAGGCATTTATTAGGAATATGCTTAAACTTTGATCTTAGAATCAGCTTTGTAGAGCCTTCTGCCCCACCTTCCACAGTGACTACCAAACCTGTTTCCTTTCTAGCCTTGATAAATGCCATTTTTGCCACCTTGGATCTTTACAGGTCTTGCCTCATTGTTGTTTCTTCTATCCATAACCCAACAGCAAGCAACAGTATTATCAGTATTATCTGTAATAATACATTAAGGGCAAATTATATTATGTAATAATTTCATAAGACACTTAACAACCTCTAAGTACCAAGTCTTTTACTCATCAAATTCACCCAAAATGCTTCTAAAGATGCCCAAAAAACTTTCTCAAGGAAGAACTCGCCTTACAATTAGAAACAAAGTAGGAATAAAAGTAAACCAGCATGAAACTGGAAAAAAAACATCCCAGCTTCCGTAAAAACAGAATTCACAGTGGAAGCATTGGGTTCAAGATTTTTTCTTTTATTCTCTCACCACATTTATTTCACACTTTCAAACACTGAAAAGCTGTCATTTTTCCCAGCAAAAAATACAGAACGTTCATCTTTCAGCAGAATTACTGTTGGCAGACATTCACTTCCAGTACAAATCTTTTCTAAATATTCAAAGTAAGTGCTGAATTCTCTGTTGTGAATTCAAATTCTCCATATGGGGAAATATGTGCAGTATCAATCAGAATATCTTGAAAAATTATGTGTGAAGAGGCTGATCATAACATTTACAGAACACACACACACTCAAAACCACAGTCTTCATCTAATTTTCAGTAAACGCTATTCCCAACATCTCTACAAATGAATGTGAAAAGTTCTTATAAAAGAAATATTTTTATTAAGGTCTCAATACCAGAGTGGCTACACCTTCTTGCCCATTATTCAGTTTACTGCCTTACACAGCATTTCTTGCCCAGAAGCATGCAAACAACAAAACTACACCATCTACAAGTGTCTGAAAGTGCATCAGATTCAGAGAGCTGTGTCTTTACACCAGAAGGAGCTGTGATGAGACTTTAGTATCAGAACCCTAATAACATTCCTGTTCACAGTCTGAAGCAGCAGCATTACAACACTGCTGTATTCAGATTGGGAAAGGAATCCTGTGACTGCAACACTGCAACCTTTGCAAGCACGCTGCTTTCTGCCAGATGTCATCAGCAAAGCCCAAGGCTTGTGGCTCAGCACAGAAACATGTCTCATCAGAAAGTACTGTCCTATGGCCTGAGACAGCAGGAAGCAAAGGATGCCATCTAATTTTAACATCAGTAAAGCCAGTTTTTAAATTCACAAGATATTAAGAGAGAATAGTTAACCGCCTGGTTCACGCTGGGGCTAAGCACTACCACTGCTGTTAAAGGCAAGTGCTGTCACGTTTTACTAAAATCTTTCACCAGCCACTTTTGGAAGAGATTTGCTGCATTTTTATTTCCAACCCAAAAAATTAATCCATTGGAAAAAAAGTTATTGATTTGTTTTATAATTTGTTTATGAGCACCTGACTGTAGTAACAACCACTCCCTTGCTCCATCCCTCTCCTCAAGGACATGGCAAGTCCTAAAGAGCTGCAGGGGATATCTGCTGCAATGTTCTACAAAGCCACAATCACAGCCACACAACTCGTTTGGTTTACATAAGAACTGTTACACAGGATCAAGGTCAATTGTCAGGACAAGATAAAACAGGAGATGCAGGGAATTAAAATTTATAGCCCATCTAAGTGTCCCTTTCATTTCCTGATGTGAACAAACAGAGCTTTACCATCCAGATGAATTTATTTCCACAGGGCAGGGTCATGTCCGGAAACATAACAAAAAACGTGTCTCATTTGAAGAGGATGAGAGGAAAACTGAGTGATGGAAGGCACTGGGCTACAATGGGTTTGAGATTTTTAGAGGAAGCACAAAGTTCCAAACAGAGTAAATCCTACTGTGTAATGCCAATGCCTAAAAGAAGATGTGGCTTCAGTCTTCACCAGACAAAAAGTCCTAAGTAGGCACACCACTCTGGCCTGTCGGCACCTGCTTAAATCACAATTTCTGGACAAAATTTAATATGGACAAAGTGTGTTGGACTTAACACCTGTACTGGTACCTTCAAGACACAACTAAATTTACGAAAATAGAATCACGGGTGTCATCAGAATAGATCATAAGGATTTTTTAACTGAATAATAACATTTTACTCTCACTGGAATTATACTGGCAGGGACAAAAAGAATAATGTGCGTTTTTTAGAGGTGTCACGATTTAAAACTCAAAAATTAAGAAAAAGTTCTGTAACTTAAAACAGTGCTCTTTTTTGTTGTTGTTGTTATTGTCTCACTGCACAATCCATTCATCTCAAGCAAAAAAATCTACCAGGGGCACATAATTGTCATTAAGAGTCTCTGACCCTGAGTTTGATCCCTGATCTAAAGTGATGGAACCATGCAGTTACCTATCAGCATATCAAGGTAAAATCCTTATGATCCATTCTGATGACACCTGGCTGTCCAGGAAGATTCCCATCAGGTTTTGGGCCCAGGTCTCAGTCCTTTCAGTGATTTCATTCCATTCCTAATACTGAAATATTGATGATTATGAACTTGCTTCAGCATCTAATTTTGAAAATTAGTTCATCTTCAACCATCTGATTTAACACTGAAAAGAACTAAGTTGGGTTGTCTTTCCAACCTGCAGGACTAAACTGATTACAAGGAATTTGCTGAGATTCCATTAGCAGTTTTACGTTTTTAAAAATCAGTCTTCTTCCTGCTCTTGTGGTTGAATTTCTCATGCCCTTGTCTTCAAGACTAGAACAAACTCCCTGCAGATCCAGAAATGTGACAAGATGCAAACTGAGGGCTCTTATCTGACATTAGGGGATATCAAGAGCTCTCTGTCTTGCAAAAACACATTTCAGTTTCCAAGTGATACCTATGAGCATACACAAGAGCTGGGGTGCTTTACCTGCAGAAAAGACCATCTACAGCAGAAGAACTACAAAGAATCTTTTAAAAACCAAACCCGATCAAAACTTTTCTTACAGGCGCTATAGCTTGTGAAGCAGACCTGCACACAGTCCCACCAGACAAGTCTTTAACTTCTTACATTCTTTACAGACTCCTTAACAGTCTGAATTTATCTACTCAGTCTTTGCCATGTGGAAGCTACCTGATATCCACCTATCCAAATCACCAAATGATTTATTTTTTTTTATTTCCTGATGGAAGTGCCTTTTAGACAGTGAGTGCAATTCAGTAACGCTGCCACAAGGGTCAGTCGTACCCTTTTTACTTTAAACAGCCATTAAACAGAAAAAGAGACAAACACCTGCTGTCACCCCCACCTCCATGGAGATGGACAGTGGGGACATACTATCCTCTGTGCATGCAATTCCCACACGGAAACAGCTGCAAGTCACATAAGCACAGGCAGCAAAACACGTTCCAAACGAGGAACCTGCGCCCTATCTCTTCCCAATGCAGCAAAACTTTGGCAAACCATTTTATGTTTATACTTGTACCAGCAATGACACCTTGGGGTAAACTGAAGAACACTTTCAGTTTAAGAACTGGCTTTGGTAAGGAATTCTAGGACACTTCATGTAGTGCTGTCCAATGTAATGTTCTCTTTCAGGACAGTTGGTAGAGGGAGTTTTGTTAATAGACATTAGTGAGGCTGAAGTAGTTTGTAATAGCTGACATAGATCCATGTTTCACTTAACAGCCTTAACAAAAATTCTGATGACTTCTCTGACTCCCTGGATATACTTAATTAACAGGAGCGGATTGCTAATGAGAAACGTAACATGGGGACAACAAAACATTTCTAAAGCCACTTCAAGCTTTCTGAAAAGACAAGACACAGGCATGTCTAGGAAGAGAACCCCCTTAAGGGGCATAAGCCAGCCGCGGTCCTTCAGTGGTAACGTAGAACCATGGAATACGCTGACTTGGAAGGGATCCATCAGGATCATCGATGTCCTGTGCACGGCCAACTCCCGGCCCTGCACAGGACATCCCAAGAATCACACCTTGTGATTGAGACTGCGGCCAAACGCCGGAGCTCTGCCAGGCTGGTGCTGTGACCGCTTCCCTGGAGCCTGCTCCAGTGCCCAGCCATCCTCTGGGTGAAGAACGTTCGCCTAATATCCAGCCTGAACTTCCTCGGACACAGTGTCGTGCCGTTCCCTTGGCTCCTGTCACTGGGCACCGGGGAGCCGGGATCGCCGCTGCCCTTCGTGAATAAGTCACAGCCTAAGCTCCCACCCAGAGAGCCCTTCCTCTCCACCCAGATGCTGCAGCAGGAGCCCACGGCGGAACACCCAGGCCCATCCAGCGTCACCTCCCTACCAGGAAATCTCTCTTTCCACCCTGCTTTCTTGGGCCGCGGCCGACATCCTTCAGCGCCAGGCAAGGCGGACCGGGCACCGGGAAGGCACAGCCGGGAGGAAGGCGCCAGCAGCCCGATCCCCCCACAAGCCGGGCCGGAGTGGGATCCCTCCCGATCCCGCCGCTCCCGCCCCGCCGGTACCTCGTGCCGGGCCCGCGCCGTTCCTCAGGGCCCCGCGCGCCTCGGGCACGCGCCTTTGGCACCAACGGCCGCTCCCGTCACGCCCCTCCCGCCCGCCCCGCGCAACGTGCGGCGGCGCCCGTCCCCACCATCACCTTCAGGCCCGGCGGCGCCCTCCCACTGCGCAGGCGCGAGCACCGCCCCCCCTCTCGCACGGCCCCCTGGGACTCGTAGTCCCTGTGCCCTGCTGGGACAGCGCCACCTTTCACACTGCCAAGGTTGGAAGTGACCTTTAAGACCACCCTGCCCAATCGTTAGTCCGGCACTGCCACTTTGACCCCGTAACCCAAATCACCCGGCGCAAGGGCCAGGCGTCTCTTAAACACCTCCAGGAAGGGGGACTCCACTACCTCCCTGGGCAACCTATTCCAACGCCTGAGCCTCCTCACAGCGAAAAACTTGTTCTAGTATGTAATCGAAATTTCCCCTCTCCCAGAGCAGGCACGCTGGAAGAAGCCGGTCCCAGCTCACTACACCCTCCTGTCGAGCAGTTGTAGAGAGCGATAAGGTCTCCCCGAGACCTCCTCTTCTCCAGGGTAAGCAGCCGCCGCAGCCGCCCCTACAGGACTCCGCGCACCGCCGCGTTTTCCCGCTCCCTTTCCCGCGGTCCCTCCCAGGACGTGACGCCGCCGTGGGGATCCGTCACTTCCGCAAACAGGGATGGCGGAGCGCTGAGCCGGGTGAGTGCCGGGGCCGTGCAGGGCCGCCCTCCCTGCCCGCGGGCGGACCGGCGGCGGGGCCCGGGGCCCTCGGCCTCGCCGGACAGTGGGGCTGGGTGGGCCGCAGAGAAGCCCCGGGCGCCGCCGCCCGGTTAACGGGAGCGGAGGCCCTGAGGCCTCCCAGCCCCGTCGTGGGGGAAGGGAAGGAGGGAAGGGAGAAAGGAGGGGGCGGGAGCGTCCCGAGGCCGGCGGGGCCATTCCCACATCACTGCAGGCGTTTTGAGCTCTCCGGCTGAAGGAGCTGCTGCTTTCTCTGGTTGCCATCGCTAGTTGTGAAAGTCGGATCGTTTCACAATTAGGGCTTTCGAAACATCTTGGAATAGCCGGGTGAGGATAACGAGGGGTCTGCTGCTGCTTCGCAAACCAAGCGCTGTGGTGCTGTGCAGTAGTGGAGGAATTATTTTTGTAAGTCGTACTTTGAGGCTGTTTGTTCCGAGGAAAGCTGTTCTGGTGCTTCTGTGTGGTGGCCCACTCAGTGGATGTGTTCCGGCCCTCATTAGGAGGTGAGCCTGGACACGGTGGGTTTAAATGTGATTTTTGGAATTTTTTTTTTTAATTGTGCTTTAGGCCACTCTTTCAGAACAGGGGGTGCCAAACTGCCCTCTCTCATGCCTTGTTAAAAACTAGGTGCTCTGCTTCCTAGTGCTGGTGTAAAGAAGGCTGGGATGTGCTGGAGACCAAATGAGCTTTGTAGGAGTTGTTTGCAGTCCTGCAGCCCCTGTTGATATTTGTGAGGTGGAGATGTGGAAATACAGGTGCAACTGAATATTCCACATATTAGTTAAGCTCAGAGCATAGTGGATATTCTTGGCAAACTGGAAAATCCACAACTGGTAAGAAAATTTACTCATAAAAACCCATCTTGATCTCTTATTTGAAGACATCCATTTCAAAACATATCAGTTTAAATAATAAATTTACTAATTTGAGAGAATCTTTCTGTATTTCTAAACATAAACTGATTTGTAGGTTACCTTTTATGGGAAGGGAAAGAAAAAACCAATAATATTTGACAGTTGAGTCAATAAAGATATGTAAGAATGACTAAAATGAAAAATAAGAATTTATCCTAATTTGAACTTATTTAATGAGTACTTTTAAGTTCCACATGTTTGATTGAGCTGCCTTTATTAAACAAGTGGTTAAATTTGAAATCTATATGTTGCCTAGGGTGAAATACCAATATTATGTTTGAAGGTCACGATCGTAACCACAAGTAAGTGAAATTTTCAGCACTGAAAATTCTTGGTGGTTTGTTTCTTTTCCCCCTAGATATCCATTCTGATCAGTGGACCAGTCAAAATGGCTGAAGTAACCAAGACAGAAGAACAGCAAGCAGAGAAGAATTTGAATGAAGAAGTGGAGAAAACCCCTCCTGCTTTAGAGTCAGCTTCAGGTGTCAGGTGTGAAGGCAATAGTTCTGCTTCAGGTGCAGAGCAGTCCACTGAAAATGACAAAGAAGTTGATGGTGGTGGTCAGGATGGCAGAGCAATGAGGAAGAATTTAGATTCTGAAGATGAGCCTTCTAAAAAAGTAGTGAGTATCATTTATTTTGAGCTTTTTTCAAATCCTTGTTTCAAAGCCTTAGCTCAAGAAAAGATTGAAAATATTTATGCTAGATGCCTGTGAGCCAGCACAAAACAAGTCTGGAAATGTTTCCTAGGGGAGTAACAGGTGCACAGTGATGTTGGGCTTCACAGAGGAGTAAGAGGGCTTGCAGTTAGAATGATCATCTCAGCACATACTTAGTCTAATTCTAAGACCGTTCCATCCTCCTTGTGGTAGCAGTCTGGTAGTGTAGTGTAGGGTTTAGTGGCATTAGTCCCGGTTCCATATCTTGAACTCAGTTCTCAAGTATGTTGTTTATCTGTGTGTTAGTCTAGTTACCTGTGCTTGGGTAAGGTAATTTTGTCCTTTTATTTCCTTGGTAATAAAAGGACAATTTATAGCTTGCAAAACTCAACAGACTGCATCCTCTGTGATACAATTCAGTATGATTTGTTGGCAAAGTGAAGCAGTGAAAGACTTACAGGTGCTTCTTTATATTTTAAGGCTTCAAAAGCAGCAGAAAATGTATGTCCTTTTATATGTCCACCTGGGAGGGTGAAAAGGGAAATGTTTTACATGATGCTGTCCTTTATTATGCATGAGCTTGTAGAAGCTGATGCTTTAATATCCACTCTAGGTCATCCTTTTGGGATATTTAAATGTAATTTGAAAATGTCTGGCCTAGAGTTTTGTTTATCTGCCCAGAATTTTCTCAGTATGTTAATATACGGCTCAGCAGTCTGGCAAAATAAAGGGTGTCCTTTGTTGTGGTAGAAACATTGTTAACCCTTTCATCCTTTTAATAAGGGAGAACAAGGCTTAGATGAGCAAGAACTACCTTGGGTCTGTGTAGCCTAAGGGTGGAGAGAGGTGACTGAACATAGGCGCCACCGTCTAGATGTTGCTGATGGCTGTTTGCAGCTGAGATGTGCTGATGGTTTGTATGAGTATGTCCCCCACACTTGTCTGAGTCAGCTGTTCTGGCTTCTGTCACCTTCAGTGGCCGTTCAGGGAGCCATCTGTGCTTACCCTGGAGAAGAATAGAAGTCGTCAAAATACTTGTTAGTATCGGTCAGCCCAGTGTGGGAATAAACAGGTGATGAGGTTATGAGGATTTCAGACAAGTAAGGCTGTGTTTATTCTGAATGTTTCCAGAAGTATATGAAACACTGAAGAATTCACATCTATCAGCCAAACCTTCTTTTCCCTTGAGGAACTGCTATTTGATTAGCAAGATGCAGGAATATTGACTTCTGTAGTGAACTGTTAGGAGTGCTTTTAATGGCTTCATTCTGGTTTGTACTGTTATTTCAAATGCTTTTGTACCTCATAGAGTCAGTGCTGGTTGTGTCTGTTCTGTTACTTTGGATTTTACTTATAATTTATTTTCACTTCATATATATACTTGAAGATTATTTTCAAGGTGAAGAAATGCTGGGAGCATAATATCTGGATGTAGACTGCTTCTCTGTGTAACAGGGGAGAGAACTGTCTTGTAGTACTTGAAGCTAAGGCTGGACAGAAATCTCTTGGAGTATTTTGAGTTAAAGCTAAATCAGAGACATTTCTGCAACTAACTCTTAAGCATTATATGGAATGTGTTGTCAAATGATTCCTCTCATTCCTTTGTCGTGGTCTGTTTAAATCTCTGGCAGTGGGGTCACCCACTTGGACGTTAATGTGACATCAGCCAATTGGCCTTTTGGTTAAATTGGCAGTTTATACACTTCTGTCAGATGAAAACACTGAAATTCTGAAACAGGCTCTTTGAAGAGGCTCAAAGTTCCTTGAGAAGGAACATCCTCTTCTTCTGTCGCAGACTTAAGAAGAATGAAACGAGTTCTTTGAGCGTGGTTGAGAGTGTTAGGGAACTGAAAGTTAAGTATTTCTGTGAAGGAAAGATGCTGGGCAGTGTCTGTCATCCAGAAATTGCTTGAATGAACGGAAAAGGGGGTTAAGTTTGTGTGTGTTGCTGTGATAATTGAAGTACTGACATCAGTACCAGGACAGGTATGGGAAATCTCTTTATGATGATGATGCTCTTCATAGTATTGCTTGTTTGCCTTCTTAAATCTTTGAAGTGAACACATGTGTCTTTTGTTTAAATGACTAAGTCATAAAAAGAATTGACTGCTTGAGTCTGTTGCTTCTGTGGTGTGATTTCCTTTCTGCAGCATGTGATTGGCCATGGGCAAGCTGTAGCTGCACATTATAATGAACTTCAAGAAGTTGGTTTGGAAAAACGTAGCCAGTCTCGCATATTCTACCTCCGAAACTTTAATAATTGGACAAAGAGTGTCCTCATTGGTAAGTTCCCTTAACTGATTGCTTAGACATGATTAAAATGTAAATAACTTCTGTATCAAAATGTAATTCTTTCTGTTTTCTGATGTTGAGTATAACACTTCGTTTCATAATGTATAGTAAGTTTTTCGGCTGCAATAAAATGTCTATATTTATATTTAATTTGAATCTCTGTGATAGTGTTTTGTATTGTTGGAGTTCATATCCTTAAGTTGCATAAGCAACTTAAGCATATGCTTAAGTTTCAAAGGTCAACTGACATTAAAAGTTCATACTGGAAACTATTCTTCTCCATGGCATTTTTAAAGAGAAAAGTACAGTTTTAAATCATAAAGAACTTAAGTGTTCTAAGAACAGCTCAATCTATCTCAAATAATTTCTTAGGCATTTTCCCAAAGCACTCTCTGTTCAGATCCTGGTTAAGCAGTTCTGCAGGAAGCTTGAACACATAAATATTTTCTGTATTACCCATATATTACCCATAGTCAGTGATTGAAAAAGTGATGGAAAGCTAAAGGATGTAGTTCTTTAAGAATCAGCAGGTTTTTATTTAAAGGCAAAGTCTACTGTTCCACAAATTAATTCCAAATTGAGGAAACAAAGCCATCAAATATCTGCCAACAAAGAAAAGAATCATCAGCACAGCACCACAGGTTCATGAAGAGGGATCTGTGCCAGAAGATGTTGGCACCATTTGTCTTAGCATGCTGCTTTTTGTTGTGTTGTATCAGAGCAGTTAGAAGCAATATTTAGATTTCTATAAAGCTGTTCCTCAAGCCTGTGTTGAAGCCTTTCTGTCATAAAGAATTTCAGCAGTGTGGCTTTATAGCAGTTGTATCAAAACATATTTCATATCTCCTACTGTGAAGAAAAGTTGCTAGCAGGCTGATATGTTTTACATAATATGCCAACATCAGTCAGAGCAGAGAGAATCTAGGCAGCCTCGAGGGGAAGAAAAAATGTGACTGGTGTATGTAGAGTAGAAAGACAGCAAAGGAGTAGCTACTGTTATTGCAAAGCCTGGGAGAGTGAGTGAAAAACATTATGCGTTTCTGTAAGGTGACTGGGAGGAGATGTTGTGGCTGATGCATTTAATTGGCTTTTTCTTTCTGCAAAAGGCTTTCCCATATTTTCAAATAACATCTGCATTCATTATAATGCTAATGAAAGGGAGCCCTGTTTGTCTCCCTGTGTCCAGGATGGTTGTTTAGCCATGTGCAGTTTTACCTTAGCCAGGGAAACAGTTCAGAGCCTCAGTCAAGTTATATGCAGAGCACATTGAGCACAGAAAATATTAATCTTCTCCACAGTTTTAGAAGTTTGTGGTTCCTTTCATCCTTCTAGAAAAGAGATTTAAGTTTGTAATATTAAGAACATTTTATAGGCAAAGTAAGGTCTCAGGTGTTTTAAAATTCTCAGCTCCTTTTGGTTCTTTAGGCTTTTAGGTGCAATACACGTGCAGAGATGTTTATATGCTCCTGGTTTTCATTTTCCTAGGTGAATTTATTGATCGGGTACGACAGAAGAAGAGTGATATAACTGTTTTGGATCTAGGATGTGGGAAAGGTGGAGACTTACTGAAATGGAAAAAAGGCAGAATTAAAAAACTCGTCTGTACTGGTAAGAAGTATGATAACTTTCTAGGGAAACTGCATCAGGTTTTATAGGAAACCAAGTAGACCTCTGGTATTTTATTATTTCTTTTTTTCCAGTCAGTCAAAGAATGTAATGTACACCTTCTGTGCAAAAAGTTGTGTTTTGTCTTTTAATCTGAAGATATGACTTGATTGCTAGCAGAAATATAAGAATCATCAATATTTAGCTTTCAGTTCAACTGAAAACTGGTATCACTAAAGAAAAACACCGTTGATACAGGTTGCCTTAGGTAAAATGTGGCCCTGGGGAAAAGACTGACTTTTTTTATTTTATCTCTTTTCTTCCACATCTAGTCTCTTGTAGTATTTTTAATTGTTCTGAAACACATACAGGAGAGTTGCATTTAAAAAACCAAATAATCCCCCCAATGTTGTGAGAAAAAAATGGTCTTGGGTGTTACAATCAACTAAAGATTTTCAGACTCAGAAACGGGGTAGAGCTGAAACCTGATTAAAAAAATTCTGGTTTGAATAATTGGCTTAGATGTTGGGAGAATGATACATCTTCCCTTTTCTCAGAAGGTATCCCAAGGATAATCAGAGAAAGAATTACTTAACTCCAAATTTAATTAGGTACTGAAATTCCCTAAAACTCTTTCAGTGGGAATTATTTTGTGTACTTCATATTTTACAGTTCTTTCTTGCATTATTCAGTGGGCAGCATTCAAATACACTTAATCAATTTACTTACAAAGTTCTTAGGTGAATTCATTGCATATTGTCAGAACCTCAATGACTGAGAAAGAAGCAGTCTTAGAATATGTGACATATCAGAGATGTATTTCAACATCTTTAATATTTTAACAGTATTAAGAATCCCAGGGAGCTGAGCTGTTTTAATGGAACTCAAGTTCATTTTTTTATCCTACCTTTTCGTACCTTCTGTTTTCTAGTAATCATTCCAGCTTTCTTGTCTGGAGCTGTGTACACATTTTTAAAACTTCTATTTATTATATTTATTATATTTATTATGTTTCCATATATAGACATTGCTGACATTTCTGTGCAGCAGTGCAAGCACCGCTATGAAGAAATGAAATCCCGGTGTCGGTATAATGAACATATTTTTGATGCAGAATTCATACAAGCAGATAGTACCAAGGTACAGTTCCTGTGCTTTGTAATATTTTGGAGATTTAATGTTCTCTATGGTAGTGTTTTTGGGTATATACATTTTTAAGGTTGGATTATTGTACTGCCAGGAGAATCAGCCATAGGGGTTACTGGAAGGTTGCTTAAGATGTACTTTGGTGCATTTTGCTGCTGTTGTACAGTGTAACATTCCTGAAGGTCTTTTCCAGATAGTAAATCTGGGGCTTTCACTATCCTTTACTCGACAAGGGGAACACAATTTAGCTTTGGAGTTATGTGAGACAGCACGGGATGTTGGAAACTATTTTGGTGAATGCTGGAATATATAAAGGACCTTTTCTGATTTAACTGATTTAACACTTTGCCACTAGAAAGTAAAAAATCTTTTTATTACTATAATAGGTATCTTTAAAACTGCCTCTACTTTTGTGGTAGAGCAGGTTTCTTAGACTGTCTGGAGGCAGTGGTGAATGCATGGCTGAGGCTTAGGGGACAGTCTTGTAAACAGAACAGCTTTTGCTTCCTAGAAGTGCAGGCTGAGAGTGCCCTGCTGATAGAGGCTGAGACAGAACCTACCTGGTTCCAGCATATCTGTGGAAAAGCTGAACCTGTTCTCAGCCTTGCATGAAGGGTCTGCTTGAATTCTTGGTTGGCTTTCCTTCTTCTGAGAAATAGTCTCTTGCAGGTTCAGTTTGGGGGAGGGGAAAGGGAGACTTGGCCAGGAAAGAAAGGGATATTTTTATGTTGCTATTACAGCTCAGTTTTAGATGCATATGTATTTTCTGTTGCATGCTTTGTTCTATCTGTCCTTGTGCACAAAAGTTAATTTCCCTGACTTTTGGTCTCTATCATGAATGTGGTGTATTTGTTAGATTTAAGTGAATCATGCTTGTTTCTGTAGGTTTTTTTCTATTTTATCTGTTGCAGGATCTCTTGTCTTCCAAGTACAATGATCCAGATATGCGCTTTGACATTTGCAGTTGTCAATTTGTTTACCACTATTCATTTGAGACGTATGAGCAGGCTGACATGATGCTTAAAAATGCTTGTGGGAACCTCTCTCCTGGAGGTTATTTCATTGGCACAACTCCAAACAGCTTTGAACTTGTGTAAGTACTCTTATATCCTCTTAGTCTTCCAAAACTCTGGGAAGCCTTGTTAAGTGATAGATGTTCTTACAGTGCTCCAATATGTTTGTGCAAGCAAAAGCAATTTTTTGCAACAATTTTGGAATCTAATAAAAAAGAATCTCACTCACTAACTTGACTCAAACAGGTAAAGCAATACTTACCCTTGTCTTATGTCGTCATGGCTCTTCTGTTAGGGAATACAGGTCTTCATACACTTCATCCCTCTGTCATGACTTTAATAGTGTCAAAATTTCCACAGCCTGGGGAAAAACTGTCAAGGTTTTATGGTTGTTTCTAGAAGCATGTCTTGTCCATGTAGATTGTCTATGTGTCTAGGCTAAAAATTCATCTTCTAGGTCCATTTTGTCCTTGTTATGTTGTATGGGAATAGTAACCTGTTAAAACCCAGTATGCTGCTTCATTTCATTGTTTCAGTGCCTTTTGAGATAAGGGAAGTGGGAAACTGGAGAGATCACTGAGTATTACTGGGAGAAATACTTTCATGCTTCTTATGTGTAGTTTTCTCTGCCTGTTCAATACTGATCAAAAAATGTTTGTTTATATCTCATTCTATAGAAAGAGACTCGAAGCTTCAGAAACTAATTCATTTGGGAATGATGTGTACAATGTAAAATTTGAAAAGAAGGGAGACTATCCCTTATTTGGCTGCAAGTATGATTTTCACTTGGAAGAAGTGGTTGATGTCCCTGAGTTTTTGGTTTACTTTCCCTTACTGGAGGAGTAAGTTATGTTTTAAATTTATTATACAATAAAAACTGTGGAGCACAATAAACATTTGTTTAGTTTATGTGTCATTGCATAATGCTTGCAGAAAATTATGTTTTGCCTTTCTTATTATATTTTTCAGCTATTAACTTTTTTGTTGTTACTTCACATACAGAGGTTTCTTGCATTTCTATCTACAGCTGTAATCTGTCCATTGAACTCTGTTGAAGATGCTCTGGTCAGAAGCTGTGAGGATTTAAACTATGTCTCATGAGGGACCATCTGATCTTATATATTGGATCTGTCAGCAAACCTTTAAAACCTTTTAAACTTTCTCTTCTTTATTTGTAACTTTTTGAGGTGTTTCTTTCTACCCCTTTTCTAGTCTTTCAGTAAGCTTTCTTGTGCATCTCCTTCATCATGGTGCCTCTTTCTTGTCTTCTCCACCTTTCCTTAGATGTTAATAGGATTTTTGCTATGATGATTTTTTTTCTTCCTCTAAATGATCTTCATCTGTAAGCATATATTTTGCTGTTACTTCTCTGTGACCTTGGATTTGGTTTTCCCAGCTGTATCCTGAGGTACAGACAAATTTTTCCATACTGTTTTTTTTTCCTGCTATTCAAGCTCAGTATGGTTAAACAGTATTAAGCTTCCCTTCAAGCCTGTTCAAGAGCTTCATTTGTAGATGTCTGTGAAAAATAACAGCATCTGTCACTGACAGCTGTAACTTCAGTGTTGCATGTCCATGGTGTCTACATAAAATTGAGATGTAAGCCACGGAATACAGCCGAAAGAAGTTCTCTAAATATATTCATAATATCTGACATGATAGATTCTGCAGGGAAAAGTGTAGTCTTTCTGGAAGTCCACATGGAACTTACATGTTTCAGGAGAAGAGACCTTTTCTATTAAAATGTTTGTAAATTACTTCTGTGTAGATTTTTGATGTCCTAATTAAAAAAAAAAAACAACTACAATTTGTGGTGGAACTGCAGCTTTTTTCATCTAAATGTCTTTACTTAGAGAAAAAAGTTGTAAAGAAGTGTTATTCTAGTGAATACCATAAGATGTCACTCTGGCTTAAAATTGTTCCTTTGAAAATAAAGCTGCAATAATTTTGTGGCTTCCCTAATTAAGTTTGTTATTTTGACAGAATGGCAAAGAAGCATGGTATGAAATTAGTCTACAAAATGACGTTTCGGGAATTCTATGAAGAAAAAATCAAGAATGATGAGCATAAAATGCTGTTAAGGAGAATGCAAGCCTTGGAGGTAAATTTGGAGTTGACTTGTTTGATTTTAGTAGCATTTCATATCTTGTTAATTTTTGCACAATAATTGAAATTTCCTTTGTGAACATTTTACAATTAAGTAAGGACCACCAATAGAAAGTATTTAGTTCCTGGGGCTGAAAGTGTGACTCTGGTTGTTGATCTTGACTGGCTGCCAGACACCCACTGACCTGCACTCTTGTTCCTTCTTCCCAACAGGATAGGGGGAGAAAATAGAAAAAAAATCTTGTGGGTCAAGATAAATTCAAGGAGATTGCTTAGCAATTACTGTCACAGACAAAACAGACTGAACTTGGAGAAGGTTAATTGAATTAATTTAAAAAAATGTAGAAAGGTGAGAAACACAAAAACCTAAAAACACCTTTGTCCCACCCACTGCTTGTTCCCAGGCTCAGCGTCATCTGTTCACTCCTGACCTTTCTACCTCCTCTCCCTTCCTCTGCGTGGGAAGGGGGATTCTGGTCTGTTCATAACACTCTGTTTCTGCCTCTCCTTCTTCCTCACACTCTTCTCTTAGATCAGCACAGGTCCCACCCAATAGATTATTCAAGTTTTGAAGATAATATTTCAATATTGAGGCAAGTTTCTGTTCTTGTGCAGCAGGAAACAGAAGCCCAAGAGTCATGCCAAGTGTCAGATAGTGGTGACTGTAATCCATTTCTTCCTCAGCAGAGAGACTGAAAACTGGACCTTTGTGCAAGGAATATTGACTTAAAAGACAGACAGGAATCTTTGTAGGAATAAAAGAGCAGTCTGTGTTCACAGAAGAAAATGGGACCTAACTGTAACTGAGCATATATTTTTGCCCAATGCTTTTGCATTTTTTGTTTATCCTCCAACTCTTACCCTGAATAACTTTAGCAGCTTCAGATAAGCTTTTCCAGGCCACCTCTGAGGCTTTGGTTTTACTTGGAGTTGTCTGTGCTTCCCTCCTCCCTCGAACAGTAGAATTCTTCTGCAGAAAGCTCTCAGATCAACTAAATGGTGGCTTAGTCAGCTGAGTCAGACTGCAACTTGACTGTACTTGTTGACTCTAAAAGTGATGGTGCTCTGTAAGGGCTCACACTGACAGTAGCACAGAGACACAGCTTTTGACTTACCATCTTCCTTCTTAGGAAAGAGAGAGTTGTCTTAAGGTAGTGGCCACTTATATCTGAGGACTGCATTTTTATGATTAGATTTATTTACACAGATCACTAGTACCCAGGATCCTTAATAAGTACATCTTAGTCTGAAGAACCTGTTGTATACTACTGTTACAGCTTGTGTGTTACTGAAGCATTTTAATTGTTCTGCTTGAAATTGTAGTTGCTCATTTCTTAGATCTTCTGCTGAAGAGTTGCTGGTATAGTTGCTCTTGTAAAAGAAGGTATATCTGGGTAATGCTTATAATGAACTGTACATGAAGGAGAGTGTTTATAGTTATTCTGTTTCCCCTGCTTTAGAGATATAAGGATAAAACTTAATTTATAATTCTTGGATGTCAAATTTTCTGGTAAGTAGGGAATATCAGACCTGTTCCTGAGGATGCTATAAAGGAGAGACATAAATTAAAAATATTTTTAAGACTTACTGACTTCTGTTGTGGACTGTGTTGTGACAAACCTTTTACTTGATTAATGTATCTCACTACTCAATGTTTTATTCTATGTTCTCCAGCCATATTCTACACATGGTGATTCCAGGCTTGTTTCTGATAAACCTGATGATTATGAGCATGCAAAAGAGTTTATCAAAGATGGCAAGGCAAAGTTACCATTGGTAAGTTCTTTCATTCTTCACTAGAGATAATGGTGTCTTAAAATTGAGGTCCTGATCTTTCAAACTGTGCTGCCTTCTTCGTTTCAACCGCAGTGAAGTTGCTGTGAGTGTCTCTTAGCATGTGAAAAATTGTAGAGCTGCAGAGCTGAGGGGTTCATCTGACCTATATCCCACACTCAAAGAATCAAATTCACCATATTTGGTAGCTGTTAAAACATTTGTAATAATGCAGAAGGGAAAGGATATTTTTTCCATCTTACTTGACAGCTCTCCTTTCTAGCCATTCTTAATTTGAGGAATCTTCTTATATGTCTGGATCTTCACAGTACTGTTTTAAAGCATTAATTCTAATCCTTTGATGGGACACTTCAAAGCTTTCTCTGTAGTACTGTATATATTTGAAATCATTCTTTCCATTTTTGTCAATACAGTATGAGGGTGGTCAGCCTAAAGTTTTTCCACTTGGTTTTATTGTTTGGGGTTTTTTTTAATCATTGATTCATCTACTGTTCATGTTCTGAATTCTTCAAGATATAGTCCTTTTACTGCATATATAAAAATCCTGCATCAAGAGAGAAAAGAAGCCTACTCTTCACATTTGAAATTAAAAAATTTTTGGAAAGAAAAATACTTGTTTCAAGAAATAGGCTTAAGAACATGAGAACAGCCAAGTCAGACCAAAACCATCTGTTGCCAAGTGCTATTTTAAAAGGTGAAGGTTTGGTCAGTGGGTAGCATATGGACTAAATTATGGCCCCAGTGAGGACTCTGTGGATGGAGATGGAGTGGGCAGAACAGAAAATCAGCTTCTTGTTGTTGCCTTAGGTTTCTTAAGTGGTGGGGTAAATGGCAGCAGCTTTTTGCTTGTGAACTGGCCGTGCTTTCATCTGATCAGCTGAGCTGGGAATTTCCTAGGCTGGAAGGCAGGCTGTTTTTCCAGAATGTGTGAGTGAGGGTAACAGTCTCTTGCAAAGAGAGTTTCTGTGGGCTGTGGGGTGTTGGCTGGAGGCAGGCAATATTCCTGAGGAAGATGGCAGCACCATAGTGTAAGGCTTTTCCTGGCTTCTGCACACATACTGGGCATCTCAGTCTGAACAGCACCTGGAGCCAGGTCAGGTCACACTGGTGGGTGGTGATGGGCACAGGCATGCTCTGCATTGCAGGGGCATCCAGACCAACAGGCTGGTGGCCCATTCTCCTGTACCTGTTTACTTTAGGTGTGTTCCATTATCTGGATCTTCCAGTTCCCAACCATCCAGCATAGTTAGTGGACTTGTGGTCTACAGCAATGCTTTCCTTGCCCCTAAATAGCCAGTCAGTGTGGGTGGTTAGACACTGGTCAGTGAAAAATTGAGCTAAATCAGTGTTTTATTGTTTCCTTATTTTTTGTTGAAACTGGGTTTTTTTTTGTCCCCTTCTAGGGAACCTTGAGTAAATCTGAATGGGAAGCAACAAGTAAGTAATGGTTTTGAAAATACTATTGACTGAATGACTGCTTTGAAAAGTGTGTAAAATAGCCTGTTAGTCATGGAAGAAAATCCAGATTTTAAATATAATAAGATGATGTTATTTGTGTAATTCAAAATGTCTGTGTATAGTTATATAGTGTGCACATCTCAAGAAATTGTGAGGAAATGCATAAGTGCAGCCAACCAGGATTTGCATTTTTCCAGACCATTATACTGGTTGTGGTAGTAGTTTAAAACCAAAAAATGCTGTTTACTTCACAGGTGAGAAGCCAGCATCAAACCATGACAAATCTTCACTCTGCTTTATTAAATTATTATCTAATTATTGAATCTATGAATTAATTATAAGGTAGACATAAATTTCCAGCAGTCTAGAAGTATTATCTCAATTAGCTATTTGAGATAGGCTTTTTATATAATTTTATACCTTTTCATATGTAAAAATATATTTATACCTTCAAAACTCCAGTGATTGCCATGTTTCCTAAGTAGTCTATTTTTCCAGAAACATATGGAGTATTGAGCTTCTGAGAAGAGTATTAGTACAGCTTGTTGCTTACATGGAACTTTGCATTGTTTCTGAGGAATGTCTGATAAGCTTGTCTTGAAAGATTTGCAAGTAGCTATGGAACCTCACTCTTTAAAATAAAAGTTGAAATCAAGTGGAAATCTATAAATGTGGTCCCAAATAACTGGTTTAGCATGTCTGTCTGGTGTGGAGCACAGGAGCATTTGGCATACCTGGCATTGAATATATGCCAAGTAATTTTTCCAAGGATACGGATGTGAATTGTACAAATATCCATTAATAGAATCATACTGTTCTGGACTTGAAAAAATGCTATAATTTCATCTTTGTCCATTAAAATTGGTAATATGTATCAGGAGTTCATTCACTTTTCAATTAAAAATGAAGTTAACAATTCAACCCTGATTGTCCATTACTGCAAGTATGAAGGACTTAACTTGCATGACTTTTTAGGTGCTAGTGAGTGTTCATTATATGTAGAATGGCACAGTAATTTATGAATTTGATTCACATTTCTGAAAGCATGTAAAACTATGCTGGAGTGGAATGCTAGAGTTACTCACTGGAAAATCATAAGATCTTTTGTCATTTCAGTAATCTGCTAACAGGTTGTTTGGGCATAATATCAACCTGGTTACATTTTGAAAACTTAATTGAGTCACCAAGGAAGCTGAAACTTTAAATACTCCCATTTTCTTTTTTAGGTATTTACTTAGTATTTGCATTTGAGAAGCAACCATGAAACTTCACATACTGGATGCAGCAAGAAGGGATCATATCCACGTGCAAGTTGGAATGATCAGAAATCCATTGTGGCAACTATTTTTTTATTTTTTATTTTTTAATTATCAGACGTGTGCAGGACACTACCAAAAACTAGAGCAAGCTCATGATTCAGAGTTACATTGCCTGTCTGTGACAGATGGACTTGTGTGTGTATATATAAGAAAGATTCTGAACCAGTCTTTTTAAGCATTTGTAAGCAATCTGCATGCTCTCAAAACCTGTGTTTGAACTCACATAACTTTGTTAGAAACAAATGTTTTGTTTGTAGAAGTGTGTTTGTGATTACGAGCCTGACCCTGCACCTTCTGAAGTTGATGGAAGAACATTGACTTTGATAATGCAGAATGAGGGCCTAAATAATGTTCTGCAGAGCTCAGTTAATTCATAATGAGATCTGTTCAGCATAGAGGGTATGTCTACATTGCATGCAGAGCAAAAATTACCCGAGTCAGTTTGAGAACCTCTGTGCTGTGCTCAAGCCTGCATTGTAAATCTACCTTAGTGGTATTCATGGTGTATTTTACATGGTAAAATCCCATGATGTTCTTGTTTTTCCTGCTTGCTGATATGTAGTGTCACTTCACGGTGCTTTTAAGATTAAATGAGTTTGTTCTCTACAAAACTGCTCTGAAAGTACTCAATTTCTAATGTTTTAAATCTCGACTTTATTTTCCAAATATGGCTATGTGGTAATCAGTAACAGCTGCTTAAGTTAGATTACTGAACATTTTTTATTGTTTTAAAGACTCTCCTGACTTTTCAATAGTTCTAGTGTTTCTTGAAACTTACTAAACAGATCTTAGGATGCCTTTCTTTCTTATTTCATAAAATTCCAAATGGGCTTGGCAGTAGAATGAACTGTTGGTAGTGATGGGGACCTCATTGCAGGGCATAAAAAACATGGTCGTGTCATGGATCATGAACCAAAAGGGGAGCTTGTGTATTATTTGAGGATACCAGCAGTTCTCTCTGGAAGGGAGGGTTGTGTATGTGCATACACACTCTGGTACCTGTGGGTAACAATCCCAAATTGGAGACACATACTTACTTTGGGCATGTGATGAAATGATACCAGTAGGCACAACTGTGCCTAACTGCTGCCATAATTGCTTGTTAGTCTCTTAGAGCTGGCTTAGGGGTTTCTCTACACTGTTAGCTCAGTTTTCCCGGTGCTTGTAGCCACCCATTACTTAAAAGGCCTGAATACTTCATGTTTCCTCTCTCCAGTTTTGGGCTAACAGTAGCTGATGGCTGCTGTTGGGCAATAGATTTAACTTTGAGATGAAATGATGATGGTACATGAGTATTTTGAAAAGTTATGGCAAACCTAGAAGAGAACATTTCTGTTAAGACTTGAATGTTCAAATTATAAGAGTTTTTACTTGTATTGCTTTCCCCTGTAATTAGGTTGTACTCTTTCTTCCATGACTCCTATTTTTTGTTGTCTAGAAGAACACTTGTAACCTTCACTGAAGCAGTAGAATCTGTCAGTTCTGCTGCTGAAATTAAGACAATAAGATGTTCTTGTTTTCTAGAATTAGTACTTATGAAACTAGCTAAAAATGGTGACACTTTAGAAGTACTGAAATGTTTCTTTGAAATTTGTGTGCGTCAAAGCTAGTTTTGTTGGATTTCTTGTACCAAATTTCATTTGAAAATACATTGTTATGCTATTTTTGGAAGAAATAAGAATAATAAAAACAGAGGGAGTACAGTGAAGTGTCTTTCCTCTTTTAAGTGAATCTTAACATACCAATCACATAATCACATAATGGTTGAGTTCAGAAGAGACCTCTGGAGGTCATTTGGTCCAACCCCCACCCCTGCCCAAGCATGTTCACCCAGAGCTGGTCGCCAGGACCTTGTCCAGACAGCTTTTGAACAGCGCCAGTGGTGGGTAGTCCACAACCTCATTGGACAACCTGTGCCAGTGCTTGGTCACTCTCACAGTAAAAATCTCCTGGTGTTCAGAGGGAATTTCCTGTGTTGCATTGTGTGCCTCTTGCCCTGTCACTGGACACACAGAAAAGGCCCTAGACCCATTTTACAAGCTCTCTTTGGGTCTTTGAATGCATTGATAAGATTGCTGCCCTGAGCCTTCTCCTGGCTCCAGATCTCCCAGCCTTTCCTTGTATGAGATGTTCCAGGATTTTGAATGGATTTAGACCCAGTATCAACTCCTGGCATACACTGTTGGTGACCTCCAAAAAGGTTTTGTTTCACTGATCACCTCTCTCTGGACTGGCTACTCTGTAATTTCCCCTCATTGTACATCCAAGATGGCAAAAAAAAACCCCTTTCTTAATATCAAAGTAGAGTATCCACTGCTTTTCCATCATCAAGCCACACATTTATTTTCTCACAGAAGTTTGTACTGTCAGTTAAGCATGACTTCCCTGAGATTAACCCATGCTGACTATTTCTGATAATTTTCTTGTTCCTGTGCCTGGAAATAATTTCCAGTGTCTTGTTCAATCACCTCCTTGAGGTGAGGATAGTACTGTAGTTCCCTGGATCATTTTCCTTGACCTTCTTGAGGATATGAGCAGCATTTGCTTTCCTCCAGTCTTCAGACACTTCTCCTATGAGTATTCAAAGATCCTTGAGAGTGGACTCATATTGATACCTGTCATCTCCCTCCATACTTGTGGTGTATCCCATCAGGGTCCATGTACTTACACATGTCTAACTTGCTTAAGTATTTCCTGACTTGATCCTTTTCAACCAAGGACACATTCCTTGTTCCAACCTTTTGTTCTGGTCTCTGGGCCTGAGATTTCTGAAAGGCCATTGTTCCTTGCAGAGACAGAGATGATGAAAACATTTGGGACCTCTGCCTTTTTCATGCTCTGTGTCACAAGTGCCCTGCCCCATTCTGCACTTTTTTCCCAATCTTCCTTTTGTTATCCATACACTTATAGAAACCCTTGTTGCCTTGGAAATCTCTGGCCAGATTTAGTTCCAGGCGGGCTTTTGGCTCTCCTGACTGCATATTTCGAGTAGGTTACCGGTCTGTCCTTCCACACTCTGTATACTTCCCTCTTGTGTCTGAATTTACTCAGGAGCTTCTTGTTCATACACACAGGTCTCCTGGCATTTTTGCCTGACTTCCATGGGTATTGACCTCTCTTGATCTTGGAGGAGGCGATCTTTGAATAATAATCCGCTTTATGGAACCCCTTTCCTCCAGGACATTATCCCATCAAACTCTACAATGCAGACCTTTGAAAAGGCAAACATCTGCTCTTCTGAGGACCAGTGTTGTGCTTGGTTTTTGTGCTGCTAACACATCTCAGAATCCTAAACATCAGTATCTCATGCTCACTGCAGCCAAGGTAGCCTGTGACCTTCACATCCTCAACAAGCTCCTTGGTGGTATGAGGTCCAGCAGAGCATCTTTGGTTCCTCTCTCACTTGGGCCAGGAAGTCATTGATGCTCTTCAGGAATCTTCTTAATTGCTTTTATCTTGCTGTGTTATCCCTCTTGTAGCTGTTGAGGACCAGGGCTGTAGATGTGAAGCTGCTTCCAGCCATAGAGAACCTCATCCAGTTCTCTCTCTTTAGGTGTTGGTCTTGTAGCCAACAACCACTATAATGTCACCTATACTTGTCACCTCTTTAGTCCTTACTCTGTAAAAAAATCTTCATTGCAGAGCTTCAGTCATGCAGGTCATCTCACCATTTCTCCATGATTCCAGCAAGATCACAGCCCTGCAACATTTCCTGTTAAGTACATGATTTCCCAGAAGAACCATATGACCTTAGAGAAGCAATTAAAGGTGAGCAGAGCATTTAGGTTCTCAGGACTGCTGATGAGACATTGAAGATAGGGGAGTGCTAAGGTCATCTGAGCTGGATGATTTTTTGCAATGGAAGGCATTTGGTAATCTCCTGAATTAAGAAGCTGTAGGAGTGATACCTGGTGCTGCACTGTCACTGATGTATTTTCTGAAAAATACTTCTGCTAGGATTTTTCTCCTGAGAAGCTGAGAGGCCTCAGAAACGAAATGTAAACAATAGTTTTCTGCTGCTGTAGAATGTGGCAGATGCATCTTTGACTGGTCTCATGTGAATTGTTTCTACTTGATGACCAACCACAGGTCCAGCTGTGTCAAGACTCTGGTCAGTCACAAGATTTTATCATTCCTTCCTTTCCTTTGCTAGCCTTCTGATGTCTCCTTTCTCTTCTTCTTTAGTACACTTCTAATATATATTTTTCCTAGTATTAGTATTAGTACACTTCTAATATATATCATAAAATAATAAATCAGCCTTCTGAAACATGGAATCAAGATTCTCATCTCTTCCCTCGTCCTGGGGACCCTCAAAGACCACCACACTGCACCAATTAAGTGGTTCCATTTTCAAATTCACTTTACACTATGAAGGAAATCAGAAATGGCAACTGAACTTTGTAGATCATTTTGTCCTCCCTCAGCTAGGTGGTGAGATGTATGAGTTGGGAATAGGAGCTAGAAAACATTGCAACCTTTTCCTCTAGTTTCTTCCCTAATGGCAAACACTTCAGATCTGTGTGAGAACTGTAACCAAGAGGGTCAGCATGTAGTTGCTGGTGGCGGGGGGGTTAAGTGGTAGAAATTGCTGCAAAACACTTAAGCGTGTGCTGTGTTTCATGCTTAAGTTTCAAACAAAGGTTTAAGCAATTGTGTTGCCTAGTGGAAGGTGTTTAATTGACTTTAGAAGACAGACTTTGAGAATGGTTTGGTTGGAAAGGACCTTAAAAATCATCTAATTCTACTCTCCCTGTCCTGTTCAGGAACACCTTTCACTAGAACAGGTTGTGCAGACCTCCATCCAACCTAGCCCTGAACACTTCAGGGATGAGGCACCCACAAATGCTTTGGGCAGCCTGTTCCAGTGTCTCATCACCCTCAAAGTAAAGAATATCTTCCTAATACCTGATTCAAAAATACTCAGTCTGAAGGCTTTCCCCTTGTTTCCTTATTCTTTTTCCCCTTTTTCCCCTTGTAAAAAGTCCCCCTCCAGCTTTCTTGTATGCTCCTTCTGGCTACTGGAAGGCTGCTCTGAGGTCACACCAAGCCTTTATTCCAGGCTGAACATCCCAATTCTCCCAGCCTTTGCTCAGAGGAGAGGTGCTCCATCCCTGTGGTCAGCTTGGGGCTTCCCCTGACTTGCTCCAACGGGTCCTTGTCCTTCCTGTGCTGGGATAACAGAGGTGGATGCAGCGCTGCAGGGGGGGGTCTCACCGGAGCAGAGCAGAGGGGCAGAATCCCCTCCCTCTTCCTGCTGGCCACACTGGTTTGGATGCAGCCCAGGATCCTGTTGACTTTCTGGGCTCCTAGCACTCCTGCTGGCTCGTGCCCAACCTCATCCAGCAGAATCCCCAAGTCCTTCTTGACAGGGCTGCTCTCAATTTGTTCATCTCCCAGTCTGTATTGATACTGGAAGTTATCCTGACCCAGGGACAGGACTTTGCACTGGGCTTTGACCTTCCTGATTTTCTCATGAGCCTGCTTCTCAAGCTTGTCCAGTTTCCTCTCAATGGCAGCCCATCCTTCAGGTGGGTTTCAAATCTTACACGTTCTCCTGTTACAGCCCTTGAATAGTTTAATTTCTATAATTAACATCTCAGTCCTTTGACTATGAGTGTTTTCCTTTTGAGTCATAGTCTAGTTAATAAAGCACTCTAATACCTATTTTTATGAAAAAGAGTAATTATATGCTGTGTCCTAATTGCTAAACTGTTTTTAAAGACATTGAAAACCATTAATTTCAGGAACATCCGGCTGAAGAGCAACAAGTGTAAAACATCTGCAGGGTAATTAAGGGGCTAATAATAAATCCACTTTTGCAATCCACTTATAAGTGGAGTAATATAAGCCACTTATAAGCCAGAGTAATAATGCTTCTGGAGGAAGCAGGATCTAATATCAAACAGGATTAACAGTAATCTTGTAATCTCAGTTCCTGTTGTTCTTTGTATGCCACATATTAGAACCTATGTCTGTATGGAAATGAGGAAATGGACATCTGTTAATGCTACTTGTGAGTGCAAATAAGCATCCTGATTTTTCAGAAATTTGAAGCACAAAAATCAGGTCATTTCAGTGCCAAAAGACATGGGGAAAAGTGTTTGAGTCGTTTTTGAACAAGAAACCTCACCTGAGATATAAAGAAAAAGTCTGAAATCCTTTTGCTAATGACATTATGAATGCTGTGTACTAAACAAACTGTTACTAGAGTTAAGTTTTTTGCAGCTTCATTTTACATGGATGTGAAATGACTTTACCTTAATCTCCCTTACAGAAAACCCCATCACAGATTTATATACTGCCATGAATGTTTCTGTTACTTAAAGAACAGATGTAAGGTAAAGCAAAGCTAACTTGATAAATTAGGTTTTGCTAAGTTAAAGGTTTTCTAATGCCATTTTAATGGAAGCTGTCATCCTTTCTTCATTTTATTAAAGTTGGTTCTGAACATTGCTGCCTTTTTATTCAGGTTAATGTGTCTCCCAGCAGCTGAGGTCCATTTGCAGGATAAAGTGTTTGAACATTTAAGGTCTGACTGAACTGTGCTGTTATTAGTTTAAGTCCAAGGAAAGGATTTTTTTTAGGTCACAGACCATATTTTTTCAAGGGGCAGATTCATAAGGGTTGGGCTCTCTCCCTCTGCATCTCACAGTATTGTACGAATTCACTGAATCTGTGTTTCTGAAAGTCTGATTTAATCACTAATTGTGATTAAACTAAAAATGTACTGCTTTTAGCAGTGGCATGAACCATGGGATTTAGAGTAACAGTGTTGACATTGCTGGAGTCATACTTTCTCACTTTGTTCTTAACTTTTATGGCTCTCTCACAATCTTGGAATAAGACCACTCAGCCGGTGACTTACTAGCTCCCAGCTAATAACAACTTCCTTCTCAGTTTGCATTCACTTCCAACTGGGCAGTGGTGGAATTAGTTAGACACAAGGCTAGGCTCTGTAGGTTTTAGACTACAAAATACTACATGAAATAATAAGCACAAAGAAAGCCTTGCTTTATATATAAGATTCAGCTTTTAAGTCTCTAATTTTTATAATCCAAGGAAACTTCTCTGTGGAACAGTAATTTTCTGGTAGCAGAAAATTTCTTTAGTTCATTTTGACACCTGCAGTGTACATCTCTGCAACAAACAGCTGGAACTGAAGCCTGCTTCTTTGTAAAAGAGCTGTGAGCTGAACAAATAACAATAATTACAAGGTTGGAAAGTTTTGGCTTCTTTATATAATTTATAAAAGATTTAATTAAGTATTTCTTCAGCTGGAAGCAAATCACTGTTTCCTCTTAACAGCAGTCTCAAGGAAGAAATGGGCTGCTGTTGAGTGTGCAGGGCACCCTGCACCTTCATTATGATGGTGTACTGTTGGATCTCTTAGAAAGTGCAGGATCTGGGCTGGCTACTGAGAGTCTGAGCCCACAGGAGGCTTTCAGGCAAAACCATGGAATCCAAACTGTGGTAATCAAGAGGCTGATTACATAGTTTGTCTAATGCCCATTTAAGGTAAATTTGATACAAAATGTAGCACAAATTGAGGAGACACTCCTAAGCTGCCCCAAAGATATACCTCTCAATGGTTAAATTAAATATGGGGTTTTTTGCTGGTGGTTTGTATCACTAACTTGTGATGTGATACCACTTGCATGTTTGATGCTGTACAGACAGGTGGAAGAATGGATTATCTTCTGAAGACCAGTCCTTATATCAGAAGACAATGGTTTTCTATGTTGCCCTTCCTGGATGAACATTGCCTTCATTAGTACTATGACTTTGTGCCTGAATAAAGATGAATTAATGTTTTATTTTAACTCTGTGAGAATATTTTGCCTATTTCATAGATCCATAGATTGGTTCATGTTAGAAGGGACCAATAAAGATCACCTAGTCCACCCCTGCTGCTGTGAACAGGGACAGCTTCACTTGACTAGATTCCTTAAAGCTCCATTCAGTCAGGTCTTGAATATTCCCAGGGATGTGACACCCACAACTTCTCTGGACGACATTTTCCAGGGCCTCCACAGCCTCACAGTAAAAAATTTCTTCATTATGCCTAATTCAAATCTCCCCTCTTTTAGTTTAAAACTGTTACACCTTGTCCTTTTGCGACAGGCTTCGATAAAATACTAATTTCACCTATTTTATAACCCCTCTTTAAATATTGAAAGACCTAACAATGTCTCCCTGGAGCTCCAGGCTAAAGGTTTTCAAGCAAAGCAGCAATATTTTATTGTATGTTTGTGGTGAGTTGGTCCTGACTGGATGCCAGCTGCCCACCAAGCAGCTGGGCAGGGGAAGGAAAATGCAGTGAAAATCTTGTGGCTCAAGATAAGAGCATGGAGAGATCAATCACCAGTTACTGTCATGGGCAAAACAGGCTTGATATGAGGAAGTTAATTGAATTTGCTATCAGTGAAAAATCAGAGTCAGATAATGAGAAAAACTAAATCTTTAAATAACTTCTCCCCTTTCTTTTCCCTGGGCTCAACTTTCACTCCTGAATTCTTCACCTCCTCCCATCCTACAGTACAGGGGAAAGGGGAATAGGGATGTATGGAAATACATATTATAAAGTTATAGTTGCTTTATGAAATTATTCTTTGGTGAAAATGGCGTTTCTGTTTTACTAATCACTAGCAATGTATTAGGAAAAAAAGAGGCAAAAGGAGCAAGTTTTATGTTTTTTTCTTTTCAGAGGTCATCTCCTGCCATCTCCTAAGATAAATGGGAATGAAATGTGTAATTTTGTCACTGCCTTCAGTATTTTCATACACCAAGCAAAGTTGTGCCCCTTTTTTCTAAGAAGTGAAGAGAGGGAAAAATTTCCTGCAGGTACACGTCCATTAATTCTGTAGCATTTTAACTTGTCATTCTTGTGGCATTATTTAAGAATCTCGAGACAAAACAATGGAGTTTTATAGTGATGTCACTTTTAAAAGACTGTATAAAATGTTGGTTTCTTAGCTGACTTTCATCTACAGCCAGCCTGAGAGAAGAGTCAGTGTCTTAAATTATTTTCTTCTATTCTAACATTACTTTTGTAGTACAATTTTGAATTTTAGTCATCATTGCTGTTGTCAGTTTGTTCTAACTTCAAAGATGACTTAGGTGCACTGATGAAGAACATATGCAGTGTCTGTGCACCTGTGCAGGAGTCACTGCTGAAGCCTGCTGTAGAATTTTTCTGTCTTAGCAACTAATTTCATTAGGCTTTGCCTTAAAAATGGTTTGTGGAGGGTGGGACAGTGCACTTTACAATAAACGGAAGAGAAAAAAAATATCTTTTTTTTTTGTGTGTGTGTGTGTGTGTTTCCTTTCCCCTCATTGTTCCCTATTTTTCTATCAACTGCTCTGCTGAAAAAAATGTTTTTTCAAGTTCCCTTTGTGAGTTGATCAGTTCAGTTATTGTAAACTGAGTCTTCTACACAGAGAATATTTTGGGGAGAAGAACATTTATTAATAAAATACATTTTTCAGCTTTGCAGGAGTTCCTTCAAACTGGAGTGCAGAACAAACAGAGCCCATTTTTCTGTTTTACTCAAAATGAATTTCAGTCTTCACTGGTCATTGCCTTAAATAATCAATTCCTATTGTATGAAACACATCTATTTCATGTGGCAAAATACCATGAATCCTGCTGTACAAATAAGATTTTGATGGGAATATGCCTGATAAAGCAATGTAGACATTCTGGGTGTAGCAGGCAAGAAATTTTCCATATATTGGCCACAGTGAGAAAAATATGACATTCTGCTTTCAGATTCAAGGCCAGAGGCAGTTAATGGCACAGAGAACATTACCTCATTGCACCTTGAGGAGCAATTTCCCCTTTAAATTAACGTCTTAAGTGAGGGGAATATCATCTTGCTTCCCTTCTTGAAGATGCATTTCTCTCCAGACAGTATCTGGTTTTGCTTATCAGGTTTTTTCTTCTTCAGTTGCCCTTTCTAGAAGCAATCTCTCAGTTACACACTGAATTTGGCTTATAAAAAGAAAAATGAATCTTTCACAAGGTCACCTTTCCGCCATTTGGTGTGCTGAACCTCCTATGTGGGCATGAAACCAAACCCTGATGGATTGAGGATGTTAATATTGCCCACTTTGTCCAGTATAAAGATGGCTGTGCTAAGTGTGATGGAGAAAAACTAACTCATAGTCTGGGTTTCTGTGTTCAGCTAGTGGGGCTAACCACACTTCTCCTTAGCCTAAATGGAAAATGGCATTTATTCCCTAGAAGACGTAGTAATTTTTCTTTCTTTCAGTAACACTTGTTTTACTTCTGTCACCTTGAAACTATTTTTAGACTTAAGCATGTTAGATATAAAAACATAATTTCCTTTGATCAACTATGGTGATAGCATTTATGTAGACACCCAATGACAGGGTTGCTTGTAGATCAATCACTAAGGTCAATAAGTGTTTCTGCAACTTAACCTTGTGCTGTGAGGTGGAACTTTGTTCTGTTATCTGGCTGGCTTGGAACAGGATTATACAAATGGCTGGTAATACACAGGCTTTAAATTTCTGAAGCTGGACAGAGGAGGAATTTTAAGTATTTGGATTTGAAGTTCTGATTCCTACACACCTGCTCAGAAGACTCCAAATTCTTATAGAAACCCCTTCCTCTTTTTTAACTCTCCGATTTTTCTTGCTTTTCCCACATTTTGCCCCCTCTGCGGCTGACTCCTTGAGAGCCCTGATTCAAGGGGTTTACTCAGACTATGTTGAACAGAGTAAGCATAGTCCAAAAGAGTATTTTTTTTCAGAGTTATTACATTGCCATCACTTTCTGCAAGGAGAAGGGACAGCAAGAGAGCTCAGGCAAAAGGACCAACACTCAGGCAGAGCATGTTAGTTTGTACTTGTACTACAAAACTTACATAACTCCAGCTGAAATACAAACTTCCTTTTAGACACTGGAATCAGAAAGTAGGAACTAAGAGAGTAGCTCAAATTAGCATGATCATTTACTTGCTAGTCAAATAAGCAATAAAAGAATTTCCCAGCTCCTTGTTTGTCCTATGCTTAATAAAGTGTGAGATAATGAATTAGAACAAATTGCTTATTAACAGGCAACAGCTTTGTCAAGGGGATGTGTTGTCATGAACTACCAGAATGAGGGATAGATGCCTATAAAAATGTCATGTCCAAGTTGAAGCCAGAGCTTAGAGATTAGCTTATAATCACTTTTTTTGTACTGTACAGTGAATAGTTTTTACAAGTAAATGACATGCCATTCAGTCCTGCTGTAATTAAAGCAGGCTAATGAGACATGCCAGGCAGTGCTCTGATGGGCCATTATACCAATTTGTAAAATGATGTATGGCAGGCAGCAGAATGAATGCAGGGTAGACATACAGACCACCAGCAAGAGCTCAGGAGTCTGGGAAATCCTGAACTAGTACAAATACATGAACAAGCAATTGAATTCTGATATCAATTGGTATGCTGATAGAGACAGAAAAAAGTGACTCAGCAAAGGCTTTGTGTGGCGTTACACACAAAAATATTTCTGCTCTCCTGTCAAGATGACTGATTTAGCCAGAAACTAATTTGTAAGGAGCAACAGGTCTACTCTGTAGTGTTTTAGCACTGCCAGAGAATCACTTAAAAACCATTTGATTCAGCTGTAACTGCTCATTGTTGGCTTTTATGCATATAACATAACATTTTTTTCTGCCTGTACCATAAACCAGGAAACATTTTTTATAACATAACATTTTTTTCTGCCTGTAGCTGTTATTATTTCATTGGTAGGTCCAGGTTGGTTCTTGTCTTTCTGTCCTATTCCTATGCATCAATTGCATTTGTACACAGAGCTGAACTGATGGGGTGTCTCTAAAATTTCCTCTTACTTCTTTGCTACAATGAGTTCCTCTCTGATCCAATTCTCCATGGAATATAATTGCAGAATGCCTTTTCTCTCATTTTCCCAAGGCCATAGGTTTCTGACTTAGTTCTTTGGACAATGCCTGTACAGAGTCAAGCCAAGAGAGCCATTCTTCAGCCCAAACATTGTAGATTTTGATCAGAGCCTTCTTGACATTAAAAAGTGCTGGCAAACCATGTTCTCTATTGATATAAATAGGAGCATGGTGGGAAAGGGAAAAATGAAATCACCAAAAATTTATTTCATGCCTTCACAAAGTTTTATTTCCAATCCTCCTCTAAATCTTTTCATTTGTTTCCAGAGGCCAGAAAAGAGAAAATGATCAATAATTTTAAATTATATTTTGTTTTGAATTTTGAATCATTAATCAAGCATAAAATAACAGGTATTTCCTTAAACACATCAGAACTCTGATGTAACTGGAAGGACACAATAACAGCATGGCAGTAGGTTTTATTAGTAGAAGACATACTTGGCTGATGTAGCTGTTAAAATCACACTCAGTATATATTTAAATTCCGTTTCTTGCATTTACCATTCACAATTAAAATTGTGATATAATTATTTTTGGAGATCCTCAGTACTTGAATACCTTTAATAATTTTTCAAGTGTAAATTGTCACAGTGGTCCATGTATCACATAGCCTCTGTTCTGCAGGATATTTAACTCAAAAGGCTTTAAAACCTCACATTTGGAGTTTTCCCTTTCCCTTTCATATCAACAGGAACACTGTGAGTACTGTCTATTTAGGTTGTGTGTGTCTATTCTATTGTATTGTGAGTACAGTAATTTTAAAGTGGTTTTAAATAAGGCAAAGACTCTTTAATGCAAGAACCCTCTATCTTCATTAACACCTCTCCATCTCCCAAAATAGAAGGGGCTGGGAATTTCTAAGGAGGCTACAGAGAGCCAGGGTGTGCCCTTGATCCAAAAGAAATGGTGATTTTTTTCATCCCTAGCCTTTCTGGGCTCCCTTTAAAACTTTAACTTCTGACTCTTTTCAGTAGGGTCCAGGGTGGAAAATACTGTAAAAAGGGTCAAGTTTTGTTACAGACCTTTGGGAAACAGAAGCAGATGGCAATTGGGACTCGCTGTATGCTGTGTTTAGAGGAGTCACTGTCCTTTCCAGTTTCTGATGCTACCAAAGAAACACTTGTGAAATACTGATCTAGTCAAGACTTCCTGTGCTGGAGGTGGCCTATTTTTGCTGCTCTCACTGTTTGGCTTGTTAGTGGAGCTGTTAAACCTTCTTTCAGGAGGGAGGTTAACAATCTAAGGGAGTGGTTTGTAACTGTGGGGTATTTTTTATCAGCCGGCACAATTATTCTGTCAAGTTAGTTCACAGTTCAATCAGTTCCTTCATGTTGATTTTGCAGATGGGATGTAATCAGGATGCAGGCTCATCATGTGGTCCTATTAATTCTCAGGAGCCCGGTGGTTACACAGATGTCAATCTTGAACATGTGATTTTTTCCTCCTTTGGTACTTGTCATTGTCCCTTTGCTGAGAGGTATCACATGTCTGAAGATTTGTGGAGATAAAACCAGTGATGCTTGTCTTGAGGGCACCAGGATGTAATGGGGGCTCCAGGACAGAATGTATCCCTTTTACTCAGTCCCCTCTTTTCTGGCCCAAGACCAGGGCTGGGTTTCCTCACAGCAGCTTTTCTTTGGAGTTCCACACTGCTCAAATCCAAGGCTGCATTCTCCCAGGACAGGGTAATTTGCTTCTTGTCTCCAGGGTCACCCTGACAAAAACCACTGAGCAGTCCAGAGCACTAACATGTGTGTAGCATCCTTTTCCAAGACTGTGTATTAAGTGAGTGAGAAAAGATGCTTTGTGAACTGTGTGTAGCTTTTTGAAGTGCTAATGTAATCCTAGTAAAATTTAGGCACTCTAATATTCACAACAATTATTATTTTTATTGGGCTCTTTCAAAAAAATTAAAGGTGTGTGTTTTATGATGCTGACCACATAATCAAATGCAGACTTTTAGACATCTGCAGTCTCACTCTTAAAACTGAAGTAATGCTGAGGAATAGCTTTAAAAGTATAACTGTCCCTTGCTACCAGAAAGATGAAAGAGAAAATCCTGGTGTGAGGTCTGGCTGGGATGGAGTTCCTATCAGCCTGAATGACGATAGAGAAATGTGGACAAAGGATTAATGGAATTAAGGTGTACCAAAATCTAACAGTTTAGGTTTTTCTTAAAGAAAGAAATTCAGTGTCTGGTTGTACAATTAGGCTGTGATACTTAAGCGTTATAATATATACTCTAGTTTGAATGAGGGTATTTTCCAAGTACCATATTTAATACTTTAAGCATTCTAAATTATTTACTGTAATCTCTCTTCTGCACAGGCTGAACTCTGAGGGCACTATCTTACTATTTATTATAGAAGAGTTAGTTGCATTGCCCAGTGGCAGCATACATGCCAAAATAAGAGAAGGAGTACCACAAAGAGTATCTAGACAAAGCAGTACTGCCAAAGTCTACAGGAATTCTGGAGAAATCAAATATGGAAAGTATTTGTACAGAGTCTTGCTGGGTGTGACAGATTGGTAGAGAGATGAGTCTTGGTCAGGTGTGAGAAGTATGACACTGATTATGTGGATGATTATGATTAGGTTTATTGCTTGTACAGTATTTAAACATTGCCCGTGCAGAATCTAATACACGCAGGTCTAGAGGATTATAATATAAGCAGGTTTGGCTAGAAATTTACAGATTTACAGTCTTTGGCCTTGCAGAATACACAAACAAAACACCTAAGGAGCTACTTTAGGATTTTATCTCTATATGTGATCAGATCTCAGAACTTCTACTCACCCATCCAAAACTGTGTTCTGCATCTTCAGGCTGGATGTATCCTGAAGACATCCCTGTCGAAGGAATTATCCACCACAAGCTGCCTGCAACCTCAGGAGACCAGTTTGTCCAGTTCTCCCAGTGTCCAGTAGCACTTTACAACCTTTTGCAGGCAGATGTGTACCATGTGTATCAATCATCACACCTCCTCCATTTCTGGAATGTATTAATAATGCAACTCTCCAGACAGTTCCTTCTGCAATTTCCACCTGATGTTCTTTTCTTAGGATGAGTCAGACTGCCCATCAGAGACAGCAAGGGTTTGTGTGTGTGTCTGTAGGACAAACAAAAAAGACCTGATTGTTCTTTGTTGCTGTCACACTGGTATCAGTGCAGCTGTGCTTTGCATTTGTGACAAAACCACTTAATAATACACCATTGTTTTGGTCACTGCTGAGCAGTGCTGCCACAGCACCAAGGTTTTCTCTCCAAACCACTCCTGCAAAGGCCAGTAGGCTGGGGATAGGCAAGAGGTGTGAGGGGACACTGCTGGGCCTGCTGACCCCAGCTGACGAAAGGGAGGTCCCACACCATATGATGTCAAGCTCAGCAGTAAAAGCTGAGGGAAAGGAAGACATTTGTGGTTATCCTGATTGCTATGGTGCTTGTTTTCCCAAATAATCATTGTGGATGCCGGGACCCACCTTTCCTGTAGGAGTCTGGACATCTGGTAGCCAATGGGAAGTGATGAATTAATTATTTTTGCTTTGCCTCTGTGCAACACTTTTGCTTTTCTTATTAAAATGTAATTATCTTGATCCATTAGTCTTCTAACCTTCCTGATATTTTCTTCAGATACCACAGCAGGAGTGTAGGGCAAATGTCAGGCTGGATTTTTTGTTGCTAGTCAGGCCCAACCCACCATGGTACAACAAAGATGAATTTTAAGAAGCTACTGCTTTTAGAAATAATGCCTTAAGGCACCCTACTAAAACTAATATTAACAGATCTGATTTTTTAAAGATGATCTATATTTGGCAGTCCTTGAAAATCAGATCCCTCCTAGAATCCTGCAAGTATAATGAGCATTTAAAGTCATTTCTATTAGCTGCTAAATTTATTTGTGCGCATGGATATTTGAATAGCAGTGTGTACTACAATACAAGGAGTAACATGAGACCAAGATGAGCAAGTTTAGAAGTCTATAAGTTACAAAGCTAAAGGCAAGACTATTGCTGGTGACTGCCTTTATATAATATATTTGTGCTCACTGAGTAGTAACACAATGTGATTTTTCACAGCTTTTGCAGACACATCTCTTCTGGAGTATGTGTAATCATTACAGTGATCTACTTCAGCACAGCTACACAGAATAAGGTTTTGCTGCCTTGAAATGCAATTAAACACTTGTGAAATATAGTGAAGATTCTGTTTATCAGTACATTACTTAAAGTTTCAAAATTTGGTTGCTGTGCAGTTAGTGTAACGAAGTGCAAATTGGAGTGCAGCATAATTATGACTCTTGTTATTGTGGAGGCAATTAAGACTGGATGGAAAGGTGCTAATTACTGTAGCTGCTTGAAATGTACCACTTAGCTTTTCACCTTTGATAAGTTTAGAGAAGAAAGCAGACTTTTTGATGAACTTGGTTACCTGGGTTCAGTGTTAACTTCAGTAGTGTGGGCAGTTTTGTAGCAAATTTATCCTTGGTACCTCTTTACTCACTGCTGTTCCAACTCCAGGAATAGACTTCTTTTTTCACTGCTGACTTTGTAAGAAGCATTTTTTTTTTTGCCAGACTTGGATCACTTTTTATTACATGTTCAGAAAGAAACAAAAACAACTAAGAGAAAAAAAAAATAAGTATTCAGTTATTTTTTCTTTGACATTTATACATCCACTTGAAGTTGCTGAGAAGGAAATCATTGGGTTATTGCATTAGCTTTGGCTGGGATAGAGTTAATTTCTTCATAGTAGCAGGTATGGGGACACGTTTTGAATGTATGTTGCAACAGTCTGATAGCTCAGGGACATTTTCATTATTGCTGAGCAGCACTTGCATGGTGTCAAGGCCTTTTTTGCTTCTCCTACTGCCTTGCCAGCAAGGAGAATGGGGGCGGGGGGGGGAGTTCAAAGACTTGTCAGTGGACACCGCCAGGAAAGCTGACCCTAACTGGCCAAAGGGATGTGGTGAATGACCTTGGGAAGTGGTGGCTGAATTCCTTGCTCTGCTTTGCATGTGGATGTATTTTGCTTTCCCTACTAAACTCTTGTTATCTCAACCCATGAATTTTCTCACTTTTACTCTCTTGGTTCTCTCCCCTGTCCTACTGGGAGCAAACAGCTGTGTGGTGCTTAGTTGCCAGCTGGGGTTAAACCCCTAAAATGGAATAATTTAAAATGAACAAGGTCTCTATTACCTCTTCAACATCAGTAAAACAAGCAACCACTTAAGAGAATATCTGATTGTACAAGTTTATACTGCAATAACGGCCGCCATATATACCCAAGGATATCAAACCTTACCTAAAACTTCAATGTGCTTTTGAGTAACTTTCCATGACTGTTTTCCAAGGCAACTTCCAGTAACTTCTGCTGAGGCGACCTTTAATAATAGCGAAGAAACACAGAGAGGCAAAAGGAGTTAATTTCTGGACAAGGCTTCGCTCAGACCTGAAGGTCACAGCAACCTCTTCAGTGCAATATTTCTCTTCCATCTGTTTGAATCTGTTCCTTGAAGCTTACAGTTTCCTAATCCGTGGTCAAAATGCCCTTGAAGAGAAAAAAGACATATTAGAAAGCAAATTGGTTTGAACTACTTGTGGCCAAATTTACCATTATTGCTTTAAAGATTGGGCAGAATGCTCCTGTGAAAAGCTGAAGGATGGACTTTTCACTGAAGCTGTGTCTTGTTGATGTTCTGAGAGCTCCATTGCTTTCTCTGAAATCAGTCAGTATTTCTGTGTGTGAGGATAGGTTGTTTTGCTTTCTCTCTCATTAACAGTTGAACTAGACGTGCTGCTAATTCACAACTTAAAGCAGATGTATTAAGAGGTATCTTCAATTGTATCTATCTTCAGTTGCTCAGAAAATTTTGTCTTAAAAGCTCCCATTTTTTTAAACTGGATTTTAATAGTAAAATGGTGGTTTTGAAAGGTGACAAATTATTTCAGTCTTGTAAACTTAAACTTCTCTCCTGATTGAAAGCAAATAGTGGAGTTTAATCTAACAGGAAAACTAGAATTTGCAAAATACTATTAGTTTGTTGATACTATTACTAAGAAACAAGCCCACTCATCTTATGGATCAAGCAGAAGACACTGGCTTCACAAAAGCTAATTAAAACAGAAATCCTAACCTTCAAGGCTTGGGAATATTATTTACAGCTGGGTGTTCCAGTTCTTGCTCCTGCCCTGCCAGCATTGCTCACTTGGTGAGTGCTGCTCCATGTCCTAATGTTAGAAATGGGATCACACTCCCAGTACTAAAAGTGATTTTGGCATTTATTAAAAAAAACAAAAAAACAAAAAGCCTCAAGTGTGGGCAGAGCAGGAGTGTTCCCATTGAGGATGCTGCAGCGCCGGCACTGGGTTTTCTTGAGCAGCAATATGCCCAATGTTCCAGGTTGAGCAGCACAGATTCACTGGTCAGATGCCCCTTTTTTATCCTGTTTTTTGTCACTTTGGATTGGTTTCTGCTTGAATCCTTCATTTGCATGAAGGTTGAAGGCTCTTGATTGGCCCATTACAGTTCTGTCCAGGCTGGCTCATTTCACTTGGGGGGTGGTGCACTTTACTCAGGTGTGTGGTATGTTGAGAACTGCATTTCTTATAACTACCCTTTTAACCCCTTTTACCATAACCAAACTAACATGCTTAACAATTATCAACTATTTTACAACAGTTTCAAACCTAGTTTTGACACTGGACAGGAAGGGAAGCTACTAGAGCTGGTGTTTTCAACCTTTTGCTCCATCTGACACACTTTCTATCATGGTTACACTGAGATTGGGATTGAAGGTAGAATAAATATAGCATTAGCTGCATTTTAGCCCTGTAAGCATGGCCTTGAGCAGTAAAGGAGATGCCTACATCTCATTGAAAAGCCTTGGGGCCCAAGCTCTCGCTCAGGCCAGTGGTGCCTGAGTGCCCTTGGAGTCGGGGCTTCAACTCCAAGCCTCCCACTTTCTAAGTAATAGTAGTTGTTCATCCAAGAGACTACTGTAGGGGATGCTATTTGTTGAGTCTACACCAAAGCGAGCTCTCTGGATAGGGAAGAGGATCAAACAAGTGTAAGTCATGATCTTTTAATAGCAGCCATTCATTAGGACCCTCCTCTGAGACAGGAGAATCTGGTATTATGGGCCTGCTTCCCTGGAAAATGTGTTTTATCAGCGCTGGATTCACAACAGCAACAAACCTCAGAGCACTCAACTCTTCTTCCTCTTAAAAAAGTAAATATGTGGTCTTTCAGGCAGCTAAATGCTGTGATTTGCTCTGGGTCAGGAGAGGAGGAGTGCAGGTATCATTTTCATCCTTCTGTTGGGCATGGTCACCTCATTGCCCTCATCTACTAATTGGCTCCCTCAGGTAATCTGAGTGAGCTCTTCCCTTTGTTATTGGGCTGTGCTTTGGTAGATACAAAAAGCATTTGCAATGCTTCTGTATTCCTGCTAACAGATGTAATTTGTTAGCAAACACATCAACAAGTAAGGTCAATTGTATTTATTTTATGTGTTTCTGAGAAGCATTTAAGATAATAGAGTGGTTTTGGTGTCTAAGGCTGTGGTTTGGCAAAGATTTCCCATGGTGGAGTTAGCCTTCAAGTCAATACTTAATGACCCAAACATATGTCCTGAATCTTAAAAGCAGTAGTCGTTCTGCTGTTAATAAAATTCTATTCTGAAATGTCTTATGGGAAAAAAAAAATCAAAGTTTTCTTAGGTCAGCTTCAAGAAAGACAAAATCAAAAGTTAAGTATAAAATAAAAGTGGGCTGGCAGAATAGAAAAAAACGGTCAGGGCTAAAAGATAAAGATGCAATGTATTTTGGTGTTATTGGCTGTGTGTAATGTACACATATTCACAAAGAAAAAGCCTTATTAACACAATTGCAAGTAGTTGGCACATTAGCCTGCAACGTTAAAATTGGCAAGAATCTCAGCTGGAAAGGATGTAGGGGCTGCAGCTTGAATTTGCAGTAAAGATAATGTTCTGATCTCTGTTAGGAATCTGGCTGTGATGCAAAGCTCTGATGCAACACAGGCTCATTCAGCTGGTTCAAATTTCTTTAAGCAATTTTGATAGCTTAACTTGATAGTGTCATGCTTCAGGGCAGTGCTTATTGCCTGTCCACCCCGTTCTGTGCCAGGTCAGACACTGATCATCCACTGTAGGGCATAAACTCTACATTGGGCTAAATCCAGCACTAACTATCAGGATAAAAAAAATATATATCTATTCCACAGAAACAGGAGTCCTGAACTTCCTCTCACTGTATCCTCTGACTTGTAGAGGATATTGCTTCTCAGGCAATTCCCATGGCCTTCTTGTTATTCTCTGGCACTTTGTGAACCTGCTGTGATAATCTTAAAATAATTTTGAGACTCTTCTTGCATCTAGTTACTGACAAATTTACTACCTTTTAAAGGACTAATGAAGAGGTGGAAATTTCATTAGTTGATTAAATTATCTCTCTTATAAATGCTGTAATATTAAACTTTCATTTGCCTTTGTATTTTAATTAATTGTATTATTTATAACTGAGAAGCACTGTGATTTTTTTCCTAGTCTTGCTTAGCCTGCTGAAAATAGAATTTTGTAACCCTGAAAAAGTAGGCTGTTTACTTGTGTTACTGTTCTGTTTTCTCATGGCTATAAGTCCCTATGTTAGTAACAGTTAATTTTAACTCAGCATCAAAAAATCAGTTTATTGCAAACCTCAAATTAGCCAAACACGCTGAAAGAGAGAATTGATTTTCTTTAGTTTTTTTCTCATTGTGTCTTAAGACAAAGCTCCAACTGTCCTACTGTTAAGGCTGAATTCATGTTGTATTGGGAAGTATACTTTGTGTTTCCTGTTTGCCAGAAATGGTGGTATCATTGAACTTGATAATGCTGATCCTGCAGGTCAATATTAATTCTGTTTGTAAAATTGAGATGTATACTGACCAAGTTTCTTTCTCATTGCTGGAAATGAGGCTTCTTTTGTTTCATCTTTTGAATAAGAGCCTGTGAACTTGCTCTCCCTGCAAATTTTTTTTCTGGAGAAAAGTTAGGAGATTTGCAAGTTCTCTTTGGCCTTGTTCTAATTCGCTTAAATATTTGGATTAACTTGTCCCTTACTGTTGAAAAAAATATTTGCATATATATAAATTTAGTACACAGCTACTACTTTCACTGAACCTTTTTTTCTCCCTGGAGAGGCCATACCTTAGCTACAAATCTGTGCATCTGTAGGTATTCAGACTTTAATTGTTCCCTGCTGGCTTTCAGGAAATTTTCTGTATGAGCTGATCATTGACAGACCAGGATATATCAACAAAAGCATACTTGGTTTTAGGAATCAGAGCCATGTTCTGTAGCTGTATGTGACATTATTGGAGTTATGCTAACATGGGCAATCCTTGCTGTTTAAATCTCAATTACAACATTGCTGGTGGGTTTATATGTCCAGACGAGAGTACAAGGAATACAGACAGTCTCCAGAGCTAGAGGGTCATGTTGTTCTGCTGGTCCATCAATGTGTCTTACATGGGCACGTGGAACAGAAGCTCCTGTCATGTTCTGGTGAAGGATCTACACAATTGTATCTTCCCTCTCAGCTCCCCAGGGTATTTCTTGAAGAGTGCTGGAGTTTTCTGTCAGCCCTGGAGGCCATGAAGGCTGGTAACTCAAGTACAGATTCACAGGGGGGGGAAAAAAAAGGATTTTTCCTTAAGATTAAAGCTTAATTTTTTGCCCAGAAGTTTCAGGGATTTATCTATCATCCCCCAAATGGAAATATTTCAATGCCTGCTTTCAATTAGCCATTGAATTTGGTGTGCATGGTAGGTATTCAATGTCTTTAATAAGCACTTTGACAAGGATGGAGGTATTCACCACTTTGAAGGCCGTGATCTTTAGCCAGCATTGACCTCCACCCTATAATTAATGAGGAGCTCAACAATAAAAGTAATGAAAGTTGTAGATACCAAGCATTATTTTTTTCTTTTTATTTATCAGCCACTGGAGATGGAATGAAGAAATATAACTTAGTTGAGTAACCATTGCATAAGTCCATCTCAGCTCTTGCAGAAATTGATTTCCCAACTAATCCAATAGCAGATTTCTTGGAGACACAGATCTGCCATCCCTCTTAGCTGAATGATTGAGCCATGCACTGGCTCAGGGTTAAATTTCATCAGAACCAGAGCTTGCTTGTTCTCTCTCTGAAATCATTTGGTGTTTCTTGTGTTATGATATGTTTCTTTGTTTGAGTGGGGAGAAAGAAAGGAAAGGGGTTTTTATTCATGTTTCAAAACAAGCTCAAAGGAAATGATTGTATGATCTTTTGTAACTAGGCACTTTGTAAACCCAGGAAAGCCAGGAAGGTGAATCATAGCAGCATCCTCAGCAAATCAGCATCACAAGAGTTTTCTCAGGTTCTGCTTCACTTTTAATAGTGGATCAGACACCAAGAACATCAGGACACATTTCCTACTTTTGTGAGGGATTAATGATGCTTGAAATTTTAAATGCCAGGAATCTGGGAGGACCATGAGAGTCACTTGATTTTTGTATGCCAGCAAACAGCTTAGCATTGAGGACAATGTTTTATTGTAAACTGATTTAAGTTCTCAATAGTACAACTGCATGCACTGGTTACTGCAGTATAGAAGATATTCTGGGTTCAGATTTGATACTGAACTGCTTTCCTTTCTGCAAGTCTCTTTGCTTCTGGCTAACATAACTTAACCGTTTAAATTTTGACACCTTTCATTTCAGCCATAGCAACATTCCACCCTTTCACTCCTTAGCAGGTGAATACTAGAAGGAAAATAGTTGCAAGGTCTGAAATAATATTTTTTTCTGTTAGGATACAGTGATTAAAAAAAGATCCTGACATAACAAGGTACTGTTTATTGCAAGACTTTATTGCCAAAAAGATCAGAAAACATAGTGTAGTAAGGGACTGACAGAAAGAATTTGAGTTCTGAGCTAAATGACTGTTATAGTTCTTCTTTTTGCACTTAGACACCTCATTAAATAGGAAGTAGCTGCATTTTTTGCCAACCTGAACAGAGAGTGAGGAAAGAACCTATATATGAGTACAGAGAGGTAGCACTGAACACTACTAGAGACAAATGTTGATATTATAGCCTGGGTGTTCTTGAAAATTGCCTGTGTAGCACATGGATCCATGCTCAGTTACCATGTGCATCGAACAGAGACATTTACATTACCTTGACAGGAGCAGCATGCACACATTACTGCATCTGCAGTTTTCTGTGTGTAGCAAGGTCTCTGTGAGATGGAGAATTAAGGATAATTCTCACTGTGCATCAAATTGAGGTTTTTCTTCAGCTGCTTTGTTACCTTTCCATGTTCATGCTGTGCTGAAATGCCAACACCTGACTAGGGAGATAGCACAGGACAAAGAGACACTGAGTTGTCAAGGCTCTCGGCCCAAAGCAAGCCAGGATGGGGAGTGCAGTGCTCCCAGGGAAGGGTTCATGCTGTGCTCCTCTGCTTATCTGGAGGAAAGGAAGATGAAGTGAGCAGCTTTTCAAGGGATCTCTTTAGACCAGTACTTTATAAAAAAATCAGAAATCAGAATTTTGTCACTCAGTCCAAGGAATTCCTGCCTCTTTACACTCAAATAAAGTAGATTTGAGCATGTACTTTGTACTAAAATAAAGTGGGGAAGGATGATCTAAGCACAGTGCACTGTGTTCGGAAGGTTTGCTCTTTGCTAGTAGGACCCTGCATTTGCCTCTGTTGTATTTCAGACTGTTCTTCTCTGCTCATCTCTCCAACCTACTGAGGCCCTTTAAAGGGCTTTAAATTACTCTGCCCTTCCAGAAAGAAGTATCAAATCAACACCTGCTGGTTTGGTTTTTTCCTTATCCCAGACTGTTTGTTTATTATGGAATCATCTCTCTTTTCTGTCAGAAAGCTTCTGCAGCCTCCTGCTGGTTATCTGTGCCTTGTGGAGACTGCAGCTGACCCTTCTGATTCACCAGGTCTGTACTGCTGACCCGTCCTCTAACACAAAGCTAGGGGGTGATTCATTGCTCCATTTAGTGGCACATAAAAATGATGGTTCCTAAACCTCTTATTGCTCTTTTACAGTTTGGGAGGCTGGTTACAACATCATCCATTTTAGGTTATTTGTAGTGAGAGTCCATGAGAGCCCCTGTAAAATCTATGTATTGGATAAGTGGGTCCCAGTTATTCTAAACGAGCTACAGCTGCAAAGTCCTTAGTTGGGCAGCAGCTGTGGCTTGTGAAGATAACTGGGATAAAAGAGGGGTGGGTCAAGAGCTCTGCAGGAGTTTCTGTGAAGCTGTGAGGAACTTTACAGCAGAGAAGAGTGGCATGGTAGAAAACCAGCCAAGAAGGTACGAGACTTTAGAAATATGATTGCAAGTATGGGACTCTAGAAATATTATAATAACAGTAAGATATCAACAGTTATTAGGATAAATCTTTCTTGAATGCCTTTTGTACCATACTGTATCTTTCTCAGCTTTGAACTCTAATGCAAGAAGCACCACTGATAGTCTCTGGCCACTCTCAGTTGGTACCTATCTCAAACCATTTTGAAGGACTCAGTTGAAGGGTTTGATGGCCAAAAGTGCTACTGCAGTCATGCTAAGTATGGCTGATCCTACCCTTAACAGGGCACAGATTGTTTTATATTTTGATGCTGTTTTTCAGACTTCCTTTTCTTTCTGAAAAAAATACAAAAGATCAGGTGTTGATTTGAAGATTAGGGCCATGAGGTAAAAGAAAGTATTCACTATGCCACTGCTTACTGCAAAGCCTAACCTTCAGGCTTTCAGACAGGAAGATTGAAATACTGACAGTCTGTCATCACTTCATCTAGCTTTTTTATTTCGGGACAAGGAGTAATAAAGTTTTTTTTTTTAATCTCAATGAATTGGCTGTCATTACTAAAGGCTAACTGACTGTAATGCTGAGGAGCTAACAGTGGGGACCTTGATGGGGCTCAGACAAGGCTACTCAGTACATGGGCCAGGACAAATAGTTTTCTCAGTCTGGAAATTAAAGAACATTTGTTATGTGATTTGAACGCAGAGGAGGCCATGATCTTCCCTTTTGGCACATGCACAGGTTATCTCTTAGAGCAGTCTGGAAGGATCCTCTGTGACTTTGAAATATTCTGCTGATGACAACATAGATAAGAATTAGACAGAAGAAGGATTTTATAAATAGACCAAGAGCACCAATCCTAGTTCTGTTAAGTGAAACAAAGGTATTTTCAACAAATAGATATAAAGAGCTGCAGAAGGATACTGGAATTGAATTTCTTACATGTGTTAGTGCTAGACAAGTTTGGTAAGTTTTTATTAACACAACCAACACTTCTCTGAATCTGTTAAGATTAGCATAGATTAATACCAGAATGCATCTGAGTGTAACCAACTCTTCTACAGAAACTTGTTTGGGAACATGTCCTTCCATTGGCCTCATTTATCCATTTATTGATAAAATCAGTATCTTGCTATCATTCAGATGGCAATTCCTTGCTGATTTGGACGAGATGAAACTTGTCCTATGTGTCAGTGTAGTTCCAGTGGATGTGCAGGGCAAAAGGGATTCTGGCTGGGGTTGTTGGTGCTGATGGCAAGCAGGGCCCGGCTGTTTCTGCCAGCGCTGTTGTCATGGCTCCCAGTCTGGTTGCTGACAAAGCCTGAGAGGCAAATATGTATCTGGAGTGGCTTCTGCTCTCTCTCAACAACTTCACAGCTGAAAAGAATGGCATGGGACTGAGACAGGTCCTGGCTTCTCTTTTTCTGTCAGAATCCTATTTTACTTCTTTCTTTTATTCACTGATGTCTTTCTGTAGCACTTTCAATCTCTTTTCCTACAACCCAAAGAAATTTCTTGGTTGAGGGAGCTGAAAATTGAGATCATAAACCTAAGCCTATTCCTTCAGGAGTCCTGCAGCTGAGAAGTTGTTCTTTGATTCTTCTCCAGAGAATCCAAAGATCTGCTCCCATAGCCCTTTAATTCAAATCTTTATAACTCACTTGCCTGCCTCCACTCACTGCTGTTTGGGTGTCCTTTCAGTTACCTGCTTGTCAAGCTACAGCAAGCACTAAGGAGCTGCTTACTGCAGCAATATAATAAAAAACCCTCTTTTTTGGTGGGTAGGGGTGGAGAAGGGAAGTATTTTTTTTCATTTCATCCTCTAACATAAGAAAAAATGTGTCTGTACCAGTACCCAGTTCCTAGGCAGGCAATTTTTCTGTGAGTTTTGTAAATAAGGGACTTTTTTTTGGTGTAGCATAAGCAATTCCACCAAGGTTTACACCTGCAGTGTCTGGCTTGTGGAACAAGAATCCAAATGCTGATTCATAGTTTATATGTAAGAAACTTGGCATTGCTCTAAGAAATAACAGCCAAACCACCCAGTCTGATGAGTAATTAATTTCCTGCAGCTGGCTGGTTTGCTGAGCCCTACCAGGTACACTGAAAACTTTTGTAAAGCAGTTCAGCTGGCCTGCAAAGAGCTTTGTTAAACTGAACATACAGAGCAATTTGAAAATGGAATTAACTGAACCTAACAAGAAACAATGTGATATACAACAACAAAAAGCAAGTTGGGTACTGCAAGAGAAGTAATTGGAAATGGAAAGAGTACAATGTCTGCACAGTTCTTGCTAGATATAAGAGCACAGGAACAAGTAAAATATACTGTTAGGTATCTGACTTCTAGGACCTGCAATGGGAAAATCAAAAGCTATGGAAATAACCAAAGTTAGCTAAGGTAAGTTAACCTTGCTGAAAACATGTTACCAAAACCATGCTTCACATTAAAGAACAGAAAGAGGACTGCAGATGATCTTTCTCTATTCTTTTCTTTTGGTCATAGCAAAGAACTAAGAGCTCAGAACTGGCACACAGGCGAGATACAGCAGGCAGTGTGTGTGCTCAGCAGATGGCATGATCCACTCAGATTTAACAGCTGCATTTGACCACAGTTTGTGACCTCTAGTTTGTGATAATTTAACTTCTCTTTCCAGTACTGGAGAGAAGGGATAGGCAAAGTTCATCTCCTGACTATAACTCTACAATGCTAAAAGAGCCATTTTACTCAAAATGTTGAAAAACGTTTTCATTGTCACCCTTTGTCCAGGGACTATTTGTACATAAAAATATTTCATCTAATGGCCCAGGTGTTTCTGCATCCCTAGAGTGAAGGGTTAGAGTGAAACCAGCAGTGACAACAGAGAAGCCTACTGTGGAGTATGTTAATTAGAAATAGGGATTTATCTGCTTTTCAATGATAAACCTTAGCTAACAATGAAAACACAAAAGTGGCACAGGAAAATTAGGATTTGTTGGTGGTGATCTGTGACAGTGTTCACAGGGGTCTCAGGTTGAGGGAAGAGATGAGGATCTGACTCCATGTTTCAGAAGGCTTGATTTATTATTTTATGATATATATTACATTAAAACTATACTAAAATAATAGAAGAAAGGATTTCATCAGAAGTCTAGCTAAGAATAGAATAGCAAAGAATGAATAACAAAGGCTCTCAGACTCTGTCTGAGCCAGCTGGGCTGTAATTGGCCATTAATTAGAAACATCTAACATGGGCCAATCACAGATCCACCTGTTGCATTCCACAGCAGCAGATAACCATTGTCTACATTTTGTTCCTGATGCCTCTCAGCTTCTCAGGAGGAAAAATCCTAAGGAAAGGATTTTTCATACAAGATGTCTGCGACAGTGATGCTTTAAGAAAAATGCTGTAGGTTAAAAAGAAGCAATTGGAACTGTTATACACCATGAAAAAACCTCAACCCACTGATTTTTGGAAAAGCGGTGATTTGGAGAAGCAGAGACTTCCTGTGTCGATTTAACTTCAAATCCTGCATGGTGCCTGACTCTCTGGTTATCAGCTAAGGAGAAGGGCATTTGCAGTGTCAGGAAGGTGTGTGCTTTGCATTCCCCAGCCCGCACCTGGAAGCAGAGACCATTTGTTAAGGACTTGAACTGATTTGGCCGCCTTTTGGGCAAGGCCCAGAAGGAGCATTGGCTGCCTGACTGCTAGACCCACAGAGGAACTTCAGCCACTGGAATACTGAGCACTGAGTTTAGCAGCTCTTGGGCCCCTGGGAGAATTCACGTCCATCTCGGGGAGCTCAGGCTCCTGGAATGACACACTGCCCCTTCCATTTCTGCACTGAAATCTCTATTCTAGCAAGGGGCACAGAACACAGCTGTTTATTTGTTCAATTGTTTTAATACAAATTATTTAAATATATTTTCTATTAGTGGCATGGTGGGTTTGACTGTATGTTCTCTAAGTTTTATAACAGTGGGGTTCTTATTTCTGAAAAAGTCCCAGCAAAGCTGAATATGAGAAAAAATGCTTATAGCAATAATAAGCCTTCCACTTCAATAATAACCTTTTCTCCTCTTTTGGAGTACTATTGTAGGATGAACTTATTGTCAGTGTAGTAGAAGCAGCAAAGAAAACAAAGGAAAGGAGCATGTCTGGTCCATTTCCCCCCTTTAATATTATAGAAAGCTCATAATGAATTTCAGATCAGAATCCCTGCTCAGTTAGAAAGAGAGGGGAAGGCCACTAGATGGTGGTAAAAACCCAAGCCTTTGCTGAGAGATCTGTGGCAAGAGAAGTCCAGGGGGGCAAAGAAGGGGAGGAGGAGCCACAGTTTGAGTACTGAAGTCATTATTGCTTGGAGTCTATAAAAAGGCAGTTGCACAGTAAGTAATTTAAAGGTGGTCAGCTTTGACTCTATGGATTTACTAATTCTTTTTCCTCTATTTTTTTTTCATCTTTTGCCACCAAGGAGTCCCCAGCCCCAGATGTCAGGGGGGCTGCAACTTGGACTCTCTGGAGGAAACGTTGCGGACGAGGAAAAGCAGCTGAAGGAGCGGCTCTGGTAAATAGGTACAGTAAATTCCTGATTGCAAATAAAATGTGGCTTTTTGAAACTGAAAATTGTTTAGCATGATATGCTTTGAATTTGTACTTGCAACAAGTCACTGACAATCAGCTCTAAATATTCCTTTTATTGAAAATGTGATGACTTACAACTTTCCCTAAATATTGTCATTACCAGAAAACCATTGAATAAAATATTCTGGATTTGGAAGAGAAAACTTCTTTTACTAAAGAAATCTACTCACACCAGTTCTGTAACCTTAGTGTGTCCTGAAATGTATGGATTTGCTTTGGTTAGGTGTTTAATACCATGCTTTTAAATGAGCATGTTAACACTGCACAGATAAGGTGTTTATAATATAGTTCATGCCAAAGTAAATGTACAAAAGTCAGGAAAGCATTTAAACCTTTTACTGAAAATGTTCAATCCTTTATTGTGTCAATAATAGAAACTTCTCTATATTGTATTCAAGTGAGTGGTTTCTGCTGGAGGCAATGCTACATCCTCCTGCATTGCTGGGGTCTGAGAGCTGGGACTGGGAAAACTGCTTTTTGTTTGCTTTTCAGCAGAATTTCCAGGATATTCTGGGGCAGTACTCCAGGGAACCAGATAGAATAAACAAAACTATGAATGCAGAGTGCAGGAATCTTTTCATCAGTTTGTGACTTTAATTTCCCAGTAAAGATAGGTAGAAAATCTCTGAGCCAACCAAAGTTTAATTTAGAATCAGTGAAGGAATGTGGTGGGACATGTACAAGCCAAATTAAATAGAAATGGCTAGTGTTTATTGTCAACTTCTGCCTGTAATCTTCATGCTATATTTTTTTTAGGCAGGATCTTCTGCCTTTTGGAAAATGCATTTACCACACTCCTTGGCAAGCCCTTCAGAAGGAACAGAATGTGTTAGCTCCCAGAGATGAACACATCCTCTCAATTCAATGTTTCTGAACTAAACCTGAGTGCCTTCGGTAGCAACTTTACTGTGCCTACTGCGAAGAACAAGTCATCACCATGTGAGCAAGTGGTCATCTCAGCTGAGGTGTTCCTAACTCTGGGCATTGTAAGCCTCCTTGAAAACATACTAGTTGTATGTGCAATAGTTAAGAACAAGAACTTGCACTCACCCATGTATTTTTTTGTTTGCAGTTTAGCAGTGGCTGACATGCTGGTTAGTGTCTCTAATGCTTGGGAGACCATAACCATATACTTAATAAACAATAGACACATCATCATGGAAGATGCCTTTGTCCGTCATATAGACAATGTCTTTGATTCCATGATCTGTATATCTGTGGTGGCTTCCATGTGCAGTTTGCTGGCTATAGCAGTAGACAGATATATCACTATCTTCTACGCCCTGCGTTATCACAACATTATGACAGTGAAAAGGTCGGGGCTCATTATTGCATGCATCTGGACCTTTTGCACGGGCTGTGGCATTATCTTCATTCTTTACTATGAATCAACTTATGTGGTCATTTGTCTCATCACTATGTTTTTTACCATGCTGTTCCTCATGGTCTCACTGTACATCCATATGTTCCTCCTGGCTCGTACTCATGTGAAGAAAATCGCTGCTTTGCCTGGGTACAACTCTGTCCGTCAAAGAACCAGCATGAAAGGAGCCATCACTCTGACTATGCTTCTTGGCATCTTCATTGTTTGCTGGGCTCCATTCTTCCTTCATCTCATCCTGATGATCTCCTGCCCTCAAAACCTCTACTGTGTTTGCTTCATGTCTCACTTCAACATGTACCTCATCCTCATTATGTGCAACTCAGTGATTGACCCCTTGATCTACGCCTTTCGTAGCCAGGAAATGAGGAAGACCTTCAAAGAGATAATTTGTTGCTATAGCCTGAGAATGCTCTGTGGGTTATCAAACAAATATTAAGATAACAAAACCAAACCAGGGAAGAGACTGGAAAGGCAACATCTTCCTGCATCCTGTAATTCTGGTGAAATGCCTATGGAACATTTTCTCCATTCAGCTGTCATGATTCCTACAGCAATCAGAAACCCTTTTTAAACATGTGATTTTACATTTCTTTCCCTCCACACACCTCTCTCATGCTGGTGGTTGGAGCTACTCAGTCCATCTCTATTATTGGGATAAAGGATATTTTGAATCTCATTTACTCTATTGAAGATTGGCATTTATAAGAGGATTATACAGGGAAAACCTTATTTTTATTTCTGCTAAATGCAATGAGTGAGTTCTGCCATGTGAATGAGCCCACTAGCCTCTCAATGTGTGTTTCTTTTAGTGTTATTTCTCTCTCTGCATATAAAAAAATAATAAATTTTATCTTTCTAAATAAAAACAAGCATGGTTTATTTTGATGCCCAGAATTAAGATGGAAGTTTTTTGCTATTTCCTTCTGAAGATATAAAATCAGGGAAGTAGCTCCAATTATCAAGCTCCACGTACCTTGGTTGGCAGTTATGATCAATATACATGCACATATCAGCAGTCTTGTATTCCAGTCATGACTGTTACTGTCAAGAAAATCTGTACTGTGTAAGATGCCAATGTTTCCATGAGATTTTCCAGGCTTGATACAGCACTTTGTCATATATGACTATATATGTTCAAATCACGGTGAAGCAAGATGTACTACAGGTGGATTTTAAGGCTGAATATGAAGACTGAGCTGATTCTAGTTTGTCTTCTTTTTTTTTTTTTTTTTTTTTTAATTTGCCAGGGCTAGGGAAGCAAAGGGAGCACAGCCTGTAGTATTCATGTAATATTTTGTGGAGATGGAAAGATTGAGTGGCTGCCTTTCTATACACATTAGAAAACCCTTTTGGATGTGAAGAGCTGGTGTTACTGCAGATTGCATCTTTCAAGTTGGGAGAGACAAAACAAGTTTGATAATCAAAAGGCATGGCAGGCAATAGCAAAAAAAAAGGATTTAGAAACATCAGGTACATGTAGCTATAACAGAGTCCTGACTTTTGTTCCCCAAACAAACAGTTTTCCTCTTAGTTGAGAGGATCCTAAGCTGAAACACTCATGCCCTTTGTGTGAGTAGTTTGCATCTAGTCATGCATTCATAAACCTGTTGTTCTGCAACAGCTGTGTAAGGTGCAAAATCTGGGCTTACAAAAGAGGGAGGAACTTTGGTATTTCTTGATGAGCATGAATGGTGCATATCTTGTGCTGTGATTTAAGTTATGGAAAGATTCCAAGTGGTGTTAAACTACTGACTAGATAGCTGAATATATCTTGAAAAAATGAACTCTTCCATCTGAAATCTGGAAGAATAATGCTTGTAATACTTGGTTTATATATGCTGTAAAACTCTTGTTTATCAGTAGACAGTTTATGATTTATTCCATGAGTGTTATGTTACATTTTCAAGGTGAAATTCCTGATTGGGTTTTAGGAAATTTATTTGCCATAAGGGTGGTCAAATGTGTGAACAGGTGCTCAATGGTTGTGCAAAATCCATCTTAGAGATATTTAGAACTTGACATGGCCCTGAAAAATCTGCACTAAATTGAAAGCTGACTAACTTTGAAGTTGGCCCTGCTTTGAACCACTAGGAGCAGATTACCTCCACAGGTGCCTTCCAACCCAAATTATTCAGTGATTCTATGACACAGTTTGCATATTATGATAAAATTATATTTTTTCCCTTCTAATTTTATCTCTTATATAAGAAAAATTGGAAAGTATTCCTTTCCACACACTCAGAGCCTACTTTATGTCTTCATTTGCTTAGGAGGTTTCTGACAGGAGAAGTAAGGCGCAACTTTAGCACCAGAGTTATACATTTTGTCTGCTTAAAATTTACTATTCCTCCAGCTCACATTTATCTCCCTCTGACATAAGTGGGAATGTTATTCTCAGTGGAGATCCCTTATTATGCTGACTGATATACTGATTATCAGTGCACTAGGGGATAGAGTCTTCCTTCAGCTATATCTGAAAATAGGATTTCAGAGAATGCTGGAGGTCAGTAGTGAGAATCTTGCCTTGATTCAGCCCATCTCTTAATCCTATCCATAAATAGCCTCTAAATGTTGGCTCTTGCAACTATGAATATACATGACAAAAGGAGACCGTTCCACTGCATAGTGAAAGTCACCAGCTGATGTAAATAAATCATTAAATCATTACTGGATATTGCAAATAAGACAGTTTTGTACATAACTGTAAATCAACCAAGGAGAAACCAAAACTGTAATAGCTTTAGTATTTTCTTGAATTGTGTATTACTCTTTTTTGTTTTGTTTGAAGCCTGTTTGATGTTTAAACACAGACATATGAAGAAACTATTAAACTGGATTGCTGGAAACTCCCACATTTCTGGTTATTCAATGTAACATTTCTGCTGCATTATTCACAGAGGGGAATATTGCATTACAGACTTTCATGTCTCATTTAAACAGGTGCCTTCTTAAGAAACATTCTGAATGAGAGTTACAGACTCATACAGTGTATTTACACTCATACCTATGTTCCTCTGTGTGTCAACACCACATCTTCATTATAGGCTTTAAAGGTGGGGAGCTGAAACAACTTAAAAGTGAAATGAAAGTATTTTCAAAACACCCTAGAACATTTCTTGCAAAACAGGTTGTTTACACTCTAGTAATGAATATAAAATACATATCTCTGGGAGACCATGACAAGCTTTAACTTGTTTCTTTCTCCAGTTAGCTGCAGAATAAAAGGAACATTTAGCATACTGTCACATCTGTCAGAGCCTGGAAAACACAAAGTGTTGTGATAGACTGGGACGAGCCAGCATTGTGTAAGCAGGAAATTTGCTGTCACAGGACAGCCATGGAAAATTAATTGCTAGACTGTCATTGCACCATGTCCCTGCAGTTAATGACACTTCTCTTGCTTATCCAGCCAGACATTTATGGTTTAGTTTTAGTCACTGCAAAAAGAAAGCTCAAATCACACTATTTCTGCCCCAAAGCGCCAAAGTTAATTTTTATTGCCCACCGTTGCTTTGATGATAGAACACTTCACTGCTTCTAACTCATGTGTCACAATTTAAAAGTTCCTAATAAGCAAGTATTCTGATCTCCCTCCTGTCGCAGGTGGGATCAACTTCTAGAAAGTCATCTGCATTTAAAGAAGATTAGTATCAGGGGGAATATTAAAAGAAAAAATCTGAATCCTTTCTCCATGTGAAGGCCACAATAAGGTTCTAGGAAGTACTAGTTTCCCAAAGACCCTTAGCATCTCCTGTAACACAAAATGGTTATAATTGGATGGAGCAACAAAATTGATTCTTTGGGGAAGAAGTTGGTCCTGGGCTTCAGGATCCTGCTCCCCAAATGGGCACAAATCTGTCACAAAAAGCTCTAATTACTGAGTACCAGTGCCACTGAGTCTGGGCTGGGAGGGATGATTGTTTTCAAATCTACCATCTACAGGTCTACATCCTTTGTGCAACCAGTGTCCAGCAGTCCACTAACATAGCATGGAACCCTTTTGAGAGTGGATTGCACATTCATTCCCATCTCTTAGGCTTATCCCATCAGAAAACCTTCTCAGAATGTCTCTCTGGAGACCGGAGTTGCATTTTTTGTGGATCAAATAAGTGCAAAATAAGCGCAGAAAGCACAGGAATTTCCTGCACACACAAACTTTAGGAAGGTAGAAAAGGTTTAAAATCTTTGGGAAAACAACTCAACTCCCTCACACAGTCTGCTCTCTGAAATATTCAAGGACTCTGTTTTACTCCAAAGTCATCTTGTGGATTCTCCTGCCTATTTTTCAGCAAATGCTTCCTCTGTTGCTCATCAGCTTCTTGCACAGGAGACCAAATCATGGTGACCACTGCTGCATTCAGGAATTGCAGAGGATGGTCCCAGTCTTCAGCTGTGCTGGTTTTCAAGTACAGTGCCCTTCCTGTTAGGCAGGTGAAGAACATTTGGGAACGTGGACGTGGAAACGGGGATCCTCACCTGGGGGACAGAAAGTCATGCAGGCTGTGGGGGAGCTGCCTGCATAAGATTCTTTGCTAATTTATCTCCAGGTGAGATATTCTCCCTCCTTTTCTAATCTTAGCCTGTGTTACAACCTCAGCTGTGGGTACCTTGGATCCTCCTGTTCTTCATACAGGACAGAAGAGTCTGAAGCGTATGTGTACAACTACATACCTGTCTACACCAGTTTTTTCACTCCCAATTATAAAATACAAGCACAAATGACATCAACAGATGAAATGTATGTGAGAATGTACAGTTCCTTTTCCTCCAACCTTTCTGCTTTTTGTTATTTATTTTCCAATCTGCAGTGTGTTTTTCATGTATTTCCTCTCCCTGTGAACAAATCAGCAACAGTCAAAATCTGAAGCAGAAGAAAAAAACCTCAAGTACTTTTTGCATCTTGAGGTTTCAAAAATTGTAGTAGATTAGTGTGACAGAACAGAGTTCCTCTCACACCAGTTAAACTAAAGACCTAGTAAATTTGTCAAATTCTTATGGCCTAAGCATTATTCCCACAATAGTTTCTTTTTGAGCAGCTTGCCTAAAAAAGACCTAGGAATGCATGACTAGCTGTGCTGAGCAAGGAGTGAAGAGTTTTCATCAAAACAAAGGGCAGCTCTTTCGGGACATTATGTAAAGTCTGGACTTGTGTCTGGCAATCCTCTGGAATGCGAGCAGAGCTCCCAGGAAGCTGTGGTTTAGGGACTTCTTGCGCAGGAGGTTATATTTACAGATTTGTGACGAATAGCTCTAAATGAATGGGTCTTACACAAATTTACCTAATCACTCTTGGATCTCTTTATTTTAATCTGCAACATCTTGTTTCACAAATTAGATATGTTGAGTGGAAAAATGATTTTTTTTTTCTCTTATAAAACATCTACTTGTAAGTTTTCTTCAATGCCCTACAGTCCTTATGTTGCAAAGAAAAGAAGTAATTACTGCCCATTCATTTCCCTTGTGACATTCATTATCCTACTCCCCTATATTCTTCTATAAATTTTATCTTTGCCAGCTAAGAACCCTGGCCCATTTAATCTCTACTGGTATCTTCATACCTTGTTGTTATTATGTTGTTTTCCTAGACCTATTATATTGTTTTTGGTTCAGAGGGGACCAGATAAGCAAATGATAATCCAGAATTAGATGGAAACTACATTTCCACAGTGCCAGATGCTGCTGCCTTCTTTGTTGTCTATGCAGTATGTAACAATGTACTTTCATTTAGTACAACACACTCTATAATTTGGAAAATTTCAAGATCTCTAAAATGCTCATGGGAACAAAGGCTCTCTGTTCTCTAAACAAGCTTTCATTTTTGATGGTAAGGACATGCAAAACTTATGTCAAAACCACATTTCTTAGGGATGTTTCTGGACCAAGTACATGCCTTGGCCGTGCCCTATCTCTGTAGCAGAACTCATCTGCTGGACACAGCCTTCATTTCCCTACCTCTGATGGGATGGAAGCCTGGCCACAGAGACTGGAAGGGCCTTGTGTCCCAGCCATGCTCTGCCTGGCTGAGGATCAGGGATCTCAAGTTCAGACACGCACTTCTCCTGGAAGCTCATAACTTCCTTGAGAAGGGTGGTAAGCATGTAATTTGCACAGCTACTTCCAGATGGTGATTTATCACTCCCTTCCTTTCAATTAGGCTGGTTTTACACCTGATTAAAGCACTATGAGAAATGGAATGATCAGCTTTGTATGCTGGCTCCAGATGATTTGTAAAGGCATCACATGAACTTTTTTGATGCTCTGTTGCATAAATGCCTTAATTAACAGTGACAAAACAAAAACCCACAACAAAATGGGATTAATTTTCCTCTTTAGTTTGCCGGTTTTTTAACAGGACACAATTGGTTTTGGCAGGCAATAAGTAAAGTTGCCCATGAATTAGCTTTTTCATTGTTATTTTTCAAGGAAATGTGCCTACTTCACCTACTCTGAAAATATGACCATAGTAGCAACTATCATCCTTGTATAATACCTTTTCTTTGCTCTGAACTTCTTTCTGAAAAGCTTTGCATGGTTTTTTGAGTCAGAATGCAAGTCCCTGAAATTCTACATTCCCACAGTTCATAGTGCTGGGATAGCCTTATATAGACCTTACTATTATATTTGCTTCTGAGGTTCCTTGTATTTTTTAAAGTCAGGGGAATCTGTCCAGGATATTCTTCCATTCAAAGAATAGTAGGAAAGATTCCTCTGCTGTCACCATCACATTTTCTGAAAAATCCTCTTTGCCCAGGATTCTTCTCCTGGGAAGCTGAGAAGCCTTAGAGAAGAATGAAAACAATAATTATCTGATTGCTTCTCCTGTGTTTTGCTGCTTTGGAATGTGGTTGGAGATTGTTTATCCAACAGGTGGTTGTTTGACTGGTTTCATGTGAATTGTTTTCACTTAATGACAAATCACCATCCAGCTGTGTCAGGACTCTGCAAGCAGTCACGAGTTTTTCATTATCATTCTTTGTAACCTTCTGTCTGTATCCTTTCTTTATTCTTTAGTATAGTTTTAGTATAGCATTACTTTAATATAATATAAGTACATAAAACAAAAAATTAGCCTTCTAAGAACTTGGAGTCAGATTCACCAATTCCTCTTTTGTCCTGGGAACCCAGAAAATACCACACTCTGCTTTAACCTTGTTATAAATATATAGCAACATCACGATTAGTAGTGCCAACCTTGACTTAAGCTCAGAGATGTCACTTTGATTTTTTAAGATTTTTCTAAAACTTCTGATGTTTACACTCTTGTAGCAAACTTTCTCACACACTTTCTGTAAATAACTTGTTTTGCATTCTTTTATAGAGGAAGAGAAAGTTGATAGACTGTTGGTTTGTCCAGTGTCATTGGAGAGGTGGCACTTTCACCTTCCAATCCACAGTCACTTTTAAAAAGGTATAAATGTTAGAGTCAGAAAATAAACTTCCCTTTTCTTCACCTTAAGAGCAGCGGTGCGTGCGCTTGTGTTATTTCATGTCCTATAGTGACACAGAGATACTTCACCTAAACTAAAAGCAGCTCTTTCACAAAAACTTTTCCCAGAGAACATAAGGAGCCCTGGCTATATAAAGGAGATGACATTCCTGCTCTCTGCTCACATAGTGGTAGGTAAGTGGAGGAGCTTGGGCAAGAAAGAATTTCAAGTCTTTGTCAAGTTCACACTTGACTCTTAACAAAAGATGAAGATAAATAGCCGTGTCCTGCTGTGAGGACTAGGCTGCGTTAAAAAGTGTCCTGGTACACATACTTTTGCCAAATTCAATTTTAGAAGAGTAGAGTCAGTGAGCTGCTGGAAACGTGGCTGAAAGTCTGTGTGCAAGACCCTCACCAGGTGTGACTGAATCCCATTCCACTGAAGTGTCTTGTAAGACATCTTCTCCCCACAGAGCCACATAGTAGGAATTCAGGATAGGGGACCTCTCAAGCTCCTTCTCCTTCAGAAAGGAAAACAACAAAATTTTAAGCATTAGTGGAAAATCAGTATGTTTAGGAAGAAATTTATTTCTTATGTTCCTCAGACCAAGAACCCATCTTGGTGAGTCCCCAAGCTCCAGTGCTGTGGCTGGGGGTCTCTGTAAAGTCATGTCATATGGAAACTGCTTAAGTCGCTTGGAAAAGGTAAGTTAAGCCTTCGACTTCTCCTGGTCTAAAGTGCTCTGCCCGGTACTTGGTATAGTTTGGAAAGCAGGTGCTTGAATAGTCCTCCTTTCAAATGGCAAAGAAAAGAGATGAATCACTTGACTTTCAATTCAAGTTCCAATGAGAGTTCCTGTTCCTGCATAAAGCAGATAAAAAACGAAGAGGTAGGAGGTTAATCCTGAATGAAATCCAAGTTTTTAATCTCACAATAAAACTGCTAAATATTCAGGTTTTCACATTGAAAAGGGACGTTGGTGTGGCCACCTCTGACTCTGGAGGTGGATATTTGAAGGTCAATTTTTGGGAAGAAAAAGATAGTATTTGTTGCATATTCTGATGGTTTAGTTGCACTCTGGAAAGTTGAATGGTCCCATTGGTGAAATAAGAGGAGAAACATATATTTTACTAATTTTGATTGAAGTAATTTTTAAAATGGTATTTGTAGTCTGTGGGTTCTTGGTGTTCCTGCTGTCCAAAGCAGAGGTGCTCAGCTTCCAGAAAACTGGAAGGTGCAAGGATTTTAGGTATAAGTGACAGGTGAATTTACACTCCCAGCTCCTTGGTTTTTCCTGGTGCTCCAGTCAGGTGCAATTAATAACTGAACTTAGCCGTGGCATTTCAAGAAATACACTCTTGTTTAGAGTGGGGAATATTGAAAATATGTCCAGCTTAATTGGATGGAAATGGAAAAGAGGAAAGCCACCCTAGAGCTACCTCCTGTGAGACAGACCTGGCATGCAGACAAACCGGGGATCAAAGGCCTCTTGCACAATGTAATGAGTAAATAGATGACAAACACAACATTATCTCTGGTGGACCTTTAGAGGGGAAAGCAGGCAATATGAGAAACACTGTGTGTATTTCAGATGACCTTTTGTTGAAAATGTCAGTTAGAAGACTGTACTGAATTTTTAAAGAGGGTAATAAATAACTGGGCTGAATAATGAAAGGTTTAATTCTGAGGGAAGAACCAAAGTGAGGATGCAGGGAGGCTGGACACAGAGCACTATACATACTTTAAAACTTAGCTGAATTAATAACAGTCAGTGTAGTGCCAGCATTTTTGGTGCTGGGTAAAAACAAAACCATCTGATGACAATGACTAGGGCTAACAGCAATGAAGGAAATCTGTGGTGTACTAGCAGAGCTGATAAAGAAGGTTCCCTGTGGAGGCTGCTACCAGACCTTGTCCTAAGACCACTGCTTGCAGCAGTGCCCCTCATCTATGCTCCAGCCCTGGACGGGGATGTCCACGTGGCCCTGGAAGTCATGCATTTTGGAAGAGATATACTAAGCCTTCTCCATAAATAAATAGGAAGGTATTTAAACATCTTCAATTTGATTTTTGTTGTGTTTTGTTTTGCAGTTCATTTTTCAATGATATTTTTGATCTTTCCTCTTGATTGGGTAAAACAACTTCTGATCAGAGCTAATTAGGCAGATATTTAGAATACTGTAGCATCTTCCTTCTCAGAGTCTCAAAGTATTTTTCAAACACTAATGAATGAAGTCTCAAACAATGGCTGCAAGACTGCCTGCAGAAGCCTAGCATTGTCCCGAGGGTGCAGGCATGGAGGTAAAGATGAGGTATTTTTGAAAGTAAAGCTCTAAAATACTGATTTCATACCTTTGTGGTTAAGTAACCCTTCTCTTTTTTTTTTCTTCTTTTAGTTTCTCAGCTATGGCTGGTTGCCTGTGAATGATATCTTTGCAACATCCCTGAAAAGTCCTTGCAATGTGAAAAACTCTGAAGCAGCAGCTACGATCACTGCTGTTTGAATAAACAAATAAATGCATTGCTAAAACACAGGTTAAGGACAGAGAGTAGGACACTGTGACATCCAGAAGGTGAAAGTGTCTGGAAGCTTTTTTAGACTGAGACAATTTTGCACACCAGTAATCCCTCTTACTAATGCATCCTTAGTCCTCTGAAATGCTGATGCTGAGTACGATTGTCCTTTGAAACAAACAAATTACATCCCAGTTTCTTTATTAATTACTTTAAACAGTCACAGCTGATAGGATTTCAAGGCCTAAGAGTGTCATATTCATTGCTCCTCTTAGCAATTGTCTCAGCTGTTAGGTAAGGTCAGGCTTTATTAGACTGCTGTCCCTTTTTCTAATAAGCCAGGCCACAGGGGAAGGGCACCTTAAAAGTTGTACTTGAGGGGTTCCTGCACTTTCCTGTGGAGGTTTTAATTTAAATGTACTTTCAACATAATATCTGTTTTCATTCAAAATACATTTCAGACAGGGAAACTTTGTAAGGTAGAGACAGGATAGCACACAGGTAGCAAAGAACCTCTATCCCGAAGTGACCAGCATAGTTCAACTTGACAAACTACTGATTCTTAAACTTAATAATTCCTACCAGATACTGTAATTTGAACATTTACATCTGTCTTTTAGTTTGGCCTGCAGTGTGGGGCTGAGGAGTTCCAGAAGGAGGCATGCTCAGACTGTACTTCAAGGACTTTAAAAGGATGATGGTAGTCTTGAAACATTATTTGTAGTGCAAATGCCTTGGCAAAACCACAAACAAGGCAAAGACAGACATTTGTGTCAAATTCTCCCTGCTGTTCCCTGGGAGAATTTGAAAATTCTCTGTAAAAAAGTCGAGTTAGAATATTGTTGAAGTGAGGGGGAGACGACCATCCTTTAATGCATCGAACTCCGATTTATTGATTGATCAGTCACTTCAAATAACAGTGTTAATTAACTTCATGCATATTCCAAAATCCAGGTTTACGATAGGTTAACAGAGAAAACTCTAACCACTCCTTTTGTTTTACAATACCGACAATTGTTTACACAAAACAAAACCAGTGTTCCCACTGTGATATGAAAGGTTCCCAAAACTTCCACATCTGTTCTCAGGGTGCCATCTTTTCCCAGAGAGGGTGTTTCACTTGTTATGGGAAGACTGTCTGAGAACCTTATTGTTTATAGAGTGATGCCTGAGAGAGTCTAATTGTTTATAGTAATCAGGCTGGGAACTGCTTTTGGAACTGCTTCGCAACTACCTTTTACTGTTCTCTCAATTGCATGGCTTCATGGCCTTTTTCTTTAAGCCATGCTTGAACTAAACTCCCGACAGAATATGAAATGCTGTTTCTTACCTTTGAAATGGAAAAATAGATGGAAATTAGACAGAGATTTGTTAATGACATCCACAGTTTTAAGCTAATATTTTGCTACAACCTGAGTTATTTACAAAATCAGTGAAAGTGACTGTTGTTCTACAGAAATCATTCTTCTTCTATAAGGTAGGATTCACTCAAAAATCTTTTCTACTTCTTTCCTAAGGCATATTTGACTCCTAATTTTTTGGGGGCATTAGGGCTGCTGCTGCTTAGCTTTCTGGGACCCTCTACCAGCGTTTGTCTGCTTGTGCTGCAGATGAAGCAGCTGTAATCCCAGATTCACAGAATGCTCTGCATTGGAAGGGACCCACAAGGATCACCGAGTGCAGCTCTTAAGTAAATGGGAGTTGAACCCACAACCTTGGTGTTATTAGCACCAGGCTCTAAAGAACTCGACCAATCTCAAGGTAAATTTTTTTCAGTTTTAATCCTTCACTAATCTACTGATCCAGACTAGTAATATTTTGGGTTAACTGAGAGCCTGTTCCTTAAGTAACCATGGATTTTGATAGCAGCTCATAATAAGCACTGCTTGTACCTCCTGCAGCAACACATTGCTCTGCACTGCAGAAACAGACTAGATTTTAAATGAATTCATCCTGTGGGAAAGAGACAATCAGTGGTGAATGAAAACAAGTAAAGTTTTTTGAAATAGCTGTTTTTCTAAGGCTGCTGTCTTTGATTACTCACCTTTTGCATAAGCACTTGATCTAAAATCCCCTTAGTCTATCTGCAATTAGACAGTTTGAAGGCATTTTTTTCAGTTTGCAGGTTTTCCTTTGAAAAGATCTGTAGCTGACTGGCACCCACTGTTCATTAGCTTTATGGTAGCATTCTTGATTTGGTCTCTAGCTCAAGCAAATTCAAGCAGAAAAAAAAATGAGAACAGGCTGTTCTTCACAACTGCAAACTGTATTTCTGAAATCTGCAGGACCGCATACTTTATGACTTGGGGGCAGGGAAACAACACCAGAGATTCTGCTACCCAATATCCCAGCAGATCAAAGGAAAACATGGCACATGGGCTGACTTGAGGGTCCCAGGTGATTTAGCTACCTGTAATTTGGTGTTGTCTTTGGGTGTAACAGCTGCGTGCTGACAGTGCCAGCAATGTTATGCTTCCCACAGCCCTGGCACCAGGTTGCCTGGAGCTTCTTTACAGATCTCTGCATTGTGGCCCAATGTAGAGGTAGATGGACCCTGAGTCAATTGCTTAGCTGGATCATTGTGTTCATGCTCTGTACTTGACAAATTCAAGTACCTGAAGATATGACATGACTCATCACACAATTTATTTTTGCAAAAGGTCATTAGTCTCTGTCCCTTCTCCATACAGTGTGCATACTTGATACTGGAGCTAGAATAAAGCAAGAAAACACCTGTAAAAGACTATGTAGGCTTTTATGAAGTAATGAAGTAAGTTTTTTCCACAGACATTTGAAAATGTAACTTTTCCTGTCTGGTGCCATTATTGCATTAAAATAAAAATTTGAGAGGCTGTGAAAAGAGCCTGCAGAAGCTACATTATTATTAGTGAGGAATTAATTCACCAATCACCGAGGTGCCGAAATCACAGGATGAGATTTTTATGGTCTGTATTATGAAAGTCAAGCTGGTGGATTGTTTTAATCCATTCTGGTCTTAAAATTTTGAAATAAGTGTAATGAAAATTTAGCAGATATTCAGGTCTCTTTCCCAACAAAGAATGGGAACAGTGAAAACTCTGTTCTTCTAATTGTGTAAATAAATATGGTTCAAAGGAAATCTTCCTACATTTATAAAGGTGAAGGTTCATGATGAAAGCTTTCATGAGTTCAGGTTAAGGCCAGAGCATAAGAAATGGAAGAAATTTAACACTAAGATTGAGTCAGAAATCACATTTGTACAAGTGACCAGCCTGAACTGTGAAACAGCATTGTATAAAATTCTGCTTGAACTAAGAAGCAGTGGTGGAATAAATTGATTCATTAAAACCCCCCACCAAAACACAAAGAAGAATTAAGTTAATGGAATAATATATGCTAAAATCAATTTATCCAGATCTAGCAGCAACATGACCCATTTTATTAATAATTTAATTTCCTGTAATTGTTTAACCTTATTCAAATCAACCATGATTAGCCTTATTTGATTTTATTTTGCATTGATTATTGTCACTGCTCCTCTAATCACCCATAGCTTTGGCTATTTGTGTATTTTGTTTCTAAAATTTTTAATATAGGTAGCGAGGAATTACAAAAGTTGGAGGAGGTGAAATGCAAGGGAATAATAAAAATCACCTTAAATTCATATCTGCTAATGTTCCTATTTAAATTCCTGCAAGGGAAGGGAGGAGCTGTCATTTCAAACAACTGCTCAACCATCAGGATGAACATGAGTTTAAATAAAATTGTAAAAAATAAATTAAATAATATTTCCTGAATGAGGTGCAAGAATTCCTTTGGGACAAATTTAGAAATAAGCATTTGACTATGGGTTCTAGAGCAGTTCTGGAGTTTCCAAGTGTATGTTTGAAATTTAACTGGCTTTGAGCACAAATCCCTGTTTAAATCTAACATATATGGTGTCTGGATATCATTTTAGTAGCCCCATAATCTAGAGGTTTAAAAATTATTTTCAAACGGACGCCTTTATTGCTACTGCTTGCACATTGCAAATTTCTGTTTATTTAGATTTTCTTCTTCTTTACTGGATCCACTCAAAATTTGTTTGAGGTCCACATAAAATGCGTTTGGGATCTCCCAGTCCAGACGGTTTTGCCAGATTCTCTGTCTGCAGACCAGGAGCTGCAGGCCATTAGGAGTTACCAGCTCCTTGACTTTTTGTGGCTTTGGCATAGGGAGGAGCAGTGAGGGGTGGTGAGATACAAAAATTTGGTGAGACACAATTTAATTAAGAAGTTGATTGGAAAATGTGTAAATAAGCATCATGAGTCCTTATGCAACAGACTGGGTATTTAGAAGGAGGACACACATTTCAGATGTTCTCTGATGGTACATTTTTGTTTTCTTCTATGCAAGAGGAAAGACATGGAGAATTTTAAAGGACATAATTAATTGCCAGTTATATGAATGGTACTATGCTGATCTTCATTTTTCATACACAATTATATAATCTATGATAACCTATAATTAAGTGACAAAATAAAAGGTAGTCATTACTGGGACTCTGGAGATATTCTTCCCTTGAATGACTGTTTCTTTAAAGTTCTTACTGTAGTCTTGAATTATTTGGATTCAAGTTTTTAAAATCTTAATGGACTTAAAAGAAAATGAATGAATGAAAAAAACCCATTATGCCTCAGCCTTTTTTCCTGAAAGTAAATGTGAGTGAAAATGCAGTAAACACAGGGTAGGAATTTCCCAAAGACTGTCTCAGCAGTAGAATGCCATTATACATTAAATATCTCTAAATACCCATTCTTAGTAGAACTCCAGGAAATCTGGAGTACAATGGACTTTTTAAATGAATGGAGAGGTGAAGAGACAGACTATTTGGATCATGCAGAGAGATGCTTCACATTGCACATCATTCTACTTAACTCAACAATTTGTGGGCCAGTTCTATATGAGGCAAGATTTTTCTCCTTCTTTGTGACAGACTGAAAGTTGAAGCCTGGCTATAGGGGGAATAAAAGACCTTGCACAACTGCAAGAAGAAAAGGGAACAAAAAATTTAATTCATTGCTCCAGTCTTCTCATAGTCATGCATTTCCCTCAAGCAGGCGAGAAGGGAAATGGAAAGTGCTGCCCCTCTTTCTTAGTGTGAGACACTGTGGGAAGTAATTTTGCCCACTTACAACCAAGCAACAGCTCAAGAACACTTTATCCTCTTGCTCCTCTTTATCCATTCAGTGCCAAGTGTCTAATTTGCCTTGGCCTGGAAACAGGACTTGACTATACTAGAATTTTTTTCACCTCTGGTACTTTAAATGATCTTATTTTTGTAATCCAGATTTTCTTTTGGAGCTCTTAAGAGTCAGTTGCAGTCAAGAACAGTGTAGGCAGAATAGATTTGATAAAAAGGGAGAAATTCCCAACAAGTACCTGCTGCTATTTCCTGACTTGCTCTGAAGAATTTTCCTCCCAGATTGCAAGATTTGTCTGCAGCTGGATCATGGTGCGTTTCTCATTGGAGCAGGATCATAGAATTACAGAATGGTACAGACTGGAAGAGATCTTTAAGACCACCTTTTTCCAACCTCCTCCCTGCCATGGGCAGGGACACCTCTCACCAGCCCAGGTTGCTCACAGCCCTGTACAACCTGGCCTTGGACACTTCCAGGGACAGGGCAGCTTCTCTGGGCAACCTGTTCCACTGCCTCATCATCCTCACAGTAAAGAATGTCTTCCTAATATCCAATCTAAATCCGTCATCTTTCAGTGTAAAGCCATTTCCCCTTGTCCTGTCATTATATACTCTTGTAAAAAGTCCCTTTCCATATGTTTTGATGAACACATTTCTAACTAGAAGCTCTATTTATCTCATAACAGTCACAGAAAAATCTAAACCATAGCTGCCAAAAGAGAAAGACACTGTGGATCTTTTCTTCCTACATATTTGAACTCCAGTTTTTCCATTAGCAATTGGATTCTCCATAACCAATTGAATTTACAATAAAGATGTCAGACACAGAGGCTTGCATTTCCATGTTGAGTTATTTTCTTCTGTAATTATCAGGAGCAAAACTTTTCTATCCAATGACTATCTTATACCTTGAAAGTTATATATATGAACCTTCTGAAGATACAGGACGTTCTCTGAGTGTGTCTAAGACATCTCTTCTGTAGGAGCACAAGTGGTGCAAGTCCTGTTTCTCTGCAAATGCTTTTAAAAGGATGTTCCTCTGAAGGAGTATCATCTTATGTTGTCTAATTCTCAGAAAAATCAATAATTTCTAGCCAGTTAAGATTTAATTTTTAAATTATGCTGAGACTTTTTGTCTCTAAAGGACTGGATTTAAAATATTTGTATTCATTCCAGCTTATAATTTTGCTGTCTCCTTTACATTAGTTGAAGTATGGCAACACTTGATATTTCACTGATTTGTTGCTACAAAGCAGGGAGCTAGGAGACTTTTCTGGAGAGGTGGTTTATGCAATAAAGATCAATATTTCTTTAAAGATTGGAAACAGGGTGAAAACTTGAAACTTACTGTTTCTCTGATATAGTTTTGCTCCAGTGAACATCTAATACCTGTTAAATCACGCTCAAGAACACGTGACAGAGATAATTTCCTAAAAATGGCAGCTTTGAAAAGGAATGTGGCTGCAGTTGAACGTGCTTAGGCTTTGGACAGCTGTAAGAATATCTGCTAGGCTAGATTAGAGCTGTGGACTTCTACTAGTGCATCCCAACCCAATTTGCAGAAATACACTTTGTTCCAAGGCTGGTCATGCAGATTGCCTGAACTGTATTAGCATAAATTCCCTTAATGGTCACAGGAAAAGGATTGTACCATTTATTTCTGCTCTGTTCTGTAGGAGCATTTGACTGCCTTGCTCCAGAAACCACAGCATTTCCTTTTGACAAGTGGGGAAGTGCAGGTCCTTGATTGTTCCTAATGTCCCAGGTGAATGCAAAATACAGCACTGTGAGTGAAACCAGGAATGTACATCCTGCTTCTCCACTTTCACTTAATGAGCTTCTGTGCAAGTTCACCTCAGCTAAGTGGTGCCTCTGTAAAGCAGAAGTGAGCAAGCAAATTCCATACAAACAGTAAAACATTTTTGTTCTCATCTGTCTATTTAATTCATGAGAAAGCATCCATTTGTAACAATACATTTTTTGCATAAAGGAAGAGTAAGCACAACATAGAAACCTCCAAAAGCTTTAACCTCTTCTTTTCCAATAAGAGGGTGAAGCAATCTTATTTCTAGCACTTTCTGTGTCTGTTTTAACATAATTTACTGCTGTATTTGGTAGCTAGTACAGTAGTATTCTATAATAGTAGAGTATCTGCTAAAAACATATGTGAAAAATCCATAAATGACTTAGAATTTGAAGTTCCATGTGAAAAAGCAATGAGGAAGACATAATTTGAATGGGAAGTTAATGGCCTATTTTCCCACATTTTCTCTAACTTCAAGGTAGTTTAAGTATTTTGTGACACTAAGGATCTTACTGGTGCTACTTTTATTTTCTCCTTTAAAGTGGTTTTTTTTTTTTTTTTTTTTTTTTTCCTTATCATACTTTCTACAGCAGAAGCAAATATAATTTATTCACACTGAGGTAGAGGTTTTGGTTGGATCAATTTTCTCCACAGTGGCTTGTATGGTTCTATATTTTGGATTGGTGACCAAAACAGTGTTGACAGAAAACTGATGTTTTAGTTATTGATGCTCAGTGCTTACACAGCAGCAAGGTCCCTTTTGAGCTCCTTAGGCTGTGAGGAGGCTGAGAGTGCAAAAGAAGCTGTGAGGTGACACAGGTGGAACAGCTGACCCCACCTGGCCAAAGGGACATTGCATACCACACGGTGTCATGCTCAGCAATAAAAATATTCAAGGAAAGAAGGACAAAGGAGCAACATTCAGAGACATGCTGTTTGTCTTCAAAAGCCACTGATGTGATAGGGTCCTGCTTTCCTGGGCATGGGAAGGCTGAACACCTGCCTGCCCATGGAAAGTGGTAATTGAATTCCTTGTTTTGCTTCGCTTGTGTGCCCAATATTCACTTTATCAATTAAACTCTCTGTATCTCAACCCACAAGCTGTCATACTTTTACCCTTCTATTCTCTGCCCCATGCCAGTGCAGGGGAGTGAGTGAGTTGTGTGGGGCTGAGCTGCCACCTGTGGTTCACCCACAACAACTGCCTACTTAGAACAGAGCAGCACTGAACTCATGTATAAGCAGCAGAGATGAAAGAGTGTTTCACTGAAGCAAAAGCCTTGCCCTTCTTCTTAGAAACCTGTGGTGCATGAGCTGCAGATGTCACTGTCGTCCTCTGAGGATTTTATTCCAAGCAAAACTCTGTGGAAGAATAATTTCCTAAGGCAAATTATGATGCTGCAGGTCTAAATATTGCAGGGTAATTAGAGGAGTTCTCTGCAAAACCCTGCCAAGTTCTCCAGCTCTTTTTGTCATTCTGAGAAGAGTTTCTGTTCCTCTCAAAGCCTTGGTTGTGCAGCTGGAGGTGAGGGATTATACAGGTGCAGAAATAAGTAGATAAAAAGCTGAATACAACTCCACTGAAACATGACTAAAACGGCAACAGAGGCATTTCACAGGTTGCAAGTGACCCGTGCTGTTTTGAAGACATGACACTGGAGTTCGTTCTGACTTCACATTCTTGAAAAAGCTGAAAGAAAAGGAGGAAATTTCCTTCAAGCAGTTTTGATCTGCTTGAGCAGTTCAAGTGAACTGAAAGCTCTGTGATGAAAGGTGAAGTTGTCAAAGATTATTCAAGAAGTTTAGGGACAGGTAGAGAAAGTAATGGGTTGAACAGGATGACAGAAGTCATGGAAGGATAGTGGGGCCACCACAAACGAGCTAGACCCCTTTTCTGTTTTCTCTCCTTTTCATTGCCCTGTTATGATGAGGTCAATGAAGATTATATACTTTCAGCTTCAGAATGATTCATATTTTAAAAATGAAGCTGTCTCTTTATTAAGATATCCATGTCTTACATATCATCTGATAGCATCCCAGCACATGCAGACCAACTGACATATTTTTCCACTTCTCTTTCACAACATGTACTGTCCTTGCCAAGTTCTTTATAGCATCTATTTAAAGAGGATTTTGTTGCTGAAGTGTTTTTGTGAAACCTATTGACAACTGAAGGGAACTAGTGGAATTTAAGGGTTATTAGCTCAATAAAAAATGGTTTTACTCTTTCCTGGCTACTTTACTGTAACAGCATGGTAGCTCTTTAGTTGTTTTTTTCTGTACTATTTGACTATGCAATTCCCTGAATCATTCTCATTTATACCACTGCTAAGTGCAGAGCAATGGCTGTTGTTATCAACCTTCCTTTGTCAGCTTCAGGTTCCTTTTGTTGTTCATAGTTTCTCCTATATGGAGCGAATTGGAGTGTTTTCTAGGTTCTCTTGGTCTTGTTTGACAAGAAGTTGAGACAAGAAGTTCCATTAATTTACCCACAGCTGCCATCAGGCTACTGGCAGCATGGCCCTGATTCTCTTGCCAGTCTGAATTTAGAACACTGTGCTTATCTTCCTTCCTTCCTTCCTTCCTTCCTTCCTTCCTTCCTTCCTTCCTTCCTTCCTTCCTTCCTTCCTTCCTTCCTTCCTTCCTTCCTTCCTTCCTTCCTTCCTTCCTTCCTTCCTTCCTTCCTTCCTTCCTTCCGACACTTCCTTCCTTCCTTCCGACACTTCCTTCCGACACTTCCTTCCGACACTTCCTTCCGACACTTCCTTCCGACACTTCCTTCCGACACTTCCTTCCTTCCTTCCTTCCTTCCTTCCTTCCGACACTTCCTTCCTTCCGACACTTCCTTCCTTCCGACACTTCCTTCCGACACTTCCTTCCGACACTTCCTTCCTTCCTTCCTTCCTTCCTTCCTTCCTTCCTTCCTTCCTTCCTTCCTTCCTTCCTTCCTTCCTTCCTTCCTTCCTTCCTTCCTTCCTTCCTTCCGACACTTCCTTCCTTCCGACACTTCCTTCCTTCCTTCCTTCCTTCCTTCCTTCCTTCCTTCCTTCCTTCCTTCCTTCCTTCCTTCCTTCCTTCCTTCCTTCCTTCCTTCCTTCCTTCCTTCCTTCCTTCCTTCCTTCCTTCCTTCCTTCCTTCCTTCCTTCCTTCCTTCCTTCCTTCCTTCCTTCCTTCCTTCCGACACTTCCTTCCTTCCGACACTTCCTTCCTTCCGACACTTCCTTCCTTCCGACACTTCCTTCCTTCCTTCCTTCCGACACTTCCTTCCTTCCTTCCGACACTTCCTTCCTTCCTTCCGACACTTCCTTCCTTCCTTCCGACACTTCCTTCCTTCCGACACTTCCTTCCGACACTACCTTCCTTCCTTCCTTCCTTCCTTCCTTCCTTCCTTCCTTCCTTCCTTCCTTCCTTCCTTCCTTCCTTCCTTCCTTCCTTCCTTCCTTCCTTCCTTCCTTCCTTCCTTCCTTCCGACACTTCCTTCCGACACTTCCTTCCGACACTTCCTTCCGACACTTCCTTCCGACACTTCCTTCCGACACTTCCTTCCGACACTTCCTTCCTTCCTTCCTTCCTTCCTTCCTTCCTTCCTTCCTTCCTTCCTTCCTTCCTTCCTTCCTTCCTTCCTTCCTTCCTTCCTTCCTTCCTTCCTTCCTTCCTTCCTTCCTTCCTTCCGACACTTCCTTCCGACACTTCCTTCCGACACTTCCTTCCGACACTTCCTTCCGACACTTCCTTCCGACACTTCCTTCCTTCCTTCCTTCCTTCCTTCCTTCCTTCCTTCCTTCCTTCCTTCCTTCCTTCCTTCCTTCCTTCCTTCCTTCCTTCCTTCCTTCCTTCCTTCCTTCCGACACTTCCTTCCGACACTTCCTTCCGACACTTCCTTCCGACACTTCCTTCCTTCCTTCCTTCCTTCCTTCCTTCCTTCCTTCCTTCCTTCCTTCCTTCCTTCCTTCCTTCCTTCCTTCCTTCCTTCCTTCCGACACTTCCTTCCTTCCGACACTTCCTTCCTTCCTTCCTTCCTTCCTTCCGACACTTCCTTCCTTCCTTCCTTCCTTCCTTCCTTCCTTCCTTCCTTCCTTCCTTCCTTCCTTCCTTCCTTCCTTCCTTCCTTCCTTCCTTCCTTCCGACACTTCCTTCCTTCCGACACTTCCTTCCTTCCGACACTTCCTTCCTTCCGACACTTCCTTCCTTCCTTCCGACACTTCCTTCCGACACTTCCTTCCGACACTTCCTTCCTTCCTTCCTTCCTTCCTTCCTTCCTTCCTTCCTTCCTTCCTTCCTTCCTTCCTTCCTTCCTTCCTTCCTTCCTTCCTTCCTTCCTTCCTTCCGACACTTCCTTCCGACACTTCCTTCCTTCCTTCCTTCCTTCCTTCCGACACTTCCTTCCTTCCTTCCTTCCTTCCTTCCTTCCTTCCTTCCTTCCTTCCTTCCTTCCTTCCTTCCTTCCTTCCTTCCTTCCTTCCTTCCTTCCTTCCTTCCTTCCTTCCTTCCTTCCGACACTTCCTTCCTTCCGACACTTCCTTCCTTCCTTCCTTCCTTCCTTCCTTCCTTCCTTCCTTCCTTCCTTCCTTCCTTCCTTCCTTCCTTCCTTCCTTCCTTCCGACACTTCCTTCCGACACTTCCTTCCGACACTTCCTTCCGACACTTCCTTCCGACACTTCCTTCCTTCCTTCCTTCCTTCCTTCCTTCCTTCCTTCCTTCCTTCCTTCCTTCCTTCCTTCCTTCCTTCCTTCCTTCCTTCCTTCCTTCCTTCCTTCCTTCCTTCCTTCCTTCCTTCCGACACTTCCTTCCGACACTTCCTTCCGACACTTCCTTCCGACACTTCCTTCCGACACTTCCTTCCGACACTTCCTTCCTTCCGACACTTCCTTCCTTCCTTCCGACACTTCCTTCCTTCCTTCCTTCCTTCCTTCCTTCCTTCCTTCCTTCCTTCCTTCCTTCCTTCCTTCCTTCCTTCCGACACTTCCTTCCGACACTTCCTTCCGACACTTCCTTCCGACACTTCCTTCCGACACTTCCTTCCTTCCTTCCGACACTTCCTTCCTTCCTTCCTTCCTTCCTTCCTTCCTTCCTTCCTTCCTTCCTTCCTTCCTTCCTTCCGACACTTCCTTCCTTCCTTCCGACACTTCCTTCCTTCCTTCCTTCCGACACTTCCTTCCTTCCTTCCTTCCTTCCTTCCTTCCTTCCTTCCTTCCTTCCTTCCTTCCTTCCTTCCTTCCTTCCTTCCTTCCTTCCTTCCTTCCTTCCTTCCTTCCTTCCTTCCTTCCGACACTTCCTTCCGACACTTCCTTCCGACACTTCCTTCCGACACTTCCTTCCTTCCTTCCGACACTTCCTTCCGACACTTCCTTCCTTCCTTCCGACACTTCCTTCCGACACTTCCTTCCTTCCTTCCTTCCTTCCTTCCTTCCTTCCTTCCTTCCTTCCGACACTTCCGACACTTCCGACACTTCCGACACTTCCTTCCGACACTTCCTTCCGACACTTCCTTCCTTCCGACACTTCCTTCCTTCCTTCCGACACTTCCTTCCTTCCTTCCTTCCTTCCGACACTTCCTTCCTTCCGACACTTCCTTCCTTCCTTCCGACACTTCCTTCCTTCCTTCCTTCCTTCCGACACTTCCTTCCTTCCGACACTTCCTTCCTTCCTTCCGACACTTCCTTCCTTCCTTTTGACACTTCCTTCCTTCTTTCCGACACTTCCTTCCGACACTTCCTTCCTTCCTTCCTTCCTTCCTTCCTTCCTTCCTTCCTTCCTTCCTTCCTTCCTTCCTTCCTTCCTTCCGACACTTCCTTCCTTCCTTCCTTCCGACACTTCCTTCCTTCCTTCCTTCCTTCCTTCCTTCCTTCCGACACTTCCTTCCGACACTTCCTTCCGACACTTCCTTCCGACACTTCCTTCCGACACTCTCTTTCCGACACTTCCTTCCTTCCTTCCGACACTTCCTTCCGACACTTCCTTCCTTCCGACACTTCCTTCTGACACTTCCTTCCTTCCGACACTTCCTTCCTTCCGACACTTCCTTCCGACACTTCCTTCCGACACTTCCTTCCTTCCGACACTTCCTTCCGACACTTCCTTCCGACACTTCCTTCCTCCCTCCCTCCCTCCCTCCCTCCCTCCCTCCCTCCCTCCCTCCCTCCCTCCCTCCCTCCCTCCCTCCCTCCCTCCCATTTTCCTTCCCCATCATCCCTCTGAAGCTCACTGCGTGTATCTATTCCATTGCCTACAAACACTCTGTGAATCCTCAATTACTCACTGTAATTATAATAATAAAAGAAGCCGATACATGTTTTTCTGAAACACAGATATTTCTCACTGGCTGTGTAAGGGACTAATTATTAACTATTCATTCTTGCTTTCTGCAAATTTAGTAACTATTTTTTTTTTGGCATCACTATTAAGTTTGTTTTTTCTTCTCTGTTTCAAAATCTCTAGTTATGCAACTACTAGAGATGAAGAGGACTGTGGTTACCAACCTTTGTCCCCAATATATCTGCCTTCACATTATCAAAATGTCCTCGTTCCATTTATCATCTCAAGAAATATTTACAATTTTCTACTTTGTGAAAAAAAAAACAAACTAAAACCCAAACAACTGATTTTGAAGTGTTTCTGTTTGAAATATTTTAGTTTTGTTGTCAGCTTTTGCAAATAGAATTAATAGAGGGTTTTTGAAAGAAAAGTAATTTTGTTGGAGAAGAGTATTTTAGTTATCTGGGGAAAAGATAAATTCATACACAAGAAAATTAATCTATGAAGAGCTTTTTGAGGAATTTTAATTTTTAATACACTATTTGTCAAAACAGCAGTTACAGTGGCTAGGAAGGAAATGAACATGATGAATATAGCTGCCATGGTGATAATGATGTTGAAAGCACTTATATTCAATCTGACATGACTAGGTAGAGAAATAGCTTTTTACTTTAATCAACAGAAAAAGGAAGTGAAGAACTTATTGTTTTCTGGGAGCCTTTGATTTAAGTAAATGTAATAAGACTTTCAGTGAAAGATAAAGAAAAATACTTCATCTCTTACCAGTGTGACACATCTGTTAATAAATCAGCCTGGAACGCGTATTTTAGAAGGGAATATATTACCGTCCTTGATGGAGATTCCATTATTGTTCTTTGGTTAATTACTGTAGTTGTTTGATTTTTCCTCTGTAAGAGACGCACATTTTTGATCAGCAGAGCTTTCAGGGTCAGCCAAAGTAATGACCTGTCTGCAAAATATGCTAGGGATTTCTTTCAGTAATAATTTCATTGGCTTTAAATCAAGTGCTGTCATGGCTGAGTGCATAAAATTATTCTGTGCTTACCTTGAGCTGCAAAATTTTCATGTTTTTAAAACCATTGAGTGCAGCAAGAGATTGGGAAACACCTGTCTGTAAAAGTGATGAAAAGAAGTAGCAAGCCCCTTGCATTCTGGCAAATAAAATTCTATTCTGAAATGAGGCATAACATATCAGACATGCTTTCATTATGCTTTCATTTTGAGAAATTTTGGACCATTCCTTGGACTACAGTTCCATCTTTGCCACTAACATGAAAACTGCCTTCATCAAGGTCTTGAACCTCATAAGTACTGTAGATAGCAACACTATTTCTGTTTTTTTCCTGTTTCTGCAAGGATGTGAATGTTTTAATTCCCCTACAATCACTGTTCCTTCATGTGCATTTGTTAGTGGGAAATAGCCACAATCCATTGTACTTTGATCAAATTGGCATCATTATTTGGGCTCCTTCTGTTTGTCCTGTCCAAAAATATATTTTTCTTACCTCTCAGCTTCTGTCTCTGAAGATTTTGTACTGCTTTATTGAGTGGCCAACTTTTCTTCTGAAGGGGAAAATTGCTTGATAATGATGGAACACTATCTATCTATCTATCTATCTGGCTATCATCTTCTATCTATCCTTTCCTTTATTTGTCTGACAAGTGGCACATGTTGGTGATCTAAGTGCTGACAGCTCATCAAACACATCTGAACATCCTGATAAAATCTTTCAGGTGGCTATTTTAAACCTTCCTATTTTGTCCCCATGTACAAATAGCTCTATGGAACTGCATCCCATGTCATAGATATGCAGAGAGTGCTGGCAGCTCAGAATATGTGGTTCAAGAACTCAGTCAATCTAGTGGAGAAAAAATTGTGAGTAGTTAGTTAAATGTCAAAGAGTCACCTACTATTTCTTTTTAGTTGTTTTCAGGTAGGTAGAGCTCACCCCCTGTAAATGAAGGCAAGAGGACTGGTGTCTGTAACAACCCCCATTGAGAGACTCCATTTAGATCAGACTCTGCACAGGCATGTGTTCCTCTGGCTCTTCCAATTTCCCCTACAGCAGCACAGACACTTGTGACCTTTCTAAGGGACCTAAAGCCATCCTGGTGTAATAGCTCATTTCTTTATTAGGAAACTTGTGCAACCAGCTGAAAACTATAGTTGGGAAAGACATTTTTCCTAGAACAAAAGGGTACTGTACGACAGGCATCTGTACACAGATCCAAAGGTCATGGGCTGAAAAACCAAGGAGAGATTTAAGCAAGCTGTGCATCAGCATGAAAGACATGCAGTCCCCTGTCAGTTGTTTCTCTTGTCCTCATGGGTTGTCAATTTATGGTTTCCTTGTGTCTTAGAAAAGGATCTGGTTGCATTTCTTCTCCCTGTTGTTTGCAGCTGCCTGCTTAGCTTTAAGTGTGGGTACAATTGTGTTTCAAGTATATATAATTGTGGTTTTGGTAACTTGTCAAATCATCTATAAAAGATGCCAAAGATAATACACAATTTTTTTAAAGGCAGCTGAGGACAGACTGACTCTTGATCTAAACTTTGAGCATCTGCGCATACATTTGAAATGTAGGCAGCAAGAGGTGACCAGGGAATGGAGAGGAAGCAATGCAGGCTGGAGTGTGGGTACTGCCTTCCATATGTTATGGCTAATTTGCTCCCATGGAAGTGTATATTTGAATGTGTATTTCAAATATCTGCTATTTACTCTCACCATTACACTTTGCTAGAGCAGTTATCTTCCACACAGTAAATGCACTGGTTTAATTCCACACAGTAAATGCACTGCGCTTGTTGTAAAAAGAAGAGTCACGTCCCCGTGATATAAACAGGGCCCAACATCCCACAGAAAACACACACAGTGGTACCACTAAGTACTAAAACTAATGAATTCACTCTGTTTATTGTAGGCATGTTTTTTCTGCCTTTAACTTTCTTGCTCGATAAACCATGTTTGGGTTTGACACAGTTGTTTTTCTACCCTCCCTGGAATATCATCAGTCTGTTCCTTATCTTTGCTTTCCTTAACCTCCTCCTCAGAAATAGAAACGGGCTGCATTCTGGCCTCTGTTTCCAGATGCAGTCTTCCTTTGGCCAGCTAATAATAATTTTAATTTAAAGTTCTAATTCCTTTAAAGAACAATTATTTCAGCTGCAGAGATCTCCTGATGTGTGTGGAGGTGTGTGTGTGTGCTGACAGCAAAGACTTCCTAGTTCTTGGGATCCTTTAGGTACAGTGGTCAGGATGGGATGAAATCTTGTTCAGCTTTTCCTGTAATGCAGCCCGGACACTACTATTAGTTTGGCCCACCTTGGCTTTTTTGGAGGAAACATGAGGGAGCTTTGTTGCAAGAACATTTCCTCCCCATAGTCACAACACATCCTTCCCACTTTCCAATGTCTTCATTACTTAATCAGAGGACTTTCACTCCATCTTATATTGTTGTAATAAATTTAAGTATTGTCATTCAAGAAAATACCCTGAGATAACTAGTCTAGGAGATAACTAGCCTAGGAGAGCAACTTTAAAATTTCCTCTTGCAACTAGGTCAAAAAGGGAGTAAGTGGGTCATGACAACTGGTGTAGAAGATTTAGCAGGAAACAATAGGTCTTGAAAGTACACAGTATGATTTTTTTTAAAAGTGATTTTTAAAATTCAACAAAATATCTCTAATCTCTACTGTTGATGGATAAAAGGGATTCTAGTTAATGCAGGCAACAACAGAATGCCCTTCAAAAGGCAAACATTTCAAAAATTAGAGTGCATTTCAGGTTGTTCACAGATTGCTAGGTTCAAAGCAGGTATGTTAGAATTAAATTAATTTTTAACCAATTATATACATTTTAAACTTAGTTCATAATATTCTGTCTCATTAAACCTTTCTCATTTCTTATTTCTTGGCTATTGTGCCAACTTCCTGCAGCCCACAATATCCTGGGTGCAGTGGTGGTTGACATTTTTCTCTTGATAGCTGACACTATTTCTACTCTTAGCAGTACTAAAACGACTCGGTTGTTTTCTTTGCTTTTTTTTCTTAATGCTACATCTGCTGACAACTCCTTTGCTCCGTGTCACCTATCCTATAGGTCTGGCTGCCATGCTTTGCTGCAGAGGTCTGTGCCCTTAAAGAGTCTGGCTTCTCCTACCAATATTCCCTCTCAGAACCTGGAGGCACTGTCACCCAGTTCTGCAGATGCATCAGGTTTCTCTTTTATGGAAAAAGCCTCTCCCCACTGCTATCCTAATTCATGAAGCTGGGGCCACAAAATCACAGACAAGGCAATCTGCATTTCACTCTGTTGTGGAGAAGCTGGTAACAGGTAAAGTGCACAAATCAGGCCAAGGATACCTTTCCAGGACTTACTCAGCAGACCTGAACAAATATGTTTTTTGGAAGAGATTCACTAATGGAAAAAAGTGTGCCTCAGCTTGAAATCAGTGTAAGTAAAGCTAGTCTGAAGTAAAACTACTTTCATTTTCATATTGCTTCATCTGTGACCCAAAAACACTGATATGAAAGTATCATTAAGAGAACAGATGCATTTTTGAACTGCCAAATGCTATTTCTGCCTCTTATTTTAGGCATTTGTTTCAAAACATGGCCAGTTGGTACAGCATATTCCTTAGGAGGAAGACTTTTTCATTAATATGTCTAGAAGCACTGGAGGAGCAGACTTACTTAATTCAGAAGATCTTTTGCTTCCCCCTTATTTCCTAGCATGTTGCCTCAGGAGAATATTTTCCAAACCTTAAACTGAGAGTTTGTGCTTCTTCAAAGCTATCTGCAGGGAATATGAAATGATTTAGTAAGCTTATCTCTCTTCTTTAGGGGAGAAATTCTCCATTACAGGCTTAGTGCAATACAAGGAGTCATCTGAGCTCGTGTGCATTTGCTTGCAAGGAAAACAGAAACAGATGAAGATCCTCCTGTTTCAGGCACCAAATTCCACCTAAGTCCTTCAGTTTATTTAGCCCTCCTTTTTCACAGTACTGCTTTTTATTCAAGCTTTCTGTTTCAAATATAAGAAGACAGACATTTGGATAGGCTACTGAATGTAAGTGTAGATATTACATTAGGTAACTTTAGTCATGTAAAAGCAAAAGTTTGCATTCATGCCTTAGTTGCTGGAAGGACAATCAGCTGAGGAAAGTGTACTGTAAGGTGCTTAGTTATAGAGTGGATGTAAAACACACAATGCATGAGATATTTTTGAAACATCAACATCTGAAATTCAAATGACTGTGCAATATGTTTTAAATTTAAATTACCAGGTTATTTTTGAAATACCAGAAGCATCATGCCTAATCTGACTGTATTATGGCTGACCCCAGACATGATACATTAACAGTGACCAGGATCATTACAGAGAATTTTATGATGATGATTTAAGGAAGAAATTGAACATTTTTGAAAGGAAATAAAAAATAAATTAATAATTAAGCTATAAAGCACAAACATCATCCCTGTTTACATTATGAATTCTTCAGGACTTGTTTTGAATTCTTTCCATGAGTTATGGTATCACTTTATTTACATACACATATCCAAAGAAATAAGACTTCAAGGCGTCTTTGATCTCTAAATCAAATGGATGTACCAATTTTTGGTTGCTATTGCAAATCAGAAGCCATGTTCTGGACATCTCTGCTCTTTTCACTCATCTCAGCATTTCGTTTGTCTGACCATGAATGTTACTTCTTTCATTTCTACTTCTCTCAGCTCTACATGCTTCTTTCCAGCAATGCAAGATGAATAGGTCTTCCCCACCAGTTTGTTTCTCTCTTCTGCTTACTTCCATGCTGTGCTACTCAGTCTTAGAAATTACTCTTTTCTTCCCTGCCCTTGTCTCTCCTAACCTAATCTTGACCTTGCAGGCAAAGCTTCCAACTTGGGAACCCAGGGATGCTTCCATGTGATGAGTCTTCTTGTGCTCCTGATACTCCTGAGTCACCCAGACAAAGCCTTCAGTAAAGACCCCTCTGTACAGAAAAAAACTGAACAATTGATTTTGCTCATTTAGCACCGTTATTTTAAAAAATTATTACTCTTCATCAACCCTTTTCCCTGGGCGTATTCCCAGGCATTTAACTGCCCATAGTGCCAGCCCCTCTAATGGGAAATGCTGCCAGCCTCAGCCCCTTATTAACCAGCCCTTACTTGCAAGGCTGTGCTTCTTTCCACCTCCTGCTCACCCAGGAGCGAACAGCTGCCTTTTATACAAATCCCCCTTCTTTCAAAGGTTCTGCTGTGATCTGAGAGGAAGCAAAGTGCAGATGAGGGCTGAGGGCTCCATCAGTTCCTCCCAGCTTGCCCTCTGACATGGGCTGCTCCATACTGGGCTGGAGCTCTTTTTTCCCTCTCTTTTTATCTCATTGCATAGGCCGGCAGTTAAGACAGGTTCAGCTGTCACACGGGATGATATGATTACCCAAATTACTTGGCAGAGGTTTCATTTCTCAAGTAAATGAAAATGTAAGACTGTGGTCTGTGAGACTGAAATGGTGCATTAAGCAACTCTGTGGATCAGCAACTCTTTAAAATTCAAGCAAAAGCTCAAATGCATATTTAGAATGATGGATAATAATAATTACTTTTGAAAGTGAATAGCTGCAGGAGTCCCTGGACTGGGAAGTTAGTTCTGAATTGGAAGACACCTACCCAAGATTTTCAACGCCACCAAACCCTGAGACCCAAATTAAATTGTCAGGGGCAATTAGCCAGAAAAACCTATGTGATGGGATTTTAAAGGGACTGAAGACATTTCTTGCTGATTTTAGAGACTGCATTATACCTCATGGTATTATTCTGACTCTCAGACTTCCTGCAGGGCTGAATGCTCTCCTGATGTGATAGCATAGAGGCTCTTGAGAGGCTTTAGACATTGTGAAAGTGGTTTTTTATTGCCTGACTTTATAACCACCAGGTCAGAGTCAGGACACTGCAGGGGCCATGGGACTCTTTTGGGGTCCATCAGGGCAATCTGTATTTTTGTATGGGGGACCCTTCTGTACAGCTAACTACAGCTGAAATGTCAATGCAAGCCCACCTGGGCCATGTGCTGCATTTCCTCTATCCTTGGTTAGGTGGTCCGAGGGTGAGAAGCTGCCAATGGAGTAACTCCACCCACAAATGTACCGTCTTTATCCAGATCGTACAAAGTTTAGGGGTAGCTGTTCAGGGACTGAAGTTGTAATAAATGGTAGTGTAAAAGTGCTGATGAAGCAATGGACTGTGGACTAACAAACCCATCTCATGGTCTTAATGTAAAAAACCCCACAATTTTCGAAAGCAATAAATAATTTTAGTTACTCAGTAAGAATTTGTACTCCAGAGCCGTTATGCAGAATTATTTGATAGTTAATGGTTACTCATTAGACTATGTGTGACAGTTCAATAGTCTGATTTTGTCTTATAGGTGTGAGGGGATTTGAGGACGTAAGAAAACTGCTTTCAGTGGACATGAAAAGCATTTGTTTAGTGGTCCCACTCAGTTCTCCAGAATTGTACTTTAAGTCATCCTCTTTGAATTGGAAGCTTACAACAGCATTGTGTCTTCTGAGAAATGACACTTCAAATAAAACTGTATTAAAGTGCTGTTGAATTATAAGGACACAATGGATAGCTCTCTGCTGAAATTACCTTGAGAGAATTAATAAACCAGGGCCTACCTGTGCATAATTCCCTTTGAATAAATGTATCATTTGAAGAATGTAGTTTTGTTTGAATACCTGAAATTTTGTTTGGCTGATAGGAGTCCAGGGTACCTATTTTTCTGAAAGTCTTGTCCAGAACAACAATTCATAGAAACAAGATTTTTCTCACATAAATAAACTAACTCTAAACTATATTTTCTCATGGATAAACTGTGTTTGTCTTGCTAATTTGTAAACAAAATCAAACTGCAAGTTTGTCTCTCACTGGCATACTGACTCTTTCAGTGGAATTAATTCCCGTGGGTGTCTTTATCAGATTTGTTCATTTTATTCCTGAACACGAAGTTCGGTTCAAAACAATAAAAGAGAGGAGGAGTTTTTCTTCTTTGGTTTTGCAGTAAGTGACTGGGAAATGTTTTGTTGCCACAGGCATGTAAAGTTCTGTGGACCCTTCCAAATGAAACATTGATTGTAGCATTGCCTGTGATCTTCAAAGAACTGGATGTTCCTTTCAGGCTTATTAGCTTCTGGTAGAATCCAAAATGAACTTTTTTTCTCCCAAAGTTAAGGTACAATTCTGCCTCCTAAATTTTTCAAGCTGGGTAGATGAAGGGAAGTTCCAAAATCTGAGAAAAGTCTTCACTTTTACATGTTAATATAAAAGCGAGAATTTAAAAATTCAGTGAGGATTTCAATAGTGTCTTCAGCACAATACAATGAAAGCTTCAAAAATTGTGGCCTAAAGAATCTGTTCAAAAAGCAACATAGGTAAATATATGGAGACATTGGTATGTGACAGAGAAACTTGCTGGGACAGTGGACAACTAAAATGCAAGTAAAAATTTACAGGCAATTAGGAGATAATACATAGAGACTTACCCATCTGCTAACATGCTAGAAATCCAGGCAGACTGAAAAATTAAAATCTTTCTAGAAGCTTTTTTATTCAAACATATTTTGTGTTCTTCCTGACTCTTTCTTCCCAGGAAGGGAATATTTTCAAGAGAAAATCCATTTAATCATAAGTAGTGCAAACTGAAAAAATGTTTACATGTGTATTTTGAATTTTATATTGACTCCTTACGTAACCCCCAGGCTCAGCTTGAGATCTAATATATTGTAGACACCGATTTCAGCTGTATTGCAAATGCACAGGATTGCTTATTGCAAATTTACACAGTGAATGTGGCAAATCCTGTTGTCTCTAACACAAAAATGGAAAAAAATAAGCAGTTTTCATGATTTGCAACCTGTCTACCCTGCAGCCTTTTCCCACTCTTGCTGGTTGTCTGTGTATTAGACACAGAGTATAACAGTGAGAGCCATCAAGTGTCTACACCAGTTTAAAGAGATTACCATGAACTGTAAGTTTGGGTGTTGCTCAGGCATCATGACAGGAACAGATGTTTTGGGATATTGATTTGGGTGCGTTCACAGCTGAGTCCAGGTAGGCTACAGAGAGCAGGCACGTCATTTCTGGGAAGACAAGGTGGGAGCCAGTTCCAGACAGTGCTTGGGCTCAATGTCAGTGACTGCAGAAATATTTTTAAGTCAAAGAAAGCAGTGTGGGATAAAACCTACCAAAATCTTACTGCCTAGCTGTTGACTTCTTGTTTTAACAAGCTAGATGGAAAAAAATTCTCACTGGTCCATAACCTGCATAACCACACCTGCTCTGTGTGTTGCAGGTAAATGGTGCCTGGACGCTTGGGGATGGTGCTGGGAAAGGCAGTGGGATAGTTTGGGAAGAGTGGGCAGATGGGTTACTGGAGAACAGCTTGTCCTGCCCTTGAAGGAGGGCTCAGAGGAACACAATCAAAGGTGTGTCCATGGGATGGATTTTGTTTGGCGAGGTAGAAGCCCGGGTCCTCATTGCAAAGCAAAGCAAAGCAAAGCAAAGCAAAGCAAAGCAAAGCAAAGCAAAGCAAACAAAATGGCAGTGCAGGGGTGGGAGCTGCTCTCTGTCTCCTGGGATCTGTGAGTGACCACTGCCTCTTTCCCCTGGGCCTGGGGATGCTGCAAAGGGAGGTTGGCACCAGCCAGTCCCTGAAACTTTTTTTAGGTGAGGGCACTCAGATGAGGGCCGAAGGCAGCCAGTTAACCAAACCTGTCAGGACTACCCTGAGCTGCCACTGGCTGGTGTGGTAGAAAAATGCAGTAGCTGGTGGCACCGCCTGAGGTCTGCTGTAGCCATGGCCTTGTCCATCCCCTGCTTTCACAGGGGTACCTTTCCAAGCCCTAACTGCCAGCATCTCCAGGAGAGGAGTCCTTATCAAAGGACTTTTTATAGAATTTCAATAATACTTTTTACTACTGAATTTTAGATTTTGACATGAGTCTCTCTTGAGCATTCCTCATTATGGGGCTAAATGTTTGGTGTTTTCTTTAATGATTAGGTGTTTCTCCATGTTTAGGTGTTATGAGGTACAAATAATTTTATGATAAGAATAATTTACATTTGGACAGCTCATTGTGAATGTGAAGTCTTTGCATGTGTACAGTTAGTCTTCCTTACACGATGCATTCACTTCTAACATGGTGGAAGCTACTTATCTCTCTTAACCAAGTCTGCTTTAGGGAAGCAGATGGAAAATAGTGTTTTGAGGGAAGGAATTTTTGGCTGATAATTCATGCATTGCAGAGTTAATATGAGCTCTGCCTTAATCACAATTTTCTTTCCAACATTTTTTATAATTTTAAAATTCATCATTTGTGATCACAGGGCACTGCAGTACTGTAGATGTTTTGTTTTACTTTTTCTTTGACATTGTATGTTTCTTTTCTTTTTCCCCCCCAATTCTAACAGTCATTTCTTCCTGTGCAGCTTTACATTTATTCTGCCATTTGATGGAAATGAAGCAATTCTTATTAAAATAAAATATGTGATTCTATCTGAACTCCCTTCTAAACTTGCATTTTATAGATGAACCTTTTTTCTTTTTACAATAAATGCATAGGTTTGAAAAATTTTCATTTTAGTATCTCTTTTCCAATTGATTTTTGCAGGTCTGTAGAGGCTTCCAGGTTTATTGTCCTTCATTCAACCCAAGATAACATGAATTTGTATGGTTTGTCCATGTTCCATACTCTTGAAATTCTCTTACTACTTCTCTCTGGCACAGCTGAATGACTTCCTTGAATTACTGTGAGTTTAAATCGTCACTATATACTCTGGACTGCTTCAGAATGTTTTACAACTGAAAGCCATTCTGCCTTTAAATTTTGTGAGCTCTGTATTATTTTGGCAGGAACAATTCAAAATTTTCTCACCAGGGTTTCTAAATTACAGTCTGCTTTGTAGCATCCTTCCAGACTGGAGAGTTGTTTCCTTACCTGGGTGGCTGACTTCCTCGGAACTGTTTGAGTTTTATCTCTGGTATTATGTTTTTTTGAATTCTTTGTGGCAGCATGCCATGGTTGAATCAAAGTGCTTTTCCTATCTGTGGAGGTTATTATTTTATTGAAGAGAACTGGCACTGACAAGTTCAGCAATCCCCTTTGTTAGTTCTGACCTGGCTTAGGGGTTTTAAAATTCAAAACCCATCTTTGCTGGCATGACAACTTTATGTTGGAAAAAAAACTTCAGTGACTACAAATATCTTTTTAATCAAAATATCTTATTCTTTTCGACTTACACTTCAAAAGTTGCTTTTGAAACTTAAAGATCACTAATTGCATGATTTTAAGGAGATTAGATGTTAAAGAAGAGTCTTGAGTTCCCTTTTACAGCAAAATTACATGTCCATGTTTTCTACTTAACCATATACTTTTATGCAAATGCATGGTTTAGAAACAAATGTTCACTTCATTGCAATTTAACCAACAGAATTTTAAAGTAGTATATGCATTGAATTGAAATTTATACAAAATGAATTTGCTCATGTCTCAGGTAATGCAACATGATGCAGATTTTTGTTTGGATTTTTCTGAAATGACAAAAGGTAATTAAGACGTGTCGCAGACATTTCTCCACAGAAATCCTTTTCTTTCATATTTCTGTGTCTTCGGGAGCCAGAGGCCCCCGAAGAGAAGGTAAACAATTATTATCAGCTGCTGTGGAATGCAATAGGATTCACCTTGACTGGCTCATTTTCTATGTTTATAATTAAGGGCCAATCATCAGTGCAAGCCAGGGGACTGAGTCCCTGGACACAACTTTGTTGTGGATTCTTTTCTATCTATTCTTAGCTTAGCTAGCAGCTCTGCAAACCTCTCTCTATATTCTTTTTAGTATAATTATAATGTATTATATCATATATTAATAAATTCAGCCTTCTGATCAAGATACAAGATTCACCGTCTCTCTCTCACCAGCAGCGACCCACTCAGGCCGCTGTAATATCTGGTGACCCCTCGTGTCAGAGCAAAAATTAATCTGATAAGACCAGAGGAGCAAAATTGCTGCACTGGGTAAAAATCCTGTATGTGTAGCATTTGAGGGTTGCTTTGAAGTGACCTCAGAAAGTGAATTCAAGCTAGGAGCTGAAGAACCGAAGATCCTGATTTGGACAGAGTTCACAGCCAAGGCTGACCACAAAGAGAATCTTTCTTCTGGAAAACCATCAGGAAAGATGATGGAAAAGAGCAGCAGACCTGTGGAGCTGGCCAGAGCAAGCTGGACTCTTTCAAAAGGTACTGTTCACTTTTCTATCCCTTATGAACCAGCCCTTCGTAGCTTGTGGCTGTTTGTATGGCAGACCCATGCCTTGCCAGAAGAGATTCAATTCTCCCTTTCAGAGGAGAAAAAAATAGCCCTCTGGAAACATTGGTGCAGGGAAGACGGTTTCTTTTTGTCAAAAACAGATATCTATGAATTCTTTCGATGGGCAAAGCTTTTTGGGTTCTTTGCTGATGTCTTATATGCTTTAGATGCTTTTGTCTGGGAGTGCATGGACTCGATTATCCAGTGCGTCTACCTGGAGGGACGCGTGTTGCCTTCCATCTACCCAGCATTTATAAAGCTTTTCCCAGTCCTGAAGCGCAGAGCAGCTTGTTTTCAGTGGATCTCTAATTGTTATGGCCAAGCTCCGTTTCCACCACCTTTGGCAGAAGACGCGGTGGGGGAGGACATTTTTCTTCCCAGCCCCCCCTGCTTCACGGCGGGGGGGGCCAAAACTTCGCGGCGCGAAGAAGTTTTTTTTACTCTTGCTCCGGAGCATGCTCAGATGGAGCCTCCTCCTTCCCCCCCTTCTCTCTCTCCGGGGGGATGGGAGCGGCCGCTCAAGCCAGCGCCGGCCTCTCAGACTCCGCCTTCAGAAACGGGGGCGGCACCGGTCTCCGAGGTTTCCTCCACGGCCCTGCTAGAGCCGTCACTCCAGGAGATCCCGTCTCCGCCTCTCCAGGAGGTCCCGCCCGCGGTGGCACCGGTCTCCCTGCCCCCGCCAGAGCCTGTGTCGGAGAAGGCCGAAGAGACAGCACTTTCGTCGATTGACCTGTTGCTAAGCAACGGCGACGCTCCGCTGTCTCTTCCAGCTCCGCTGCTGCCGGTTTGCACTGCGACGGCGACTGCGACTGCGCCTCCACAGCAGACCCCAGAGTCAGCAGCAGAAAACGGAGTTGAGCCCGCGGGACCCTCGGAGCAGCCCGCGGCGGATCCCACGCTCAGCGCGATTCCCTCCCCAGTTTCGGCTCCCTCCCCGATGCTTCCACCGGACGTCCCAGCAGTATCTCCGGCAGGGGGTCTCTCCTTCCGTGGAGCGGGGGCTGCCCGCCAGCTCACTGTTGTGGCAGTCCAGCTGCCTGTTTTTAAGATCAGCATTCTCGGCGGTTTGGGGGGTGGTTTTTCGGGGATTGTCCCATGGAGGCCGCCGCCTCTCTTGTGTCCTAGTGGCATGGGGGGGCAGGTGCATCCAGAGAGTTCTGCCTCTGATCCCCAGCCCAGAGGGGATGGGGATGAAGCCAGGGGGCGGATGAGAGACAAACCCGATGTATTGCAGAGGGAGAGGGCACAGTTGGAGGAGACCATAGCTGGTTTGCTGTGGGAAACAAACATTCCCAGACCCGAGATGAAGATTCTCGGGGCAGCTTCTATTTCCCTGCTGCTGGCATGCCTCAGTGGTTTAGGGGAAAGGAAGCGTCTCACTACCCGTGCTGCCATTGTGCTGGCAGCAAGGCTCAGGCCCGTAGGAATGCAGAGCCTTCCTCATGGGTTTGGCCTGGGATGCTGGGCTCAGGAAATTCCTGGGCCGGGCCCGCTGCGAGGCCTCTTGATGTTTCTAGGGGTTCTGGTTTGTCCTACCGGTCCGGGTCCCCCTGTGTGAGCCAGTTTTGGGGTTCCTGGTCCAGTATGGGCCAGGGCCCCCAGGGCCTTTTCTTTCTCTGGCATTGCTTTGCTTGGCTGCTGCTTTTTGCTTTTCGATCAAAAAAAAAAAAAAAAAAAAAAAAAAAAAAAAAAAAAAAAAAAAAAAAAAAAAAAAAAATTAAAAATTAAATAAAAAAAGATTGAAAATAGGCGGGCAGCAGCTCTGAAGTGCTGAAGCACTGAAGGGCCAGAAAAGGACATTCTAAAAATTGTTCAAATTGTTTCAAATTGTTTAAAATTGTGTTATGCTGTTTCAGGACCAAAAAGGACTCTCAGATGTCCAAAAGAAACAACTTCAGCTGATGGACTGTTCCTGAAACTCAGCTGCATGGACTTGAATTCTCTTTGCATTGTTTCTTGCAATTTTCTTATACTGTAGGATTGTTTTAGTGAATTATTAGTATTCTATATTTTATAGGTGAAGGAATTTCCTGTTCATTCCACATCAGCATTTTTCTTTTATTTTTATACAATTTAGAAAGGTGAGATGTCGCAGACATTTCTCCACAGAAATCCTTTTCTTTCATATTTCTGTGTCTTCGGGAGCCAGAGGCCCCCGAAGAGAAGGTAAACAATTATTATCAGCTGCTGTGGAATGCAATAGGATTCACCTTGATTGGCTCATTTTCTATGTTTATAATTAAGGGCCAATCATCAGTGCAAGCCAGGGGACTGAGTCCCTGGACACAACTTTGTTGTGGATTCTTTTCTATCTATTCTTAGCTTAGCTAGCAGCTCTGCAAACCTCTCTCTATATTCTTTTTAGTATAATTATAATGTATTATATCATATATTAATAAATTCAGCCTTCTGATCAAGATACAAGATTCACCGTCTCTCTCTCACCAGCAGCGACCCACTCAGGCCGCTGTAATAAAGACGTTTAGATTTTTTTCCTTGAATGAAAATTATCAACAGAATTAGCTTAGTGTGGAGGTCTGGTTGACAAAGATTTGTGTGCTTACTTATTTTTTATTCATTATTTGTTAACTGAAAAATCTCTGGCAGTATGCTACAAGCATAGCATTACTTTGGGTGTAATTGTTGGTATTTTTAACTCTTCACACTGATGTTGCACAGCACCCCATAAATGCTTCCATAATTTTCATTTTTGATGAAGTGTTCACCAGTTGCAGCTTGACCTGGGACAATAGAACATCTTCTTAAATGTACTCCGCAACTCTGGGCTTCGGAATGCAAAAATCATAGGGTTGATGATGGCATTGCACATGATGAGTGTCCCATTCACATGGAAAATGGACATGTAGCAGGCACAGTAAGGGTTGTGTGGGCAAAACCTTGCTAAGAGGATGTGAAGAACAAAGGGGGCCCAACAGCAAAGGAAAACTCCAAGGAAAATAGTCAGCGTGATGGCGCCTTTCATGTTAGTTCTGTGATGGATGGTGCTGCTGGGCAGTGACGCGATCTTTTTGGCGTGAGAACGAGCCAGGAGGAACATGTGGATGTAGAGGCAGAGTATGAAAAACATCATCAAAGGGAAGAGGATGGTGAAGGGAATGACTGTGGCTGCTTCATAGGAGAAGAGCGCGATGGCAACGCTGCTGGCGGCACAGAACGCCCAGATGATGGCCAGGATAACCAAGGCCCTCCTCAGTGTCATGATATTGTGGTACCGCAGAGCGTAGAAGATAGTGATGTACCTGTCTGCTGCTATGGCCAGCAGGCTGAAAATAGACCCCAGCAGAGACAGAATGAACATGGAGTCCATGGCATCATCCAGTTTTTTCTCGAAGTCTCCGTGACGTGTCAGGTATCCCATTTTGCACAAGATGATAAAGATGTTCTCCAGAGTTTTGTACAAGCTACCTAACATGTCTGAAATGGCTAAACTGCAAATGAAGAAGTACATGGGCAAGTGTAAATTCTTATTTCTCACAACAGCAATGAGGATAAGTAGATTTTCCAGTATCCCAGCAGCAGCAACAGTGAAAAAGACTTCCTCTGGCACCACAACCTGGGTGCAGTCAGTGATATTTAATGAAAAATTGCTTATGTTTTCAAGGGATGGAATGCTTGTCTGCCCTGGGTGTTTGATTAAGTTGTAAGGTCTCTCAGTGCTCATTCTTCTGGTCATGGAAAGAGTCTAGGTTGCTTCTTTTTCAGGTTTGGCTTTATTGTGAGGCTGACCTGTCAATCAGACCATTCTTCTTTTGATCAAGGCTCTGTACTTCATCTGGAGCAATTTTAAGACTTAACTGAAATGTCTGGAATTTCTCCTACAATAAGACATGTAGAAACATAAATATCAGGAAGAAATTGACCACACATATGAGGCAAAAATAGATATTTGAAATATCATGAATTGCAGTTTAAAGCACATCTATAATCATCATAGAGAAAAAAAAAGATTAAATAGGAGCTGTTCAAGGCTTCATTAAACCTTAAAGAGAATCAAAGTGTAAATTCTCTTTTAGCTTCAAAGTGATTTTAAAAAATGTGTGTAATTTTCTTTACTAATGTGCATCCCACATTTACTGAAACTAACCTTACAGACTTGAAGAGTTTGGCAATCTTTACTGGCCCAGCTGTTTGCTTTGAGAAAGCCTGGCAGTTCTCACAAGATTTTCAGCATTATTAGACACAAATAAAACTAATGCCACGATAACTCTTGTCATACAATAACATTACATTATTGTAATAACATAACAATAACATTTACCTTCATACTGTTGATGGTGTAGTGAAATGCCCTCAATTTAAATGTGAACATTAGAAAATACTGATGGATTTAGAGGCATATTAGATGTTAGTGAAAGGCTTCCTTTTAATTTAGATTGAAACTGTCTTTTGATTCCATGAAAGTATTTCTAAGATCTGAAGTACAACTTTTTCTTGTCTGTATTTTACAACTATCTAAAACCCCAAATATTATTTCAGCATTGGGATGATGTTTTCCTTTTCCCATAATGATCCTAATCTAAACTACATCCAAGCATATAGGAATCTTTCCAAAAGAATGGACTTTTTACTCTTTACATTAATGTATAAATTGATATGATATTAATTTAGCTTGGATATGACCCATAAATGATAAGAGAGAATTTTTCTTCTTGTCATAGTCAATTTGGGAAATACAGATGCAATTTTGGTATTTAGAAAGTCTCCTTTTTACAGATAATATTTTCACTGAAAGGGTTGTCAAGCACTGGAACAGGCTGTCCATTGAGTCACCATCTCATGAGGTATTTAAATGAGGTATGGATGTGACCCTTAAGGACATTGTTTAGTGGTGGACTTGGCAGTGCTGGGTTAATGGCTGGACTGAATAATCTTAAAGGTGTTTTCTAGTCTAAATGAGTCTAAAGTTTCATGATTCCACCTCTGTTTTTAAGTTTAAACCAGCTTTCTTTGACACTTTCATATCAGTAAATCTTGAAATTTCTTTGGACATTTGTTCATAATCAGGGTTGCTGAATATTATAATACACAGTTACTGTTTCAAAGGGAGAAGTTAAAAGTTTCATTTATTTTGTATACAAACAAGGCTTGGAGCACCAGCCATCACAAATTTGATGAAACTAGAAGCATTCAGAAGAGTACCCATACATATCTGAAAACACGGGCTGAATGAACTGTATTGCACTGCAGCATGTGTAGACATTCCCAAAGATAATTAGGCTGGCATCTGTCAGTATGTGATGGAGGAGTTACTAACAAGAATGAGAAACTTGACAATGTCTTTGTAATGATATATTTTTCCTATTCTCACCTGGAGCTACTGTCACAGTTAAGTTTAATGATTTCTAATCTAGCACTCTGTTACCAATTTTCACTCTTTATAGGAAGTCAGCACAGACACTTCAGACAAAACTTCATTTCAATAGGATTTAAACAGGAGAATCAGCTAGCAACATTTATTAAGTTGCTATTTTCTCAAAACTGTATTTCAAGAATGCTTCTTTGCTGATATAGTCATATTGCTGAAATAATCTACCAGAAAAACATGAAGTTTCCTTCGCTGAAAAGATATAATATTATGAATTGCATGGTATATTACATCTGATGCTTATAATTTTACAGTAATTTTGTTTTAAACTAAGAGCAGAGAATTTATAAGAGCTTTGCTGGATTTACAATAAACTGAATAATTACATCACTTAATGTTGTTTTCCAGCAATCAATAGAAAGCCAAAAAAAGATGATCTTGTTTCAGAGATTCTCATTTCAGCATGTATACATGGCTACTGCACAGTATTCTATTAGGGTTCCATCAAAGATCTTGTCCATTATCTCCTTTTCTGATGCTTCAGCATGGTGCACAGTCATATTTCAATCTCAGATATCCCAGACAGAAATATCTGTGTATTCAGTGTTTAACATGGGTCATCAGTGCTTGATCTCTGCACAATGGGCATTATATCATACATCTGCAGTAAGTGCCACAGTTACAGGACTGTTTTCACTGCTACTGATCTCCCAGGTAGGGTGCATTGAGTAGTTTAGTGGTTCTAAGGAACAGGCAGACTACACATGGGAGGTAAAGCTGTTGTGAACATGGTGAGTAATATCAGTGGTACTCTCAGAAAAATGACTCTGGGCCCCAGCACCAAGAAGCCCAGGGTGAAGAAGGACCACTAGGACTCCACTGAATCCACAGGTAGTGACTGTCTTCTGCTTGATCTCTCTCTCTCTTCCCTCCTTGCCCTTTTGTATTTCTTTTTATCTCTCTACCTCACACATGCTGTTAAATAAAACCCACACTATTACTTTGTCATGTGGTCTTGTCTTCACCTTCACTCAGGCAGAGGCTTCTTTCAATAATTGGATTTTAACAGTGTCTTAAAAGGTAATGGGAAAAGAAGACACTTAGGAGCTTGGGTGCATATTTCTACTGTCTACAGAAATTAGAGCTGAGGTCCTTTCACACAAGTATAAAAGGTGAAAAAAAATGCTCTGGTATTAACACTTGTGTGTTAATACAAAGAGTGTTTGGATGCAACAGATTTTCTCTCCCCTGTCAGTACCTTGACAGTTTGCTTTGTACTGTCCAGATGAAGGGTCCATGACACTCACTCTCTGAAATATCTCAGATTTATCTTTTGCAGGTACCTGCAAAGTCAACCTTTCCCAGCTAGTGCTTACATTTCAGAATTATTAAAAATAGGACATTACAATTTTAAAATGAAAAATACCATATAGGACAATTCTGGTTTTCCTGGCAATCAACAGCTGAATCATTTGGATTTTACCTTTTTTGAGGTCATTCATGGTGTAAGAATAAATCTGCCTGACTGTAGCAAGAAATGTAAAACTGTCAAAAAGCAATAAATGACAATGAAAAACTTAAAAGCTGAAACACATTTACATATCTAGCTATATAACAAAATCAGCAAAGAATTCAACCCATTCTTGTTTAAATTAGATCCTGGATGGAGAAATCAACAGCTCAGTAACACTGGATATTCAGAAACATTATTTATCTATCAGGATGCAGTCCCGTGACCTGGTATAATGGGCCATGAACTGATGGCAATACTAAAGTTACAAAACATGTATATATTTGTAGTACTGTCATTCATCAATTTGTATTTGTTTGGTAGCTATCTAAAGGAAGATGAAGCAGAAGACTGGGAGAATGGAAGCCAGGACCAGAAACTATATTGAGAATATTGTACAAACTTAGGAAACAAGTCAAAATCAGATTACCTGACAATGAATGGTAATCACCACGGTTATGGTGTGGCTCCTTATGATGCTCTTGTTGCTTGAAAAGCCTGTATCATGGTTTGACGCTGGCACAATGCCAGTGCCCCCATGAAAATACCTTCCAAACATTCCTCCTCCCCTCAACCAAGTTCCCAATGCATCACAGTAAGACAAAACCTTAAACTCCCAATTCAGTTGCCATCTCTCTGATCACCAACTCTCAGTCCATCACCACCCTTCAGATAATCAATCCTCAATTCATCAAGAGCAGAGGAGTCCCTCTTGTGCCATAGGCTTCCCCAGGAAACACTGTTGGAACCTCGTGTGTTTCCATGTCACTTGTGGCACTGCCCAGAGAACATTTGCCATCGTGACATTGTCCTTCCATATCCAGGGCTCTCACAACTGCACATGGACCAGAGCTGCTTCTGGGGTTTTCCTTTTAAGGGTGCTTTGTCCTGTTCCAAAAAGAGCACAGTCACTCACCTTCAGGAAAACTGTCCCCCCCAGATTTCACCCCCTGGGGCCGAGGGGTACCAACACTGAACCCTCTTGGCTCTGAGCCATTGCCTCCCCCTGGATGCAGTCTCTCTGTCACAGGAAGAAAACGGGTCTGTCCATGGCTATATAAGAAAAGTCCAGCCAAAGGCCACTCCATCATCTCCTGCCACCTAGAATTCTTTTCAACTTCTCTCAGACATCTTTCACTTGCACAAACTTGCATCACACTTGCCCATTTCCTGCCATTCATCCCTATCTCTCTTCCCATTCAGCTCCAGGAGGATCAGCATTTGTGAGGTTTCCATCATGCAAGAAAAGGGTTAAAAATCTCAGGCTCTGCCTGTCCAGAACTCCCACAATTGCCCTGCTGGGCACCTTCTCACTGCAACCCCCCTTCTCCTTCTCAGCCAGCCTCTATCAAATTTCAAGGTGACACAGGCACAGACACCAGCACACTCTCTCTCTCTCTCTCTCTGTCTCCTGGGGGCTGGCTGCTCAATGTCTCTTGGTACTCCTCCACCCTTCATCCTCTTCCATCCTCAGGGTCCAGGCCCACCTCACCCAGCCGCAGCAGCTGGGCAGGGGAGAGCTCTGAGCTCTTTCACCACCAGAACCCAAGAGAAGTTTTCCTGGGAGTTCTCAGAGGCGTATCCACGTCCCCAGTGGCCACACCAGGTGCCAATATTCAAATCTGAACACCTATTGGTTTGACCACAGCATCCCAAAAAACTCACTTCTCAAACCACGACAGCCTGTTTGCACTGGTATGTAATACACAGCTAAAAGCCAGCCCCAGTTCTTCAGCTTGTGGCAAGGCAGAGAATACCCTTGAAGATGCTGGGAACTCCCAGTGCTCCAGAGCATTAGCCTTGGGCACAAACCATAACTCTCTCCCGTGTGTCTTGTGCCCACTGATAACTAAAATACAAATTTCTCTGCAGTAGAAATACAATGACTTAGCATCTGAAAGGTCTGGGAATAATGGGTCTGGTCTTGACTTTTTTTTTAATTGGATGAAAACTTAATTCACTGAATAAATAAATAACACCTTTCCCTTGGTGCCAAAATACTAAATAAACTGGCCAGGTCAGCTGCAATAGCAATAAAAGTAATTTCAGCTGTGAACTATAATGAGAAGATACGGTTAAAAAATTATATACCTTAATTCTGTATAATTTCCCAGGGGCTTTTTTTTTGCATCTATTATTGTTTTAATAGCAAACCATACTTCCTTTTATCATAGAGACCCCAAGATGTATTTGCTCTCTAAATAGCTGTAAGTAAATAAAACCTGAAAGGGTCCTGAGTAGTTTCTTCAGCTTAGGACTGCACAAAACAGCTGTGATAACAAGCCAATTATATAGAGCCAATGATTTATTTCAGAACCATGAAATGTATGAATTCCTGGTTCTATATATCTAATTTTTTTTGGGAAAAAAAGTAATTTGGAAGGAATGCAACAGAATAAGGGAATTGTGTATCAGACATAGTGTAAGTAGTGTATTTCACAACCCACTCAGTATATAAATAGGTGCTCATTTGTCTCTTGAAATGCCATAACCTTCCCTCAGTTCTCCAAAGTCTCCAATGTACTAGCACTTGTTTCTATGCCTTTATCTCTAGCTAGCTCCAAAGGTTTTTCACTGGGACACCAGGTAATCTGTTCAGGTTTGTTCCCCTTGCCTGGTGCAGCTTAGAATGACCTCCTTTGTCTGAAAATGCCAGCCAAAGTCCCACAGACAGGAGCAATGTATTTTTTCAGTCACTCGTGTTTAAGCTGTTGCAATTTTGTATCAAGATACATTTGACAAAAAACTAGTGACAAATACCTTTTCCCTAGTTTCTAGCTTTTCTGGGAGTACCAAGCATTTAAGAAGGAAACAAGCCACTCAAAAACATGGATGTGGAGGCTTTAGCTTTTAAAGCTGTAAAACAAGAAAATGCAACATTTTTTCTCTTTTTTTTGGGCTTTAGTAAGTAGGCAATGGCTTTCATGGGCACAAGAGGGGCTGGACTTGTTATAGGCAGGTGAGTTATCAGGACAGGATGATCCCTACGTGAGCTAATGGGAATTTCTTTTTGTCTGCCAGCCTGGCTTAACCCTGAACAAGCAAGTTAGTGAAAGAACACATCTAGCCTGATCCTGCCTTACCCTGCACATAGTATGGTTCTTTACAGTCATTAGAAGTAATCGTGTCAGAGGAATTACTCTAAAAAATACAGACTCCTAAAGGCCCTGTCAGCTTCTCTATTTCCTGTAGCTTTTCTGTCTGTCTCAAAGTATAGAAAATATCTCGCTCACTTCTAGGTTGACCATGCTTACGGTACCTCAGCATGGCCTGTACAAAAGAATCCCAAAAAGAAACCTGCCTGCTTGAGGAACAGTAGCAGATCATAAGTGAAACATCCTCAGCTGTAATTGTTAAACTCTTGAAGAAAATAGTTTCCTCAAATGACCTTGATTTTAAATCTTTCACCATTTATTAAACAGAGCCAAATGGTGCAGAAAGCATCCAAGCAAGTTGCTAAAATTTAGTGGCAGCACAGTTCTTTGATATTGTTCCTTTATAGGGAATCCTTCTGAAAGCATTGGTATCTCCCATCAGTAACTGGGATGGTAAAAGGGTGCATATCTGATAACCTTCTTTCCTGTAAAACTAAGAAAGTCTATATTTTAAATTAGGCATTATATGTTCAAAATTTTGTTCAGCAAACGCTGAACAAAACAGTGGCTGTGATCGCAAAAGAGTGATGGCATTAATTTCCATCCGTCAGAAATCAGATTTTTTCACTTCTCAATGGGAAACATTTCAGTTGCTGACATTGAGGTAGAACAGAAAGATCTCTCTCCAGGGAAGAAAACATGAGTTTCTCTTTCTGCTTACTGCTGTAGGTACAGCTAGGAAAAAGTACCACGTGGTCACATTTCATTGTTCTCTTGCTAGAATTTGTATCTTCTCATCAAAGTAAACATATTTCTTATGAAAAACCAATTGATACCAGAATAGAGTACTGGCAGCTTTGATAGAATAATTTTCCTTTAAAGTATTTTTATCCTGTTTTCTTTTATTTTTTAAAATTACAGTGTAGGTTAAATAATGTCAAATAAGGGTATGTGAAAACAGTGATGAAAATTGGAGATGCTAAGACACCTGGATCTTCATCACACAATCTTTTGAAATTTTATTAACAATTGCAATTAGTATCCACTCTATATCAGGTAATTTATTCTTTTGCTTTGATCTCCCTCTAGTGTTCAAGAAAATAGTGTCAGCCAGGTATTAATGACTGATCAGAGCTATTCTAATTCTTCACTTGCGTGGACATTACGTAACATTGTGTTTCCTAATCTCGAGTTCATGAACTATTATCAGGCCTAGATAAACTTTTTTTTTTTGTGCAAGGGTGTTCACTGCCATGGGTCTCAGTGATTTATTGCACCAGGATAGTGAGTGTATGTCCCATATGATTTCAATGTTGCTACTTTCTTAGAAAAAACTTCACATTGATTGAGATGGCACTTTTTGAAGAAAAGCAAGGAAGCAAAAAAGGGAAGTGTGTATGTTTACAAGTTAAATACATTGAAAAATATTGTTGTATCTAAAGCTGTGCATATACCAATTGGGTTAACTACTACCAAAATTTCACTCACATAATTACAACTGTGGCTTCCTTTTAAAAATACTTTCCAGAGTGAAATTAAGGTACAAATCATAATTGCTGAAATTTTAAATGTATGACACGTGTGCATATGTTGAAGAGACTTCTTTTTTCCTGCTTTTGAAAACTGTATAAAAACATTTTCTGACCAAATCATAATCTGAACGGACTGGAGATCTTGCAAAGATTACAGCTGAAAAAAATTTGAATGTTTGGTTTACTTCTTATGGGTAATTCTTTTTTCCTTAGGATCAGCACCAAGGTAACACAATTATGTGTTTGTTTTATGAATAAGGAAAAATCAGGAAAGATTTTCTTATTCATATTTGAGTTTAGGTATATTCACTATGCAATGATTTTGTTGCAAAAAAAAAAGTAATAAGGCATCTAAGCTATGCAGAAACAAACTGATCAGGACGACTTCTCTCCCTGTCATGTGAGTGTAGCTTCATGCAAGACGTGCATAGCTCTGGGTGTTTCAGCAAAGATACTGGAAGCAGGTAAAGTAAAAAGGATTAAAAAGGATGGACTGAGTTCTTAATATCCTTAACAAAATAAATCTTTGCAGTAGCAGAGAGGAAAAAGGAATTATTTAGGATACTTATGAATGAAATGGCAAGAACCATTAAAAAGGCAGAGAGAAAAAAAATTAAATCTGAAAATCCTGAAAATCTAGGAAACATTTTCTAATTGATGAAGTCCTTGTGGCAGGATCATTTTTCACATACAATTTCTGAGTCTGTAAGCTATGCTGTTAGCTGAGGTGCCTGGAACTAAAAAAAGATGCATAAAATGTTGGAGGTTTTGTAAAGACTCTTGTTTTGTAACAAGGTATAAACACAGAATGTTAACAGATTCATTAGTGCGCTTTATTTCACAAAGTCTTTAGTGAAATAATCTTCTTCATACCAAGTGTGTGGACAATTTATTGAAAATGAGTAACCTGTAGAGATTAAAGCTAGGACCTGTACAAAATCAAGGACTGTAAATATATTAATGCACTTCTCACTGGTGTTCTGCTTCCTTTTTCAGTAGTTACACTTTGGAGCAACCTTCCCACCAGTGTAGACAACATGCTGTGCCCTGGGGAGGGGGAACTTCTGCAATTCATTTACTACACAGCTATCAGGGAAGGGAGTCAAATTGCAGTGGAGGTTTCCCCTGTCTTTACTGCTGGACAGTACATGGGATCATGAGAGTTTTTTTTCTGAAATATGTGGAGCCTCATTCTCTGCAAAGCTTCTGTTGCTTTGCAAAGTTGAGATACATGAAGAAATACAGCTATTGTGATATACTAAGAAATAGAATTATTAATCAGTTGTAATTTTTACAATGCAAGCTACCTAAAGAAAAAAGCCACAAAAGACCAAACCAAACCAAGCTTGCTCTGCCTGATGCAGGTAATTGCTTTGGAAGTGGTGTACTTATAAACTTTGGTCACATCCTTCACCCTCAGATCATTTTGATGTCATTGGAGACACTTGGTGCCAAGCTACAGTGATCAGTGCCTACTAAATATGTTTCTTTATTAAGATTATAGTAGAAAAATGCATGTTTCTTTGAAACAATAGTTATTGTGCCCCAGACTTTGTAGCTGGCTTTTATGACACTATTCTTTCCTATTTGCTTCCAGAATAAATTAATTTTAAGCCTATAAAACTGCAAAGTTTTACAAAGAATGAAAAATTATATTGGATTTGAACACAGGGTGAATCGTTCTTTGGGATCGTTGTAAAATCAATCAAGAGGCCTTCAAGTGACATTTCTGGAGGCCATTGCTCTGTTTTTACACTTTCCACTAAATCACTGTTTGCCATTAATAATGCCCCACAAAAATGTTACCAACAAGCATTAAGGAAATTTTCTTTACAAAAAAGCATTTACCATTTAATTAAAAGGAACTCCTGTGTTTCTGCTCTAAAGAAAGAAGCGCCCCTAGCTACTCTTTTAGGAGCCAGCCATCTTTTTCTCTGGCTGTGCTTTCTCCAATAGTTGCAAACAAAATAATAGTCAAGGTAGATGGTATCATTAGAATAATATTTAATATTTTTAAATGACAGAAAACAAGGGTGTGGATTTATAGCATATAGCCTGTTGTTTAAATGCATTATCTTATGGTATGTATTAGCTATCTATTTTGAAACAAAAACATGAATCAAAAATACAGGAGCTTCTTTCCTGAGAGCTACTTCAAAGTGCCATCGTGCTTTTTGTCTTGCCACTGAATGAATATTTTTACATCCATTTATACTAAAAAGTAATGTAACGTAGTGAAAAGACAATGATTAAAAAGATTAATTCAATAGATAGTTATTTTCTCTGGGAAGCTTGTAGAAAGGGGGCAGGGTGAAAAAAATATCTCTTTTAGATTTGTCTTTTCAGAGCCATCTTTGTTCCTTATGCCTGGGAGGGAGAATGAGTAGGAAAAAGTGTGAAAGGACTCATATCTAAATTCTCTAAGACTGTAAAAATCTACTTGCATTTGGAGTAGCGGCCACATAAAGCTTTAGTCTGATCACATCTTGGCATTCAGTGCTGCTGTGGGTTCTGCTATGGGTGGAATTAAACAAAATCTCATTGCAAAAGGTGTGCTGTCATCCAAAGCCACCTCTGGAGAGGTGTGGGAGATTTATGCAGATACCTAAGATTAGGTAATTTTAGCCTGTTTTTCTCATGCACATTCCATGAATGTGGAACTCCTATGGCAATGACACTTTGGCAGAACAGGTATTTCCACTTCTACACAGGTATAACAGAATTAAAGGTACATATAGGGGATGTGGATGTGTGTGCATGTGGTGAAATTTGCCTTCTGCTTCTGGTCTTAAATAGTTAACAGGGAAAGTCAAAGGATAAATAATAGTTCTGGTTCTCTACAACAACGAGTTTTAAGCAGAGACATTTTTCTGCCCTCATTTGTGCTAAACTGCTTGAAGGCAGAGACTGCTGCTGTTCTCTGCCTTCCTCTCTTGTGTGCTGCTGATTGACACAGGATTAAGCATCTAAAAGTATTGGCAATTAGAGTGCAGCAAACCACACAGTCGTCTGAGAAATCTGTACCTGTCAGGTACATCGGTGGAATTATTCAATACTTGCACTTGAGCAAGTGAGAACAGAATTTGGTCTCCCTGAATAGAGTGAATACAACAAAGCCATACCTGGCAGGTGTAGCCCTCCTCAGATAATTCCCAGTCCAGACTCAGAAGACCACTCATTGATGACCAGCTAGAAAGTCTCTGAGGGATGTGTGGCCTCTGGCTGACACAGTGAAAAAACCCAAAACAGTTGAAGCAGGCAAAACAGTAAACAAAAGATAAACATTCCAATAGAAGTTTTCCTACTCTATAACTTAACTTCTTCCATTGGTAAAGAGGATAATCTTACTCAGTCTTCATACAAGAGGCATAAAACCCTTGCCAAAATTTTGCTTTAAAGAAGAATGACTGGAAGATGAAAGATTTCAGGGAACATTAGGATATATGGCACTTCATTCCACAATAACACTGCATATTTCTAATTTCTCCAAGGAGGCCCAATGACATTAGATATATTTTGTAAACCTCCACTTACCTGATAAAGAAACCACTTGTGAGTCAGTTTGCTGGTAGTTCTGGGAGCAAGATTATTTATAAAGGAAATGAAGCCAACACAGCCTTTGCGTAAGGGAAAGACTGGAACATCTAAATCAAAGAGGACGACAGTTGTTTCATTGGCACAACCTTGAATTAGAATCTCTTTAAAATAAATCATCCACTGTCTCTTGAAATATTTATGGGAAAAAAAGAAAAAGCAAAAACTGCCCAGTCAAAGGGAAAATATTCTGTTTCAGATGGATTTTCTTGTCAGCTACCCCTCTTTATAACCTCCCTTCCTAATATTTGGAAGGAGGAGTGTGTAAATCACAACAAGACCATGGGCTATATTATAAATAGTAGTTAAACACTCAGATAAATGGTTGAGATGGTGTAAGATGTTTATTGCCATCAAGATGTCACTGTCTTTGTTTTCAAACTGTCATCTCTACTAAAGACACATCTGGTAGCTGAACTGAAAAGTTAACATGGTAGAGAGAACTCAGCAGCACTAAAATCCAACTGTACTAGTCTGAATAAATACGAGTGATCATCATGGAGATACATAATTTAGGTTGTGACGGTTAAAAAAATGTACTGAGCTTTAACAAAATTCCATGAAGATGTGGTTGGCCCTATTACTGAAACAAATGGGAAGGAATAGCATAAGTGAGCTACCCGAGGGAAAGACTTCACATTTGGATCTATTAAGTAGCAATTAAATTTCAATGCCCAAAAGCAGAATTATATTCTTAGCAGCATAAACCAAGTAATTTTTTTGCTTCCAGGCTACCTAAGGAATTCAGGCTCAAGAAATGAGGCTTTAATTCCTCTCTGTGCAGCAGAGCTGGTAAAAACATAAACTCCCAGCAATTAGCAGTTTGACAGCTTCAGTGAGAGTCATTTGGATCCCTGGAACATAACGACTGGTGGAGAAAAAGCTTAGTAACACATGCAAAGGGAGGGGACCTGAAAAAAATAAAAACCTTCAAAAGAGGAAGGTATATCCATCATCTGAGTGTCCTTCAAATTTTCAAGGAGAAAAAAATGTGTCTCACTCTTACTCTTCATCCTCAGTTTTACACAGGTTTGCTTTTAACTTCCTTTTCTTTAGACCAGTTGAACCTGCTGAGTGCCATTATGATCCACAGAAATAATTAAATAGAATAAAGAAGACAGCTGGTGTCACAGGAGTGTAGAACATTTGTTTACTTTTTTTTTACCTGCATTGTGCAGCATTTGAATAACCTGCTTCAAATATAGCTGGTTATGGTCCTTGCAGGCGCAAGCTTCAGGAGTACTCATTCTTTATATTGTCAGGCAGAACTCATCCTATGAACTCAGGTTCTTTGCACTGCTTTGTGCACAAAGACACTCATTAAGTGCCTCAAAAGTTGTGAAGGCCTTCACTCTTTGTGCTGTGAATTTCTGCTCTACCCTAAGAGTGCAATACACAGCCTAGCAATATACTGTATGCACAAAAAATTTTGTACCGTAAGCTGTGATAAATAGTTAATAAGGAAAAGTCCATAGATTCAGGCTTGCATTGTAATTTGGTTACAGAGAAAATAAACACACTGGAGCCACAGAGAGTGCTTCATTCAGCTTTGGGCAACAAGTAAGTTTGGAAGAAGTCTGAATTGAGAATGAAATGTAGAGTCAGAACTCAAAATAATGATGTTTAGACAGCGAAGCTGTGGATGCCCCATCATTTGAAGTGTTCAAGGCCAGGCTGGATGGAGCTCTGAGCAATCTTGTCTAGTGGAAGGTGTCCTTGCCCATGGCAGTGGGGTCAGAACTAAATGGTCTTTAAGGTCCCTTCCAACCCAAACCATTCTGTGACTCTATGTAAAATAAAGACATCAGCTCAGCACTCCAGCATGTCCCTGCTAGCATTACAAACACAGGGACAATGTGAATGTCACTCCAACCAGCCCAACAAAGCTGGGACTGTAGATGTACGGGGGACAGCATCATGCCCTCGAGTTCCACCTGCAGCTCACAGAACTCTCAGCCTCCAGGATCACACTGAGTGCAAAGCTGGAGCAGCAGGAGAGCTTGGGATGCATTTCCTGTACTTCCAACCTGGCCACAGAGGCTCTCTGCTGCTCAGCAGAGGTGTCTGATGCTACGGGGAAATGCAAAGTGAATGCTTGAGCATGCACATTTGTGAGAAATAGGAAGGTTAGTATTTATCAGAGTTTTATTCTGAAAGGTGCTGTGGGCATTTAGAAAAGGGATCAGAGGTGAGAAATAAATTAAAATACCCTGAGACAAGTCATCTACCTAAGCATAAATCACTACAATTCTAGGCAAATCAGTTTTTATAATGTTTATTCTTGACTTTTCTGTTTGTTTTGTGAAGGGAAGGTATGTAAATAGGAAAGGATTTGTCAGGGAGAGGCCAAGAGTTACTTGAGTTTTTTTTAAACTATGTAATATTAAAAAAATGTGCAACAGTGAATTATAATGAAAAAGCAGCTAGAATTGCATGTCATAAATAAAAAAACGAATCCCTCTTATCACACTGCGTAAGATTTATTATTTCTATATATTGAGCCATTAAATCAGTAGATTATTTGAACTTGAAGGTTGAAAAATACAAAATAATTAGAGAATGACCTTATCACCTGAAAAACTTGTTACAATGATTTTTCCAGTTCAGTGCTTAAAAAAATATAACCAATTTAACACTCATATTGCATGTATTTTCATCTTACTGTGTTTCAATTCAAGAGAACACTCTGGGAAATAAACAGTATTTTCACAACATGTGAAGGGAGTAAGAGATATAGAAATTGTAGCAGAAAAGAGATCTAGAAATAGTCCAGGCTTTCAAGGAAGAGACAGGATTGGTTGTTGGTTAGGAGTGACCGAAAAATATGACCTCAGAAGGGTCAAGAAAAACACAAATACTCTTTCCACAGTACACACTTTTCCCCCCATCTAGTATGCAGGGAACACATCAATTGTAGTTTATTAGCTATATAAAATACTTGGCCAGATATCAGATTCTTTAGCCATGACCTTTAACAAAACAAGCAAGCATGGATTTAGCCTGCCATTTCATTCTTGCTACACAGTAGATCTGTTAGGCCAGGTTTTTATTCCAAGCAATTTTCAATATGCTGTGCCAACTTGGAGCTTTGCAGAAAAAGCAACTATTAGGCTAGTCTGTCATCGGAAAGCAAACAACGATCTTTTGGGTACAGATAGTTAGGGAAAACATTAGCAGGAGAGGAGGTTTTTCTTAAGCAGAAGACAGTCTAATTGTAAATTGGTAAATCAACAATATGTAAGTATTTGCAATTTTATTACTAGTAATCCAGTATTTGCACAGAGATGCCACCAAATAATTTTTCAGTGACTTGCAGTATGAAAGCAAAGCAAGTTTTGGGGAATTTCTGGAGGTACCCTGGCAATGAATTTGTCCCTGAGGCAATGCCATATGGTCAAGCAGAGCTCCAAGAAGGAAGGATTCTGCCAACTTTTTCAGATGTCTGCATGTTTTATCTTGCAAACTGAAATATAGCAAGTGATAAAAAATGGGATTAGAATGCCAGTAGAGATTTTTTGGATGAATCTGGGCTTTTTTGATCAATTTTTATTAGAGGAATTGTCTATGAAATTTTGTTAAATCCTACAACATAGTCAAGGAGTATATTAAAAACACTACATGTGGGAGTTGTGTGGTCTACTAAATGTTAACATTTACTTATTTATAAATAATTGGATTTGCTATTTTTGTATTGTGCTGTTGCAAGTGTTCTAGGTATAATAATAATGTTGCTATTCAATATAAAAAATTAGTTAGGTTTTAAAAGGAAAAGCTGGTATTGCTTTTGCCCTGGGAGATAATTTTCACATACATAGTGTAGTGCTCAAGTTCTACTCAAATACTGGTATTCAAGGTGATCAAAACATTTTCCATTCAGTCAATAGTATGTCAGGAGAATTTAGTAATCTTATTAAAAACTACATTAATTTCTTCAAAAGTCTGAATAAGAACAGCTCAGAGGAATATATGTTTTTTTAAGTTTTTGGTTTTAAATTTTTTTAAAGTTTTTGTTTCCTAATTAGTTTGTTTTCCTTGTGTTTCCTCTTTATGGAGCTTTTGGAGGATATTCTAACCATAGAAAACCTAGAGGAGACATTTGTTAATTTGATTATCCATGATCAAAATTAGTATTTAATTCTTTTCATTTTTAAAAAACAAATATTGTGACTCTTCTCAATTTATAAATTTATTTCTATGAAAAACTTTATTTTTGTGATTATCTCCAATTTATTTAAACTCCTGAATTTTTGTTTTTTGCTTTTTCTTACTAATTTTGCTTTTTCAGTACTAGCACCAAAATAATGTTAATTATTTATTAATGTTAATTTCTCCTAATGTAGTTTTCAGTGAAAGCTATTTTAATTAATACAGTTGACTTCAAGAAATAAACATGTCCTTAATGTAATGAAAATTACATTTGTACAGCATGTATCTGTAGATTTGGGTCATTATACTTGTTAAAAATGGATCTGTAACTATGGCAAAAAACTTAAAAGTTTTATATGAACTTATAAGCAATAAAGCCTTCAGGACAGATATAAATTAACTATTTTTGGGAAGCTCTAGTCTTTTAACATTCAGGAGGAGTCAATACCTCAGAAGGGAAGCATCCAGAACTTTGCATTTTCTTCTTCCAGAACCTCCAAGATCTCCAGGGCAGGAGATCTTCCCTCTTGTCCTTCCAGCCTGGTTTATGACAAGAATTGCTAATGGACTTTTGGGGACAGATGGCTGGAGAAAACATTAGCAGGAGAAGAGGTTTTTCTTAAGCAGAGGACACTCTGCCCAGTGTGACACACATCAGGCAGCTTTGGATCTGAAGTTCAGGTCCCTTGGGATGATTTACTTCTCTTACCATTCCCTGTCTGATGAGGAAGATGTTTTATTGCCTAATTGCAAAATATGCATCATCTTGAGAACAGCAAAATGAAGTTTCTTGTAAAACAATAATCTCTTGACTGGGGTTTCTAGTAACCTGTTAACCAGCAGATATTCAATGCTTAGTTAGTGCAGTTCATTTTTTAAAAAAAACTCATAAACATCTGAAGAATTTGCAAAGCAAAATAAATAAAATGCGACATAAGAAGTTTTTTTAATTTGAAATTTAATACTATATTTGACTTTTTATTTCTCCTTTAGAAAGAATATCTGAAGAAATCTGAATTTCTAAATAAAGTTTTATACATTTGTGTTTTCTCTCTAGGTAGGTGAAGAAACATGAAAGCATTTTATGTTAAATAAAGTTAACAATACAAATATGGAAAGGATTAAGTGAAATGACAGGGATAAATATTATCAAGAATATTCTATGTATTCTACAAATGGTATTCTACAATTTCGGACAAGTAAAATAATTTGTCCATTTATTGAAATCTCTGTCAGAAGATTCAGAGACTGAACACTTCAGTTGTTTTAGCTTTTTTTTTCTTATTTTGGTCTCAGAAACACCTTGAGCCCCAGGGCTCTCAGTGGGACTGTCTGAGGGCAAGGGCAGCAGTTTGTCTGTTTGTTCTGAGCAGGAGGGGGGAAAGTGCAATCCTTTGATAAAGCAGGTTGAAGATCTCCATTTATTTTCCTTGTTTCCTTTTGTGCAGAGGGCTTTTTGGCAGGCTGAAGGAGCATCCCTACAATTCTAGGATTGCAGGTGCAGTAAACTTGACCACCTCTACAACATTTTGTTCTATAAAGTTCTGATTTATCTCTATGTTTGAAACTTTGATAGTGGAGTTAAGGTGAGAGTGGAGTTAAGCTTGAGCGGGAGGAACAACTTTGGAGAAGCGAATAATGCAATTTAAAATATGACCTTCTCTTGTAGTGAATATGTGGGTGGAGGAGGGTTAACAGGAATGTCAAATACAGCTCGAGTTTTACAATTTTTATATCAAAAGGCAGACAGATGAAATTTCTGAAGTATGTTAATTTACCTTTTCTGATGACCATCACATATCACTACTTAATAAAAACAAATGCATTATCCAAATGAATTTTTAAAAACAATTTATCTGGGTAGCCTCTAAATGCATTTACAACTCTTGGTTCTCTTTTTTTTAGTTTGGACATTTTTGACATGTTATTTTTCTTATATTTAATTTCTAGCTTCATGAATCATGTAATTTTTACAAATACTGTTAGTGTACTTTCATATTCTGTTTAGTGTTAGGTGGTTACTGCCTGAAATAAATGCTTACAATTTTTGGCATGCAAAGAACAGAGATAATCAATACAACAGATTTGTCTATTGATTTTTCTCTTTTAGTTGATATTCAGCTTTTGTTTCAGTTTTTTGATGGAAATTGAAGAAAAAACCCTATTTCTGCAGGCAACTGGAGGTTTTTTCCCCTCTGACTATTAATTAATGCATAGCATGCTTTTATTGAATGCTTCATTTGTTTAGTGTGACAGAAAATCAACAAAGACTTGGATTTTGTTCTCAATCTAGTTTGTATCTTCCTGCCTATTATTCCCACTAAACACGTTTCCCCCAAACGGTGTTTGGTTATTTATCATGTATAATTGAAAAGCCTCTTATATCATTCATTTGTCATTCTCAGCCATGCATGAGTACTGAGACTTGGAGCAAAAAATTGAACGTGTTTTCATCGGAAAAATGAATTTTTTGTTCTTGTACTAATTTTCTCAAGTGGAGTTTAGGCTCAGTAGGAAAAAAAAAGTAGAAAAAGGGAGAGTCTCTGTTTTCCCCCCCTCCATTTAAAAAGTCTTATATGTTTTGTCAAGGGATTCACCTTACTCTCTTGTAGTGCCCTAACTAACAGGCACTCTTCTTTGATGTAATTTTGCTGTATTTTGTTACCCATGTGCGTGCTCCTATTTAAATACAAGATTGTCAAGGTTGAGTGAATATTTTTGTTTATGGTCTCTTGTCAGCCCTTGGAAATGCTGACATTTTTAAATGTAATTAAATTACATTTTAAATTACATAAATGTAATTTAATTACATTTTTAAATGTAATTAAAAAAAACAAAAAGAAAGCAAAAACTAGAAATGTGAGGATTCTTGACTTTTAATCTGTCTGTTACATAGAATGAGTTTTCAACACTAAGCCACTTACAGGTGGAAAATGGAAAAATTTCCTGGACCATTACTTGTGTTTAACTAAATATAAACTACAGTGCAGTGAGAATCCTGTAAAACAAAAAATCACTGCAATTGGTGAGGTCTCAAAGGATGTTTTTGGAACAAAACCACGACAGCCTGCACAATTCCTACTAGGTTGCCTGTTGGGCTCCAAGGCAGCTTGCAAGCAGAGTCAGAAAGAAAAGTGCTCTTACAGACCTGCCCTGAGATGTGCTCCAGTCAAACTCCAAATATGCTGAATCCTCACAGTGTTTCCAGAAACAATGACTCCCATGTGGAATTTATTTCTTCCCTCCCTGCAATCTTCCAGAAATTTCCATCAATCAGGAGGACAAATTCTGAAGACACCTTGCTTCACAGAACAATCTTTCACACCCATTCTCTAAGGGACAAGACCTAAAGACTTCCTGCACCCACAGCTGGGACAGTTCCTGATCAAAAAGAAATTGACTTTTTAATTTCTGCTACATTTTAATGGGCTTACCACTGATATGTAATAGAAGAAGAGAAGATGAAGTTTCTTGCTGTGTTTTTGCCCACCAAGTCAAGTAAATGGCCTAGAAGAGAGGCCAGGCTGTTCTCAGCATCCATCTCTTTCCCACCAATGGGCAGTGCAACTGAATCACCCTAAAGGAACACAAACAGCTGGGATTTTCTCTACAGTTCATTAATGGTGTTACAGTTTGTAGGCAATGTGATCACAGAATGTGCTTGTGAAATGGGTTTGCCATGGCCAGGGAAGTGTTGGTACCGATCAACGATGATCTTAAAGTTGCTGAATCAAACACTTAAAAAAAAAATCAGTTGAAAAAGTATTTTCACCATCAAGTTTATTACGTGAAATAGCTAAAATTGAAACAATTCTAAACACATTCAGGAAGCAGAAGAGTGAAAACACCTGTAACAATCACATTGAAGTAACACAGAATTCCTGTACTTTGCCATTCATGTTTGATCTTTGATGCTTTGTAACAAAAAGAGCTATCTCCTTCACCATTTTATTCAGAAAATGTTTTTCTTCTGCAAATTATGTGTGCTTTAACTTTCCATCTTGTCCCAGGGTTGCTGAAGAGCTGTACTGGCTCTCAGCAGAGCTCAAAATAGCTTGTTCTTTATTCAGAAAGACGGTGCATAATTACATTAAGCCTGAACAATTAACTAATTCAGAAACTGAAAAAATGAACAACAAGAACAGTGACAAAAATGTGTACAATTTGACACATCCAATGTATTGATTATGAAAATTATTTCAACTTAGAGTTATTATTAATGATTATTCTTCCATAATAATTTGCTTATGGACTACAAGGCTAAAGAGAGAAATGTCAAAATGTGACAATAAGGAACAGTGCATAATTAATCAAAATGTTATTTAAACCCAAACTTTGAATTAATTTTAATTATAATGATCATATTTTAGGATAATGACATGGCAAAAGAGAGAATGAGTGCGTTTTGCCATCCATGAGACAATTATGTTTCTGCAAATGCTTACGCTAAGTTAGAAATACGCCCGAGTGTAATTTTGGTACTGGAGTCTTGCTAAAAGCTGGAGCTGAAGGAGCTATTTTATTTCTTCACTAAGAGGAGTCTGCACCAGGTGAGGAAATACAAGATATTCACCAAGAAAGAGTTTGAAAAAAGAATTTGAATAGCTGGTCATTATGCTAAGAAAAGTGTCTTAAAAAATTATTCCTGTAAATTATGTCCATTTCTTTTTCCATTTATAAACCTGTCCACTTTTGTAAAGCAGCATTGCAAAGGGCATGATTTGGCATTCAAAACGTTGAACAAAAGCAAAAGTTTTCATAAGCTGTCTGTGCTTTATGGATTTTATGATAAAACTGTTGCATGTAAACTCCAAGGCATCACTGCTACTAAACTGAAAAACGGGGAGATAAGTACTGTCATAAATGCAGACTATCCACTATTGGATTAACAATTGGCCATCTATTGGTTTGACTATTTGGCACACAGTGCTACAAATAGGCATCACTTTCCAAATTGCCCTACTTGTCAAATATTTTACAAAATATGCAATATCTAGAGATATGTAAAAAATATTCTTTAACTTTTAGACTATTTACAAAGAGTTGAGTAAATATCAGAACGAAACACTGGATTCTAGCTCATTAATCCAGGGTACCGGAGAGAGAGATCAGGATGATCTGAATACATCTTACAGGAACACAAGCAGAAGTTTCAAAATAAAGGGTTTTAAAGATCTGATCAAAGGACAGAGGTCCAAAGCTGAAGATGAATGCATTCAGATTCTCATTTCTTTTTTACCTCTTTGAAAAGAAGTACAAGGTGTGAAGTGTGAAGTAGTGATAATTTAAATCAATGGCTTGTGTTGTGCAGGGTGCCAGAATGCATGGCCCCTGCAACAGGGTTTAATTATTAGCTATTGTTCTGATTAGTGATATTAACCATAAACATCATATTCTCAGAGGTGTTTAGCCATTGATTTTAATGGAAATGAGAGCCTGAGTGCATCCCACTTGACACAAAGTCCATTGTCAGAGTGCTCTCTGGGGATTTTGCAATGGGCATTTCTCCAGCAGCAAGTCCTTATGCGACACAGAGAACAAGCAAGGTCTTGCTCTGAAGTGAAAAAGGCTAGGAGTGACCTACTTTTGTAAAAACCACTTTAATTATTAAGACTAATTATTTCTCTGCTTATTCCCTAGAACTCGGCTCTGGGTAAAGGTTGCCAAATAATATGAATAGTCACTTAAAAATATTCTAGACATTTCCAGTCTAGTGGAATTTAAATAGTCTTTACAGACCTCTAAAAGTAGATTTCCCAGTTTTTTTTCATATCATAATAAAGTATCCTATTACAAAAAGTACAGTTACCTAATATACTATTTTGAAAGATGCAACCATTTTAGACTTTTGACATTGTAGTTTTGATGAACACTTGCACATCAATTTTGAGGTGAATGTCATATTTTGACTTTGCAGTCTCTGAAGTATCTGTTGAGCAGTGTGGTAGCTAGATGGGAATAGACATGAGGCTGGGTTGAAACTGATAGTGGAGTGCAATGGCTTCATTCTGCCATGAACTGAGATGCCTGGATGGAGCATTTGATGTGTGAAAGGCATTTTTCAAGCTTTCTGGTAGTTAAACATTTCTACTGGAAGTAAACTACCTTCTACCCTTCCTGGGACTGATTGTTAATTACTCTATGGGATAGAGCCAGTATTATTAATGGAAAACTGAGCAGATTAACTCCGGGAGATTCAGGAGGAAAAGAGAATTGCACTTCACATATTAGTTTTACTCAGATATGGAGAGCTGGGGAATTTTTCTGTGCTGTAGCAAGGAGAAGAACTAAATTACTATGTGGGGAGTGGTTGCTGATAACACCAGTTTTCTTCCCCTTCCACTAATTCTCTGTCTTCTTTGCCAACCAGAATTTTTACAGATGTCAGAGCTTCCCTGCTAGATTATGTCTTTGAATTGCTGCATTTGTTTAATCAAACCCTTGTGTTCAAGTGGATTTATGTGCTCATTTAAGAGACTACCTCTTTGATTACTTTCTGTTGCGGGGAGAGGCATACAAAAAATATAATTATGTGTATCAGGCTGTAGCTGGTACATGAGATATGATTGCAGGCAGAAGAAGGTTTACTGTCTCTCTGCATTCATGTCCACTTCTTGATTAGAAGCAAAAGGGATAGATTTAGCTGGATGCAGAATCCAAGCTCAGAGCTTCACTTTGACATTGATTTGCAGTTTTATATCCTATGACTGAATAGAAGAAGAGTCAGAACTGGCCTGTGTCTGTCTGTAAGGGGCTGCTCAGACATATTCACCATGGTTCCTGCATCAAGGTTCCTTTCCCCCTTGATAGGCTAAAGCCTATGTTGTAGGATGCCTAGGCTTGATGAAAAAAAACCAAACAGCAACCCATCCACAACAGCTCAAATCTCTAAGTAGTGGGGAATTGCTGGTGGTTTTCTAGTTTTATACGTTTTATATATGCAATTTCACATAGAGCAGAATCCTGCTGGACTCAAAGGATGTAGCTGTGGAGCACAAAATCCAACTAGAATGTGAAAACAGAAAACTGTTGCTTCCTGTGTGTGTTTCCAATTCTTGTTGAAACCTGGTAAATTAATTGCTTTTAATCAACATTATAGGGTTTTACTTAATATATAGAAGATTTTTTAGAAGGATAATTATGGCAAGTCAGTTTAGAGTAGCTGAGATGCACAAGGAATGTAATGAAAAAACAGCCCTTTTCCTAACTTCTCTTGGATCTAGTAATCAAGCTGTGATATTGCATAAGTTTATTTTAAAACATACATAAATAGCTCAAAAAAGAAGAAAAAACTTCTCCATGGTAGTGTGACAATAGTGAAATAGGAAAAAGAACAAACCTCTAGCTAATTAATATAATTAGATAATTGCACACTTTGGTTTGTGTAAATCCTCTATCATTTGCTCTAACATTTCATTAATTCTGTATTCTATTAGAAGAGAGTGACAGATTATAAATCTGTTATTAAACAGTTATAGCATTAGACCTTTCACAGATATATTTTGTGGTATTTCTGCTATTAGTAGAATAATTACTACTGAGTTGCACTGAGAGTTGGCTTGGCTAGCTCCAGTAAAATTAGAAAAAACCCTCAGAAAATAGTGCTAACTCCTCTGTACCCTGGTCCCAAGACAGAAAGACCTATTCTGATTTGCACAGGTTACTCTTCTAACCTCTTATCAAACCCCTTTATTTCTGTGTATGTCACAACCTCCTTGAGTGTTTCCTCACATGTGAATTAAATTTCCTTTGTTGCAATCAGAGTGGCATAAAAATAGCATGATTTGAAATTGGAAATTGTGTTTTGACAGACTTGTTCTAAAGAACAATTACTTTTTCATTCTAACTGCCTACTTTTTGTGTTCATAAGAAAATAATGAAAAAGAAAGTAAAGGCAAATAATGAACAATAATTTTGTTTTTGAGGGACTCAAGTCCCTCAAAGTTTTAGGTCAGCCTTTTCCTGATCCTATTTTTTGTATGGGACAGGCTCTTCTGACATATAATATTGTTGCAATTGTAACTAATTGAATACTACACACTGTTTTTAGCCATTTTGTCTCTGCAAACACTTTCATTTACTCGTCCAGGGATATTAGAAGCAGTATAGAAACAAAACACCAAAAAAGACTACATCTTAAATATTGATCAAGTTCACTCCCCTACAGCAGAAGGAAATCATGGACAGTACATCAGGAAGTCACCTACCTATCAACAATTTTTTTTGTCTCATATAATAAAACATTTGACATTTCTCCTACAGAAGGGATTTGACTGCTATGAATGAAAACACGGCCACTGAAAAATCTACAACAAAAGAGAGCAAGAGAGCTCAAAGGATGGTTGGTATGTTCACACTGGCACACAGTCAGACAAATACCAGTCCCAGAAAGCAGTTTATGCAGAGGGATGCTAAAAAACTGGTGGTAAAACAAACCATCCAACCCAGCAGACATCCTCCATCCATCCTGGAGAAGTCAGATGTGTCATCTGACATTTGATGTTAACCTCTGTGTGTGTGGGGAAGCTGGGATGATGGATGTACTTGATGCCCTTAACCAGACCAGCAATAATTTGGTAGAGGCTCCAAACAAGGTAAAGGCCTAGGATACAAGACAAGCATTCCCCAAGAATGTCCACAAAGGAGCAGAGTAGCTCAATAAACATTGATGCATGTGAGCTTGGAACATCAGCTGTGAGATTAACACATGAATAGTGGATGGTTTTACCAAAACTCACTAATGAAGGAACAGAGAAATCTGTGGGCACAGGGAGTATTGTCTTAAGTTGCAAATGTAAGATGTGGCTGGGGTTGTGTATTCTATTGCCCTCTGTTAGAAGTGGGGCAGTTATCTGCTGTTAATTGGGCCACCTGTTAAAACCGGGTAAAACACGTATTGACAAGCATTCTATCTAATCTTATAAAACATACGTAATCGTAACTAAAACAAAGACTGGTTCATAAGAGACAAAGAACAAAGTTCTATTCATGCTAACTTCTAAAGATATACATTAAATAACCTTGTTGCCATCTTAAAGCCAATTCTACAGAGGTCTATTGTTGTTTGTCATGTCTACTGCTTGGGAAACTTTTCTGCTTGCATGGGAAGCTTTTCTGCAATGCTAACAAAACTCTAATCTAAGGCCTACATACTTTTTTTAACCATTTCTTAAAAATCTTCTAACCTTATAGATTCCAACATGAGTCCAGTTTGAATTCTTTGTAAATTGCAACTGGACTGCATACCAGTGACTCTCCCCTTGAGCTGGCACACTTCTCAAGGTCTGAGATTCCTTACTTGAGACTGAGAGATTCTTCTTCACCCAAAGTGAAGAGACCCCTTATTCACAACAGATCCTTAGTAAATTGCTGAGACCTTGTTAAATTAATACTAATGAAACCCATACAGTTAATTCCCTCAGTTATGAACCATTGTCCAGCTCCGAGACTAAGACTGGATCAAGCCACACCTAAGCTTCTTGAGGAGCTCAGAAAGCAGGTTCGCCTCTGAACCTCAGTTACTCAACAACAAGAGGGTCTCCAGTTCCCTTTTACGTCTTGGACCTCTGTGTATATCATCCTAAATTGATTTTAACTGGATTTTCCTATGTGTGTTTGATCCATGTGGTAAGTAAGAAGAGCTTGTAAGAAGCCCTTGTAGGGAAGCCCATGTAAGGTTTTCATCCATGCTGTAGGAAGCAGCATAGTTTATGATGCAGAGCAAAGAATAATACAAGGAATTAATTAAGCCTCAAAGGACAGTTTTGAGCTATAGGGAAAGAAAGTATTTCTTAGGAATTAGAAGGAGCTGGTGGATGCTCTTTGGTGGTGCTGTGTCTGGAGACAAACCCTTCATGAAGAGCTGTAAATAGATACATGTGGCAAGGACTACCTGTTACTTGGTGTAGCTGGAAGAAGAGTTAAAGAGGGGAAATGCAGCTGAAATGTCAAACATCTTGAGGGAAGAAGGGTTGTACCTGGTGTACTTGATACATGTCTGAGTTAGGGTTTGCTCTTTTCATGGCAAGATCAGGAGCAATAGGATTCCTTCATGAAAAGGGCTACAAGCTCAGAGGACTCTGCTCTGTGAAGTCTCCCAGATCATCCCTCTATGGATGATTTTCCAGTTCATGTGTGGGGTGTTTCTTGGGGAGCCCAAATACCTGTCATGGTTTGTCATTATGTTCTGGGTTGAGAGGCACCATGATTTTGTGCATTGGCAGCATGTATGGATGTGGGACTTGGGCAATAAGGTCATGAACATGAGAAAAGGGAACAAGTATAAAATAAGAATTTTCAGATTTCCAAATGAAGGGTCTGAGCCAGACGTTGCACTGGCTTTTAGTTGTGTATTATGTGGTGCTATATTGGGTTTAAGTTTTAGTCTCAGAAGAGATCAGGAGCTGCCTGCCCCCAGGCTGGACAGCATCATTTCTAGATGGCTCTAAAACAGGTCATGATTCGCCAAGGTTGAGTCCATCAGTAACGCTGGTGACATCGCTTGAAAACATATTTGAGAAAGGGCAAAGAATGCTGTGCAGCAGCTGAGAGAGAACAGTGAGAAAAATGTGAGAGAAATAGGTTTCTTCCCTTGTGAAATGGTGTCGATTCACATTTTTCAAATCACCTCATAGGAGCTCTGATGATTCCAGGATTCAGCAATATGTGATCACTAATTCTGAGAATATTGGTGCTGCCTGAACCATGACACTGTAAAAATTTATCTGTCCCTTGTTGCAAAAGATTAAATTGAGCCTATTAATCTCAGTTTGTGAATGGATTTGTATCTGTCATGAATTTATAGGAGGGTAAATGGAAAACAAATGTTTTATCTTCTGCCTGCTAAGCAGTGTGATGATAAAATAAATGTTCAAATGTCAATGATTACTAAATGTATCAGAGTACATTATATCCAATCCTGTTTGAGCAGTACTGCACTAAGGTTTCTTTTGTTGTCTTCTTTTTCTCCCTTTTTATTCCCCCTGGAAAACATTATTATACAGTGAAAAATCATTATCTCCTTGTTTACAATGGTTCATGTGGCTTTGGCACCAGAAAGGATCCATTATTCATTTTAAAACTATGTTTCAAGGCAAACTAAGCAATTACTCAAAGGTCATAGAGAGCATCAAACCCCATGAAACACTTGAAAATTCTAATTAGTGTAATAATGTTAAAAAATAAGAAGGTGTTCTACATAACAACATAATCACACAGATGAGGTGCTTGCCCACAATTTTCATCGGTAACACCAGAATTCATTTTCTCTGATTATGATTCACGTAAGCAGAAGAAGAGAGGTTTTAATGTTAAACTGCAATGGGTAAAAACTAGGTTAAACATCAGAATCAGGGTTTATGAAGTCCTGAAACATGCAGTGCTCTATTGTGTCAATTTATACTAACATCAGAATTAGTGATAAAAAAAATGGTGACACTTCTGTCTGCCTCTCTTGCTGAGGTTCTGCCCTTCTTTCTTTTATTTTTTTTCTTTCAGGAAAATTCCAGAACTGTTTCCTGCAGGTTATGCAAATCAAACCAACTGTGTCTTGATCACTAGGTCAAAGCCATAATTTGAAGTCAGAAATAATAAGAATAGCAACTGCTTGGAGCACAATTATCAGTTTCTACGAGATTTAACACAGTACTATTTCTTGGACAGGAACCTGTATGCTGAAGCAAGGGAACAGAGGCCTGATCTTTGAAAGAGCAAATGTATGTCTAGAAAAGAAATAAAAAAAGAAAAAATACAAACAGAAAAAAAAAAAAAGATTAGGCAAATAAAAAAGAAAAAGGAAGAGAGGCTAACAACACTTTTTTTTTCCCTCTAGAAATATTATGACTGTCTGACAGGCAGCAGTGGAGGTCATCTGAATTAGTCCCTTGCTCAAAGCAGGGTCAATGTAAACCTAGTTCCATATTGCAGCCTGCAGTGCTCAAGGCTGTGTTCAGCAGAGTTTTGAATAGATCTGAGCTTGGAAACTTTGCAACTTCTCTGGCTGACCTGTAGCAGTGTTTGCTGCTCCACTTTAGTGATATTTATATATGGGATCAAAAGTTCATGCAAGGGATACAGTGGTACTTAACTGCCTTGAGAATTAGTTTCAGGCAGTGTTTCAATCCTGTCCATGAAGTGATGAGATACAGTATGGTAAGTAAATAATTGTGTTCTCAAGGTAAACTGGTAAATCTTTTTTGAGTTTATTGTTTCATGACTGTGAACTGGGTCTAGCAAAAGCTACTTTTGCTTCAAGTATATGAAGGAAAAGAAAGCACCAGCAAATTTTTAAGTAAATGTTTATCTAATCTTCTTTAAAAACTATTTTTTGTTAGCTTGATTAACTACAGAATCCTAATAACCAATGTTCAGGCACTTGACAGCTAGTTGTATAGATTTTGGTTTTAGCCAATATGATTATTAGCACTAAATCATAGCAAAGAATATAGATACATGAACTTCCTTCATAACATTATTTCCCTATTTAAATAGATGCTGACATCTATTCAATACTTCATTGTGAGTGGGTAAAGAAGAATGTTTAGGCACAAGCACAAGCTTATTCCTTTAGGATGAGATATAATCCTTGCTGTGACACATGATATTTCCAACAAAAAATATTTTTTAAGGTCACAGAAAAGCAACTGAAATGGTTATTTTTATATATGTAACCCTGCAGAAAACTAGTTCGCTAAAAGCAGAAACAATAGCTGAGTTCAGAAATTACAAATTGTATTTACCTCAGTAATGTATTAGCTGTGGAGTTAATTCCATTTAAATGCTAACATCTAAAAAAATAATGCATTGAGGAGAGAAAAATATTACAAGCTTCTTTATTGCTTTTAATCATACATCCAGCACAAAAATGGTTTCAAATAAGTCATTAAAGCACAGATTGCAATGCTAAGCGTTTTGGAGTGAAGGCATAAATCTTGAGCTCATCAGTGAGAGGCAGCAAGAGGTCTGACAGCAGCCACTGCCAGTGAGTGGTGCTGAGCTGCCAGGGGGCTACAGCAGTGTGCAAACAGGGGCTGAGATAGCTCATGCTCTCAGATGGGTGGTCATCCCCTTGGCTGTGTGGCTTCCTCTGGGTGTGTGGGATTTACTTGCAAAAAAGGGAACAAAGATGCTGACAGGAGAGGCTTAGACAAAATCCAGCATAGGATATAAAAAAGCCCAAACAGTTGCCAAATTGTTGTTCATATGTGGCAGAGAGCCTCCTGTGTCCCACTTGAAAAATACCTGGCTTTGTTGCCTCAGCTGATCCTTGAGCTTTGCTGCTGATCAGCTGAACTGCCAACAGCTTCTCCACAGGCTGCTGGAGATCCCTGCTGTAAGCAGTTGTCACTTCACTGTAGGCTGGATGAAGCAGCTGAATCTCTAGAACAGAATAGAACATTTCAGCTGGAGGGGGCCTGCAGCAATCATCCCATCTGACCACTTCAGGGGTGACCAAAAGTTAAAGCATATATTTTTAAAGGCATTCCCAAATGTCTCTTAAACACTGACAGTCTGAGAGCATTGACCACATCTCTAGGGTGTGCGACCAGGCACCAGTGTTTGACCATCCTCTCATAAAGAAATGCTTCCTAATCTCCATTCTAAGGCTTCCCTGGAGCAGCTCTGAAGCATTTCCATGTGTCCAGTCATGGAATACCAAGGAGAAGAGCTCAGTACCTCCCTCTGCACTTCTCAGGAAGCTGCAGAGTGCAGTAAGATCTCCCCCGAGCCTCACTTTCTCCAGACCAGACAAGCCAAAAGTCCCTAGCCACTCCTCACAGGCCCTGCCTTCCAGCCCTTTCACCGACCTTGTTGGCCTCCTCTGGATGGATTCAACTACCTGAATATCCTTCTTAAACTGCAGGGCACAGAACTGCACACAGAGATAATCTAATTGTATTAGGTAGTGTCCCTGAAAACCTTACAATCATTTCTAAATTTTTAATTTCACAAATTGCTGATTAATTGCTGCTGGGAATGAATGCAGTGATGTCAATTGCCTGTCCAGAAATAACAAACTAAGCAAGACTTTTTGATATTATTTAAAATCCTCCTCTTTTGCTTATTGTTTCAAATGACAATCTTATCTCCTCAGCCTGTCAGGCACAAAAAAAAAAGGAAGACAGTTGGTTAATATCACAGCCCAAGTTTCTAGGCACTGTTTTCACTCCCTTAGGAATAAACCTGAGCTTTAATATCATTGCTTTTATTGCAAGGTCTAGATGGTTGCCATTTTCCAGCTGTTCCCAGCTTGAGGAGTCAGAAACTGTCAATTGACTTGGAAGAATTTTTCCTTACATCTTGCACTGCTTCAAGCCTGAAATGTTCATTATTATCCTACCAGCCAGGAGTAGATGTAAGAGGGAGAAAAAACTGAATTTTTTAGAGAGTGGTTGTTGTGCCTTAATTTTTTGAAGAAGTTCCTGGAGACTGATCATTAAAAATGAACAAGTAGCATGTATTTTAACTTATAAACTCCCAGTTTCTCTGGCATCTCTTTTGAGAATAGCCCTCAATATATCAGATTGCTCAAGTTTGGCAAGAGTCATTCTCAATCTGGAGCTGGGGAAGGGGAAAAGGGGAACCAGCTGCATAAACAGAGATGTCTAATATTATTCTAGGCAGTTGTGTAAGATACCCTTTCAGGTGCCCAGCTGCAGCTGCAAAAAGAAGCAGTTCTTGTGTCATTGCTGTCACACCCACCAGCCCACCCATCAGAGGCTGTGTGTGAGTGTTGGGTCCCAGATGACAGTGAGCACCCACGTTTAGGCAGCTGATCCATGCACTGATGTGAGGGATGCTGAAGTCCCCCCAGTGAGTCAAATGAGCAGTTTGAGCTTCTGTCAGCTGAGCACCCTCTAGGGCACACTGGTCTGGCCACTGGCTGCAGTGGGAGTGCAGACACATTGCCTATACATAAACACCAATCTTCCAGATGGCTACCTTGAAATATCTGAATTGACAGCCTTTAAGAGCTAAAGCCCACCTGTACTGTGGCTTATACAGAGTGTCTCTGTCAGTTGCAATCATTTTGGCTGGGTTGTTTGTTCCTCAGCTCTTGGATAGGCTTGTGCACATCTTATTCCTGCTTTCATTGCTGGCTGTAACAACACAGTAATTTTCCTTTTAGCTTTTTTTTGGTACTCATCTATTTTGTTTCTATGTGAGTGACTATATAATTAAATTGTTTGTTTAATTCTGAACAAAAATCATAGGACTTTTCCATTAGTCTCTCTGTCTCCTCTCTGTTTCATGCTTTCTTATTTTAAATCTTACCTTTAAAGCACACAGTTCAAAGCTTACCTATAACATAAACTATCTGATTTTATAGTTAGACTGAACTTATTTTACATCTAATAGAGGAGAGGTTGGTATCCATTAAAGCAGTTTTTACTACAGGATATTTAAATTACCTATTAGACTGGCTTAAATTGTCAGGTACATCCTTTGTGTCTACAAAGGATGCTCCCCCCTGATTTATATTCACATATATTTAGCAGCAAAACTTTGTGGTTTTGATTGATGCTATTCAAAAGAATAGTGCCTTATTCAATAAGAGATCTTGTGGAATGGAGTACTGGTATAATTTTTCACAGTGTTCAGTAGAGCAATGAAAGAAGTTCCTCTCTCTTTAAGAGACATAGTTACAGACTGCTTTTATTAATATTGAATCAAATCTTCATCAGACACTTGTTTTCTTCTCATCAACACAAAAATTAACATATCCATTCCATACAAAGGTTCTGTGATTTAAACAGCAATTTACATCACATTGACACTTTCTAGACAATTTCTTCAAAAATTGCATCTGAGCTGATTTCACACATACAAAATGAAATCTATATCTATTATTAAAAAAAAAAAAAACAAACCCAAACCAGCCCAACAGAAAAAAAATCCCCAAGAGAGCCAATTCTTTTCTGTGCTTCAGCTGTGACAGAAATATAAATCAGCATCCTCCATGGGATTCATCTTTGAGTATATTCTCTTCAGCTAGAACAAGCAGAAAAATCTGTTTATCTTCTCTGTGGGTGTTATTCAGAGACAGCTAGAAATATTGTAGGGGGATATACATGTGGGGCATGAAACCAGAGTATGGATCTGGGCTTTTTATTGTACTATCAACTTCAAATGAAACAAGTGCTAAGCATAGGGAAGCAGTAGTTTACACAGATGCCTTAGTTTTTCTGGGGAACTGCTTTCTTCCTCATATGTGTTCCAACTGTCCAGCATTGGCATCAACAGCAATTGCAGGAGAAGAGTTGCTAAAAAAAACCCTAAGGGCAAGCATGTTGGACAGCAATGGAGAAAAAGAAAAGGCTGAAGAGTCTGGCGGGGCTTTTTTTTTTTGTGTGTGTGTGTGTGAGGTTTATTTTGGTATTTAGTTTTCTTCTGATTAATATAAGGGAATTGTAATCAGTTACTTGATCTGGTGGAATAGAAACATACAAACACATGTGAGAATATGGGAAAACAAAGCTTTACAGACTGACCAAGCTGTGGCTATGCCAGCAGCAGGACTGTCTGATGTCACCACTGTGGTGATGTGGTGCCCTCTCTGGTGTCCCCAGCTTGTTCTTGGAGTGCTGGTGAAGGTCTTTGGCACTTGTGTTCTGGGCAAGTATGGCTTAACAAGTCTTTAGCAACCAGCATATTCTGTGAAATATGATCCTACAGGTAGTGTTAAATCCCATTTTCACCTGGATCTAGTAAAGTCTCCTGCTTTGAAAGTAAATAGAAATGTTCAATTCAGGTTTTTCTTAGTGTGTTTGTTTCTTTGTTGATTTTCACCAAACTCATCCCCTTAACAGTGCCACACTGAAGGCGTCAGCCTTGAAGAGTTTCTGTCACTTCATTTAAATCAAATTTATGTAAAGCTGCTTCTGAAATTATCTATGCTATTACCTCACAACATTTGGTCTGGAAGCTATTCACAGAATAAAACAAAAGGTCCTAGAAATGTAATGAAGCACCTTTTTCTGTGAAAGAAAATGGTTGAATCTCACAGGACTTTGCCTCAGGAAAGACAATTTCCCTCTGATACTATTTCATCAGTTCTAAATGATGATCCCCACTTTTACTGTGATTAACTACAGAATAAATTTTAAAAGTTTATCTGTTCAAAGAAAGATCCTGTGATCTGACACATAACGAGACTGTTCAGACGCCAATGTTTTGGGTTTTTTTTCAGAATCATTGTAAGTATGTTTTGAGAACCAGCAAAGCCAAGTACTTCCTCTGAGGAATTTATCTCACCAATCTTTTCCAAACAGCTTCTTCCCTGTTTAATTATATGGCACATTTCATAGAAGTACATAGCCAATTTTGTTGTTTCTTATGTTTTACTTGATGGATATTTTGATTTTATGAACAGATGTAATAGGGAAGCTGAAGTTCCCAAGCAAATCATATTTCATTTAAAAAAATATTATCTATTGAATTATTGTAGTAGCCAATCCATCTAAGTCAGAACCAGGAAATTTTGGATCACTCTGCTCTGTGGCACAGCAGATTTAAAGCCTCAGGCAGGAAAACTGTGGACAAATAATTTGCAGAAGAAAGGTGGCCTAGAGAAAATTATTGTGGTTCCTGCTTGTCGGAGCAGAATTTTCCATACTCTTACACAAGATATCTGGCTGGTCTGTTCTGGTAGAATTACTGAAGTACATTTACTTGAATCTCCTCTTATATTTTGGGTGATACAGACATTACTCAGACTTGTTCTTCTGGGCTCATTCATCCAATCTGACAGCACCAAACTTTTAATACTCAATTTTTCCCCTCCTCTATCCAGCTCTTCCTCAAAATATTTATGTGTTGCTTTAAGAAACTTTACTAAGGCATAATTTCTAAGCATGTATATAAAGAGGGTACTAATGAAGGGGCTGATGTTTTTAGGCCGATTATGACTTTGCTATGTGATGTGTTATCTGTGGGCATCACAGATTGTTTAAAAAGTGTTTCATTAGCAGCTCTCTATATAGAGCTCCTGCAATAGAGCAACAGGATTAAAATTCACCTCAGCAGACCAAAGATGATTGGTGGTGTTTTCCTCTGTGGCTCCATGGAATTGCCCTGGGCAGAAGCTCTTCTCTTACAGTATCTAGAAACATGGTACATTCTTGATTTCTGTCTCAGAGTTAAAATAAGAAAGACAAATCTCCCTCTATCTTGGGCCTTCTATGAGTTACTCTTAGTTCTCGTTTTGCTTGGAAGTTGGATGGATGCAAGATTATTGCAAAAATAATGAGAAAGGTTTAAAGCTTCAGTTTATGAGATTTCCTATCAAAATAGCATAAAAATAAATTATAGGTCTACAACTTGTGATTACAATGAAGAAATTTTACCTTTTCTTATCAGCAACTGTGTGATAGATCCATCACAGTAAAACCCAAATTAGATTCAAAATTGCAGACTGAGGGAAAAAAAGCTGTTCAAATAAACAATGCCCAGTTTGATGGAATTTCAAATTTAGAACATGATTATTAAACACTCTCACAGTGCAGATAATAGAAAACACAAGATTGTCATGGGAGATAAGATAGGTTTTAAATAAAATCTCAGTTATGTTCCATCAGGTATTAACATTTGTCTGCTCTATAGTGCACTTGGTACTTTGCAAAAATTCAGAAATGAAATCCCACTTTCATCTGCCTGTAGTTATCATTTTGAAGACTTCATTTATGTGCAGAGGCTCAAATGTACACTTACTGAGTAATGCAACCATGAGGGAAAAGTTAATAATGAAAGCACTTTCACTTCTTAAAAAACCTCACTAAATCACAGCCAGCATAGCTCTCAAATAGCCAACATTTGCTCATGTCAGCTTGAATCCCTTTAATCTTTTGGCATAACAGCTAGCAGAAGCTAAAGTCAAGCCTACCTACCTATCCATCCATACAAGAATTATGCCTAATTGTAACTCTGTGGTACTCTGTTCAGTGGTATAAGTATCAATATTATCTTTTTCAACATCATAAACTGTGGTTCCACAATCTGACTGATCCATGATCTGATTTTGATGTATGAGAGAAATAATTTGCATTAATTACAGGAGTATTGTTTTGCTCTTTTGTTTGCTGCAGTCATGAGAGGTAAATGTGCAGCTATTGGCTAATGGAGTGGCGCCTGGAAGTGTGAAGAACAGTGGAACAAAAGCACAGAATCACAGAATCAGTGATCAAATTTGGAAGGAGCCTCTGGATGTCATCTGCTCCAACCTCCCCACTAAAGCAAGGTCACTTACATCTATTGGCCAGAACCACATCCAAATGGTTTTTGAACATCTCAAAGGATAGAGACTCCTCAATTGCCCTGGGCAAACTGTGCCTGTGCTGGGTCACCCTCACAGGAGAAAAGTGTTCTTCAGAGGGAACCTCCTGTCCTTCAGTTTCTGCTCATTGTCTCCAGTTCCATTCACTGCCGTCAACCATTCCTGCATTTCTTTTCCATCTAGGCCACCTGAGTTGGAGATATGAGTTGGCTTGTCTGGTTTGGTGGCACATCCCAAGGCATCTGGATGTTATTCACTAAGAAACTGTGTTCCAACATGGAAGGATCTTGTGTGCTAAACTGAGGAGCAATCTGATAACTATTGAACCAAATTTCAGTTAAATGAAAATGATTACTTTCTCTCCCTGCTTGTACAAAGACTGTTAAGAGGCTTAGAGATACTTCAGAAACATGAATGGCAAATCACTTTTTATGTTCCATATTTATAGTATAAGAGATGATTCAAGAAATATATCTCTTGCAAAAAAAACCCAAAAACCCTAAGACATTATTAGCTTCACATATGGAAGCTTAACCTTAGAAGTGCTCTTTTTTTAAGTGAGCAAGGGAGGGGATAATGGGACAAGCAACATTTTTTGCTATCAAACCCTCTGCTTTATAATGCACTGTGAATCATATAGCAATTTTTTTCCCTTCTTTTATGCAGAATTGCTCAACTGAATTCACTAACTTACAAATCAAAACATACCCCCATTCCCAGAGTAATATATCATTACTAAATCCCTTTTCTGTAGTCTCACTAAAAGTATATGGCTATACTTAATATCCAAGGGAAATTTCTTAATGTCATTCACAACTTGTGCTCTACAACAGTAACTCTGCAAAAACAGATAAAACTGTACATGTTGAATAGCACTAGTAAAAATAAAATTTTACAAAAAAGGAAAAAAGTGTGTTTAGATTCAGCCAATATTTCTTGAAAATAAATATTGTAAGAGGTGCAGGTGTAGACAGCTAGTGAGGATCTGTGACTTTGGAACAAGAAATAGCATATTCAACTTCATGCTTTGAAAGCAGAAACTTTGGAAACTAAAAAACAGAGGATGAAATAAAATTACTATATACTTCGGCTATACACAGGAAAATGTTGCTGCTGACTACCAGTCCATGAGTCATGTAGAGCAACAATTTTACTGAGTTTTCAATGAAAACTCATTCACTTTTGGTAGTTGCTGTCATGGGAAAGGCAAAGACAGAAGCCTGATATAACAAAACTGTAAGAAAAAAGATGCTTTGATTGGATTGTTTTAGGGTTTTTTTTCTGTGTAACACACACAGATTCTGGGTAGTTGGGTCATGCAGAAGGAAACTAGTGTGTCAGCCATATGTGGGTGCTTGATTATTTGCAGTGATGACTAACTGCATTTTATTTTGGTTGAGTGATGCTCATTTTCTTCACAGTGCTGTTGGAAGGAGAGTTTCTTACTTGCATAGTGAAATATTTTAATCTGACACTAATAATAAAGGAACCATTACTCATAGCCATGATTGCTAGTTTAATTCTTTCACTATGATGCAGGCTGATAGCTCCATACAAATGTAGCCCTTTAATCTGGAATGGCTTGGAAAATGGCCAGAATTTGAAATTCATCTCAGGGAGTCAGCTATTATTCCTTGATGAAAGAGAAATTTCGCCATCCAAAATAAAGACAAACTCTATATGAAATAAATGAATAACTTCTCTAACACTCTTCCAAACTCTCTACAGCTTTTGTGGGCTGGTAATTCTAAGTATTACACATAAGACTAACAACATTATATAAGAAATATTAGAATTTTGCAAAAATTTCTCTGATTTCCTGGAATGAGAGATCTCCTAGCACAAATACTCCATTTTCTTCAGTGACACAAGTTAAATTAAGGTTCTTAACTTTAGAGATAAAAGCAGATATTTCCTAAGAGCTTATTCAAAGTATTCCAGTTTTTGTCTGTGGGATGTTAGAGTTCATGGATATCTGAAACATGCAAAAATGCAGTTAATTAGTACAGTGTTCAGCTGATATCCTATACAAATTCTATATTATTCTGTCATTTAAGAATAATTAGAGCACATCATTTAGATCTTAGGCGAGCTGTGGCTTTCACTGCAGGTATGAAATAGAGAAATCTCAGTACCTTTACTCTCTCGTCATTGTTTTATTTGCTTATTGTGATTCCACAGTTATATTATTTCTATAGTTATTGCTATTGTTACATCATTATAATTACATTGATCATTCTGCCTCAGGAATTTAAGTCTGAATTATTGATCTTAAAGCTTGCAATTAATTGTTGCTGACATTGTAAAAGTGGAACCAGTTTAACAAATTGGTGATTCAGCTGCAATCATTTCCTGCAGTAGAGACACTCTTCTTGAGCTGCAGGCCATGAAATGGAGTAAACCATGACTTGGCTTATTCCAGGTTTCAGTGGCATGAGAAATACTGTCTTCAGAGATTTATTCTTTAATGATCAATGTGTTTGAATGACCATCATAATTCCTCTTTTCCACAAGACTTATCTTCTGTAACATATTTTTTTTGTTAACTGAGAGGGATTCCTGGAGAAATGGAATTTTCTGGATGATATGGTTTAGTCAGAAGACTTAATAAACATAATTTTGACCGAGAAATATTTAATATCTTCCTCACTTCTATGGAATTGGCAATTGTTGCAACAAGAGGCATGGTCGTCTGTAACAAGATGCCTACTTGTTACAATTACACAATTGACAATGTGCATTTTGATCTAATAACTTTCAAAACCACTTGTTTAGGGGTGAGTAAATATTTGTCCAGGGAAATTTCCCTCTATTTAGAGAAGAACTAGATTAAGTGCTTGGGTCTTTGACTTTACCCCTACCCTAGCTCTTCACAGGAAATGCAGTTGACTTAATAGACATTTTTAGACCAACCATTTAGGGTTTTGAATCATTAAAATTATTGAGTATCTAAGGTTAAATTCAAATTTAAAGTGGGAATGAAAACAGAAACATTAGCAGCTTAATACAAAATTAGATTATTTAAATTCAATGATACAGAACGTTTCTATCCTATGTTGGCAGAATAACAAAGACATGAATGAAATTAAAAAAAAAATAGAACTTTCAATAATTGCCACCCACCATAAGTTGGCTTAAGGTAGGTGTTATTGTGAAAAATTACTTGCGTCCTGCTAGCATGGGATGAGTTTTCTGTTCTTTTAATATGGACTCTGTGAGTGTACTATGCCTTCCTTTAATATATTTCTAGTCTGAAATTATACCTTTTATGCTCCAGGATCTTCACTTCAGGGTTTTTGCTGTTGTCAGCAATGCAGTTCTTGTTACTGGACCTGAACAAGAGGTGATGGTTGTTCTTTTATGTATTCTTACGTGTATTGAGCTGAAGGTGCATTTCTGTTCCCTATTACTTTACAATTTACTTTATGCGCAATCATCCATATATTCCACCTCTTAATTAAGGTCTCAAAACCTTATTCTTTTCATTAACTTTCTGACTCTAACTTTCACAAACAAGCACAACAGATTTTTTTGCATTGTTTCTAACAGTTTGTTTATGTCGCTGCCAGTCACTATGATCCTCCAGTTTAATTTTCTATCAACTAACTAAAGGCAAGAGAATATTCAAGGCCTTTCTTTACTCTGTTCCTGCCTGGACAATTTCTCCTTTTCTATTTTGGCCTCAGGCTCCTTTACTTAACTCATTCAAATGAAAGTCTCAGCATCTTCTAACAAGTGTATATATATATATATATGTATGTTTATGAACATATATATATATGTATGTCATGGTTTGATGCTGGCGCAATGCCAGTGCCCCCATGAAAATACATTCTCCCTGGTGTCTACTGTGAGATGGGACCAGGAATAGAGCAAAGCAGGCTCCAGCTTAGGAATAGAAGTGAAAAAAAAACCCACTATGTTAACCTACAATATATAAAAGAAACACACAAAACTCAGGATGAAAACACTTTCCAAACATTCCTCCTCCCCCCAACCAAGTTCCCAATGCATCACACTAAGACAAAACCTTAAACTCCCAATTCAGTTGCCATCCCTCAGATCACCAACTCTCAGTCCATCACCACCCTCCAGATAATCAATCCTCAGTTCATCAAGAGCAGAGGAGTCCCTCTTGTGCCATAGGCTTCCCCAGGAAACACTGTTGGAACCTCGTGTGTTTCCATGTCACTTGTGGCACTGCCCAGAGAACATTTGCCATCATGACATTGTCCTTCCATATCCAGGGCTCTCACAACTGCACATGGACCAGAGCTGCTTCTGGGGTTTTCCTTTATAAGGATGCGTTGTCCAGTTCCAAAAAGAGCACAGTCTCTCACCTTCAGGATAACTGTCCTCCCCAAATTTCACGTCTTGGGGCCGAGGGGTCTCAACACTGAACTCTCTTGGCTCTGGGGCATTGCCTCCCCCTAGATGCAGTCTCTGTCACAGGAACATGGTTCTGTCCATGGCTATATAAGAAAAGTCCAGCCAAAGGCCACTCCATCTCCTGCCACCTAGAATTCTTCTCTCAGACATCTTTCACTTGCACAAACTTGCATCACACTTGCCCATTTCCTGCCATTCATCCCTATCTCTCTTCCCATTCAGCTCCAGGAGGATCAGCATTTGTGAGGTTTCCATCATGCAAGAAAAGGGTTAAAAATCTCAGGCTCTGCCTGTCCAGAACTCCCACAATTGCCCTGCTGGGCACCTTCTCACTGCAACCCCCCTTCTCCTTCTCAACCAGCCTCTATCAAATTTCAAGGTGGCACAGGCACAGACACCAGCACGCTCTCTCTATCTCCTGGGGGCTGGCTGCTCAATGTCTCTTGGTGCTCCTCCACCCTTCCACCCTCAGGGCCCAGGCCTACCTCACCCAGCCACAGCAGCCAGGCAGGGGAGAGCTCTGAGCTCTTTCACCACCAGAACCCAAGAGAAGTTTTCCTGGGAGCTCTCTGCTTTTATCCCCCTGGCCTCCCCTCCCCTGCCTAGCAGAAATGTACCTTCTCTCGCCATATGGGGAACGTCTGCCTTGGATACCAGAACCTCTGATCTGTACTGTGGAGATTTGGAGAAGGTCTTCTTTAATCTCCTCTCTGAGCTTCTTGTGATTCTCCTCTAAGCCTGGTTATCCTTCTTTCAGTGTTGCAGAAAAATAGAACAGATGGCCCACAGCCCACCACTCTGTTCTGTATTTGTAAAGGGTTCTGAGAGCATCTTTACCCATGCTGATGGTACTGGTTCCTTCAAGGTCTACTACAAGTATGATTTCAGCATCATTCAGCAGTCAGAGGACAAGTTGTTGGAGTACTGGGGAGGGGTGATCTATGAAGCCCTGGACTGGGAAATTGACAACCAAGTGGAGCAAGAACTGAGCGATCCTTTGGAGAAGCTGCTGTGACTCATGTTGAAACTGGATGACAGGGCAACAGAACCACCAGGCACCCTGCAGGATGTTATCAAGGCCTGTGAGGAGCACTTGTCCATGCCTTCTGAGGCTACCAGCCATTATGAAATGACCTGTAAGAATATGTTTACTGACTATATGGAAGTACAGAAGTTTGTGACATCATCCGGACCTCTCCTACCCACCAAAAAATATCACAGTTTGACGCTGGCACAATGCCAGTGCCCCCATGAAAATACCTTCCAAACATTCCTCCTCCCCCCAACCAAGTTCCCAATGCACCACACTAAGACAAAACCTTAAACTCTCAATTCAGTTGCCATCGCTCAGATCACCAACTCTCAGTCCATCACCACCCTCCAGATAATCAATCCTCAGTTCATCAAGAGCAGAGGAGTCCCTCTTGTGCCATAGGCTTCCCCAGGAAACACTGTTGGAACCTCGTGTGTTTCCATGTCACTTGTGGCACTGCCCAGAGAACATTTGCCATCGTGACATTGTCCTTCCATATCCAGGGCTCTCACAACTGCACATGGACCAGAGGTGCTTCTGGGGTTTTCCTTTTAAGGGTGCTTTGTCCAGTTCCAAAAAGAGCACAGTCTCTCACCTTCAGGATAACTGTCCTCCCCAAATTTCACGTCTTGGGGCCGAGGGGTCTCAACACTGAACTCTCTTGGCTCTGAGCCATTGCCTCCCCCTAGATGCAGTCGCTATGTCACAGGAAAAAAACAGTTCTGTCCATGGCTATATAAGAAAAGTTCAGCCAAAGGCCACTCCATCATCGCCTACCACCTAGAATTCTTCCCAACTTCTCTCAGACATCTTTCACTTGCACAAACTTGCATCACACTTGCCCATTTCCTGCCATTCATCCCTCTCTCTCTTCTCATTCAGGAGGAGGATCAGCTGTCAGGCTGACAGCTCTGCTTGTCCAGAACTCCCATGGCTGCCTTGCTGGGCACCTTCTCCCTGCAACACCCCCCCCCACACCCTTCTCCTTCTCAGCCGGCCTGCTATCAAATTTCAAGGTGGCACCAGCAAAGACACCAGCTCTCTCTCTATTTCTTCTGGGGGTGGGTGGCTGCCTGTTGTCTCTTGGTGCTCCTCCACCCTTCCATCCCCAGGGCCCAGGCCTCCCTCACCCAGCCGCAGCAGCTGGGCAGGGGAAGACTGAATCTTTGGTTCTCTGACCGGAACCAAGAAAAAGTTTTCCTGGGAGTTCTCTGCCTTTAACACCCTGTATTCTCAGAGGCATATCCATGTCCCCAATGGCCACACCAGGTGCCAATATTTAAATCTGAGCACGTATTGGTGTGACCACAGCATCCCAAAAAACTCACTTCCTCTCAAACCACAACAATGTATATGTATGTAATTTAATTATTTGAACCATTGAAGTTGGAGGTGTCATTAAAGCAGTTGAGAATGAGATTTTGGAGCTGAAAAGTTCTGAAACAGTTTATTTCTTATCTGTTTACTTGACTGATGAGTCTCTGGCAAACAAAGAACTTTTGTGGCTTTCTGATTACCCTTGCATGTTACACTGATGTCAGGAACAAGATGTCTTTGATTATGAGCTTGTCTCACCCTGGGGTCAATTTCAGACTTCAGCTGTTTTAGCTTAAATTTTAGCCCTCCACAAAACTGCACATTCATTTAAAATGCCAGAACTTTCTTCCCAGATTTAATTTAATTTGTTTGCTTCAACAAAATATATGCTTTGTGGGTGAAAATCACCTGTCTTGTGAGGGATCCAGTGAACACAGAACATGGAATGACATCTACTTGGAATAGCCTGGAGGGAAAGCAGAGCACTGCAACAGAGAACAGTGTCTCTCAGCAGATTTAGGGCAAAGCTGAGAGCAAGATCCACTCTTGAAATTCCCTGACTTGGGATGAAAATGACCCTTCTGAAGCTGCTGGTTGGAAATTTTCTTCAGAAATCGCCTAGCATATTTTAAATTGCCACAAAATTTCCCAATTTTATCAGAAATACTGAAGTGCAAAGTTAGCCCAAAAGAAGGAAATTGTTTTCATCTTATTGCAAAGCTCCCATACCTTCTCGGTGATTTCTCACGGGCTTCTCCTCACAGCACTGACTCCTTCTTCTCCACAGCACAGCCAACAAACTTCAACTCTCTTCTCACCCAGCTAACCCACTCTTTTATAGCACTCATCCTTATTGGACACAGCTGTGGCCTATTAAGGACAGGCCTGTTCCTAATCTTTGGTGATTATCAGAGCTGCACCTCCTAAGGTGTGAGACTACCTTCTGCATTATCTTTATTTTCTTATATTCCATCCCTCCACAGGAAATCTGCTGAGAAAAACAGAAATTATAGAAATAGAACAAGGCCAAAGCTTTTCTTCATGCATTTAAATAAATGTAGAGTATTTTATAAATATAACCCCCACCCCACCCCCCCAAAAAAATATTCAGAGTTTTAAATGAAGACTGAAAGGTATTCACTTAAAATGCAAGCATATAAAACATTTAACCCAGGCTGTGGGCAACAGTGCTGAGTGACATTGTAATGCTTTTTCTATTAATTCTGAAATGGCTGTGGGCAAATAATCACTACTTGAGAATGAAACAGAATTCAGAATAACATTTGCCTCCTACATTCTCTTGCGAAGATCAACAATTAGGAGATTCATAACATGCTTGCTGATGAAATAAAGGTTTCCAGAGAAAGACACATATTTATTGGAAAAATAAAAAATTTTCAAGATTATGAGTCAGTTCTCTTTCTCTCTTTCCCTTCATGAAACAGTCAGCCTGGTGCTCTTTTGCTGGCTATTAAATGGAGAACATCTGTGGATATTTGTGAATGAAATTAAAGAATTCTAAAATTAATTTTTAAGAAAGGAGAATGCAGACTAAGCCCAGTAACCAGTGGGGTCTGTGGCTGTGCCCATTCTTACTGTGTCCTGAACCCTGTGGATTTGGTAATAGTGTCTATAGGACCCATTTACTGTTGGAAGATCCAGCTTTTCAGGTGATGTCTCAAAACAGTGTCCCAGGGCCATAATGAGAAATTTGAGGAAGATCCCAAGGCAAAAGCCTGGGAATGGATGGTTAGTAGTAACATCACTGACACTGGACAGACTGTTCACTGTAGGCACTCCACTTGTCTTCAAATGTTTTTGTATCAGTCATAGAAGTACAAAGATTATACCACATGAGATTTTTGTGTAATAAATATTTTTGTAATAAACATTGGTTTATTTTACTTGTTTTTCATTTAAATGAATATACTATTTTCCTCTTTTTGTTCATTGGTTAAAATGTTAACTAAAATTCAGTACATTCATAGTCCCTGAAGCCTTCCCACTTAAATGATTCACTGATTTACTGCAGAATCAGTATGTGTTTGCAGTTCCAAATTGGCATTCAATCTCTTTGGCAGATTTCATAAAAGAGCCATTTAAGAGTGATTTTTCTAGATAGGATGTCTTGATATATTCCAAAATTTATTGGTTTTGAGATACTGTAGGCATTCATAACATGGCTGACAAAATGTGGCAAATATAGTAACTGTTTAATTTGGTGAATTTTTCACTCTTTATGCTTTTTCATAAAAGAAAACCTAGTCCTGTCAATTATATGACTTCTAGCCTTTGTTTCTTGCCAACAGTGTTAAAGATTTTCTGTTATAGTTTCTTTTTAATGGATATGATCTGGTTGTCACTTTGGTGTTTATGCCTGTTTTCCTGTTACACTTCCTAACCCTTCCACAAAAAACAGTGGAAATTATTTTTGACATGTCTAAGCTATCTCTTTTTGAGATGTTTTTAGATTTTCCAGTTTTCTATGTTGCAGTACAGAATGGAATTCAGTTATGCCTAAAAAAAAAAAGGTAAAAATATTTTTTAAGTTAAGTATTTTTTAATAATTGCAGTTATGGTCAGTAAGCATCTGAGCTTACGGCCAAGAGTCTTTGCTTTTCTTTCCTCCTCATGGCTTTTCTTTCAGTGGGAGTTTAATCTGTCTCTGCTGTATGGACATCAACTGTTCTGCAACTGCATTCAGTGGAACACAGTGTTTTAAAGCTTTTGTTAACTCTTTGGAAACATAAATTGCATCAATCTCTGTGGTGAAAAGATGTTTAGACAATGCATGGGAGCTGAGTACTTTCTTGGCTGGCTTTAAAGAAGTAGCCCTCTACCATTTCTGTTGTAATCTCCAATATAAGAACAAGCGCTGTATACTTGGTCTCCGTAATCTAATCCTGTTTAGTGAGTAATATTTTATATTCTAAAATAACTGTTTGGGAAGTTTCAAGTGGAATGTTCTATATTGAAGTCATGTGAAGTAAAAATGTAGATAAAAGACATGAACTTAGGGCTATGCGTGATTTTTTTTAAAGTCAGACTAATCTGTTTTATTCTGTCCATGACTGGGGTCAATGATAAAAGTGTCACCGTAGGACACAACTGTCTTCTCTAAATGTTCAATTATACAAAATCTTGCTCTCAAGAGAGTTTTTTCACTAGTTTTGAAAAGGTAGCAATGTTTACTTGCTTTCTGATACAGAAGAATTAAAAAGAGGTTATGGCAGTATTTTGAAACTTGAACAATGACTCAAACTCAGAGATTTTTACTCATTTTTGGTGCTAAAGTTGAGTCAAGCTCACAAACTCTGTGCAATTTCACATTCTTATTTTGCCTCTACGTGTCTCATTTTGTCATCTTTAAACTTAACTGCCCCTTCACATAGAGCAGGAAAACATATCCAGCTGTTTACTTCAGGTTTTTTCCCGGTTCTGTGTCAAGTGAAGAAAGCTCTGACTTGCAGGTTCTACTGCTTATCTGTATATTTATCATTTATCCTTCTATATCTCCTCTCTAATCCAAACCATACAGAACTTTTTTATTTTATACAGCACAGAAATCCTGCCAGACTAATTTTCTCCTTTAGAAATGGGCTGAATATTTGAAGAACTATTTATCTCTTTGAATATCTGACTTTATACTTCATAATAACTTCAAAGGTCAGACACTCCCCTGGTAATGCAAAATGCTATTAGGTCGAAAGGATCAAGATTATAAACCATCACTTTTTAGATAACACGTGTATTGTGTCATTTCTTGAATCTGTACCAGGCAACCCCATATTTCACACTTTTAACAGAAAAAATTAGACATGGAGGGAGATGGCTAGAGTAGCAAGATAAGCTATGGGCAATACAGTAACAGGAAATTCATAAAGGTAAAACCTCAACTATTTTAAAGGTCAGTGAACTATTTTTGTTTAAGCCTTATGGAACTTATTATTAAAAAAACATGCCAAAGATGAGAGAAACCTTTACAGCTAAAATTTTTAGCAGCTTAGTTTCCAAGAACACGCAGTGGGACAAATCCTTTAACTGAGATACAGAAGGCATTAAATAAATCAGTTGTCTAGTGGAAATGGAATTTAGGAATATATGTTCACAAAAACAATACAAGAAATTACCTGAATGGTGCTTGCAAATTTGTCAATGCTGCAGGCTTTGTGCAGTTTCCAAGATATCTGCAGCTGTGTTATTGGACTTGTTGAACCTGTAGAGCCTCCTCAGTAGGATTTCTTCAGACTGAGCTGACTGGTTTGGCACCTTTCTTTGCCTGATTCTTGCAACCTGGCTGGTAAGATGACTTGACTGAGGCCAGAGAGTCTCTGGATTATTTCTGCTTTCTCACTGATACTGTCCAAGGGAAAAGGTATGCTTTATCTGTGTGAGAACACAGCGGCTCAACTTGCTGAAGCAGATTCTAGATGGAGGGTTCAGTTTTGTAAGTGCCCACCTGAGGTGAGCAGACCATGCAAGAAACTTTTGCAGAAACTGGCTTTTGACTTTTCCCATGGGCATGGCTTGGTGGTATGGAGCACTGGCTTCCTGAATCTCTAACTGCCTCTTATACAGTACAAGGGCAACTTTGGGATCTGTCCTGCCTCGTGGCTGGGCACAACACTTCAGGTTGCTGGCTGTGTGCTGCCTTCATTGAACACTGCCCTTGATGTGAGAAAAGCCAGCACAGAGAACTGATGTTTACCAGTCTCCCTTTATAGACTTGAATTGCTGTGGTAAAATGTGCTGAAAAAAGGCAACAGAGTGATCAGATAGATAGAACACTGCATAAAGAGATGAGAGGATGTTTCCTTGTTTACTGAAACCCCTACTGCCTCAACTGTCAAGTTGTTGGAACAATTCTTTACTCTCTTCAGGAGAATATTTATTTGAAGTTACAGCTGTTACATCCTTTATGATACTTCTCATCCTGTTCCCACTGCTCTATACCCCTTTGTATTTTCTTCCTCATGTATTTAATTGCTACCAGGTACTTAAGAAATTAATTATTTTGGAAATATTTTCCTAATTATTCTATCATGTTACAACACTTTGACTAAGAGAGGACATAATGTAGACACAATAGAATTTGAGAAAATAATTTCAGAAGAAATAGAAAATCTTCATGCTACAAAACAATTGTTTCAATGAAAGGGAAAATATGTATTGATTTTGATATTTTCTTTTTCTTTTGTCATTCTTTACCTATATTGCTTTCTCATCACTTTCATGGCTGTTACTATTAGGTCACCCACTTGCACTGCCACTGACATAACCCCTAACAGGAAGCCCATTTGTCTACCTGAATTCACCTATGGAATAATAGAGGAGATGCTTCTATTTGCACACCTGGTCTTCTCTCACATATTTCTGCAGGCTGTGGAGAAGCTGGCAGCATGGAGTTCCTAATGGTATCCTTTTCCCAGAGTACCTGTTACTTGTGAGGCACATTTATTATTGCACTCACTGTCAAGCAGCACCAGTAAAGTTCATCTTTCAGATGTGGCAAGTTCTGATCCTGTTGCTTTTTGTCTCCTGCCAAAACATTTCACTGCAGTTTTCAATCACAAATGCCTTGCAGCTCTGTGGGCTGTGAGGATTATTAGAAATGACCATCCTAATTTGCATGCAGGATGGCAAGGTACAGGGAAAGGGAGTCAGTTTCTTGCAGATACAGCTTGCTTTTAACAGCACAGCAGGCTTCCCTGTCACTCCTCCTCTTCATAGGTCAAAAGCTGCATTAATGTGCACCACCACATTAATGCGCTCCACATTCATGGAGCTGAATGGATTAATTCAGGTAGAGTAGAATTTGACTCAGTGCTCTTGTATAAATTCTCCCATTCTATGGAAAACAGACCCAAGAAGAAATTAAGATTTACCATTAATTTCAGAGCTCATTTTGAAAGTTTGGCTCAGTTATTATATTTATAAATGTCAAATTGAAAAAATAAAAAGTATTAGCTTCTTCTTATGAATATTTTAAAGAAATTAAATAACCACATTATTTTATGCTGTTACTAATGCTAACTTAATTAAGTCATAAAAGAATTAAATGAGCTTAACCAGTCCCTCTGGAGGCTGAAAACCAGATAGTTTAGCATAGAAATATTCCTAAAAACAGAGATGTCAGGATATTTGAGGATTCACTTAGATAAGAATTACAGAAGGACATCTGAAGCTGGGATAAACATGACATCTCCTTTCTCCCACTGAGGATGTCAGATGTTAAAAAAAACTTTTTTTTTTTTTTTTTTCCTGTAAGTTGTTAAGTGATTTTGCAACCTTTTTTTGGTGAAAGTAGTATTGAGTTTTGAGTGGTTGTTGGCTCAGTAGCACTGGTGAGCAAAGTAAACAGTCTCTATTTCCCCTATGAAGTGAACATGAAAGTAGACAGTCACTATAATATTGGTATCCCAGCAAGCAAACAAATTATGTTTAGTTTCAAGTAAATTAAGAACAAAAAAGTTCTTAACTTCTCTCTCTTATATTCCAGTTACATACATTCCAGTAGATTTCAAAATGTGAATTAAATCACCTTCCAGTAGATTTCAAAATGTGAATTAAATCACATTCCAGTAGATTTCAAAACGTGAATTAAGTCAAACTGAATCAAAAACCCTCAAAAAACAAATGAAAATAGAGGATATTAAAAAAATAGTGTTTGTAGAGAGCTTATTCAAGGCATTGTGTTAAAAAAGATGTGGGTCTGAAGAGAGAAGAAACTCTGATGAGAACAGAAATATTGCAGATAAACTAGATGAGAAAAAGATTTATAATGTATGTGTGCAAAACTATATGTCGCAAAAAAGGAATGTTCAAAGTAGCTTAACATAATGCTTTGGTTTTCATCTACCAGGGAACATACCTGGAAGAAAAACATTAAATTCAACATGACAATGAGGATGCCAGCTCTGTTCCCACATCTGCATGTCCACCTAGAAGCAGCAATAATTAGATTCTGCTCTCAACTTAATGCTAAACCTGAATTTAAAGGGGGGAACTTTTTCTAATATGAAAATAGAATATACAGTCAATTGAAAACTGTGTTTTTAGTGTAGCACTCTTTTGCCTTGCAATTCTTTCCAGGATTTGCACTTACAGCAGTGTTTCACTGTTATTTTTCCACTTTTACAATGTTAAGGGGCCTCTTAAAAGTCATCTAGACCCATCCCCTACTGCCATTGGCAAGGACATCTAACAATAGAGCAGGTTGCTCAAGGCATTCTCCAGCCTTACCTTGAACACTGACAGGATCAGGGCATCCACAGCTTCTTGGGAAACTGTTCCTGTGTCTAAGCCCCTTCACAGTAAAGAATATCTTCCTAATATCTAACTGTTGAAGTGAGGGGAGTACGACCATCCTATAATGCATCGAACTCAAGTTTATTGATCGATCAGCCAGTTTAAATAATAGTGTTAACGAACTTCATGCATATTCCAAAATCCAGGTTCATGATAGGCTAACAGAGAAAACTCTAACCACTCCTTTTGTTTTACAATACCGTTAATTGTTTACACAAAACAAAACAAGTGTTCCCACTGTGATATGAAAGGTTCCCAAAACTTCCATATCTGTTCCCAGGGTGCCATCTTTTCCCAGAGAGGGTGTTTTGCTTGTTATGGGAAGACTGTCTGAGAACCTTATTGTTTATAGAGTGATGCCTGAGAGAATCTAATTGTTTATAGAAATCAGGCTGGGAACTGCTTTTGGAACTGCTTTGCAACTACCTTTTACTTTTCTCTCAATTGCATGGCTTCATGGCCTTTTTCTTTAAGCCATGCTTGAACTAAACTCTCCACACTTCCCCCGCTTTTTTCTTTGAGAGAAAAGAGGTTAGTTTGCCAGGTTTTCTCTATCATCCTACTAACCATCTTTTGGATACAGCTACAGAAACAAGGTAATATAAGTAAAAGCAATAAAAGTACACCTAATATCCCTATAGCATATATTACAAGGTTTCTTAACCATGGTCCCAATCCTAAGCTTTTAAGCCATTCATCAATTCCCAATCCTTCTTCTTCCTTAAGGCTGTTAAGCCCTAGCCGTAGCTCTTTTAACTTAGCATGAATAGATACAGAATGATCAGACAAGTTCATGCAACACATCCCTTCAAACTCTTCACACCCATGGCCTTGTACTAATAGTAAGAAATCTATGGCAGCTCTATTTTGCAAAACAGCATGATTAACACTCTGTACATCTGCAGTTAACATATCTAATATCTGTGATGTCTTATTCAATTCACCCTTAGCCCAACACCCTATTTGTTTTGCTAAAGTCATTGCCTTGCTTGCAGCACCCCATGGTAGGAGAGCTGAAACCATTATATGTTTAAATTTACTCCAGAACAATGGATCTCCTACTTGACTACAGTCTAAATTATGTAAGCTGCGCTTTTGCCTGTTTGTCTTATGACTTAATTGCATTAACACAGATATATTAGGGTGGAATAGTGATAACTTGCCTAAATAACAAGGTGCACCCTGAGGTTGGGCAGGTATACCATTCCAGGCTCTATCTCCGCAAATTAAAAATATTCCCGTAGGTAATTTCTTAGGTGTTATGGTACTAGAGCCTTTACATTGGTTATAAAGTTGTTTGGACACTATGTCCGGGCTTAGAGATGAATCCAGAGTAGCCCATGTTTGTTTATGCTGATTCATCTTTTGAGAATTAGAGTAATCAAAGCTGAACCACCCACCATTGGAAGTGCTAGCATGGTCATGCTAGCATTTGCACTTCCGAAAAGCTCCAATTCCTCAGGTGGGGAATGCAAAGGAGTATTAAGTGATTGAATTAACAGGCATTGGCGGTAGCTGTCACTCTGACTGGCAGTATACCCTTTTTGTGCAGGCAATTTAATATTTACCATATTGCGCATATATAAGGCACGGTTATTAATAAGACTGCAGAATTCTTGAGGAGACCATACTGGAAGCCCTACCAAACATGTTCGAAAAGGGTTAGTAACTCCTCCAAGGCTGAGACAAAGCGACGACTGATTAATCTGCCTAGCAAGTGTTATCCATACATTATCTCTAGGTTGACTAAAATGTGTTACCCTTAATTCTTTGGCTACCACTACACCAAGCAATATAACAAAAGTAAACCTAATTTTTCTGGTTTTACTTTGACCTTCTTTTTCTTATCAGTTTTTAACCTTACTGCTCCCGAGACCTGAAGACCACACCTTTGTAACCTTCTAATGCAGTTATCTAATGCCTGATTGGGATCTCCTTTTATAGGCCCTACAACAGAATGTTGTGTTAAAGGCACCAGTTTTCTACACCTTACAGAGGCTATATATGATACACTTTGAGCTTTAACCCTTTTCAAAATACACTGTACCTCCCACCGATAATAAGCCAAGATTTTTTGCTCATGTGATTCATAAAGATCTAAAGCTGAGGCAGTGTTTAGTCCTGTTTCATTTCGTAGTGCCCACTCCCAATTATGTTCCCAGGTATGTCTATAATTATAGGTGTTACACCATAAATGAAAAAGTGACAACTGATCCACCCAAAAGCTCTTATCACAACCCCCGCAACACAGTGCAACCCAAACAGCACAATTTGGGCTGTGACATTCAAGACAGTTCTCTTTTGCCAGTCCTTTTATATGGAAAGATGATAATGATTCAATAATGTCAATCAGTTCCCTGGTCATCCGGGAACGGCGTGTTATGGCCCTGTCGATCGCCTTCGAGTGTCCCTTCAGTTGAAGCAGTAGAGGTCTCAGGATCAGGAGCAGCTTCTTCTCCAGACAGTCCTTGTCCTCTTCTGTGAGTTGATCCACCAGCCGCTGCATCAAGAACAGGTTTAGTCCACTTGGCAGGTGCCCACAATGCTCCTGTAGGGGTGGAAATACAAAGATATCCCCTTCCCCAGAACAGGACCTTAGCAGGATCCTTCCATAGCCCTGTCTTGGGATCTCGGTATTTTACCCATACTTCTTTTTCCTGTTCACCAATTTCTTGTGGCTTATAGTGTAGTTCTGCTGGGGCCTGCCCTACATCGCCAAACACACACAAATGATTGATCACAAATAGGCTTTTTAGTAATCTGGCGTGGGGGTCAGTTACTTCCTCATGCTTGGCTAAACACTTCTTTAAGGTACCTTGTGCCCTTTCAATGATGGCCTGCCCTGTTGGGGAATTTGGAATACCTGTAACATCTTCAATCCCCCAATTTCTTAAGAATTTCCCTATTCTATGACTGGTATAGGCAGAACCATTATCTGTTTTAATTCTTTTTGGTGTACCCATCACTGCAAAGCAACTGTACAGATGTCTTTCTACATGTATAGCTCTTTCTCCTGTCTGAGCTGTTGCCCATATATATTTGCTATAAGTATCAACGGATACATGTACATACTTTAGTCTGCCAAAACTAGGGATATGTGTAACGTCCATTTGCCATAATTCATTCGTTTGCAGGCCTCGTGGGTTTACTCCTAGGCCTAAACCACTTCCCCCATTATGGTGACTACAAATCGGGCAAGCCCTCACAATAGCTTTTGCTTCTGAGAGTGTTATCTTAAATTCTCTGCTTAAGCCTTTTGCATTCTGGTGAAACATTGAGTGAGCCTCTCGAGCCAATTGGTGACTTGACAGAGGTGTACTTTGGGTAGTGGTAACCAATCTATCTGCCCTATCATTCCCTTCACCTAAACCAACCTTCCATTTATGACTTCTAATATGATTTACAGCATAAGCATGTTCCCTGGATCTTGTAGCTCTCTTTAGCTGCAATAGTAGTTCATATAGTCTTTGATTTTGCACCTCTTTTATGGAAGCATCTTCAATTCTTGCTACAACTCCTGCTACATACAGAGAGTCTGTAACAACATTCAAAGGTTCCTTAAATTGTACCATTGCCCATACCACTGCTAACAGTTCCATGGTTTGTAGGCTGTCCACTGCTTCTGCTTGCAGAATATGATGCTTCCATACTCCCTTTTCTTGCCAGGTTATTGCAGCAGTTCTTGATTTCCTGCCAGCATCTGTAAATGCAGTAATGGCACCTGAGATAGGAGAATTCTCTCGCTTTGGACGAGTTATCCAGTCCTAGTCCCCTATCCATTGAATGAACTCTGGTCGAAGCTGGTGTGTTTCAATAGGGCAACATGCACCCAAAAGGGCTTCCTGCATTTCCTCTGAATTAGTCAAATACCAGTCCAAGGTATCCTTTTTCATTGGTATCTTGATGGCTGCTGATTCTACCCCAGCTACCTGCAACATCCTTTCTCTGCCCTTCTTTATCAAATCCGCTAACATTTCAATTTTTTGAAGAAGACTCTTACTTTGCTGTAGTGGGGGGGAGATCCATTCTAATATCCGTGTTTCCCCCGTTTCTTTTTTGCATTGCGTAAGTGCTCCCAAAAGATATTGTGGGCCCTTCCAGATGGTAAGATCTATGGGTACATCTGGATCCCTTCGATGAACATGTCCATGCATAACACAGTCCATAATTTGTTGAATGGCCTGCTGTTGCTTATCAGTAATACACACCGGATGAGTTGGGTCAGTTCCTTTTAACAGTGGACACAACTCATCAAGCAGTTCATTAGGTATTCCCACCATCGGTTTTAACCACTGTAAATCACCCAAGAATCTCTGAGCATCATTTAAGGTAGTTATTTTTGTTTTTAATTGCAGCTTTTGAGGTTTAACAATTTGTTCTGTCATAGACCATCCTAGGTATTTCCAGGGAGCAGTTGTTTGAATTTTCGCAGGAGCAACTACTAGAGAGTATTGTGCCAGTGTTGTTCTTATTTCCTGGACTTGTTGTTGAGTGAAAGGCATCGGCTGAGCAAACAATACGTCATCCATGTAATGATATATTACTGTATTAGGCCATTGCTTTCTAAGAGGTTGCAAAGCTGCACTGACATAAAGCTGACACAAGGTGGGGCTGTTTCGCATGCCCTGCGGAAGAACCGTCCATTCAAACCTCTGATCGGGTGCTTCTTTGTTAATCGCAGGTAATGTGAAGGCAAATCGTCGCATATCCTGCGGGTGAAGTGCGATAGTAAAAAAGCAGTCCTTAAGATCAATAATTAGCAGAGGCCAATCCATCGGGATCATGGCTGGGTTAGGTAATCCAGGTTGTAATGAGCCCATAGGTTCCATCTGATCATTAACAGCACGCAAATCATGGAGCAGTCTGTATTTTCCTGACTTCTTTTTAATTACAAAAATTGGAGTATTCCAGGGGCTGGTAGACAAACGCAAGTGTCCCTGTTGAAACTGTTCTGAAACGAGCTGATGTGCGTGTTGCAAACTTTCCCCTTTCAAAGGCCACTGCTTAACCCATACCAGGGTGTCATCAACCCAGGTGATGGGAATTGGGAAAGTCCAAGCAATGGCTTTTACTCCAAAGGGTGTTCATTTGTTAAAACAACCCCTAGCTGAGCCATAATATCCCGACCTATAAGGCATTGAGCAGTAGGTGGTAACTGCACCACTGAAAAAGTCACCGTCAGCTGCTTCCCATCGATATAAACTTGAAGGTGGGGTGAGCGGCTAGCCAAGGTAAATCCTCCTACCCCGGATACTGCAGTGGCTGCCAGCTGCAAGGGCCAGTGATGAGGCCAGCAGTTAGGACTAATAATGCTGGAATCTGCTCCAGTATCCAGCAGACCTGAAAACGACCTTTTCTGTCCGTTAAATTCTATCTCTACTTTTTTCTTGGGTCTCTCGGCAGGATTTAAAGTTAACAAAGTAAGTCCTCCTGTAGAACCAAAAGCACTGTCTCTCCTCTCTTGGGTTTTTATGGGTTGTATTCCTTTCATCATTTGCTCAAGCGGTACCAACTGAGCAATCCTTTGTCCTTTGTTTATTTGAAGAGGAGGAAAAGGGGTGTAAGCCATTACCATAATCTCTCCCGTGTAATCCGCATCAATAACGCCAGGCAAAACAAACAGTCCTAACATAGATGCAGAAGATCTCCCAAATAGTAGCGCACCCACCGCTTTGTTCTGTATAATAATAGGTCCTTGGACCCCTGTAGGGATTGTTTGCGGGTGCGGAGTCATCAGTGTTACGTCTACTGCGGCTGCCAGGGCCATACCGAGGCTCCCTGCTGTGGCGGGCTGGACACTCCCGGCTGCGGCGGGTTGGAGACTGCCTGCTGTGGAGGGCTGGAGGCTCCCTGCGGAGGGTTGAAGGCACGGGGGGGTGTTGTTTCTGCAGCGGCAACTTGTGTCTGGGCGCGGCTGCTGCGGGAATACGCCCTCCTGGAGAAGTTTCCCGACCTCCGTTTACAAGCGCTTGTATGATGATTATCCATACGGCATTTCTGGCACCAGATTCCAATAGCATGGCATTCCTGGCGCATATGGCCAATGCCTCCGCATCGAAAACATTTCACGCAGCCCCTTTTATTTGATGCTGCAAATGCAGCTGACGCTTGAAGAGGTGCTAGAGCGGCTTACACCTGACTCTGAGAAGACTTTGCCTGCTCTTGCAAGCCTACTCCTAGCTGTTTAATTGCGTCTACCACTAAGGCCTACTGCCCGGTTGGTATGAGAGCTATCCTCTCTAATGCCTCCTCTATAGTCCAATTTGCTCCTAAGGTATTAAGTATGTTTCTAGTAGCAGAATTACAATTTTGGATGGCACACTGTTTGAGAAGGGCCCCGCGCATATATTCCGCTACTCCAGCTCTCTCAATTGCAGCCGCAGCTCTATCAATAAAAGCGCCAAATGATTCCTCTCTGCCTTGCTTAATTCCCATATATACTGGTATTCCTCCTGGTTCCTTTACCCTTTCTATTGCGAGTCTAACTAACCTCATTGCCTCCCGGCACTTATCCTGACCTATTAAAGCTTGTGCCTCAGTGTGAAGGAAAGGTCCCAGACCCATAAGCTCATTAACAGTGACACCATGGAGGGGGTCACCCTGCTGCCTTTGTACTGCCACGCACTTGTTAACGAGCGCTTGCCAATGAGCATTAAATAGCAATTGTTGATGTTGGGTAAAGATTAATTTAACTATGTCACGACAATCATTAATGAGAAGGATGCTGGTGTCAAAAATATAGTCAAGCATTTGCTTGGCTGGTTCGCTTTTAAAACCAAACTGGCTAACAGTAGCTCACAACTGAGATAACATCTTCCAGTCTAAAGCACTGATTGTAGCCTGTATGCCTCCTCCGGCCTGAGGGGTGAAAATAACCGGACAAGCCAGTTCGCTTGCCAAGCTTATCAACTCATGGTCTCCCTTTTCCATGGCATCTTTGGCCAGAGCTGCCCATGCATCTCGTCTTTCCCTTGCAATAGTCGCCACTAGATCGTTTTCCAACCCAGGGCTCTGATTGCTTTTCGGGAACGGAGCATACGTTTTTGGCCCCGGCTGCTGCGATGCAGGAGATACGGGACACTCAGAAGTGCTATGCATAGCCTGCGGCAAAGCAGGCAATAAAGCACCCTGCGGAGCACCCTGCGGAGCTTGGCTCGTTAGGGGGGGCTGGCTCGTTAAAGGAGGCGGCGAAACGGGTAGTAGAGCGCTCTGTGGAGCTTGGCTGGCAGCTTGGCTCGGAGCCTAGCTCGTAGCCTGGCTTGCAGCCTGGCTCGCAGCCTGGCTCATAGCCTGGCTTGCCGAGGGAGGTGGCGAGGCTGGTAATAAAACCATCCTCATTGCGGGGCCGAGAGGGGTCCCCGAGTCTTTATCAAACTCCCTGTCTTGATCGTATTCTTTGTTATGATCGTGAGCGGCAGTAGCCTGGTGAGCAGCCCTTTTTTCAGCCTGAAACTGCAACAGCTCGGTGTTAATGACCCGCCATAATTTACCCATCTTCCTAGCAGTTTTATCATCGTCTAACGTAGCCTGCCATAATAAATCACCAAATTTACACCATTCCGACAACTCGTGAACTGTGTGGGGATTCACAAAGATTCCCTGTTTCAAACCATAAGCCAAAAGACCTTGCAATTCCTTCTGTAAGTCTATTCCCTTAATTTGCCTTTTTTGCAAAAATGTAATAAAAAGTTCATATGTGGCTTGCCTTTCCATACCTATTTAAGTGCGCACTTTGCAGCTTTTCAAGGCTTCGGCCGCACGTATGGGCTGGACCCGTCTATATGGGTGCCAGGTCACTGCGCATATCGGCGGTTTTCCCTCTGCTTTGTTTTCGCGCTTATTCGCCGCTCCGGCTGCTTCGGAGCCCGAACCAGTCCTCACTTCCCATGGTGTTCGCAATCCCCGTGGTGTTCGCGATCCTCGTGGTGTTCGCTATCACGTCTGGGTGTCACCATTTATTGAAGTGAGGGGAGAACGACCATCCTATAATGCATTGATTGATCAGCCACTTTAAATAATAGTGTTAATTAACTTCATGCATATTCCAAAATCCAGGTTCATGATAGGCTAACAGAGAAAACTCTAACCACTCCTTTTGTTTTACAATACCGTTAATTGTTTACACAAAACAAAACAAGTGTTCCCACTGTGATATGAAAGGTTCCCAAAACTTCCATATCTGTTCCCAGGGTGCCATCTTTTCCCAGAGAGGGTGTTTTGCTTGTTATGGGAAGACTGTCTGAGAACCGTATTGTTTATAAAGTGATGCATGAGAGAGTCTAATTGTTTATAGTAATCAGGCTGGGAACTGCTTTTGGAACTGCTTTGCAACTACCTTTTACTTTTCTCTCAATTGCATGGCTTCATGGCCTTTTTCTTTAAGCCATGCTTGAACTAAACTCTCCACATCTAACTTAAATTTCCTCTCTTTCAGTTTGAAGCCATTACTCCTTGTCCTATCACTACTGTTCCTGATAAAGAGTCGCTCTCTGGCTTTGCTGTAGTCTCCTTCAGATACTGGAAGGTTGCTGTGAGGTCTCCTAGCAACTTTCTCTTCTCCAGGCTGAACAGCCCCAATTTCCTCAGCCTGTCTTTGCAGGTGAGGTGCTCCAGTCCTCTAACTAATTTTGTGACCCTCCTCCTGACTTGCTCCAACAGTTCTATCTCCTTCTTAGGTTGGGGGTCCCAGAGTTGGATGCAGCACTCCAGGTTGGGTCTCACAAGAGCAAAGTTGAGAGGCAGAATTACTTCCTGTGACCTAGCCCCACTCCTGTTGATGCAACTCATTGGCTTTCTGGGCTGTGAGCTGGCTCATGTTGAGTTTTTCATCACATCCAAGTCTTTCTCTGCTGGGCTGCTCTCAACCCCTTTCCACCCAACCTGTAGGTGTGTTGGGACCGCCACAACCCAGGTGCAGGACCTTGCACTTTGCTTTGTTGAACCTCCTAAGGTTTGCAGAGTTCCACCTCTCAAGTGTGGCAAAGTCCCTGTGAAGGACATCCCTTACCTCCAGTGTGTCAACTGCACCACACAGTTTTTCTCATTTCTTTTTCTTTTTTTTTTTCCCCAGTCACAGTGAGCCAGCCCTACCCCAAAGCATTTTGGCTTTGCTTTTGAAAGTAAGAAGAAAATTGTCCTCCTCTGATCACCAAATTTCCTCATTCTTCAAGTGCATAATAAGGCATATTTATGCAAAGCAAATATTCAGTGTTCAAGAACAAGCTAATTGGGTTATTTTCATAATTGGTAGTTTATTGCCCATTTGTATTCAAAACCGTTCCCACTGAACTTCCTGAGCTGTAAAAAGCAGACACAGGGCTTTTATATTACACGCTTTTTTAAGCTGTTAAGCCTAACTAAAGAATTCCTCACTTTTATTTAGAAAAGACCTTTGCAACATCTTCAGCTATGAGGCTTTTACAGGTTAATGGTTGAACTAGTGCTGTGTCAATATTCTTGTCCCATTCAGAGACAGTGCAAGAACCTCCCAAGCCTTAGGTCCATCCTTCCCACCTGGGAATCCCATTGTAGAAGTATTACCTAGAGCTAAATGTTTTTGGGGCAGTAGCCTACACCTCACTGTGCTTCTTCCTCCAGACTTCTCTTTACAGATTCCTGAGGCTGTATTTTAAGAGCAGGGGCAGAGCAATTTCCTTGCTTCTGCTGTCAAGAATTGCATGTGTATCAGAGTACTTTAAAAATATTGTTTTAGTTCTGTTTATAGATTAAGCACATTTTGCTCTTCAGTAAAATTCCCTGACAATGGCACTGAAGAGAAAGAGAAACAACCATCAGCAACTCATATAGTTATTCTGTTGAATATATTAATGTTTACAGACTCTCAGACACAGACTACTTTTGCCACAACAGCTAATCTGTGTTGCTGGGTAATTTGGCCTTGGATATTTCCCAAGTATAATAAATGGAAAGGCTAAGAGAAAAAAAATCTATGCTCATAAATTTGGTTTTTCTTTATGAAGTTCACAATGAAAACTGTTGAAACCTGGAACCCAACTCTTGCCATTTGATGTATTCTATGTGTCTAGCAGAAGTCCATAGATCTCTAGATACAAAAAGAATTTAAGATTAAAACTAATTAGCTACTGCACCCAAAGGGTGCCTTCCCTCCCAGCTGTTCATCTCTGCACTTGAAATATCTTGGTGTTATGCTACTTTTTATAAATTAATCTTCACAAGCTAATAATATTTTCATGAGTTCAAATTAGCTGCTGCATGGACAGAGCTTGTTGATTTGCAAAATAAACTGGTTTTTGGCATCTTTGTTAGATATAGTTGTGTGGGAAGAGGAATTAACCAGACTGCCATTTACTTACTAGGAGAAAACGTGGACAGGCTTTAATTACAGATCATGTGGAAAACACATAATTAAATAGAAAATTCTTGTTTAGAGCCTTTGTTGAAGATAGAATTAAACCAAGGTGAACTTAACTACCAAAGCGATATTTATGCTTGCTATACAAAGTCAAAATCTAGCTAAAATACATTTTTCAGATTCAATGGATTTTAATGGAGAGATAATTGCCATCTCAAATGTGCTATATAAATAAATCAAACACTTCAGAAACCAGGACCGGTGTTTTCATCCGTGATGAAAAGAGACAATGTTGGTCCTATGAAGTTATGGTTACTTCATAAGTTGCAGTTTAGGAACAATTCCATCAATATTATCCACCAGTCCTGGCTCTGTTTTAAAAGCTTATTTCTGTACACCTTTGTGTGGGTCTCTGTAAACCTGTCGTTCCTTATTGCCTTCTAAAGAAATATCTATTTGCCTTGTTTATGTGGGCTACAAATTCAGCTTATATTGACCATCTCCAGATATAACAAGATCATCATTTGGTGAAGAGGTGGAGAAGCAGCAGTGTAGAGGATTCTGTGAATCTAATCTCCACGGTGTAGATGTTTATTAGAAAATCTTTGTGTATGACTATAATTGATTTGGACATGGCCTTCCTTTAATTTTACACAGAATCTCTCTTCTGTTGCATGTTTTAGTTTCGTTTTAGTTGCATGTTTAGTTTAGCACTGTTGGGTCTGATTTCTGGCCTCAGTACCTCAAAGACTGAAAACTCCCCAGTGATTATGAAAGACATTTTCCTCATCAAAGCATAATCTTTCTGCCTCTGGGTATTGCAGACCCACGTATTCACCTTTTCTCTGTGGACTCACCAGCTCAGCCCTGCTCCTGTGGATCACAAGAACACAATGACAGCAGCCATTTGATACTCTCTTCAGCAGCAACTTATGTAAGAGGTTTTACATGGTAACATACATAATATCAGATGATTTTACTTGAAGTTAGAAATCTTATAGTCCTATAATTTACTCAACAACCAAACTCATCTTCAAGAAATAAAGTGAGGATGAAAAGACACTGCAAAGCCTCTGCTCTTTGGAAAGAAGACATAGACTGCATAAGATTTTCAGAATATCAGCTCAAATAATTTTGCCCAAAGAGCAAAACTGGCAATGCTACAGATGACACAGATGGAACTAGGAACTGTACACAGGATCAGATGTAATCCTGTGGGTAATCCTGTAGTCTCTTCTTCATTGATGGAGTTCAGTTAGCATTCACCTGAAAGAGCCAGAATAAAGGTCTCAAAATCTCACCTCAACAGAGTTGGTGAAAAAGAGAAAGAAACTAATTAATCTTTCTGTCAAATTTACAGTGGGAAGAACATTTGCAGTTTAATAAGATGGGATTGTGGACTGAAACTAAAAGAAGGTTGAAAAACTGCCATCCTACAGTGATGAATAAGTATTTGTGCAAAGCAGAAGGACTACGTAAATTTCTTGGAAATATAGCAGTATGCATGCTTGGTGGGAAGAAATTAGAAAGTCAAAAAGGCACATTGAAATAAATATAAAGGAACACCTCTACACTCTAAAGATAGCCTCGGTCTTTGTAGTCTCAGTCTAGTCAGAATATCATAGAGGTAAATTGAAAGCAGTTATTATTCAGCACCTCTCCAGCATCTGATAGCTCCCCTCTAATTGTAGTAAATGGAGTAAGACACATGAAGAATCCTCAAATGTCAATTGTTATCCATGGATGACTAAAGAATTATTGATGTGGACCTTTTCAAAAGAGAATTTGCAATGCATTGCAATAGCTCTCTTAAAATCACTGATTGTTTTGATCTTTCTAAGAAAATTTACATTCCACAAATACAATAATGAGAATTGAACCGCATTGCTGAGGGCAACAACAAGAACATGACTTATACCTTGGCAGTAAAATAGCTAAATAAACTTCAGAAATTAAGAAATATAGTAGCCTTCTTCCTTTAAAATTTTGAAAAGGAGCATCAGTCTGTGTTTTACGAAGTAGTTAAGTGTAGAAGAAACAACGTGTCTCTGCAACATGAAGTGTGTGAAGTGTCTGCCAATACTGGGTTTTTTGGTGAAAGGCTGTGAGGACTGACTGTACTGTGATGTGTCAAGAGATATCAATATTGACTTAAGCTGTTCAGGACACACAGGACAACTTTCAATTATTGCTAATGGCATGTGGAGCTCTTTCATTGTTCTCAGTCTCTGCATGCCTTTCCTACATTACTTCAATATAAAAGTGACAAATGAGAATTTGAACATTTTCAGGTATAAAGATCCCAGTGAAAGTCATCTATTTCTCAAGATTTTCTGAATCATGGGCAGGAAGAATGTTTTTATACAAGACTGACTTTTCTGTCAAAATTTTGTCCTTTTCCCTACTTTGTCAGTATTTATTCTGTCTTGCAATCACTGCCTTTGCTATGGGCTATCAGGCTGCTGCTCCTGCTTGTGCAAAAGCCTTTGCTTCCAAAGAGAAGCTAGTTTGTGTTTTACTTGGATGAGAATTGGGATGTATAATTGCTACAGTTGATGTGTTGACAAAGGCTGTCCTGGTGTGAAAGTGAAGAATTCTGCTTTTATGCCCCTTGTGCATTTTCCAGGTCAAAACTGTTGAATATGAGTCTGGAGTCACCAGATGTTGCTCTTTCTACTGTTGCTGCAGCCTCTCTTTAGTGCCCTTTCCTTCTTGTTCATCCACACCTTTGGTAAATATTAACCTAGGTCTTAATTTTCAGACACACTAACTCTCCTTTATTTGTTACTGCCATCCTTTCTCTGCAGCTCTATAGGCTGATTTCTTTGAAAGAACGATCAACTAGACAGTTTTAAAATGGTATTATTATTGTCTTTTACCAATAATTGTAAAAAGTAAGTATCTCTCAATGCAACAGGAACAGAGACTTGCTGAATCTAAACCTAGAAAATACCTGTTTTGAAATTGGGCTCTGATAGCCATTTAAAAACTAAAATTTGAAAATTTTTAGGAATTTTATGCTTATTCTTGAAATTCAGCTGTGTGGAAACACATTGGACTGAGAAATACACTGACCCAGGTCTAGTTTGAGCTTGCCTTTGAAGTGTGCAAACTAAAACTTGCAGAAGAGAACGATCACAGTGCAGTTACCTCCCATTACAGCACAGGCAAACAGCTGGCATGGTGCTGTTTGTTATGTGTGAACAGTGTGGTTGGGATCCTCTGGAGCACAGATGTAAATTATCCCTGTCCCTGAGAGATTACAGTGAAAAAACAAAAAATGAGAAAACCATATGTAAACACATTTATAATAGGAGAATTATTTAAAATGCCACTGTGAGGGAAGGAAAAAGGAAAACTTCTCATGCAAGATTTACAATGAATTTTAAAAATTTGCTTTTTATAATATTTATTTTGGAAGATACTGTGCTGTGTGTCTGTCTCATTCAGAAGTCCTACTGAGATACCTTTGAAACAGTGATAAATCACTGTCTCCTACAGTCTTGCTGCTTGGAAAAATCTACACACACACTAGCAACAGAAAATTATTCTGTGAGAGCCACTCTTTACTTTTAAATGTACAGTATATAATAAAAGAGCTGCTTACAGAAACCTCCTCTCCTTTGGCAAAATGAAAAATAAAGTTAATTGATGATGGTGTACAGTCACCAGCTTTGCATATTTTAAGGCATAACATTGTGTGGATAATAAGTGTCTATCAAAGAGAGATTTTTTTTCAGAAAGAACACAGACTGGATGTTAAATAAATGCTATTAAATATCATTAAGCAGTCACGGCTTTTATTAAGATGTGTTTTTAATGCATAAGAGATGCATAAGATACTTGTAGTTGTCCTATCTGAAGTGCATGATTCCAACTCCAAAATGTAATTCAGTCCCAGAGGAAGACAGGGCTTTTTTTTTCTTGTGAAAGTGAAAAAATCTTGAAATTTGATAGCAGTATAATGTAAAAACCTGCCTTAATAAAAGTTTCTAAATTGATATTTTGAATTTAGTATGGCTTTAGTATGGTCATTCTCCTGCTACAATGTCTCTTGTCCCGTACCAGCCAGTAAGGTCCATGGTAATCTTTGGTGAAAAGCCTGCACAGCTCCTGCTTTAAGAAGCTATGTTCAGGTCAGGGATGATTTGCTGTCAGTTTAGGCAGACCCACGTCTACGTTTTCAGTCTGTATGGAACAAATATCTTCTCTAAATATTTAGACTGCACTTAAAAAAAATTATTGAAGTTAGGATCAAGACTAAAGACTCCAGGAGGAGGCAAGAACTAACAAAAGTTGGCAGAAAAATCACATATTACTAATCTGTGACTGAAAATGTGGGCCTAAGGTTGGATCCCTAGATTGTCTTCCTGCTAGTGTGGGTCTTCAGGCACTGCTGGAAAAAAAATCATGTCTATCTGCCCAATGCCAGTTTATGATATCCTACAAATCTTCAAAAGTTTTGTTGAAAGAAATGCTAGCTAGGATGGTACAGTAAGTAGCATTAATGCTTAATTTAAAAGGAAAGAAAAAATTTATAATAATTCTATGCAATTTTCCATTGAGTTAAAATAAGAGTCTGTTGTTATTATTGCTAAGGAGATTTACTTGACAATGAGGACTTGAGGTTTTATGATAAGGAGATTTTCATATCAATAAAAAACTGATTAATTTTATTGATTTAAAATTCTTATATATTCTTGTGTATACATGTACAAGTCACCTTTTTTATAAGGTTTTCTGCAAAATTCTCTTTATTCCTCCTTTTTTTTAATTTTTAAAAAATTTTTAATACATTTGTTAACAGGAAGCTGCTAAGGAAATAATTGAGACACTACAGTGCCAGATGGTGGGATTTGCAATGGTCACTGAATTTTCATACAGAAAGATTTGGTTTATTTTATGAAAGCTCTATGAAACACCTGTTTTAGTTTTTTCAGTTCAATTTGTGCCCATATGAATGGTCTCATCCCCTATGACAAAGAAATCAGTCAATGGGTTTACTTGCAAGCTGTAATTTCCTAATTTCTTACTTGGAATAGTCCAATAAGAATGATTTTAATCAGAATTCTCTACAAGTACTTTGTAAGAGAAGATAAAATGGAAAAAGTATTGAACAAAACAGCTTATGCTTAAAATAGTTAATGGATACTAACAATTTTTTTTGAGCTAGAATTAATCAAATATATAAAATGAAAGGATGCAAAAAAATGACCCTTCAGACTTAACAGGAGGAGCAATTAAGCATCTTGATTTTGCAGCAGCAATGGGAACGATGCTGGGAGGAAAAAAGCCTGAGGCATTTGGTGATATGACAAATAGAACCTCGATTGTGCAGTGTTTTCTCAGCAGCAAATGCAGGTGTTTCCAGAAGCAGTGCAACTGTTCATCCTTTTGGATGCACAATTCCCTTTACTGACATATCTGAATAATGATTATTTTACCATGTGTTTATCATGGCTCCAGGGCTTCCTACACTTTTCCACATTCCACATCCCCTCCTCCTGCCCCCATCCCCCACTCCCCTTCCCCTCCATAACATGCAAAGATATTTAAAAAAAGAAGAAACCCCAGAAACCAAATTTTTCCAGTTGTGTACTAAGGACGCTCTTCCAAACCCAAGAAGGTTTTGTCTAAATTTCACTCATCATGACTGTGGCTCTCTCTCTATCACCTTGCTCAGAATATGTAACCATGCTATAAAAAATGAGACTTGTCTACAGATGTGAATGAGATTTTAGTGCATGTGTACATATCCATGTACATACACTGGGGAAGATTTGATAATGTTCATGGGAGTATCACTGGGGAAGCATTTATTCCTGTCTGCGCTCCTATTTTTGAACAGTATTCTCTTTTTCCTCTCTGTCAGAGACATTGAATATTGCTTAATGGCTACTTTCCTAGCTCTTATTTTTAATTGTCTGCCCCTGTTAAGAAAAAAAAATTAAAATGAAAAAGTCTCAAACCAAACCATCCCCATAAGAGACTGAGGAAACATTGTGTTGTCACAGTTGTATAGAAAACCTTGAAAACTGGACTAAATGTAACTGAGTGATACCATTCATTTGGCAGTGCTGCTTGATGTCTGAAAATAATTGGTTTGACTCACATAATTGACTTATGCAGTTTGTTATCTACCAGCTTCGACACCAGCAATGATGCATTCAGCATCACTGTTCCTTTTTTCTGAGTTACTGCAACATGTAGGAAAACAGGAGCAGCCATTTTCTTTTTTGACTAAAAAGTTTTAGCTTAGTTCCTCCGGCACCTTGACTTTCTGGATTGTGAGAGTCCCTCTTCCGAGCCAGATGATGCACCAGGGCTGTAAAACCTGGAGGCAATATACATGTGAACACCCTGTGTGCTGGTGTTTCAGAGGGGATGTAGGACTTCAGAACCACTAAAAGAGAAACAGCTGAATTAATTCCTCAGATAAATATTTCAAACATGCTGAAAGTGTTACAAGTGGTTGACTCTTTGAGATGCAATTAGAGCAGCACACAAAAATTTGTTCGCACATTTTCAGGGAAAGAGAACATAATTGAAACACACTGTTCCAGAACAAGAACACTTTTCAGATCAATTGTTTTGGAGTTGAAAATTGAATTTTCCAGGACTGAAAAGGAGCTTTGTGCTCTATGGCATGGGAATTACATGAATTTAGGACATTTGGATTGTCTTTTTTATGCATCATAATGGAAGAATAACAGAACAAAAGGGGTTGGAAAGTTGTAGGCATCTGCCATGGGGACTATGCATCTCCAGGATGCAGAGGTACTTGCTAGCATCTCCCCACAGTTACATCAGACACCTTTGGAAACATGCTCATGATTTCCTAGCAGGCTGTTCTGAATCCTGAAAGCTGAATATATTATCTTCAAGAGCACTTTACTTCAGTACAAGTGCACTACTTTTCATCTTATTTTTGTGAAAGTCTTTGACTTGCTCTTTCTGATAATGGTGCTCCACACAGACAGGCATTGTCCAAGAAGTGTTAGCTTGGCCTGGTGTTGCATTTTGTAAGTATGGGCACAATGTGTTCTCTGTAACTACTTAGCATGAATACCATTTGTTTGGATGGCAAGAAGAAATGTCTTGAAGGTGGGATAAACTTCCAGAAAATGGCAAAGCCATCTACAAGCCACTGGAAAAGGCAGTCCTGCTCTAAGCTCATCTGTTGAATTAGATTTCTCTCTCAGGGACTGAGCACTCAGCTCAGAAGAGTCAAACTCTATTCAAAACATTTTCTGTGCATCTGGTAAGCTCTGAGTACACAACTGTAAATAAAATAGTTGGATTAAACAGCAGAAACTGAAACAGAAATTGAATTTTTGGAGTATGATCTGTCTCTTCCATCTCCATCCCCACCAATGAACTAAAAGATCTTTTCAGCCCTTTTCTGAAACTTTGGATTTACACCTTGCAGTTACACCCATGTGCCTTTTGCAGTGTCAGCTGCATCCAGCACGGCACATTTAAGGCAGTTTCAGGCATGCTGTAGTCCAGCATTTCAAGAAGATGGTCTTCCATCTACCTGTTATGTCTGCCACTCCTCTGGCTTCTTTCCTTGCTCTGGCACAGGTGAAACACTAGAACTTCTCTTAAAAAAAAAAAAGTCTGGATCAGTTTTAATCTAGATGTTTCTCTACATGTGTAGACCTGCATCTGGTATAGCACAAGTGAAATGTGATGGGTAAGAAGGGTAAGGGGTGTGTGTAAGAATGGGGTTTATGTGTTAGAGGCTGATTAAGCATCTTAAATGTGCCAGTTCAGTAGGATTTCAGTTTATCTCCATGGGGTCCAACATCTACAAATGTCACTGATAGGAGCTGCCATATCTCAGCCATTTGGAAACTCACATGCTAATATTCTCAATTTTTTTAGTGATGTAGCTTTTTTGCCCTTGACACATTCCAGGGACAGCAATCCTTTTTATTGTCCATACCCTACAATAGGGCTTCAAAAGAAGGAGCCCCAGATGTGAATGTGTGGAAAATTCCAGAGTACTATCTACTGTGCTTCTTGGAGTGAAAGCTCCTACATGTCTTTTGTTTCTTCTTCAAATTTTCTTTCTAACTAAGGGTCTTCTTATTTGATTACACAGTTTCATCACTTCTTCTGCTCCTGTCTGCTTCATGACTTGGGTGTGCTAGAGGCATTTCCTATAATAATTTTTTTCTTATCTAAATAGTTTAAATCTCCAATGGGGCTCTTTTTCCCTTTATCTCTTTTTCTTTCTTTCTTTTTTTTAAATTATATTTTGACCTGCTGCTACTTCCCATATTTTCTTTGTGAATTTCTTTCCTTTTGTCTGTCTTGATCTTCTCTCATTGTCTGGTCCCTTAGCAGACTTTTATTCTTCTCTTCATTTACATGCAGAACAGAAATGTTCTCTAGTGTTCACAGCTGTATGATAAGCTCTGATTTTAATATTCTAGTTCTGGGTAAAAGGTCTTGCTTACATAAGGGAATGACTCATTCTCCACTGCATTCTAATCTAGCAAGTTCAAAATGGTTTAGCTTGAGATCAACTTCTCGTAAAGGAGTCAGAACTGGCTCCCTAGCAGCTTTTCAAGGTTACTTTCTAAGATACTGCGCTTTCTACTTGAGATCAGATAGCAGAATCTTCACAGAAAAGTGGTGTATCTAGTCTTGTACTGTAATTGATGCCTAAATCTCTGGAGTTAAATTATGCTTATCATGCCTTGAAAACTGCAAACATTAATAAAACGATCTGTATTGGTTCCAGAGCTGCCAGCCACTGAGAGAAGCACAATTTATTCCCTAACTTCTTTGTTCCCTAACACGCCTTCCTCGCACCCCCAATCATATTTCTACATATTGATAAGATGCCCCTGAGACTTGTCTTCTGCAAGGTAAACAGTTCTAGCTCTCTCAACTTCTCCTCAAATGAGGCATGCTCTGAGCTCTTACCTTACTCATCTTTGTGGTCCCTTTGTGGCCCTGGACTTTCCAGTGAACTGGACTCTTCCCACATCTCTTTTGTTCTGGGGAGCCCATATCTAGATCCAGCACCACAGATGTATCTTACCAGCTGTCCTGGGTCCACCAGCACCCTCTGGTCAGTGTCTGCAAAACTGCTTTCTCTAAGAGCACTCTTATCCCAACAGAGTGGTCCAGCTTATCCAGAGGGAGCTTTTTGGACATGGACACAGCTCAGAGGTTGCCTAAAACAAGGAAGAAGTCATTTACTAGAATGTGCTTATGATCCTTTTCTGGGATAGGGATTCCAGACCAAAATTTCCAACAAATATTTAAATAATCTTTAGACATGTCTGGATGTGGGAATCCAGGAAATTCCTCTAGCTGCCCTGAAGGTCTTGACACCCTGCCCAGGGGGCTCAGAGACCTTGGCACAGAGCCCAGGACCCCTGAACCTTTGATTTAGCCCTAGGAAAAAACAATTACCAACCTTGTATGAAGAATTACAAGCCACAAAAGTTTAAGTAGAATGATAGTGAATTTATCACAGGGTGAAAAAAATAGATTTTTGGGATTTTTAGAATGGGGGTTCAGGGGGCAAGATGGGGGAATCTCGGCATGTCCAGCCTTTCTCCTTCTTCTTCTTGGCCTCCATCTTCTGCTGAGATGTTGGCACTTTTAGATTGGTTTAGAGTAGAAGCTCACTGTCTAACATAGGTGATAGGTATTGGAAAGTAATTGTAAATATTGTACACATAGTTTTTAGTATAAAGACATAACACCACCCCAGGGCAGGCAGAGTGCCTGGACTGTCAGTGCTGAGCAGGTCTCAGCAGGACAGGAGAAAGAATTTTATAGATAAGATACAATAAACAACCTTGAGACCAAGAATGAAGAGCTCTGACTCCTTCTTCGAGCTCTGGGCTGGGAAAAGAGACTTTCCAACTTTTCCTGGGGTCACTCGACCAGCTAAAATCACTGAGATCTGGACTGTCATAGTTGCAGCGTTATTACATCACATGATCGAGTCTCTGTAATGGTGCATATAAATGAGGGAAAGAAATTGAGTCCATTGGAGACCGGATAGATTTTTTATGAATACTTTAAAATGATTAATTATTTTCAACAAATAAGCCTAGGAGTTTTTACTTCTGAAAACATTCATTAGTAAGTTGTTAATTTTTATTTATTTAATTAAATAAACATCATGCTGCAAGCAGTCTATTATGTTATGGAGCACATCTAATTGTTCAGGCCCAAGATGAGATTAAGAAAATGCTTTAAAAATTTGAATGGATAATTTTTCACTTGGGAGCTACCATTGTAATCTCCAATCTTTGTTTTTAAGGCAATGAGATGTTGGTTGCACTTTTCTTGTTAAAGCATACCTTTCTGCTCACAATGTCTTAGTATCCACACTTACATTGCACCATTCTTGAAAAGTGGATTTGGGAACCTCAGGAAGAAGCTATAAATTAGAACATTCTAAGAAAATATTTGTCATCAGGAGTTGGTGAGTACACTAACTACTCGTTTTGAAATGCAAGTTGAAAGGGATTCACTCAAAAATATGTTGAAAAGGAAATAAGTGTCTGCAAGATATGCCAAGTATGAAATGTCATGCCCTCTCTCTTCATTTGCCAGAGATGTCTTTCTTTTGGTTCTGCTCAGGACATAGACTCATGAGCCTGGAGGCTCCAATCTGTCTGTCCTTGCAAATGGATAAAGAACTGCTTGGAGAAGCCCAGATGGATGGTGAAGAATTGCTGGAGGGTCTGCTGGATTTTTGTGAGGAGGCAGCTGGCATCTACTCAGCTGTCTTTCACAGAACTGACTTTGATCCTACTCATGTTTTCATGGTAACATCAGTCTCTGAACAAATGAGCCTTAATCACTGAGTTAGGAGTCGACCTCTTCCTCATAGGAAATAACATGGGAGAAGGCAAGGAATATTTTTCCCAAATGGAAAGGTTCAGACAATTGTCTTGACCACTCCATGGAACTTTACAAAACTCATTTATGTGGCTTGGATTTCTAATACTGCAAATATGTGTCTTTATGCAGGGGGAAAATATTGTAACTGTGTTTGCTATTGCTGTGGTTTAAATCCAGCCAGGAAACAGACCCAACACAGACCCTTGCTCACTCTTTCATCAGTGAGACTGGGGAGAGAACTGGAAGAGCAACAAGTAGAAAACTTGTGGATTGAGATCAAGACAGTTTGTTAGGGAAAGCAGAAGCTATGTGTGCAAGCAAAACAAAACACAGAATGAATTCACTGCTTCCCATGGGCGGGGAGGTGTTCAGCCATCTCCAGGAGAGCATCACATGTGATGGTCACTTGGGACTCCACCACTCCCAATGTTCCCCTCTTTGCTCCTTCTTCCCCCATTTTCTAAATTGACCATGATGCCGTATGGTCTGGAATATTCCTTTGGTCAGTTTGGGCCACCTGTCCTGGCTCCCACATACCCTCAACTTTCTCACCAGCATGACAGTACAAAAAAAGGAGAAATGACGTTGGATCTGTGTAAGCTCGGCTCAGCAGCAACAAAAGCATCTCTATATTATCAACCCTGTATTCAACACAAATCCACAGCACAGCCCCATACCAGACACTGTGAAGAGAATTACCCCAACTGAGACAAGTACTGTTATATAGGAAAATGCATTGCATTAAGCACATAAAATCTTCAAATTCAAGTGTGTAATTAGTACTATTGCATGTGAGTGGGTGTTCTTTGGACTGCAACACTTAGCAGATTTGTAATGGCTTTAAATTATTAAATAATGACATAGCAATTATAAGCATGCTTAATTTTTTTGGCTACAAAGAGGTTGCAGGAGCACTTATGATTAAACCCTGCTATAGCACAAAGGGCCAACAGGTTTTGCAAGATGATTCCACATCAGCAACACATTTTTTGTATGCACAAATGCATTATTTAAAAAAAGGAACTTTTTATAGTTTGAAGCAACCTTGTCACAGCAGACTGGAATATCACCATGTTTTTTGAGATTACAAATTAACTTATGCTGGTCTCAGTTCTGCCATGGCAAAATTATTTCTGATTTCTAAACCATTACATTTAAAGCTAGCTCCTATCTTCATGATAGCATTACAAAATGTGGATGTAAATAGGGCTCGAAAGAGGAGTCTCATAAACAGGAAAATATTTAGCAGTGGCTATGAAAACCTCAAAAGATAAATATTCATAAATAATTCTGGGCTATCATTAATTTTTCTTTTTAAGATAACATGGTGAAATGAATAAAAGAGCAGAACCACTTGATGTAAATCTAGTTAATGAACAAAATTTGGGCTTTATAGTGCAGAATTAGCTGATGTTAGTCAAATATGTGTCTGAAATAAATATATGGATAGGCAAAAGAAAGAGAGAGAGAGATAATGTGTCATATTACAAAATGATGACTCCCTTATCTAAGCCATTGAAGTAAGAGGGAAAAAGTAATCAAAGAGTTGGAGATCTTCCAAAAAACAGTGAGCCTATGCAGAAGAGACATGAAGAGATATTCAGAGAGTAAAGTTCATGCTTCTTAAGGTAGAATTAAAACAAAAAGAAAAGAAATTCTAATTAAAAAAGAATCAACAGAATATATCTTTGTCCACAAGCCAAGTGATTTTATACACTGAAATAAGGGAGGGTCTTTCATGCATTCCTGGTGGAAAATGTCATACAGTGGTAGAGCAGAGGTATTTTGCAGTTGCCTGTAGAAAACTAGAATTCATCTTTGTCAGCTACAGTATCTCCTTTAATATATTTCAGCTGCCATATAGCATCAAAGGCACTTCAGCCTCCTGCTGAGTGTGTTTGAATGCTGCATCACTGTGAGACCCTTTCCTTTTGGAAAAAATCCACATGGCTTTTTCTGTCTGTTACTTTTTTGGCTACAGAATAAAGAAGGGAAAGAGGCAAAGTATGATAAATGAAATATTTAGGAAATTAATATGACAACTGTGAAATCAGTATTTCCTTGGTGTGGCTACAGTTGCTGTCAATAAAATGCAGTTAATTTAATTTTTATGTTTAAAATCATGGATAATTAATACATTAATGAACCCTTTTTAGATAGAAAATCTTTGAAAGTTTGTAGAGATGTAATGTGAAACTTATGTGTGAAAATCTCTGCAATAACAGGATCTGTCCATGGATTCTTTCTGTTGTTCTTGTCATTACAACTTGAGGAGAAAGATTCTCACAAGAAATCTGCCAGAAATGGTTACAACACCCTTACTGCTTTATTTCTCAGTCTAAATCAGAAGAAGTGAAGTTCACATTTCCTTCTTATTTTTTAATTTGGGGATTATCTAAACATAACTCAAATAACAGTGCTTCTTCCTTAGAATATTTATTGTTTTAAAAGTTTGATAGTGGGCTAAGGATGAAGAGACATTCTCAGCCTTAAATAAATTACTATCAAGTCTCCAGCAGCACCCAAATCTCCAAAGAGCAAGAACACAACTGTAAATTTCCTGATAATTATTGATTATTTATTGTATTTATTGTATTTTTGACAAAGATGAGGAAACGTCACAGCATTTAACAATTTTCCTTTGATTTCACAGCTTCCAATTTTTTTTCCCCAAAGTTCTCAGCTTCTTTCAATAGACTTTGACAACATTACTTTCTTAGCAAACTTCCATTCAGGTGGGAAGGTACATAGCATTCAAGATATTTATTTTTTAATACTAAGTATTTACAAAGTTGAAGTTGAATAATTCTGTTTTTTAAACATTTGGTAACTATATTGTCTCTTTGGCTCAAGGCTCTAGCACTGCAATTATTTTTCTGCAGGCTGATATTTCAGGATGTGGGGATTTCCATTTGGAAAAGCATTGAAAGGTATGTTGTTTCCTTAATTTCTGGGGCTACATTTAACATATTCTTAAATGAAACAAACGGAATAGAAGAAGGGCAGGAAGGAAAAATTATTAAGTAAAAAACAGCAAGCAACAATTTATACTAGATGGTAGTCTGACTCAAAAAAAGGGAGCAACAAAAGCTTTGTCTGCCCTGGGGAAAAAGGCAGCTTAGCACTGCTGTCATTGCTTTTGGCAGTGAGGCTCAAGGTCCCTGTGGCTGCAAGAGCATGCTTCAAAGAGCTGCTGAACATCACCAGCCAATTTAGTTCCAGCTCTCTGAAGTACAGCACTCATCTAGAAGTGTTCATTTTCAGGGTTATTTCATAGAAAAATAAGACACCTGCTCTATTTAAATGCTTGTGCTTTAAACCAGCTGGGGCCAGCACCGGTGACACAAAGTGTGGCAATTTCGGGATCGTTGATTTGAGCTCTGGATACAGCCTTTGCTGGCAGTGATGGGTGAAGCTGGGAATGAATAGCCTTTGCCTTTGGAGAGCTCCAGTGTTTGATTGCAGTGGAGGCGAAGACACTGAGAAAGCCTGGCTACAGTTTCAAGAAAAATATAACCCTTTGGTGGCTGAAAATATGAAACATGGAACCCACAAAATATAACTCTTCTAGCAACTTAATGTGAGCACTGCAAAGAATGATACAAGCACAGTGAAACCTTTTCAGTGTCCTCCAAAATATGGAAAACAGATGCAATATACACTTTTGGTAATGAATTTTATTAATGTCTATGTTAACACTAATATAATCATAGGGATAAAAAGAAAAAAAGCTCAATTCTAATAATCCCCTTTGCAAGCAGTTTGTCCTTTGTATTAATATATAACTCCAGAACTGAAAACACTTTGAAGGGCAAGAAAACACTATAATAACAACATAAAGGAAAGATCCTGACAGCTTGTATGATAATTTTTTGTCCTTAAATTATACTTAATTCCATAATTATGAACATGTAATTATTATGGTTATGAATATGACTTGTTTATTTCACATATTACGATATGATTAGAGTCATGAATGAACTTTCTCTGTTGCTCCTGTCTGAAGTGGTGGTTTTCTGAGGCATGGAGTCAGTCTAGTGCTAGCTGGCTCAGCAAGATGAAGCTGCAGCCTTCCTCCTCTTCACTTTGCCCTTCTGAGGCTCACCTTTCTCCCCAAACCAAGCTGATTTACTCACTGCTTGGGCTGCTAAGAAGGCAAGAAAAAGGTGAATTTTATTGAATTATCATCATGTTATATACTTTACATTTTATCTAATTTTTAATAGCTGCATATGTACTCTATAGATCAATTTACATTACATTATTTATATAATGTAATTTAGAATATGCTAAACTTGCATTCAAATTATAAGAGTTTGGCACAATGGCAGCTCTCTAGAGCTCAGGATATGCCTCATTATCATCAGAATTTTAGCTTTAATTAATATTTATAAAGGAGTTTGGGCATAATGAACTGCAATGCAGTTGCAAATGCACTCAAGCACATCAATTTTAAGGGGATTTTATTATGGGTTAAATCCTGATGTCTTTAGGAACTTTTAGTAGAACTTTGCTCAGTAAATAATACATTTATGGTATAACCTAGTGATAGTTCCAAAATTCTCCAGCAACTGTGCTGAAAGAGGACCAGAACTGCAGAGTCTGTGAAATCACACATCATCTCATGCAGACAGACAGGGATGCAGGCAGCTGCTCCAAGAACTGGGTCGGTCTGTATAGGCAGACTTTGGGCCCATGGTCCAGACTAGGGTCTTGTCAAGAAAATGCAGTATTTGATGACATGTGATGGTGACATGAAAGACAGGTTTTCTGAGTGCAGAAAAAGGATTTTGAACATGAATAATTTGTGTTGCAATTATTTAGTGTTCATTTCTGCTCTTTCTGTCCTGATTTTCAGTCAAGAAAGTCTTTAATGAGATTATTTTTTTTTAAATACATTTCTTTCCAGTATATCAGAAAGCTGCCTTAATAGTATGAATCAGATCACTTTAGTTTCACCTTTAAAGTCAATCCTTGTCACTCCTTTCACTCACAGAATCACTGAAATTTGTTGAAGTATCTTTTATAGCACCTGGATCCTTAACAGAGGCCTGACTGTTCCCCAGAATATAATGAAATTAATTGGAATTGTAAACTCAGACAATTACAAAAAGATGCATTGTAGAAATGTTTCTACTTCAGAGTCCAAAAAGTTCTTCTGGTCCTATTGTGTCCTATCAGATTCAAGTATATTATCTCTGGTAATATCAGTACAAATAAACCTTGTAAAAGTGACATTTTCATTGTTAATATTATTACAAACCTGAGTGTAAAGGGTCAATGGTAAATTAAAATAAATCAGTTGAAAGGCGATAAACCAATACAATTCATTAATTGTTTCTAAGTTTTTAAGAAGCTTATATTTCAGTCAATGTATATGTTTTCAGCTGTAAACTTCATCCAAGTGTGAGTAGAAGACAGAACACTTCCCAGTGTGCTATGAAATGGAATCTCTACAAATGAGCTCTCCTGAGGTTTGAGTCACCTTTTACCATTTTTGTCATTTATTTATCACTAATTCATGGAAGCTGTCCATGACATCAGCATGGGACTTGTACTGTTAAGGGTGGCAGGTAGGGAGGATTCCACTGGCACTTTTTAAAAACATTCACTGAGGGATAGGAACATTCCAAAACATGATTCTGTGCCTTTAGAGCACCTAAGGAAAAGTCATTTAAGCAGCTGATAATGACCAAAATAGGCAGTCTAGTAGTAAATTGGGCAAAAACATGTTCCTCTCCCTCCCCCATCCTGCTGTAGCTTTCAGGAAGATGGTAAGTTTTGCTGTAATTGGACTTTATTCTTTTGGATAATAAGAACATGAGTAAAAAGAGACCATAAAGAAAAAAATTAGAACCTTGCAGCTGTTAAAACAGTGGTAATTATAGGGCTTAAAATAGTGATAAGCTTTAGCTGGACAAAAGAGTTTCTGTTTTTGTCTGCCAAATATTGTACCTTTCACAATAATAAAATAGTGATTATTTTAATTTTTTTTTTTTTCTGTAAGACCCAGACTATGCCCTCTCCCTCAGCATCTCTGGGCCTAATTGACCACAGTGATTACACAAGACAACCAGCAGGAAATCTGTCACCTCTTCAGGAGCTTGGTGCTGGAGGGGGAGGATGATGGGTCATGCTGCTCTTGAAAAGGAAACAAAAATAACAGCCTCTCCTTCAAACTTGGTCTAAAACTGTTTTGCCACTTGCCTTCTTGTCTGATTAAAAGAAACCTGAAGGGCAATTGAGTTACAAAGTCTAGTTCATGGCTAGAAAAGTCAGAGCTCCCTGACAGAGGTAGCCTTTGAGAACAGAGCAAGTTCCTCACAACAACATTGTTCATCCATTTTACTTGAAAACTCCCCTCCTGTCTGATTCAGTTCATGGGAGTCTGGAACATATCATCACCAATACTGAGGAATTTAGGTTTCTGTACAGAGTAAGAGACCTTTACCTTAAAAACTTCTTGCAGTGCCAGCCCCATGATGAACAACTTTGCCCTCACCAGTAATCAATCTTTATAACAGCTGCAGTCCCCTGGACTACTGAAAATATCAGTCCTGACAGAGGAAATTGTTAGAAGGAGAAAGAAGCTGGATGGTATGTTGAAAACTGATCCCAAAGGATTGGCAGCAACATTATTTTGAGGCTGGTGCCCTTAGAACAAAATGTACTTTATTCAGACCACCCCTCAGGAGAAGGTCTGAAACTTGATTTTGCTCAAAAATTTTAGCTTCATCAGATGAAGGCTGGCAGAAAAGGAAGGAAATGTTTGTGTCTGTGTGGAGTGAAGGAGGAAAGCTGACACTAAAGGTATTATTAAATGATACTGTTATGAGCTGCACAAGGCTCAATAAAAAATTTCTTTGAGGACTTGAATTGCTTTTTTTTATCTTTATAAAAGTAAACTTTGTTATCACTTCCTCAAAACCCCAAATTTTATAGGTTCACAAAAAATTGTTGCAGATAATAATGTTTTATTTTACATTGCAATGTTAGGATAGGTTTTCTGTCATATGGTAAAAGTTTTTCCACCAATTTCTCACTGTCATTAAATTTGTTCCATAAATGTAATGGAACAAAACAATGTAATATCCATAAAGCATATGGAAATTAATGAAAAAATTAATGCAATAATATTTGGGTGGATTTGAAACACAGATTATTGATAGTGATCATACAAGGTATTAGCAGGAAGTCTGCAGCTGGCAGACCAGAATCAAATACACTGAGCTCCCTGCAGCCTTACCCTCATTTTGTCAAGGACCTAAAGAGCAGTGTGTGACTGAGTCCAGCCCCAAAGCTGCTCTGCCTCTAAAAATGTTCATTTCTGCATGCATACATTCCTCTTCCAAAAAAGGAAAAAAAAAAAACCTGAAAAAAACCCCAACCCAAACAAACAAGCAAAGAAAAAAAAAACAACAAAAGAAGTGGGAGCTTAAAAAAAGGACCACTTTCTTCCCCGTTATTCTATTCTGATATAAATCTATTTGTATGCAAGTTTACAAAGAAGTTTACTCCTCTGTCATGGAGTAGTACCAAAGAGAATAGAAAACCACATGAAATTGACAAGACAAGAAACGATGAATTCTGTTATAATATCTCCTGCAGAATGGTTACATTTCTGACGGCCCTCCTCATAATTTATGTTATAAAAAAGTTATAAAAGACATTTTCACCATATAAATTTTCTTTTTTTTTGGTGGTAAAGAGTCTGTCCTGAAAGAATATTAATTATTTCCATTGAATACTTCTAAATTAAATGCACTTCTTGTTTTCTTTTATTCTTGCATGAAAAATAAGTCACCACCTTGTTAACACCAAACACAAGAGGGAAGAATTTAGAAGTTTTAACAGAAAATATGAATTTGTAGATGAAGAGGAGAGATGGTGTCAATTTTTAAAGATGGAAAATTCTTAATTTGAAATATCACAGGCTGACATTTTGAAAATAAAGATTATTTTCATGTAGAGTCCATCAAATGAAAAAAAAAAAAAAGGAGCCAGTTTCCTGAAGAGAATTATCCATGTTGAAAAAAAACCCCAAATTTTAATTTTTTATTCTGGTTTCAGTCAAAACTAGAGTGAAAGGAAGTTTTCCTCCATTATACAAACATGGCACAAATTGCAGTAGGCAAACATATCAGTAATGGAGAACGTTCTTGCATTTCTGTTTTGAGGCAGATTTACAGAAGATAAAAAGAAAAGAATATTACTGTGGCAGAGTATTTATTTGGGAAAAATTCTGTTCCCCAGAAATTAGTTGCAATAGTATCAAATAAAGAATGTTTATCTCTTATTCTACATTTTTTTCTGCCAATAATAAAATTTTTTGTGTATAGAAATAAACAGCTAATTCTTATTAGAAAAAAAAAGGAAATTTATGGCATTTTGGCATATTGCAGGCTTTTCTTTTGATTTAACCAGGGGGGGAAAAAAGGTAATTTCATCTTTATGTTCTTAATAAATAAATAAATCGTAACATTTCTCACCAACTGAAAGAGTAGCCAATTTGTAATTCCTGTGGCTTTGTGATTTTTGCACACCTGTCAATGTATTTAGTTCACATTTTTGATAACTGTAATAATCTCTGTTAGATTTCTACAATCAAAGGTATTGATGCCCTTGTGAGCTGAAATATCTGCACGTAGAAGTTATCGAATGATACTGGTACTTGGCTCGTGAGGTCCTTATTTCTCTTCTAGTGCCTCAGTGTTTTTCTTGGTCACATTGTTTTTCCAAGCTTCCTGTGGAATAATTCCTGCTTTGAATTCCCACTTTTGCACACGAGTGGTGGATGTCTAAGTGCCCAGTTACAAAAACCTCCCAGTCTCCATCAACAATCCAAACAGCATTTCTGCACATTTTTTCAGGGATGAAAACAGTTTGGAGGCTACCTCATCTTCACAGGTACTGACATAAAAAGCAGGAGAAATAGAATTTATAAAATTCTATTTATAAATAGAATATTATATATTTATAAAAATGTAACCTTTCTCCCCAAATTCCTTCAGGAAAGAATAAAATTTCTTGATATTTTCCACATTTAAAGTAATTTGGAGAATTTTTTTAGTGCAGCATTTTCTTCATTTGAACCCTGTCAGGCAAGTATTTATAGGTCTGAAAGATTATATAATTTTCTGGTGGCTGAAGTGCTCATTCAGCCTTTTGGAGGGCTGAATATTGGTCCTTGCTTCAGCTGTTTCCGATTGATCCGTGTGCATGCGCAATAGAAAAGGTCTTGGATGATGACCTAAGATGACTGAAAAGCCATTTCGAATTTGGTATTGGATGAGGAAAGACCTCTTTCCAGGCTTGACGAGGCTTGCTTATCTGTCTTCTACAGCTTTCCTAAGGTCAAAATTCTGTGCTGATGGGAAACAGAAACTTTTTAGAAATCCTTATAGACTCTGTGGAGCAAGCAAACTCTTTTTCTGCTAATCTATATTTGCTGCTTTCACAACAGCTGGACGTAATCATGTACATAATGCCTTATAAAAATTACAGTTTTGTTGAAAGGCTAATAGGGCTGTTTTACTAAAATTCAGTTGGCCAGATGATTCTCTGCTTCACAAATTAACTTTCATAACTACATGATGAGGGTTACAATGAAGACAAGGGCTCTTATGAGAGGAGAAGTTGGGTTTTATAGTGTACCATAGATAAAATTTGGCCCTGTTAGAATGGCAGGAAAACACTGACTCCAAGAAATGCAGTGGGACTGGCATGTCAAAAAAATATTTTTCAAGAGTATATCATGCTTTGCCTTTCCAAAAATTGGGCAGCAGAGATTCTTGGAGAAAACCATACAATTTCACAGAGACAAATGAAATCCTACATGACTTAAATGAATCTACAGCCCACATGGGTACCTGCTTCACAATTCAGTATTGTGTTTTTTGGCATTTTTCCCTTGGTCTTGGAATTGTGGCACTGCAGCAATTTACATATAAAAAAAGTAAAATTGACATTATTTTAAGAAAGACTGCATGTTTTCTCCTACATATTCCTTTCACATTTATTGAACTTGGTTTTGCACACAGAAGGATTCAAATTAATCACAAATGCAGAGGCTGATGGACACAGTCACATATCAAATTCTCACTGCTCACCTTACAAATGAACTCTCAGGAGTGCTGCAGTGTTGGGACTCTGTCTTATGCATTTCTTTTCATGCTCAAGCTGCCACATGCCTGCCTCTGTGACTTAGAGATAAGGGAATCACCACTCAGGACTATGCACAGGCACAGTAATCTGCCTTTTCTGGTGTGTATTTACTGATATATTGTGGTGCTGGTCTTCATGCTAGTGTGAGCATTTCCCGTGTTTAGTCCAAGAGGAAGACAAGGATTAGAAAGATTTTACCAAGGGTTATTAAGTTGTGATGCAGATAGACAGCACTATCCTCAAGGTAATAGCTGATTCTCATTAAAAAGAAGCTTCCTTGATATGCTAAGTATCAAAATGCCAAGGTGCTGAGCATCCTTTCCATATTTTGCTTTGAAACTAATGCTATTTTCTGATGAGATTGTTCTAGCTCCCAGGTGAGATTTAAATTCTTATCCCTGTAGACACTTTGATGAATATTTAACATACCTGGGTTTTAGTGTGGTGACTTGCATACTAAAAGTAAGAACAGGGTAACTGAAAATTTATTAGAGTATTTGAAAATTTATTAGAGTATTTGAAAATTTATTACCTGAAATGTCTTCGTGTAAGCTAAAATATTAAAAAAGTGATGTACACATATGTTGTCTCTAAACTATTACAAAAATAAAAATCTTTCAATTTATCTCCCTTCCTTCATTGAAGTTCCTGAAAACCTATGTGAGAGGGCTGTGCAAAACATAATATATAGAATATTCATAGTTGAATAGAATATATATAAATATTCAGTTTGTACTAACTGCAAGTTTTAAAGGTGAAAAAAGCCTATAGATTTTATTTTCTTCAGTCCTTTTTAGTACATCCATATCTCCTTTCTCTTTACGCTAGTTTTCCTTTGGAATAGTTATGCAAAGTTCCTATAATATGCCTGTGCTACAAGTGTTCAGGCAAATAAATATTCCTCTTTCATTTGTCCTTTTCCATAAGTATACATTTGCTCTGTTATATCTGAAAAACAAATAGAAGTGGAAGCACTGATCAGGCAATTAGGTCCTCAATAGCAAACACATCAGGGCCGTTTTGTTAATTTTAACTGTAAATTTTGTTAATTTACAGTTAATATGGGAAAAATCCTGATTTATGTTGTATGGAACCATTATAAGGCAGGAGTGAAAATAGATGTCTGACTAGACATGGTAATGGCTGCCCAAAAAGCATTGCTAAAATTCTTAGGTCCAAATGTTGAAGATCTGCTGGGTATGTGTATCTTCATGCAGAATATCATGCAAGCACTTCTACTGAAATTGTTGACTTACACCAACCCGGCAAATTTGACTTAATCTCTCTGCAATGACTGTTATTTTATGAAAAACTTCTGTTTGCAGATGAAAATCCCAACAAGTCTGTCCTGGTCACCATGCAATGCATACACTGGCAAATGTGTGCCAAGGTCTTTGTTTGCAGCATGATCTCAAAAGCAGGAGACACAACACTTGTCATATCCTCTGAGCCTAACTGCTGAAGGATACTCTTCAGCCTTTTCTTTCTGTGGTTTATTTATGGGCTCTTCTGGTCCACTTTAGATAGAACAAATTAGGTGTCTTCTTCTCCTCCTCAATGAAAAAGGAATTCAAAAGAACTTTTGTTGTAGCCAAATCCCTGCTCTCTCAAGGGCCTGACAAAATATCTTTAGCACTATTTGTCTTTTCTGATACAAGAAGCAATAATGTCATGTGATTTAAATCTCTCTCATGGTGGAGCTGTGCTTTCTGCTTCTCCTCCCTCAGGTGATTTTTCCAAAGTTCCTTCTCTCTCCACTGCACAGTGTCCGTTTCTCAGAGATGGTTTCAAACAGACCCTTTAAAACAATATTTATGTGAAGTCAGTTTTTAAAGCTTCCCTCTTAGTTTTAAAGCTTTTTTCTCCCCCATTCAAGTACAATATTTCACGATATTTTTTTTCTCCTTTTGTAATAAAAATGTAGTTTTTATGCATAAACATCAGTCTTAGCCTTGTTATTTTAAGCTTTTATAAATTATCACATCAGCAGTGTTTTTCTCTTATGCTTTTTTTATCCTCTGCAACCTTTCTACACCACTGTTGCCCCCTTAATGAAGCCAGAAGTCAGCTATGAATTTATTACTTTGATTCTAATAGCCCAGAAGCTGACCTTGTATTTATTTCATCATGTTCAAATATGAGTTACAAGGGTCAGATGTCATTATGGAGTCATGTGCACAAACATTGAAGTGTGCTGTTGATATATTGTCCAAGATTATGAAAATTTCACTTCTCGGATATTTATACTTCAAAGTACAAATAAGACCTGGTTTTGGTTGGTTTTGGTTGGAATGTTTTACAGTTGTGGATGAAAGCCCTTGAAACAAAATCAGACATGGCCAATCTTTTCACATGTATCTATTCTCCACAGTGCATGGTGCAACCTTACTTATAAATTCTGTAATATTCTTTCCATTCCTTCTTTCCCACTTCTTCTCCAAAAACTACACTGATAGTGGCAACAGAATCTTAGGACATTGGACAAACCAAAAAAGAATAGGATAGATGTTGTCTGGCCCAACTCCTTTGATTAAAATAATGTGACTAGGATGGAATATAGAATGGAAACTCAGCCTTGGTTACCTCATTACAGCAAAGAAAATCCTCCTTGCACGGTCTTCATGAGTAGGCAGTTCCCAAGCAGGATATGCATTGCAACATAAAAAAGTATATTAGTAGAATAATCTGAAGGTCTTTGTTTTCTTCAAAAAATGAAGCAAAGTCCACCTCATCCTCAATCCCTGCCTTTCTAAACTTTAAACTGCAAAAACCCCACTCATTACTCTCTGCCAAAGAATAATTGACCAAGAACTTCTGGAGTCACTGGAAGGACTGTCTCTGACTTGAGTATTCAAGATCAAGGTCATCTTAATTTAACTTAAGACTGGTGTTTTTGAAAATGGTACTACTAGCAAACTCAAGATTTTTAGCAATCCCTATAAACGTCAGGAGGCACTGACAAGTAGCAACACAGGAAACACTGTGTAACTGTCATTTTATTCCTACAATTATAATGAAAAGAAAAATTTTTGGCTCATTTTTTATTGTGGTTAAAATTGAACAGAAACTTGCACTCTGGTGCATGAAGGACAAAGGAGCCTAAGAGAGCTGATTGATCTTCAGAGAGTCAGGTAAGTACAGCAGAAGCCAGCATGGATAAAATGGGAACTGCTTCAGAGCACAGATGGAATATGAAGTGTACTGAAGGTGGAAGCAGGGAGGAATTTAGTGACAGTGCTTGAATGTTCAGGGGTGAAGTTAGGAAAGCTAAAATTCATCCGGAATTGAAGCTAGTAGGGATGTGAAGTACAATAAAGAAATGTTTCTGCAAGTGCATTGCCAGCAAAAGAAAGACCAAAGAAAATGGGCCCATTGCTCAGCGAGGTAGAGGGTCCAAGGACATAAGTCATAGAGAAGACTGGGTTGCTCAGTGGGTTTTTTTGCCTCAGTTTTTCCTAATGTGATCTGCCCTCAGATATCTAAGGTCTTTGCAGAAGAACATCTGGATGGCATGGTAGTCAATTTGACCATGAGTAAGCAGGGTGCCTTTGTAGCAGAAAAAGACTAGTTGCATCTTGGGATGTAGTACCAAAATTGTATTCATGAGACTGGGGGGGAGTAACTAACTTCTTAGGTTACTCACTATTTGTGAGTTACCAAAAGCAGAGGACTGCTGCAAAGCAGTCATTGAGAAACCACACCATATTTGACAAAAGCAGACATCCTTTTAAAACACTCCAGATTGGAAAAGCTATTTGTCAATAACTGCTAGATTCAAGGCTTCTTAACAACTAAGCTGTAAAGGAGAAGTGATGTCCCTCTTTACAAAATAGCCTGGTGTTTGCTGAAAGTCAAGAGCAACTTTTTTGTCTTCAGGTGGAGTGTCCTCTGTTGATTCCACTCAACAGCGACAAACAGTGAAAAAAAGAGTAAAAACTGAGTTTTCTCTATCTAGGGAAACTGCAAATTTAATTATCTCTTTCACTTCAGGGAGAAATAATAGAGCCTTTAAGGTTGGAAAAGACCGCTGAGATCATTTGTCCCAGCCATTAAGCTAATATGCTCTTGTGATTTAAGCTGAGCTGGCAACTAAGTACCATGTACCTGCATGACCTGCATGTTCAACTCCCCTCTCTCTCCATGCCTGTCCCCGTGGAATGGGGAAGAGAATCAAAAGTCAGATTTGTAGGTTGAGATAAAAGTTCAAGAATTGAAAACAAATTAAAATACAATAATAGTGGTAGCAAATAATAATACTAATAATAAAAATGGAAAGAAAAAATTCCACAAGACCTAAACCCATGCCAGGCTTTGTTCCCAAACTCAGATCTGCCCCCTCTTATGAGTAATTTCCACAGTTTACACACTAAGCATGACGTTCTGTGGTGTGGAATATCCCTGAGGGCAGTTTGTGTCACCTGCCCCAGCAGTGTGCCCTCTGTTTCCTCTGCTTCACAGGCAGAAAATGAGACACATACACACAAAGTTCTCAAAGTCCTGGGGATAAACAAAATGCAGCAAAACCCAAACCAGCATGATGTTATCAGCATCATTCTCATTCTGAATCCAGAATACAGCCCTCTAAGAGCTACTGAGAAGAAATTAACTCTATCCCAGCTGGACCCAGCACACGCACCTTATTAAAAGCAAATAGAAATAGAAAAAAAAGCTCTTTACAGCTGCCATTGTTCAGCTGCCACTGGACATATAGTTTTGTAGGTAAACTGTCCAAAAATAGCACATCTCTGTCTACTGAGTCCTTGATTTCTGCTGTGAATGATGGTAACCTTGCCAATTAGCAGCAGCACTGACAACAGCTTGTCTGTCAGGAGGCTGCTTTGGCACCATCCATCTGTATTTCACACAGGTCGCTGAAGAACTGCTTTATTTTAGGGAGTTTCAGTCATTATGAATAGACAGAAACTTCAAACCCATACATGTATGTTGTTTCCTAAGTTACTGAAATTTCCAAAATTAAGTTTGAGAAGGATCATTCAGTAGTGAAATTGAAAACCTATGTTTCAACCTATGTTTGAATGAAACTTAGAAACATTTAAAGCCAAGGAGACAACTATACCATTTTGCTGTTAAAATATCAGGTGAGACATCTCTATTCAAAACAATGAAAATGATGTAAAAGAAAATTGTGTGCTTCTCACATCTCTTAGTAGAAAAAGTTATAGAGATAGCAACTGTTTTTCAAAAACACCAGCTTGCATTTCAAACATAGTATATGGGAATATATTCTTCTGAAAAATGCCTTACTATTCCCTCTTTAGAGTGAGGCTGCCAGAGAACCTGTCCAGAATGAGAGAAGACAAAAGCTTTTACTGTGCTAACTGAATCTGGGTTTCACTCATTTTTTTCTGGGTGGCAGAAATTAGTAAACTTAAGAATATTTTCATGTGATTACCTTTGCTATAATGGAAATAAAGCTGTTTACCCAAAGTCCTTTCACTGAACTGTTTAATATTTTGTGTGAATATGGAACCAAGCAGAATAAGAATGGCACCTCATTCTTACAACTCACAGCATGTAGCATTTGCTCATCCAGAGGTAATTGCTGTCAGCTTGACAAATCACTAGGTGTTAAGATTTCCCACTAGTCTTTGAAATCACTATAGATAAAATGTACAAGAATGTCATCCTCAATGTACCTCTGAGCACGTAAAAATCCCCGTGCTGGTGACATGATTTTACATCCAAGAAGGTGAATATGACTGATGCACCCTCAGTTCCCTTCTCCCCTTCCACACCACAGGGGAAAGTCTTTCTGGATTGCAGATGGAGAGCAAATGCTTTAAATAACACCCCTGACAACCCTGCAATGACTTCAGTAGGACTTTTGCCATTTCTGCTGTTCTGGAGCCATCTATCTGGCTCTTTCTGCAATCTTAATACTTAATAACTCCCATACTTGATATCTCATTGGGATGTGGACACAGTCTTCATGCATCTTGTCCTGAATTCCCTGGAGTACCAGTTCTCAGCAATGGGAAAGGTTTAAATTTGAAGTGAGGGTGTTTGCATACAGTTCTGCAATACTTTGCAGTCAAGATGTCAGTGTGGATGCACCTTAGATTTGTGCATTGTGTATAAAATGACAATATTTTTAGCTCTTAATTGTCTCAAAGCAATGCTTACCAAAACACTCTTTAAAGCTAAAACCAAGATAATTTAAATAAGAAGGGCTGGAATCTTAAGGGGAGTTTCAATGAGACTACAACTGAAAAAAGGATGAGACATTATCTTCCTACAAATGCCAAGGGATCATGGAAATTGTATGGAAGAAAGAATACCTGAACATGTTCCCTCCATTATTAACTTTGATTAGAATAATAAACATGATTTTTTTTACCTTTCCACGTGAATACCCTAAGTTCTGCATTATAAATGCAAATATTTCCAGTTTTGCCTCCTAACAATTTCTTCCTTCAAAATGATCTTACCTTCCCATGGATTTCAAACTGTTACATCATCCATATCTAGTTATAAAAGCATGTATAAATATATTTTTAGTGTTCCAAATCCATTTTGTGTCAGATATTTTGCTAATGTTTGCCAATTTTTTTTTTAATTTGCATTTTTAACTACCTTGAGATAAATAGTTGTCTAGTTGTGAAAAAAGTGACTTCCACAGTATTGTAACTTCCAGAATAAGGAATAAAAAGAGATACAGAGAAACACAGGAGCATTTAAGTAAAAGTTTCTTATTATTAATGTATAGTTTTACAAAAAACTAAATTAATTACTGGTCTATTTTGTTTTAGATTATTGCAATAAATTTATTTATATGCATTATTTTTCAAATATAATAGCATTTCATTCACTCAAGAGTGGCTCAGAAATGATACACATATATATAGTTGTATATCCATTCAGAAGTGGGAATAATATCCTTAAGACTTGGTGCAGAGTGATCTAACTGTGCAGCCCTGAGAATCTCTTGTGTTTGCAAGGCACCTGAGTCATCTGGAGCACATAGAAATCTGAAATTGTATCAAAATTTCATTTCCTTCCTCCAAGATCCCTCCTACTCCTGTGACTCCTTCATTAGATGCAGGTATAGTCACCTCTGTCTCCTTTGTTCTAATGTATCATTTTTGTTATCTCTGTTGTCTCTGACTGCTTTACTTCCTTCAATGTTAGTGACCTCCTTCTTCAAGGTACTTACTCAGGAATAAGTTAATATTGTTCCATGGATAGAGTACATTCTGGAGAATAAGGAGAGAAGGGACAGTACCGTGGTAGAGGAGGTTTTGTACCTGTCTGGGTGCGTATTCTCAAGCCAGGAGCTGCTGGGTGTTCTGGCACTTGCATTGGGTTCTCTGAGATGTTTTTCCCAGTGGTGTGTGCAAATTAGTACTAAAGGAACACTTGCTAAATATAGTGTACTGGCACAGAAACACAGTCTTCATCTCACCCTCCTCTCAGACTTTTGAAAGTGTCTCCTAAAAGCAATGTTCTCAGGCACCACCAGCTTCATGTCCCTAAAACTCACAGCCTATGCTTATCAAGTTTATAATAGACTGATGGATAGCTCCCTCTCCCACCACTGTGTTCTGAATAAAATTGTGTTAGTACAGCATTGAAGTACTTACTAACAAAATTCTACATCACTTTTCTTTAAATATTTAGGTAGAATGCTCTCCCAGGCATTGCAGTTCCTCCTTAACTTTCAACAATTCTTCATGTCAAGGAAGAAGATAAACATTAGAAAGACAAAAAAAATAAGCCCCACCAAAATGACATTAAAACATTTTTTACTGGCTTCCTGCTATTTCTGAGTGTATTTTTCTTCTTAGTGAGTGGTAAAGCTTCCAGGGCAGAGATTGGACACTATAACAAATCAATAATATCAAAATGTCTAGGTATATTAATGAGATATTTATACATGTGTAGTGGAGCCCTTTTCCAGGCTGTTATTACATATGCAATAACAGAGAAAAGACATTTCAGGACAGGTTATTAGTTTGGTTCTCTTTTTAAATAGCTCTACCAATTAGGAGTAACATTGTCTGTGAAACTGTGTGGCCTCCTGTTGATGTCTTGAGGAATGTCTAGAAATCGTTTTAGGAGGCAACAAAATCAGTTCAAAGCATTAGTTCACATTCATATGTTTTGTCTAACTTATCTAGGACTAGGTGGAGGAAAATTTAGGTACCAGGCAAGACCTTTGGGAAGCTGCTATTTTCTGTGTGGACTCCAGTATTTATGTTTCTTTGGATACAAGCTACAGCTTTCATTTTTACAAGTAGCTAGGGATAATAATTCATCTATGAATTCAAAGGCTCCAATAGTTTCCTGGCTTTGTAGAGCAGGGTAATCACTGACTGAACTGTGAAGGGTTTTTGCAAAGCAGGAAAGGTGATATTTTACACTTTCAAACTCAGGTAATATACATTGTATATTGTGTGGTTACCCAACATTCAAACAAGAGTTGTAAAATTACTCTTAAACAGTAATCTTAAAAGTTATAAAGACTTTTTTCTTGTTGTAAGTGTACTTCAAACTTCTAAACCACCTTTTTTGTGTGTTAAACTCTCCTAAGAAGAAACTACAGTATTATTTTCTTTGTAGTTGCTTCAGAATTTATTGTACACACAAAGTATTCTGAAGGTTAACTTTCTACAGTTCTTTGAAATCTTGTCCTTTACAAGTGGGTAGCAGAAAATAATTGCATGCAAGGTGGACTTGCCAGCTTGTCATTCTAAGCCCTCTTCCTTCTGTTGATTTTCCAGTTAAATGGTTTGTGAAAGATTAACAACCTATAGAGTTTAAACTGTTTCTATAACTTGTCTGTCATCACCAGCAACCGATGACAACTGCTACATGTTTAAATGGTTGCTAAGGTTTCTTTCCAGAGCACTATTCCCAGTTCTGTAGTTATTTTAAAGAATTACTTCCGTGTCTCTATTTTCTAAAGAAAAGTGTATTGCCATGTAATGGTTGCTCTTTCTTCAGAATGTGAAGGCTTATTAATCTGACATCTTCTTCTATTATGCCTTCTTTAAAAACCCAAACTAACCCAAACAACTGCCCTATCCCAAACCTAAGGCCAAAAAACCTAATGCCACTTATCCTAACTACAGGTAAGCCAATGGAAGTCAGCATCCAAAAGTTCTCCTGAGAATACTACAATCCTAAAGTCTGTGAAAAAGAGCACACAATGATCTTTATTCATTCTATCATTTTAATTTTTGGCTGTTTTTTGAAGATTGGTTGAAAAACCAGTGTGATGGTCTCTTGGAGAATTTTGCTCAGAAATGGCTTATAGAGTTTTGTTCAGACATGCCATAATCATATACAGCTGAAAAGGCAGCTGTGAGGAGCAAATTCTCACAGCCTGTTTCTGTAAACAATAAAAGTTCTCAGGCACGTTTATGTAAACAGCAGAGGTTCTCAGGTTGTTTTGAATAACAAGTAAATATCTTGTCCTTGGATAAGATTTGGGAAAGAAAAAGTTGACAAACATGGAGGCCTTGAGAACTTTCATATCAGGGTGAGAACATAAATCTTGGATTCAATAACAAACCACAGGTATTGAAAACAAAAGGAGGGGTTAATGTGTAATCTGTGACCTATGATGAGCTCGGATTCTGCAATATGCATGAGCTTAATTAACATCACTATAAAAGTGTGTAAGTGAGATCAATAAATTGGAGTTCGATGCTGATCAACAAGGATGGGTTGTCTCCCTTCGCTTTCAACAATGGCCCACTCTCAATACTTAATATTCCTGTAGACAGCTCTCCCTTAGAGTCCCTGGAGTATGATTGTATGTGGCAATCTTGACTTACCTCCAAAAAAAGCCCCTCATACAAAGCAAAACAAAACAAAACAAAAAACAAAACAAATCCCAGTCTCCCACAAAACAAACTGAAAAAGAACCACAAATTGGTAAGATCTGGAATGCACTGAGTTAGGGCCATAATGCATTCATAAAAGTAGCTTGAACTTTCATAACTTTTTGATATTTGCCTAGGAGAATTAACTCAAAACCACACATTTGGAAAAATTGCAAATAAAGATTACCTAAGGGGATATATTTGTTAGTTTCTGAGGCTAGAGCTTCAAGGAATAATTTGAAATCAAAATAAAAACCAAACCAACAAAACCCCCAAGCTACCATGAAGGCAATTCCGAAGGCTGGAAGACTTGTCTTGAGGGTAGGGGATGAAGGTAGAGAATATTAACTACCTGTGCTCCTATTATCAGAAGAAAGATTGAAGATTGTTTGTCTTAGTGAATTAATATCCAAAATTCCTATTTGCTACAGATCGGAAGTGTGACCACCTTCATAGTTTAAGCACAGAGGTCACTAACAACTTTTCTGTGTAGTGCTTGAACACTGGGAATTGCAATCCCCCTTCAAATATGATGTGTCCATGAAGCTACAGCTTGTTGTGTTACACTGAAGCTCCTTCCTGTATTTTCAGTTAAGTTTGGAGAAATTTTTCACAAAATAGTAAAAAATTTTTTCCCTATGAATTATCTTGGCATTCTCCTTTTCCCCAGCCAAAAAGAAACCTTGCATTTTGTATGAGAAAGTATTTATAATTTCACTGCAAATGGTCTGTGGATTTGAACTCCACCAAAATTCTGCTATACAGGAACCAACATAAGTGTGTGAGATAGATGTGCCATTCAGGTCCACTGTGATTTCATCATGCCATGGTAACACGTGGCCTCATTCATCTTAAGATGAGAAATCAAATTTGGGGTTCTTTTTTTCATAACATTTCCAAGCAATTGAGAATAATTGAGAATAAAATGGATATTTCACATACATTACATCCTCTTGCTGGTGGGGACCTAAGGTTTTTATCCCTTATTTTGTCCCTTATTATGCATTCATTTGTTGTTTTCAATTTTAATGCAAACCAATGCACAACCTGATCCTTAAAATAAGGGATTACTGAAGCTGAAAGAGTCCAAGACGCAAGAGCCTTTGAATATTTAAGATAAAGTATCTTCTTCCTGAAGTACAAAAGAAAATAAATGATCATACAAAGTCAACCTTAAAATTGTGCTACTGAAAAAAGCAATACAATAATTATTTTATATCTGTGCTACATATCAGCAGTAAGAGTGCTTGACTCGTATAAAATTTCTAAGTCAAAATAATAGCCAGGGGAATATTGAAGATGATGGGTCAGTGTTGTGTGTGTGTTTGAAGACAGAGAGAGAAAGAAAATTTACTGGGAAAGACTTTAGGAGAAAAAAGGAGTAATTAAAATTGTGCCGGTACCTAAAGAAAGAATCTAAATTAGTAGGATATATAAAAGGAAAAACACAGAGTCTCATTCATTCAAGTCAGTAGATACTCTCTCTGATCTTCAAAAGAAGTTGGATTAGGAAAGCAGGGGATTATCAAAGGCTCAGGAAATATGCAGAGGTGAATAGTAGAACTTTAAATAAGAGCTCCACTTCCTCAGTAAATATTTAGGTATTTTGACTTCCTTAGAAGCACATTGCATTCACATTTTTTTCCAAAAGAAAATATTTGAATTAAAAAATATGAACACTTTGGTAAGACAATGAGAAAGCTAAACAGTTTCAATTTGAGAAAGCATATTTACTAGCAAGAAACCTGTAGAAAGTGCACTCTATTAGATATTCTATTACTTTCTCAGGTATAGCAATTCTATCAGTTGTGTATCATATTGTTATTCCAGATACTTGATATGTTTTCATATAAATGACTGGAAAAAAACTTTCACCATCTGGGCTATTGAGGAGCGTAGTTAGATTTTAAATACTTACTTGACACTTTTCTTCAGTAAATTTTAATAGGTCCATGGATATGAATTTTCTAGGGGAAGCACTGGGGAAGAATATAGAATAATTTGCTAATATTTCTTGATTGATGCAGTAACATTTTCTATAATTGCACTGTCAAAGGAAAGGATATTTAGGATAAAGCGAAAAGGTATTAATCAATTCAAGAGAAAAGGAACATCTCTCAAGAAAAGGAGTTGAGAATAATGAATAATTTAACATATCTATTCATTTCCTTGTGGCTAAAGCTTTGGCTTTTTTGTGTGCATGCAGGGAAATGTGGAGAGCATTCCATATACTGTGGAGCTTTCAGGACTGCCTGGGGATGCTGACCCTGCTCTTTTGCTGACAGCTTCTTTGGATCTTTTAATGCATGATTAATGGCCAAATAACTTTTCAGTAGATCTGAGGCAATATTTCAGAGAAGAAAAATAAATATGTTCAGAAAATATATTGTGTAACCACAGAAGACAAAACTCCTGCATGCATGCATGCCCACTCCAGAAGTGGACTTCTATTTTTCAGTCACATGAGTGAAAAAAAGAAAGACCTTCAGTTTTTCCTCAAAGAGAGAGACAGGAAATTGTCAATCTGGCTGCCCTTCTTGACAGCAAGCTTTGTGATCAGTAGACTGAAAAGTGACACAGAATTTCCAGAATTTTCTGTTTTGTTTCAAAATTAAAGGAAAAATTACATGTCTGTCTGGTTCAAACCCAGCTGGCAACCAAGCCCCACTCAACTACTCGACTCACTGCCCCTGAAGCAGGATGGGAGAGATTTGGAAGAGTGAAAATGAGAAAACTCATGGGAGAAAGACCTTTTAAAGGAGGAAGCAAAAGCTGCACACCTAAGTAAAGCAAAACAAGGAATTATTTCACCTCTTCCTGTTGGCAGGCAGGTGTTCAGCCATCTCCAGGACAGCAGGGCCCTGTCATACATAGTGGGGACTTGGGGGACATTACCACACTGAATGTTCTCCCTTGCCTCTTTCTCCCCGGCTATTTATATGCTGAGCATGATGCCGCATGGTATGGAATGTCCTTGGGTCAGCTGGGTTCAGCTGTCTTGGCTGTGTCCTCTCCCAGCTTCTTGTGCACCCCAAACATGCTCTCTGGTGGGGTGATACGAGAAGCAAAAAATGCCTTGGCTCCGTGTCAGCCCTGCTTGGCAGTAACAAAACCATCCCTGAATTATCAGCCCTGTTTTCAGCACAAATCCAAAGCATGGCCTCATACCGGCTACTGTGAAGAAAATTAACTCTAGCCCAGCCAAAATCAGAACAATGTTTCTTTGTTACCGTGGCGTTATTTTAACAGCAAGATTGTAAAATCCCAGCGCTGAGGAGAAAAAATTACATTGAAGCTACAAAATTGCACTGGAAAAAGAGCAATTTTGCGGTTGCCATGGAAGAGGAGATCTGGGTCTGGCCTAGGACACTTTCCGTAAGTGACATCTTTACTTCATGTAAACAGACTCACTTTTAAAGTGGGCTTGTGTGGTAGGTTTTAATGCTTTTCTTCTTCAAGACAGGGCAGTATCATTCAGCCACTGCTTCAAGCAGAAGTCGGGAAAGAAGAGACAAATTGTTTTCTGGAAGTAAAGGGAAAGAGCAGTGATACCTTTGCCTTGAAATTAGGCAGTGCTTTTTTGGGGGTTCAGTAGGTCAAGCTCTTCACAGGTGAATGTAGAAAGAAAAAGACATCACAGTGATGCCTTCTGTCACCCCCTATTCTTTGTCATTGGAGAAATATTCCTGCTGGAGGTGTGCACTGCAGCTATGGCAGGGTGCCTGTCTACCTGCCTGTCTTTTCTCTACAGCTGAGGACCTGTGAACACCACTGTAAACATTTTCAAGGACTGGAAAAACAAATGGTGTCAGCATCACATGATTTTGTACTTAATTTCTTGCATATGGTTCTGATCTATAGAGAAATAAATGTCATTGTTCAAGCAGAGTATTGAAAAATGGGATTATAAGGCTGTGATTCTACAGATGCCTGCATTTGTGCCAACCTTATGAGATCCTTGGCACACACATCAGCATATATCTATGTGCTAATTACTGAAGCCCATAGTGTGTGGCTTTGAAATTGTATGCTGTGCACTTGCTGAGCCCACAGGAAATCCTGCAGGTTGGTATCAATGTTTGAAGACTTTAAAAAGGAGGGGGTGGGGTGGAGGGAAAGGCAAATACAGGGAAAAACATCTGTTAAAAGCTTGATTTTGTATTAAGCATTGCCAAGAGAGCCAAAATCAATAGTAGTTATCCACTTAGCCTTTCATCCATGGATTCTTATGTCACAAAATGAGCTTAATCACATGTATTCCAGCTGTCCATTTTATAAAACAAATGTTATTTCTGTGAAAAATCATTGGTGCCAGGCAAAGGGATATGAGACGTGCTGAAGGGAGCAATGGAAGCAAGAACCACTGAGTTCTCTCTCCTAGACAAGATACCATATAATTCTTTCCCCACTCTAACTGGAGGATCCTTTAAAACTTGCTAAACTTCCTCTCTTTCCTACTGTTTGATAATTGAAAAAGAGTTTTACACCTGCTTAAAAAAACACAAAAAAAGCCTGGCCCAGGCAGGCTTCCTCCATACACTTTCACAAGTTCTTTGCTGAGTGATATCCTGCTGAGCTCCTCTGCTGCCTCCTCCCACCCCAGCCACTCTGCTGCTCCCTACAGATGTTTGAAGTTATTGTTTCTGACATTCCAGTTTATTCTCTGAGAAAGATCTTGCAAGCAATTTTTCTAAAGCTCTTGCACTAGCAGCTACCTCACTGCATCAATGTGTTTTGAGAGCTGAACTCAGCCACCAGATATTGTCTTTATATTCTCCTGTCCCTGGTTGCAGCTGGATTAGCACTTTCTTATTGTTATTGGTACCGCTGGAAGACATAACTGGAGTGTGCAGATAACCAGCAAATTAAAACAAACAACTGCTATTCCAGAAAGTAGCTGTATTTAAGTGTTTATTTGATAAGAGAGAAACTTTTTCTCCCAACAGAAATTTTCTTTAAAGAAAAGATACTACAGGCTTGCTGAATTTTGCGCCATTCTTTTATCACAGTTTTCTCTCAGGAAATATTCCATGGCTTATTAATATTTTCAAAAGCTTTAATTTCTGTCTAGAATTCCTTCTAATCAAACATTTTGAGGATAGAAATCTTAAAAGAATGACTGGATATTATTTATTTTCTGCTACCCTGACCAAACAGATGAAGGATGAGTCATTGGCAGGCCAAAAACCTGTTCAGAGGGAATGTATCAAGCTAGAAGGGCTTCCTGGTGAGCAGATACATAAATATGATGCTTGTTAAGAAATACCAGACAAAAAATATCTTAAAAGAAAAGTAGAAACACTGATGTATTGACTCCTCCTAGGTGGTACTGTCCATAGATGAAGGAAAAATTCAGTTTATTACTAGGTGGTATGCATGATGGAAAGGCAGGAGGGCAGGGTTAAAGAAATAGATGGAGTGGATGGAAGTGATTGTGGTACAGCAGGTAGGCAGGCAGGCCATCCTGGGCAGAAGGTGCTGTACAGTACTTGCTACTTTCTCTCTCTTGACAACTCTGTAAGACAGCACAGTGCTCTTACACTGCCAGAAAGAGTCCCTAAAACCATTAACCAACCATGGAAACGCCTGAAAACAGCAGAGACAACACAACATGTCATGTAAAATGTAGCAACATGAATGAGGTATCTGCCAAGTATTTGCATCCAAGTAGGACATGATCTTCAGAGGATAATAAAATTGCAGGAAAATTCAGGTTGGAAGGGCCCTCTGGGAGTCCCTAGTCCAAAGCACAAGGCTTTGTTTATTTAAGTTCTGAAAATATCCACAGACCAGCTGCACTCTTCCCACACAACCTGAGCCAATGCCTGTCTGTCCTCACAGAGAAAGTTTGTTCTTATCTCCAGTCTAAACCTCACTTCTTTCAAGTTTTTTCTGTTTTCTCCCATCCTCCTACTGAACACTACTGTGAGGAGCCTGACACCATCAGTTGCATCCAGTAGATCTGTCCTTCCCTGATCTGTCTGCCTCCAGACTGTATAAATTCAGAAACTCCCCCACATTTAGTTCTGGACTTGTCACATGTCCTTGTTGAGTTCCTCATGGTCCCTGCTGTCCCCTTCCACCTTCAGACACCTAGGTCTCTGGATGGCAGCTCTTTCCCTGAATATATTGACTGCTTTCCCCTGCCCCAATCCAGTTTTGTGGCACCTGCAATGCCAAGGATAGTGTGCTCTATTGCCTTCTTTAGGTCAGTAACAAATCTGTCATACAGGAAAGGTCCCATCAAAGATCCCTGTGGTACTCTATAAGTTACTGAGCACTGCGCACAGATCTCTTCTCTCAAATCAATTATCTAGCCAGTTTTACACCAATCTGCTGGTCCACCCATCCACACCATAAGTTCCCAACTTGTACACAAAATGATTATTGCTAAAAGCCATGCTAAATGCTAAGTAAATGACATCAACTACTCTTCTCGAGTTCAAGTATCACAGAATCAGAACATGCTGAGCTGGAAGGGACCCACAAAGATCATTGAGTCCAAGTCTTAAGTGAATGGCCTGTGTTATGGTTTACTTCTGCTAACTGTTACCAGTCACTTTCTTCTCCACATGCACAGAAAAGTACTATAGGAGGACTCACTCCATAAACTGTGTGAAAACCCTGCATCAAGAAGTTATTCCCAACATCCATGAGACACCTTTGATGCTTTGGGTCCCGTCTGATGTTGCCCTTTCAGGATCTGGCAGACCCTATCAAGCACCAGGATCTGTCATGCAGTGACTTTCATGAACTATTTAAAGAGGATGTCAACAACTTTGTCTTCCAGATTGGATGGTTTGTGAAAAACTGACATTTTAAATACACCTTTCCCAGCCTCTCTGCTGATCCTGACCTGCAAGCTCTCACCCAGATTTTTCTCCATCATGGACAGTAGCTGCACATATCCAAGCTGCTCCAGCTCCTAGGGGTCAGCATCCTCCCTTGCGTGCTTTCCCTGCTTGTCTTCCCTTCTGTACATAGTTATAGGGACATAGTTTTTGACCACTCCTGAGCTCTCTCTTGTTCCCATTGCGGTTCATCCTTTGTTTTCTACCTCTGCCTAATGTCTTCTTTTTAATCATGGTTTGCAATCTCCCTCCCATCATTCCTGTTTAAATGTCTCCTTATCAGCTTGGCCAGCCTGTTGGCAAAGGTGTCCTTGCTCCACTTTTTCAGGTGGATACTACCTGTTTCTATCAGTCTGCCATATTCAGAGAGGATCTCATGGCTGTAAAAGTGCTCCCTGAGGCTGAGATCTCCTGCCTGAGCAGGTGTTGACCTGCAGACCTGCAGATCTTGCTCTGGGTCAAAGGCTCTGCTGTGCTGGGGGAGTTGGTCCTGCAGATGATGGGCACTGTGCCCTGTGGGGCATCACCTCCATGGCAGTGGACCCTTGCTGCCTTCATCCATTTCCTTCTGTGCCTCTGTTCACACATGCTGCTGTGCCTGCCTGCTGTGCTGGGATTGATCATCAGGTAACTTCTTTCAGTTTTGGAAGCATAATCATGACGGCTTACATGTACAACAGACCATGTGAGAACACAAGTTCTGTGTGATATAAACATTCTGCAGCTATTTCCATAGACAAAGAGAAACACATTTGCTACACACTGAGTTTCAATAGGGATCTAAATTGTCTTGCTGGGAAGCTCAGCTTGAGAATAGAGTTGGGATATTCAATTGGCAATGCCAAAAGAAAGGAAGTAGTGTGGAAATTACTTCCTAACTCGGAAACAGAGGACAAAGTCAGTGCTTTTCAAGTACAAAGAGAAAAAACAACAAAAAGGTAATGTATGAAGTTTTTCAGATCTCTGTAAGAAGATCAGTGTTATGACTGTTGTTTTTTCTTGCAAATGTTTAACAAAGACATGAAGTAGGCAGTAGCAATTAATTAAGACCTTTGATTCTAAGTGTGATTGTCATTCATAAGCTGGTTCATTTTAGTATACAAACAAGAATACACAACAAAAGGAAATCTTTACAGCGTCTAAGTTGCCATTAATTCTAATTAAAATTGTTTTTCCCTTGCAGTCATTATTGATAAATGTTATGTATGGCACAACTCACATTTCAATATTTTTTAAAAATTGGTAATTTCTTTGCTGATCAGCCAATTGTTGGCTCATTCATCTTTTTATTTTTGTTGTTGTTTTGAAAACACCATTTCTATTCATCAAGGCACTCAATATAATATAATCAAGTACAGTTTTAATTGGTGTGAGTACCCAGGAGCAGGAAATGAACATAAGCTGTCAGCTAGATGAATTTGAAGAGAATGCATCTGAAGACTGCATTTTCTTGCCCTTCTAACTCAAAGGTTCTGTTTAGAAGCTGCTGTCCATCAGAGAGGTATGTTTCACTGTGTTTGCTTTATAAATGAATTCTAGCTAGCTAGTTTCACTTTTGACCAGCAGAATATTTTTTATTACTAATTCCCTTTCTGTTCTCTTCCTTAACAAGAGATACAAAGTACAGTTTAGTGCTTTTTAAGCACAGGTCAGCACTTGATAAGTACAGTGCTTGCACAGGGTAAGTATTTACACATACATATAGTACTTGATTTTTGTCTGAGCTGTTTTGCATTATTGTGCTGTGGCAGCATCAGAGGTCTGAACACAGCCAGGGGCCTCTGGGATGTCTGTTTTACAAAATACATTTTAAGTGATGATTACTGGATGAAAGAAGTTACTGCCATCTGTAATATTCTATAGATAGTGGAACTTAGAGTGGAACTTAGAGTGTCCCTCAGAGCTCTATAATAGAACTGGATCTTGTAAACTGATAAATAAGACTCTGCAGCATCTCATGCCCTAAACTTGCTGCATGTGATTTTTTGTAAAAAGCAATTGAATGAACTCTTTACTTGTAAAATAACTTCAGTTATAAAAAAAGAAGATATGTGGAAAAATATGGAAGCACAATAAAGAGTGATGTAATAGTGCTACATTTAGAATATTCTTAAGAGCAAAATGGAACATGGCACAAATGTGTATCCAAGTCTTTATTTTTAATTTATTTGCAATACTAGTAATCTAATCAAAGGACAGCAAATAGCTGTTATCAGTCAATATAATGTTTTTACTATGCAAAAAAATACAAAGCCTAATCAACAAAAGCTTCAGAACTGCTGTTCTGGAAAGCTTATTGCTATCTCACCCCTTACCCTGGTGTGATGCTTACCCTTCCTGTGTGCCACTAGAATGAGAGAATGACAGTTTTTCAAGAGGAAATGGGGAGGATCGCAAGTTGTTCATATTCCTCCCCAGTCTTGTTACCTGGGGCTGTTTTTGTGTTGCTTTGCTGTTTTCTTCTTTTACCTCTTTTTCCCCCCTCACAGCCCCCTCTCAGGGGCTCCCAGCTGGAACCAGGGAGTGGCAGAGCTGCTGGCCCAGCCCCAGCTGCCCTCAAGGGCTGCTCTGTCCCCTGCTGACTCCCCAGCTGGTCAGTGGGGCCAGTGCTGCCCTGAGGTCACAAGATGAAGCTAAAACTGGACAGGACACAGGCACTGCTCCTCTTGGCAACTGGCAAAGCAGGCTGAGGCCACGGTGAGCCAGGATGAACTCTACTGCCAGGGCAGTACAAGGTCTGCAAAATCATGTACTGGGATGGATAAAGAAAACTGACAGATTGCCATTGTTCAGAGCAGGTAAACAGGGGATGTGAGGATAGTGATTTCTTCATAAATTATAATAGAGTTCATAAATTACATATAATTTATTCATCTAAGTGTAATGAAAATATAATCATGTATAATAATATTAGTACAATTCCATTTTTCCTTTCAAAGGTCTCCTGAACTAATGTCTGTAATTTTTGTTATTTTCAAGAAGAAACCTTTCACCTAATAATGGCTTGTGGTTCTTATCCTCTCGTTAGGTGCTATTTAAATGCTTAGCTGTACATATTACAGTTGAACATAGTAACTCACAAAGCCTAGGGCACAGATAGGCTGGGCCTCCAGTGAAGAGCTGAATTCTCCCTTGTAGCACTGAATTAGCAAATTCAGGTTCTCAGAAGTCCAAATATGTTCCTGTGTTCTCAGAAACTGGCCAATGGGAGGGCACATTAATGAGAAAGTGAGTTTTATACAGTTTTAATAAATTCTTCTGAGACCTTTTCTTTCTGTCAGAGAAAACACTTTTTCCCCCTTGCTTTCTCATATACTGTGGCTGAAAAAGTCAACATCTCTCAAATCTTAGTTTCTCATGCATCCCACCTCAATGCATGGTTTAGTCCCCTGAAGAGCATGTTTCTTTAGATTGTTGTTCATGCAGTAGAAAACAGACACACACAGATACTTGCTCTTTTCTTGACATTCACTACTATTCTCTCTGCATTATAAACAAACCAGCTTCCAGCTTTAAAAACGAAATTTCCTTGTGGAAAGAATATTTTCCTCCTGTAGTGTGCAGCAGGAATTATGACATCTTCTGTGAGCTGTTTCTGTAAGGAAGAAAAGTGAGATGGGTAATATGGCCTACCACTGATCTAGAGATGGTTAAAATCATCCAAAATTATCTGCAAAAGGGGTTGATGATATTTTAGGTGAACACAAAAACCTCATAAATTTCATGCTCAGACAGAAGAAAACGGAAGAAATATTTTTAAAAAAATATACGAACCCTGAAGAAAAAAAAAATCTGGAAATGAGAATATTTCTCAGAACAGTAGCTTGGTTAATTTCTTTCTGATATTCCCCACATTTTCTTAAGTTACATCTGAATTTCAAAAGCACCGTGATGTTTCTTTTCTCTGTCTTTTATGTGGATGGTGCTCACATGGTTAGGGCACAGCTCAATGGGGCTTGCTGTACAAAACAGATTTGAAAGACAGAAGGGAGATAAATCCATTAAGCAGGGTGTTCTTTGCTTCTCTAAACCACTGAAAAGCACCCGGAATTTCTAAGGGCCTTGAGTTAGATGGCCAATATCCTAAATAAGCCTTTCATTTGTTTGTATATGTATTCAAATCCCTGCTACAGACTGAAAATACAAAATGAGTTAAAGACATTCCTTTTTTTTCAGTCACCATATAAATGTATCCCTAGTCCCAGATAAAGCAGGATAGGCAGCCTTTCAATTTTTTGAGGCTGACCACTGACTCTAGGAACAATCCTTTGCACTTTGGACAGTGACTCAGTGATTTCCAGGCCTTCTGGGCACCTAGAAAGACAAATTTCCTCTGTGGCCCTGACAGTGTTTGAGGCATGCAGCTGTACTCTTTAACCCTACACGTATATGCTAAGAGCAACGTCAAACAAGGTTAAAGTGGACTAGAAGATGCTGAAATATTATCATTAGACTTGTTTATATGACTAGATTATATGTTTTCTAGCAGCTCCAGCCCTTCTCAAGGGGCTGCTCTTGATCACCTGCTGATTCCTTGTCTCAGTTGGCTTTTTTACCCACATGGCATTTGCAGGGTTTACACCAAAACAACAGGACAACTGCCCCCTCACTAGCAGACAGACATTTAATTAAGACATTTAAGTCAGGCCAAGACATGTCCTGAGATCCTGCTCTGTCAGGCCAGTAGCAAGCCGTGGCCTTTTACTTGTACTGCCTCCATCACAGATTTTATGCTTGGTAAATGTCACTGTCTTGTCAAAAAGGAAAAAGAAAATAGAATGGACTAAAATGTAAATTATTTGAGCTCTGATAATACTTCTCTGTGAGATATAGAGTAGGTTGAGGCCAGCTAGTCTAGAGATGAGAAATCATGCTGGGCTTATTTCGAGTGTGTGGTATAGATGAAATGAAAGAAAATTGTCTATTTTCCTAGTTTCTATAAAAACCACATCTACCAGGATTTCTCTAAAAAGAAGGAAGTACACTATACAAGCTTACCAAATTCTTTGTCCTTGTTTTAAGCACAAACAGGTGACATGAATAAGTTAATATGGATCCAAAAGAATCAGGTCTTACAAGACAAATATAAAGTGCTAAAAGAAAATTTGTCTTATGACAAGGCAGACATGAAGATAACAGGGTTGGAAAAAAGAAGTGCTATATCCCATATAAGATGAAAATCTAAATACTAGAGAATTTTGGAGCAAAGAAGGTACACATGCAGATCTTCTCATCTTTGTTAGGTCTCTTCCTAAACAAATCTTACTGCAGTGCATTTTGCAGCTCATAGGAGCCAGTCTAGTCCACAGAAGCTGACACATAAGGAAATGCAGTTCTGTTAGTCATGATGGTGCCTTAAGATTTATCCTTCATATTTTTCAAATCCTGTGCTGCATTAGTGCATAACTCTAAACTTCATATAAAGTGTTAACTACTGTCTTCACTCTTTGGTCAGACAAAACAATTCCTCTGGGCCTGGACCCCAAGGACACCCTACAGCCTCAGGCATGGAAAAGTATAAACAAAAGTGAATGGAGTGGGAAACTGGGGGCATATGACTTCATAACCTGAAGCTGTAAATGGAGAATTAACCCCTGATAAGCAAATGGACCATCTGTGATGGTGTTTACTGGAGTTTTTGGATTGGGGAAGAGACGAGGATCTGACTCCATGTTTCAGAAGGCTTGATTTATTATTTTATGATATATATTACATTAAAACTATACTAAAGGAATAGAAGAAAAGGTTTCATCAGAAGGCTAGCTAAGAATAGAATAGCCAAGAATGATAACAAAAGTTTATGGCTTGGGCTCTGTGTCCGAGCCAGCTGGGCTGTGATTGGCCATTAATGACAAACGTCCAACATGAGCCAATCACAGATGCACCTGTTGCATTTCACAGCAGCAGATAACCATTGTTTACATTTTGTTCCTGAGGCCTCTCAGCTTCTCAGGAGGAAAAATCCTAAGGAAAGGATTTTTCATGAAAGATGTCTGTGACAGACCAAACTTATATCTGTCTGAAAAACTCGTGACTGCTGTCCAACTTGGGCACAACCTCTGTTCTAGGTAGCCACTCCAAGGCATCAATGATAAAAATATTTTCTCGTTAATGCATTTCTGTTTTCAACCTAATGTTTGCACAAGTCTAGTTTACACTAAACAGTGCCATAAATCAGGATTTTCTGTGGAAAGCAGAAACTTTAACTTTCTATACCTACATAGAGGAAGGTTACTTCAAAGTTTTCTGTAGCAAAGGCCCTTTCCTCTAAAAGTGCTGCCCAGCACTGGAGGATGCATATAAGTCACATGTAGCACAGTAGTTTCCAAATGTTAATGTGAACCGTCTGAGGGAAGTAAGTTTTTTATGTTACTGAAATGCAGTGAATTGGGAGCTCATAATTCTCTTAGACACCGTAGCTCACAGATTTTAGTCTCCTCTGGGGGGAAGCAGATTCTATTCTCAGCCAACTCTATATTTTCAGGGTATTTTTGTCCAGTGCAAGGCTAGCAAACACCCTGCTGGCAAAATCTTTATTTTCTCACTGTACATGTCTCAAAAATTCCTCAAGGCTTTCCTCATCACTTCAACATCCTTTTGCTGTCAAAGCTTGATTTCTTGCTTTTGCCACACAATTACTCTCATTGTCTCTTTTTTCACACCCAATATTTGGACTGAATTAAGGCAGTATCTTCCCCCTCACTAATGATAAATTTATGCTTAATATTTCACCTGTGAGAGTGCCACATTGAGAGAATTCACCCTGCTGAAGTCAGGCAGCTCCTTATCTCTTTCAGCAGGGATACACCACTACTGCATGTCGTGCTCATCAGTGCCTTGCTTTGAACACCTTAAGTTCAGTTCTGTGCCTGGAGACATAGGAAAGACCCAGTGGTTGGAAGTCAGGGTGGGTCACCCATGGGTGTCTGGTGCCATTGGTGACGCCACTTGGCTGCCAGCTTCCAGTCAAGGAGGGCTGTGGTCTCGGGTGGACCAATGATGTAAATCCAAGTGGATGTCTTGAACACAAGCAACTACCTGAAATGTATCTAGCTCCTGATGTGTCAGCACTGGGTCTTTCTTGCAGTATTTGCCTGGCCATTTACCTAAAAATGACCTTTGAGTTATACCTGGGCCTGTGGCAGGAGGACAACAAATGATATTCTGATTACAAGACAAGTGGAAGCCTTCATGATATGGAGTAATGTTTGTTTAAGAAAAGACCCTCACAATCTATTTGTAATAGAATTTTTAATAGAATAAGTTAGATTGCCTGAGTCCTTAGGAGGTGCCTTCCCAGATAAGGGTCTTGTGGGAATGAATCAACATTCAAAGTTTCATGAAAACACCTGCCCAAAATCTGCATTTTTACTAATTCAGGTCCCTTATTAAGTGTTTCAAAATCTGTTCTTATTCTTTTGTACCCTGCCACAAGGAGGTAGAGGTGACTGCTGCTTAGAAAATGAAGTACAATTTTCCCTTTTCCTAAGTTGGAACTTCTGGATATTTTTCAAGATTGTGACCCACTGTCATTTGCCTCCTCTCAGTGAGTCAAATTTTCTTTTATCTTTCACAGACTTTCAGGCAGAGCTTCATAAACTTTCTGATTGCTTTGCTCAAGAATAGCTGTCAGACACACAGCCAACCTAGATTATTGTATTTTTATTGGATTGAACAGATCTGCGGCACCAGAAGCAGTCTTGTCAGCAGTCTTCATGCTTTTTAAAGCAGATTTACTAATGACACAATGTCTCCACATTTCAGATTCTCTTTTTATTATCTGTGAGGTGTCATTCAGTTGCCTTCAGTCTGTTAATTTATATTACACAGAGGTGAGATCTCCTGTGATGCCCAAGAAGTTCAGCTCTTCCAATCTGTATCTTGTGTCCAATGTGCAGCCAAATCCAACTCTTCTAGGTCAGATTCCTCCACAGAGTAAACACTTTTATACAAAAGTCTGTACTGTATGTCATCATAAGTATTTTTAAATAAAACCCTTGCCCTTTCACATATGAATTATACTACATAACTGAACAAGAGAAACCCACATCTACTGCATGCTGAGTGTCCTGAAGTAGATGATCCATGTCCCAGGAGCAGTCTCCATCTCAGAGCCTTTTCTCACTTATTCACCACCTACCTTTTTTTGAGTTCTTTGTGGAGCTGGAATTACCTGATTCTATTTATCCAGAGTTCTTCTGGGTCTTTCAAGGATATTGTATTCCTTAAAGCCTTCCTGTCAACAACATTTATGCTTTTCTTGGCAAACAAACTTTAAATAGCACCTTCCTTACCTACTATGTATTTTCTTGCTCACCCTTTTTCTGGGACTATCTCTTTCTGCATCCTTGGTGCTTTCCTTTCTCCTTCACGCAATCACAGCATGATGCTGGGTGTTATGGGTGATGCAAAGCACTCAGAAACTTGTTTGCAAAGGAACTGCACTCACTTTTTTATGTTTTTCTTACTTCTGCTTCTGAAAATTACTGATCAGCTCTGACTCAGAAGGTTCAAGTGGTGTGCAGTCAGTGTGGGAAAGGCACAGAATATACTCATCAGTAGTGAGGACAGAATTTACAGACTAGTGACCAAAGTAATGTTCCAGTAGGGATGAGTAGATAAAAATAATCTGATTTTAAACACCCAGGTTCTTACAGAGAAGTTGACAGGAGAGGTCAACATCAATTCGCACAGATGATGCTGTCTGTGTTCCTTCTGTGTTGTGCGCACTGATCCAGGTGCCACAGGCCAGCGTGCTCCCATCTCCTGCTGGAGCATTTCGCTGCTGGGGCTTTCACAGGGAGTTCATGGTCCTCATCATCCTCATACAGGGCTCTGCTTATTGTGATGGGAGCCAGTTCTGCTTACTTCTAAATTCCTAAGTCCTTTATTGGATATGCAATTTAACAGCAGGTAACACTAAAATCTGTTTTTTTTTTTCTTCTGGCATAATTGTCTTTCCTCAGGAGTGAGTAAGTTCCATAGTGAAAACTGGTGTTTTAAAATTTGAATGCATGTTTCCCTACCCACTGTGTTGGATGCTTGTTACAGAAAGAAGGGAAATAGCAATAATTATGTGACATAAAAAGCTATTTCTAAAACTGGACATATAAAGCTTTTAATGTGATGTCACTGTTCAGGTCGCCTGATCTTATCTTGCCATGATGTCAGGTCTCAATCATTCCAGTGGCTTTAACCTGGAATGAGCACTGCTGGGGGAAGGCTATAAAGCAACAGATTTTAACTCACCATGGGTAATTTCCCTTAATAATTGCAAACAAGTTGCAGTAACTAGTTGTTAATACTACAAAAATGTTATTTCACAACATTTTGACATTTTTATTTCTAATTCCTCTCCTGTAAAGGTTGCTTTTATTCTGCCACTGCTTTTAGCCTATTGAAAAGAAATTTTAGCCTATTGCCATGAAATTAAACCTCTAGGTAGCAAGCTAAAGTAAAGAACTAACTTTACTTTTGGGGAAGAAAAAAGATTTCATCTTGCAAAACACTGGATTTATATAGATATATTTACATTTTTTACGACACAGGTAAGTGTGCTGTCTCTGAACAATAACCCTATGCTTCTGCTTTGGCAGGCCCCTGTATCCAACCTCTGGGGTATTGAATCAGGCACAAAATAATTAGTTTTCCGACCCTTTGGGCTCTAATTGGTTTCCTTTAATGAGTTTAAGAATGCTGGCTGGTACATTTTCTTTGAAGCCCTTTTGGTAAGGATGGTGTGTGTCTGCCTTTCAGGGACAGTCAAAGTCAAATAGTCAAAGTACTGTCTGAGCTGACCTTTGCTGAGTCAAATACCAAGATGGTATTTCCTGGCTGAAGCAGAGGCAGTGAGTGCTGCAGTAAAATGGAAGGTTAACCAAATTCTCTTTTTGGGTAGTTCCCTTCCTTTCCTTCACTCTTGTGATTATGGTAACAGTTACAAAGCCCCTGTGTGAATTGGACTTTTCTGGATCCTGCAATTTATCCTGGTACAAACACATTATGGTTGAATAGGAATGTGATAAATTTTACAGTTTTTAGTGTACAAAATACAGCCACAAAACCCTCTAATTAATAAGATGAGGTGCCTTCAACAGAATGATTCACACTGTAAAAGCTGTCGATGTGCTTAATTGTATCAAATTTTATTCTCTTTCTCAGACTTACTCAGAAAGCCAAGATGATTCCTTCTGCTTTTAGGAGCTGGTTGATGAAGGTATAATTGCTGATGTGCTGACAACCAGGCTAACTAAATGATAGTCCAATTTGAGCACAGATGCAGAATTTTCACTATAAACATGCCAATCAGGTTTTACTTAGGTGTATCTGCTAGAATTTCACATAACGAATAAATAAGAACAGGGGAAAAGTTTTTTATAAGAAGTGAATATTTTCCTCAGATTTAAAAGTACCATACTGCTCCTTTAGGATTTGTAAAGAAGCTGAAATCTTGTTCTTTTACTTGTATGAAAATATAGCAAATTGTAGAAAAATTGTAGCAAAAAGAAAAAAGTTTAAAGCAAGTTGGTCCCACTTCCACATATGTAAAATGGCTAATAAATGATAGCAATCTCTCACATATTGTTTTCAGCACATTTGGCCATTATTCTGTTTTTTATTGATTTTGTGGCTGTCTTTTAATTGGAAGCTGTCTTTGGTAATGGTACCAGTCAGATGAGATTACTGTACTTTTCAATATGTTGTGATTGTCATACCTCACTGATCTTTCTTCTGTTTTGGACATGAATTACCAACCAACTTATGAGAAAACACAGAAAATGGGAACTTGATTGGATAAGGGGCTTTGAAGTTTGGGTAAGTTTTTATGGAGACCAAAAACCGGGAAGCTTAGGCCTCTTTTTGCATTTTCCCAAATGGTGATCTGAAGTATGTTGTATAGCTTTTTAAAAAGACCTTCACAAGAACATCCGATTTTCTTTAATCAAGACTTCTTCTTGAAAATGCAAGCTATTATCAGGAAGACTAACTCCCTTAAGCTCTGATATGGAGAACTTTGTCTTAAGCCAATTTAATTAAGATTAGCATATTTATTAAGATTCACTGCCATATTTTTAAGCTACTATAGCTATTTGCATTTTTTATATATTAACTATCTTGAAAATATGTCTAATTAAATCTATAGTCTAGATTTATATGTTATTTCCCATCAAATTGAGATAAGAAATAGATATAACATCATGAAGGGTTTTATCCAGTGAACTGAACCTGACTCTTCCTTTTTATTTCTGGATGTGAATCCCCTGAATGCAGTGAAAATACTGAATTCAATGGATTTGCTCTTGACTTATATTATTGTGATGGAAGGAGACCAATTTAATGATGTGGAGAGCAAAAATAAAGACAGCAATGCAAGGGATTCAAAAGGGTCTGAATTCTCTGCTTTGAATAGCAGATACAGAAATCAAAACTTGCTCTATGAAGATCTCAAAGATATTAAGATTTATAATTTCTTTTATAATTTCTTCTATAATTTTGTTTCTCAGCATTAGCCCTGTCACTTCTGTTTAATATTCTGTTTTCTTTGCATTTATTAAAAGAGAAAAGACAATCAAGTTTACTTCTATGAGTCTAGTCTTTTCAATCAAATGAATTACATGGATTTAGTGCAGATGAGTCTCTAGCCTGTGTTAATTTCCCAGATTGGTATTCAGATAATTTGGTATTTTTGAATAGACTTAAGGATTCAATTTGGTCTCCATACTAAAAAATTTGAAGCTGCATTTATAATAATCAGTCTGCATAATTTGACTCATGCATTTTCTCTCTGTGAAAGTAATATATAACTCCAAACTAACATATCAGGAGACATTTGCTTGATAGAACTTGTAGTATGACTCACACTCTTCCAAATGCCCATTTTCAGTTGTTTAGGATGTTTTTAATGTTCTAGGTTAGAACAAGGAAAATACATTAAAAAACCCCTCCTTTTCTTTGGTGGTCACTATGTTCATGCTTTGGAGCTTGAAACTGGGAAGGGGTAGACTTTCCTCTGCCATGACAATCCATTAGCATTTGTCCAAATTATCTTCCTGAAGCACTGTGTTGAACATGCTCTGGCCTCCCACAGCTGCATTTATACGGGTACATTAAAATATCCAGAAACCCTGCTGGGTACTCCTGTGTGATCATGCACACTGTGGGGTGGTGACAATGTTCTGTGCTGCTCTCATGGTCTGTGCCAACTGTTTTTGCATGGCAATGAATCCCAGGCATACTGAGGCTAAAAACCCTGTTTTTCTCCCAGGGTTTGCCAGCTGGCTTTAGTGTCTGGGAGTGATGTTGGGCATATTTCATTTATGGCTGGATCCTTTTTCTGGTCTGTACCTGGAGTGGATGTAAAATAATATTCACTGATGCTTGGGAAACTTACTGATTGTTCATTTGAATTCAGTTTCATTCAGCAAGAATAGAAAAAATCCTTCCTTTCAAAAAGTGGGATTGTAACTACCAGATTACATTTTAAGTATTATTTTTCCTGTGACCATATTTTTTCATAATTTTGAAACACAATTTGGATGAATGATATTGAAAGTCCATTTTTGCTGACATTTATATTTTAAATCTTCATTGACTCATTTAGAGGCCTATGTACCACGTAGGTACATAGCCAGAGGAAGAGGAAAAAAACCCCCATTTTTAGATGGAGAACACATAATCCATCATATTTTATTACACGTATATGAAAAATAGCAGGCAATTTAAACATTGGTAAATGATCCACTCATGACATAGTGTTTACCTAACTACTTTCATAATTTCTTTCATTTCAAATTGGCATAATAATTGCTACTATCTCTAGATCAGTTTTTTTATCCGTGTAGTTCAGGATTTTATTTGACTGTACAAGATTTTCCAAGGACAACTGGCAACTGGCAGCTACAGAATGCAAGACAAGAGGGATGTCAGGCTGATGTCAGTCACCTGGGACATGTGGTCCATTTCTTTGCCATTGAAAGCAATCCTGGGATTTTTTGGTGATCTCTGCAGCATTGTTTTAAAACAGCCCAGGTGTTTTCATCCTCATTGTGCCTTCTGCTCCCGAGCCTTTCTCAGCACAAAAGCAGAAGACCTGGATAAATAAAAGTGTGCATTCACCACTCTATGCTACCTTGCTCCTGTAGTTTAATTGCCTTGAACTTTTCATTGTCTGATATCTTTTCAGAGAGTGACAGCTTCTTGCAGGTTCTTTTTGTTAGGTGGAAAAAGCCTCTTCTGGTCTCTGAACATTTAGGTTTTCATTTAATACTGCTTATCTGATGACTGATGTCTGCTCCTCAACTATGAAAATAAGCAGTTCTTTGCTGTTTCACCTAAACAGTTTATACTCTATTATAATAGTGTGGCTGTAGTTTGACAGATAATATACTAATTTCCTATGAGTAACTCAATGGCTGATTCTACTGTAGGGGCCTTTCTTCCACCAGAAATAGTTAATTCCATTGTACAAAGTCCTCCAAGAGACTAACTATTTTTCCAATTCTGTATTTGCCTTATCAAATACAGAATTGGAAAAATTGCCTATTCATCCTGTAGAAATTATGCACAGGTACAACAGTGTACAAACAGGATTTTCCATTCTGACATATTTCACAAATATCTGTTAAATGATAACTTTTCAACTGCCAGAAATTACAGATAACATATCTGACCTTGCAGGTGCTCTCTATTAACTTTGTAAGTCTTTAGCTGTCATTTTTTGTTGTTATTTTTCACTAAAATTCTTAGCCTATGCCAAAATCTAAATCAGCCCTTTTCTAGTTTAGGTGACATTTCTCTTCTAAATTTGTTTTCACTCACAGATGAAGAGTAAATTAAGGTAAGTGCAGAAATACAAACAACATAGAAAATAATTAATTTACATGAAACTAGCCCAACTTCAATGTTCCTGGCATCAAATAGAAGCTGCATAATTTCAAGTGTATGCATCCAAGAGCTATTTCAAATGTGAATATTTAGTCCAAGTATTCTAGTAGGAAATGGTACTTGTTTTGGGAAAATAATGTAAAAAAAGGGATTACTTTTGCTTAATTTAATATATTACTCATCAATCTAAAAAAAAACCACAAAAAAACCCCAAAATGAAACCCCAAGACAACAGCAAGATTAAGATAAATAAAACAACAAGAAATAGTATAATGAAGAAAAAGAAAAAGAAATATACTATCTGAATCTACACAAGAGTGATGATCTTTATCTGTATGAGAAATCTCTTGGATCTGTATGATATCATGATGAATCACATCATACAAGAGACTGAATATTATTTTAATGCACTTTTAGTCTAACTCATGCCAATTATTTAATTTTAAATTCCCACTATATTAATTTTGTCCCCTGAAGAGATTAAAAATCTGTTTCTTCTGAATATATGCTTTGTTCTCCATGTTACATCTGTTCAGACCTCAACTTCAACATGAAGTTTAATGTTACTTTAATCATGAAAATGTGAATAGAACATTCCTTACAATGGATAGAGTTTAAAAAACTTAAGAGTTTGATGACTTTCTTCTCCCCTTTTGTGCTGCTTGAATATATTCTTTTTTCAGTTAGTGTTCCTTTGTGGAACATTTTCTTTCTTCTGTGATATTTTTTTTTATAATTGAAAGGCATTAAACTGAAAATTTTTCAATTAAAATTGAAACGCATTGATTCAACATGCTGCTGTAGTGAGCTGTAGAAACTGTATTTAAGTTAGGTTGTTCCCAAGTCTTCTCTCCAGCACAGGCATTTTGACTAGGTTATCTTTCAATGTGAAGTGTTTTGGCCAGGTAATTGTGTAATATTTTGCTCTTCTTCATCAGTGGAGAAGACTACGATCTCCTTGGGAGTATATTCTGGGAGGCAGAATTGACCAAAAGAGAAATGGAATATAAAGTACCTGAATTATACATAAGGATAAACGGAGTGGTGATTCCCAATATTTTAGCTTCTGGGTATTTTTCCATGGATTAACTTAATTTTTGGTTGAAAAAAGTGCCTGCTGTTAGGACAACTCTTGCAGCTAATTTTCTGCACCAACAGACAAGGTCAATTTTGGTTAAAATAAAGGACATTAATCTTCCAAAAGTTTGGGATATTTTTTTTTTTAAATCAGAATTTCTTCCATTACCCAATATATGTACATCCTTCTCTTGATTGTTAGTTTTTACTTATGCAGAGATGTTTATAAACTTCCTCATTACTTTTTTGGGTGTATATAATGATTTACATAGATGCTTTCAATTAGGTTTCCATTGATCTCTTCTTTACCTCTTTTAGTCATTGGTAGCCATATGCCAAAATTGTTGGGCCTTTCCTTATCAGTTACTCTTGGGCTGCATTTGTATTTCTCATCAGATATAACATCATCTCTGATTTTCTTACAGGGGATCACCAAAGAGTCCAACTGGCTCCTGTGCACTCAGCAGTCAATATTATAAATGCCCAAATAAATTCAACTTTTCTGACCATTTACTCTGAGTGCCATAGTCATGCCCTTGCTTGTTTCTTTCATGTCATGAGAGCAGAGTCCTAAAATGAAGTAAGAGGCATTCTGCTCTAAGGCTGGCTTTTTTATATGATTATGTACTAGTTCAAATATCTTCTCTCCATGTCTAAATTGAAATGTTTCAGTTTTGCAACATGCTTCTCTTGGTTATATTGATTTTCCACACTCTGTTCATAAGTAATCTAAAAGTCTTTGTCCTCTAATGTCAAATGTCAGACACCTTGGCTCATCTCTCTCCTCTCTCACAAGCTCTGAAGTGAATGACTCATGGGTATATTCTCATGACAGCTTGTAATGCAAGCAGGAGATCTGAACGGGAGCTGAAGGACCTACTAGAGGCTCATGTCAGAACCCCTCTTACTGTGACCCCACACTTCAGTGTCGTGCTCCCTTTCCTCTGCACTGGGACCAGAGCTGCTCACTTCTCCTGCTTCACTCTTCAAGGGCTTTAGCTCTTCCAGAGGTCACCAAGAACTCTCATCAGCAAGCTTCATCTCTTCAAACTTTTTGTCCTAAGGATTTCTCTAGTGCAAAAGTCCCTTCATACTTCTGAGATACTTCCCTTTTATTTTCTCATCTGCTCCCCCACCCCTAAGATTTGAAAGCCTTGTTATGTGACGGTAGCCTACACACCAGAATGTGATTGCTCTGTCTTCTGACAAGTGCTTGAGAGAAGGGTAAGGCAATCCAAGCCTGCAAAGCTGTGAAATCTCATAAAAACCATTGTGGGCAAGACACTTGATTTCTTGCCTATAAATGTTGTCCTATGTTTAATGTTTATGTTTAAGTTGCTGTTCATGTGCAACTTTGGATGTAGTAAGAAAACACATTCTGATGTTTCAGCTTATACTTCAATGACTGATTTAATACTTGATGGTTTTGGTCTAGGGTTATTTCCTTGCTCTTCCATGCAATGGAGAACTGAGTTGTGTTGGGAGAGGGCAGAACTGAGATATACTACAGATGTTGGAACAAATCCTGTACATTTTTAGAAATAAACCACGCCTGTTAACCCAAGAGTTTCCATGTGCAATTCATTTCACCAAAACACATACAAGATTTTGTATGCAAACTAGCTTTAAAAAACACAGCAGGGAAATGTTCTGTCTTCAAGGCTGACATTGTAATACATTCAGAGCATTAACTTGACTGTTTTCTTGATTACACAAAATTCTGGGAGGTTATGTTGACTGTTTGTCAGGTGAACAAACAGTGCTTCACTATGTAGTTGTTTTCTTTCATATCAAGTGTTTCAATAGAAAAAAAGATTTTTCCTATGATTCAGGATACATCATCTTCTGATGTTACTTAGGCAAATTCCATGGGGTAAAACTTTCAGTAACTCAGTTACAGTTTCAGTTGCAGAGCTATTACAAAACTCTTTTTAAATATCCAACTTTTTTCTGGATTGATGTGCACAGAAATGATGTTCTTAATCCTGGAAATAATGTTGATCATCTTGCGTGGGCAAGAACTGAAAACTACAGCTGTGTTTTCCCCCTTATTGCTGTTAATAGCAAACAAAAATTACCCTGAGTCAGCAGCAAACACAGAAATATTGTTGTGGGTGGCCAAAATTTCTAAACTTTTTCGAACTTAAAATTTCCCCTTCTGTGATAAAAATTAAATAAAGCATTGAAACAATAGGTTTCTAATGCACAGATGCTTGATGGGATACCATTAAATATTTCAAAGAATCCTCTAATTCTTTTTCTTGGAGAGAAATACACAAATATTTCCTCTCAATTGTGTGCTGGTTGTTCGAGGTACACATTAGAACTATAAATATATATAGCAAATACATTGAGACAAGAAAAAAAAATTAGAAGAGGGCTATTGAAATTCAAATGGAAAATGCCTGGATGGAAAAAATGAAAATCTTGCTTAGGATAAAGAAAAATCCAAACATGAGAATTAAGTAATGAGGAGCATAAAACAACAAAAACTTAACACCTAGCGGAGCATAAATTATGACCAAAGTCCTCAGATGATAGAAATGTGAGTACAGCTCTTTAGTCATTGTTGTAATTCTAATTTTCAGCATCTCAATATGAAACACACTGAATTTCTTTCTTTTTTTTTTTTTATGGAAAACCCCCCCTCCTTTCTTTGTGGAAGATTTTCTTACAGACAGAGTTTTTTTTAGTTTCAGGAAGTGATTTTGAGTTATAGTAGTGTAACTTCTGATTTTTTATAAAGAAAAATGTTGTTATAGTCTCAACACTCTGGAATGAGGGAAAAAATATATTTATAGTTCACTGTTGCCCTCTTGTGGGAAGAAATAAAAATAAAGATGTGCGTCATAAACATAAAACCCAAACCAAGAACTGATTACTTAGATTTCAGTTCAGAAATCCTCATTCATCTTGTGCCCTTAGTTTGGATTCTGATTTGGTCCTACATTATAACAGTTTTTACTCTTGGTGCACTGTTAACAGTTATTGTCTTTAAGGAACTCCTGGGGTATTGGCCTCTGTACCATTTGACCCTCCAGAATATCTAGGATGGCTTCAACCCTGTACCAGAAAGTGTTTTCAAATAAGAGTGACATATTGACACAAGCAGATCTCTAAAAAGCAAATCCTGCTTTAAAAAGGAAGTCCTGCTGCTGCTCTGACATGTTCAGCAGCTCTAACATGAGTCTACAAGTGATGTTAAGAAGACAAGTGGCAAGGTTGTTGGAAAGCACAAGTGGAACAAGAGATGACTAACAATGGAATTAAGCATAGAAATACTTATAAACATCACTTATTCATTAAAAAATGTGAAAGAACATGGTTTGAAAATTTCACAAAATTTTCCAGGCTTACTTTACTATAGAACTTTTTAAGATTATGCAGACATATTTAAAAGGTACTTATGAAAGTGCTGAACTTATTCCTACTTTCTCCTGCTTTCTTTTTCATCTACCCCTCCAGGTGATGTGTTGAGGTACTTCTAATTAGGACAAAGAGGGCTGTATCTCTAGGACTCAGTCTGTTGTGGTGCCTTTTCCCGTCACATGGAATGCCATAAAAAGCCTCTCTAGATGGTTAAAGATAGGTGATGCGCTTTGCTGGATGTCTCTTACTCACTTTGTCTGTCTAAGCTTGGCCATTGCACATTAAGGTGTCACAATACACTTAAGTTTTCTTTTGCTTTCTATTTTAAAACAGTGGATTCTTAATGTTTGGAACCACTGCTCTGAGTAAAGAACATTTCCTCATAAAGGTGACACAAAGCCAAGATTTGTAGTGGGAGGACTATTTTGTGTGCCATCTTCTCTAGAACTTCATATACTCTAGTGAATCATTCTCAGTGGCCACAGAAACAATGCAAAGGAGGGTTTGTGTTTTACTTAACTCCCAGTTTCAACCTGGGAGACAGACTTGAATGGTATGTGAGCTTTTAGTTTTCCTTTTGCACAAGATAAATTTATTCCATAATTTCATTTCCATTTTCTGTTCCCAAAAGATGTAATGCAGGCTCAGAAGTTTGGCACTGGGATGTCAGGTATCTTCTCTAGCTTCCGCAAGAATCTCCCCTGGATGTATTGTTATAAACAGGATTTTGGAGTTGATGCCAGATTCCTTTTAACCACATGATTTAACCCTTCTTGAAGTATTTCCCGCCCTGTGTGTTCCACCAGCTCCAGAGATCCAGTGCTCCAATAGTCAGGCCTACACATTATAACAGTTCAAGCTGGAGGAGAAAGTAATTTGGACCCTAGTAGTGGACTAGCAATGCACTGAAACTGGTCAGATAATCTATCATTTTAAAGAAAAAGAAACTGTCTTTTTGCTTTCTGTATATTTTTCACAATCATTCTGACATCTTAGCAGTGGAAGCTTCTTAAAAGTCTGGACTAAGAAAAAAAAACCAAAACAAAAGCCCCAAAACAAAATGTGAGATTTGTTTTATTATTTACCCTTTACTGAAACTAACTGTGGTATGTTCTTTTTCAAAAGGTGATTACAGATGGAGATGCTTAGCACTGTAGCTGATTTCAAGCCTGGTTATGCAGTGCAGAGTGAATTCCCAAGCATTAGACAGGGAAGGCTGTGATTCTCTTTGACATTTTATAGGGGAAAAAAGACAGTTATGCCATGTCACCATAAGGGTGGGGCCCATGGGAAAGAGCTGTTGAGAGGATGTGGAGGGGCACAGAATCACATCTGCTCTGTAAGCAAAAGGATGTAGGGGTCATCTGACTCCTGAAGCCTAAACTATGCAATCACTATACTCCTGTGTTTGTAGGCTGTGGTTGCTATTTATTTCTGTGCCCTACTACACTGACAGCATCCAATTTGCTACTTACAACACTGAAACACCTGAAAAATATTTTGCTTGTTTAAATGTGCTGACTTTCTGGTAACAGAGTTATCATTTACTGAGAAGAACCAGCAAGACCAATGAAAAGAGCCCTTGATGTAGTCTCTAAAATGGAAAGACTCAATGCAAGTATTTGATATTGGATCAAATTAAAAAGAAATAGGTTGTCCTTAGTGCCTACTGAGGAGTAATATACTGCTGGAGTCTGCAGAAAACAAAAGACTCTCCTTCAGAGTTCACATTTAACTCAAATCCTGAATGAAGGAGAGACTTTCACGTACTAGAAGTGAAATACCCAGCTGAGTACCAGTTTTTAGTTTATTAGTATTTAGTTAGTACTTAGTATTAGTATTTATCTGGCATAGTATTGATGACCTCAGCAAACCCTAACCTGTGATTTTTGGAGAAATATACAACCATCATTTGGGCTGGATGGTATTTGGTGTTTTCCACAGGATAACGCAGAACTGAAAATAAAAAGCATGTAAGATAAAGCAGAAAGCTAAAAGAAAAAAATAAAAGAAAGGAAAGAAAGTTAGGAATGCCCCTCTGCCAGTTGTTGACACCAAACCTGTGATTTTTCTCAAATGTAGTAAAAATGTAAACCACCACTTGATGTCACCATTGGTCTGTACCTGTGCTGTAAAGCTCTTCAAGAAATATTGCTGAATAAACTTCACAAAAAAATTATAAATTCAGTTAAAATATTTAGAGACCTATTATGATGTTAAGTAATCAATATCTATATTTTGGTCCCATTCAAAATACTAGAAGTACAGGCACACTAGATTTAGAGCACTATAAAGACACCATGAGAAATAATTTGAAAGGTGCTGTTTATGATTAAAATCTCTTTTGATAAGGACATTTGCAATAACTAGCAGAGTAATTCTGATCATTGCAGTATATCATATAAAAAATTACTACCATCCTGCCACAGAATCAGAAGGAAAGAGTGCATGAACAGAAGAGTCAATGACTCTAACAACATGAAATTAAGAACTATAAGGGTTAATGAAGGTGCAAGAAAGGTATTTGAAATCTCTTTTGAAAAAGTTGGGATCCTGTTTCTCTTTTCAGGCATCAAGAAAAATATTCTGTGCTCAAATTTCCTTTCTTTCTAACAAGCATGATGAGGCTGACTTGCAGTGTGTTAGTTCTGAACTTCTGTTCGTTTATTTAGGGGTCTGAAGAGGAATTTGGCAGCTCAGGTTGAGGTGTAATTTTAAAGGAATATTACTGTGTATAAAATACTGCTTGCTATTAACAAGTAGTCTTTTCTCAGTAGATGCCACACTGTAAAACTAGAATTGTGTCTAAACTGAGTGAAGTGGTCACAGCACCAAGCCTGAGAGAGATAAAGAAATGTTTGGACAACAGTCTCAGGCACAGGGGGGTATTCTTGGGGCTGTCCTGTGCAGGGCCAGGAGCTGGACTTGATGATCGGGGATGCCTTCCAACTCAGCATATTCTGTGAACATATGAACTGGGAAACCTTTAATTCAGACAATGCTATAGGTGATACAACATTGCGTACAGGACAGAAGTAGGATACAGGTGGAATTTCACAGCAGCTTGAAGCACCAGGATGCACGGTACAGCTATCCCTTGCCATGAGATTTATCAGTTCTTTACATATATAACATGAATCCCCTTATTCATATTTTACCTGAACTTTTAGGCTGCTGTAATGTTTTACCTCCCAGCTAGGCATACTCTGAGGCACTAAGCACTGGGTGAACCAAGTGTTCAGTTAATATAATACATTCTTATGGCTCTGTTTGGGTACTCAGCATGCTGCACGTTCTCCTCCACCACAGCACTGCCCACAGCTTGTGTAGGCCTGTACACCAAGAGGTCTATACAAACATTGTTCCAATGCATGAATTATTTCAGAATGTATAAGAAAACATAGTAATTCTGGATTTCCCATCCATTTTCTGTCTGCTCATTCGTCATGGGCTAATGCTGTCCTTTTCTTCATTTGTGTGGTTGCAGTCTCTGAAGTAATTCTTTTCCAGGTCTGGACAGCAATGACTCTGCTCACAGACAAGGAAAATGTTTCCCAGAGAGGTTCCCAAGCAACTCGAGCACTGGGTACATGCTGAATATGTGAAATTTGCTCTGAAGTAAATGGAAATTGGAAGTGCTCAGGAATTACTAGTATTTTTCCTTTTGCAATGCTGAATGAATAAACTAATTCTATCCAATTTCAAGCTCCTTTCAGCATAATAGTTTCAAAATTGAAGCTCAGAGTTTATCACTTGACTCTCATTTCAATAAAGAGAGGCTAAAAACTCAAAATGGTCAACGGGCAGTAGGAATAAATTTAGTTAGCAAGCAAAAATAGAGAAGTAAAATAGAGAGTAAAAAGCAAATTCAGAGTTTGAAATAGGGCTGGCAGAAAAATGGAATAAAGGTACAGAATAATACATACACATAGGACACATAAACTACTCCTTTGGGAAAAAAGTTGTGAGCTTTTGTAGCCATAAATAAATACTCTATGTTAATACATGGGTTTGTATTCGATAAAATAAATAAATTATACTTTAAAAAATACTGTTATTATATGACCCAATATAATTTGTGCATTAATTTAATAACATTGCTGTATTCTAAATAGCTCTCTAATCTCAGCAAACTTAACTATTCAAAAAGCATCAGACTCCATATTTTTACATGTTATTTTTTCCTGTATTGTGTGATAACATAGAAGAACTATCCTAGAAATACGGATAAATAAATCTGGAGTTTGGGAGGCAGTATCCCAGACATCTTATATATTCATATGTTTTTTTACATTATCTCAGAAAATCTTAGCAAAAATATCTGATTCTTAGACCTTACCTTCAGTTCAAGACTATATATGCAGATATATATATATATATATATATATACATATATATGTATATACACACACACATAAATACATAGATACATAGATACATACATATATCAATCTGCATTTAAAGTGTTTGGGTAGTCACTGGGGCAAAATGTAATTCTTGTTTTTTATTTTTTGAAACAGATTTTTCATTTGCTCATTTTTCTTTTAGCAGGGTCAGCCAGAGTAACTAAACTGCAGTGTGGGGAATCTCATCATCTATGTCACCTAGGGAGAATAATTATTCAGATATGGGTAAAAACAGGAGGAGCAACGTGAAGTTTAAGTTAGGATTCCCCCATTTTCAGCTGCTTCAGAAAATGTGTCATGAAATGGAAAGGTATTGACAGGGATGAGCATTTTGTATGAGCATTTTTCAGGATTGGTGCTTTTGTTCAGGGATGAATTCTGTGCATCAGGACAGCTTCCAGAGGGCTTGTGTCCCAAGTTTAGGGTGTATCTAACTTTAAAACTGTCACCCAGAACACCTCAGCACCTTCATTTGCACTGTAAAAATAAATAACATACACAAGGTGAATGCAATATCCCTTTCTTTGCCTTCTGAATTGTGTGAAATCTACTTAAATCTTTTTCTGGTGGCAACAAGGCCACACAAATATTAGCTCACCTACTATGTCCTTCCTCTCACAGCTGAGCTAATGGATTGATGGGAGAGGAAGTGGGGAGGGCATTCTAGACTTTCAGTATCCTGTTACAATGCAAAGGCATGTGAGTGAGTGGAAGATTTTGTTTGCTGCTGGTTCTTCCAAATGGATTCGATATTTTCCACTTCCACTTCCCCTGACTTTGGTTTCTACTACAGGACAAGGTATACAGCCATAACAGAGCCATCACAGTAGGGCGGAACTGCAACTCATATAATTCCCTTTCTAGTTACTATCTTTCTATTTGCTTTTCAAATGAAAATTCTGTTAGGATCATTAAAAGAAGAGTGGAGCCAAGTAAACAGCACTGTTTTGTAAGCATTCATGTGCTTACACAGAATCTGCTTTGTCCTGGTACATGACAGACATGCTTTCTGTGAAGAGTCAGAAAATCATAACTATACAAAGGTTTTGAAAAAATGGTGTTGGTTTCCACAGATGTATAAAAAAAAGGAAAAAGATGTTTGTTGCTGGAGGATTTACAAAATTTGGAATTTGGTTTCAGTCTAGATGACACCAAGGAATGACCCAGCTGTTCTGCTTCACAGATGGTCTGTATGAGTCTTCAACACACAGCAGATCTGTTGATGTTCCTGGAAATAAATCATGCCCCAGAACTGTTTGAATTCACCTTTGTCAGAGGCTGCCAAGACAGCAACAAGTTACAGAGCAATAAAGACAGGCACACAGTATGCTAAATACAGAGAACACAAGTGCTTAAATGCCATCCCTCACTCTTGCAAAGAAGGGATTGTGCTGACCCAGAAAATCTGAGGTCACACACCAACATGAGTGGATTGACTGTTTTAAACAATACGTGTTGTTCTTCAGGGTCCTTCCTATTGTATGTGGGGATAGAACCAGTTACTGGAAATTTAGATCATTTTGTGGAATACCAAGTGAGGCAGGCAAAGAAAAAAAGATACAGATGTTTGCTATAGGCTCAGATCCCTTCATGGAGTCCCATGACAAGCAGTGTGTTGACGCAGGACTGACTGACACACTTCAGCTTACCATGAATTTAAAGAATGACAGAATTGGGTAGGCAACACATCTGACATGAAATGGAAGCGCTAGAGGGCTGGGATGCCAAAAGCATTCTGGATTCTGCTTTCTAATGAGAAAAAGCTTACAATTTTATCCTGAAAATCAGTGAATGAACACGAAAAGGAGCAAATCAAGGATTGTTGGTCCATTCCTTTGTTCTCAGAACAAATATTCTTAGTTCTCCAGGACATATTAGAAAGATGACTATTAATAGCCACCACTATTACCTTGTTCAGAATATTTTGCCAACCCTATGTCATAATACTTAATGGGGATGGGTAAAAGAAAGAATATTTGGCAGAAGCTGGCTGAAAGGAAGAAAAGACACATGGTTACCATACAGCTGCCTGTAAGTGCGCTAATGATAAGCGAAAACAGATAACTCAGCTTCCACAGAACCTTGAGCAGCAAAACATTTTCTATATTCTTCAAAACACAAGGGAAGGCTTTAAATGTTTTGGACAGACTTGATCAATATATCCAGTCTAAAAAGAATCTGACATCCAGCAGTCACATACCCTGTCAGGTATGCCAAGAGCAAAATGGAAACCATTGATTTGTTTGTCACCAAGCTTCCCTAGGTAGCAAATTTTTCTGAGTCTTTGATGTGCACAGATGACATTATATAGGGACCAAATAAGGGAAAAGTGAATTTTAACTAGAGACAATTTCTATGAACAGGAAATGTCAGAGAATTCTCCAGGTACCACATGGGATATGATGCCATGTGCCTTTTTTTTCTCCCCTCTAAGGACCATCCTTCAGAAATTAAGAGGAAGAAAATACTGTAAATCACTTATGGCAAGATATGGGACTTTCTGAAGTGAGGCAAATATTTTCACTGATTTTAAGAGGAGTTACGTTCACCTTTAATAGAGATTTTAATTATTGACAAAGACTGTTCTGTCTTATCAGAACAACTAAAGACATACCTTTGTATGAGCATCCCCAAGTGAACATGCTGAGAATTTGAAGCAATTTTTCTGACAGGAGGAGAGAGCTCTTACGGTGCTAGTGCTTCAATAGAAAGGACTCTGTGGGATATGAAATACTCAGCATTTTTAATAAAGCTCAGTGCATCATTATTAGAGGAGGTAGTTCATTTAGATCTCAAATTCTGCGTTAGCAGTGCTTTAGGTAGTTTTACATTTACTCATGCTGTTTTGGTTTTTTTCTCTGCCAGACAACTGTCAAATCTAAGTGCTTCATAAAGGAGTAACCTATGAGCAGCAGTTCTTTTGTGTCTGATATTCTGAAAACAGTTTTTCCAGCATGTGGCATTAGATTTATTTAAATGACTTTGGTCAGTCACAACCATACAATGTATTTATCCTTGCAGAAAACTTTCACAAGTGCACCTAAGATATCACTGTTTCCTTTACTTTGGTTATCCACACATTTTGCATCACATGACCTGCCCTGAATCCAATTTCTGCAAAGCAACCTGGCAGCAGAGATAATACTTAGTGATGGAGTAAGTACTTCACAAAGACTTTGGGAGGTAAGAAGGATTTTTAAAAGCAGAAACAAAAGGGGTGAGTTTTTTAGAGGGTACTTATCGCATAAACATGGTGACTGATGAAGGAAAGGGGTATGATATTGGCTGAAAATTGGATACTGTGAAGTGTTCTTTACTAAGATGATGACAATTGTTGATGCTATATTTGTGCTTACTGGTCTCTATTTTTTCCCAAGAGGTCTTTCTTTTAGTTTTGAACTAGTCAGGAACTATGTAGGAATAAAGTGTATTTTCCTTTGGATCAGAATGCTATGACAGTTTGCGGAAAGCAAATGCAAAAGAGAGAGGAGCTGTGAAATTTCCATCTCAAAAATAATTGGCTTTCAGTAAAAGAATCTTTGTGGGCAACAAATAGTGAAGATGTTGTAAGTAATAATAGGAAAGTCAATGGTATTGTGAATAGGAGCAGAGTCTGGAAAAACAGGCTTAAGAAGCTAAGGTTGTAATTGTAATGAGATGCTGATGGACAAGGTCAGTCTAATCCTATGTGGAATAAGGTAGGAAAGGTTTCTTGCATCTTTTACTTTTTTTTCCTCTTATTTCCTTCAGAAACACAATCTCAAATGACAACCATATTTTAAAATAAAATTTAATTTACTGTCTTAAAAGTAAATTCAGAAGAACCTTTTTGAACTGAAATGTTAATTTTAATGCAACATGAAACAGACAATGTGGATACTGGATTTCCCTCTTGCTTTGTTATATCCAGCCACATATTAAAGATTTTTCTATAGCGTTTTCTTCTCTGAATATGAATAGTGTTTGATTATAAATCTCAGCGAGTGTATTTAATGGAATAATGTCAATTATGTTGATTTTTATGATCAACAGGAGAAACTAGTGTGTCTGTTAAACTGAACTTCTGTAGAAAATAGCCTGATATCTGAAAACATAAACATTTTTATAACTTTCATTCTAGCTGTCAAGCTAGAATACTAACTTTGGTGCAGGATGAAATATTTCAAAACACACAAATTTGGATTCCTGTATTAACTGTTTCAGCCATTAATTACATTTCACAGGAATATTGCTTCTGGCCCTAATTTCATGCTTAATGTCATTTTCACATATTTGACTCTCCTTTGTTCTTGGTTTGCAAGATTCTTCCTACCACAAACCCATTCCCTGACTTGGCTTTTAAGGACCATGATCAAGTCCTCTCTAATGCTCCTGCTGTTATGAATTATATGCTTGGCATATAATTATCCAGAAGCAAGTCCCCAAAGATCAAAATAATCTTTCAAATTCTTTCTATACCTTCATGATTTTGTTGAGATTATCAAAATGAGAACAGAAGGCTGTGACATGAAGTGTCTGTACATCCTGTGTGGACAAGACTTTGAGTCTTGTTTGAATGTTAGCACTACAGAAACACTCATGCTAAACATGCACATAATGTGGTTCTGAAAACCCGACTCCCAGTTTCCAGTGGTTTCTACTATATGCCTTTAAAATTAACCATTAATTTAACACTTGTTTGTGTCTGTGATCATGAAAATTCACAATTCATAAGTAAGTTTACAGTGGAGTACTTCTTTTCCACTTTGGATTTCATTCAGCTACATTTACGTGTCTGGTGTATGGTTATCACTGTTGCAAGGTCCAAAAATTTAACTCTTTTTTAAAGTCTTTTAATAGCGGCATTAAAAGCCTTTTAATAATGGCATTGAAAAGGACAAAACTGGGCAACTAACATTACTCTTCCTCATTGTGTGGGATTCTGAAATAACTATAACAATGGCATGTATTTTAAAATGCTTGCGAGAAAAGGTATGCCAGCAAGAACAGTAATTAGAAAGATGTGGGGTAGAAGTCATGTGAAGATGAGTGGACCATACAAATTTGAAAGAAAAAAATATGTTTTATATTAAAAAGGAGTCTGGCATAGCACTATAGGAACTTATTAAGGGAAAATTGCTAGAGGGGCCTAAATAATGAGAAGTAAAATCCAATGCTAGTAGAGTGAATGGTCTTGTTACACTTTGTCTTTTAGATTCTTTGGAATGCAATGATTATCTTTCTGGAAATGGATCAATCACCCCCAAGGCAGCCTATTGTACATGAAGAAAACCATTCAGTGAGCAAGCAGCTGCAGCAGCAATATATACTACCCTTTTCTATGCTAATAATTGTAATTGGACTATATATTTTCCTCAATATTGCATTTTTCCTCTGACTTTCCATTGCATTTGCATTTAATTCTTTATTTCTCAAGCATCATTAGTAGGGAAAGAATTTTTTGAAAGATGTCATTAGGCATAACTTCAGAGATAAAATGACCATTTTGTTTTCATAAGGTTTGAAAGTAGGTCAGCTCTGCAAACCAGCAAGCTTGGCAAAGCAAACTTTGCAACGGCAAGGCTATGGCTTCATTAGTGCCTGAATATCAGGATCCCATCTGCACAGATAGGAATGCAGAACTGGAGCTGATGAACTGGGAGTGCTCCATGTTGCTTGCTAGTATCTTTGGTGTTCCATCAAGGAACCCATGAGCAGTGGGGTCAGAAGTGGATACTGTAATGCACAAAGCCCTAACAATTACTTAGTCAAGGGTGCCTTAAGGCAATCAATTACATCTCTTAGCTAATAAGGACTGAATAATTTCAACATATTTTCTGTGGGAGTTTGTCGCAGACATTTCTTCACAGAAATCCTTTCTTTCGGATTTCTGCGTCTTCTGGAGGCCAGAGGCCTCAGAAGACAAGGTAAACAATTATTATCAGATGCTGTGGAATGCAACAGGGACACCTTGATTGGCTCATTTTCTATGTTTATAATTAAGGGCCAATCACCAGTGCAAGCTAGGGGACTGAGTCCTTGAACACAACTTTGTTATAGATTCTTTCTATCTAGCCTAGCCGAGCAGCTCTGCAAACCTCTCTCTATATTCTATTAGTATAGTCTTAATGTGTTATATATAATATCTTAATAAATCAGCCTTCTGATTCAAGGAACAAGATTCACCGTCTCTCTCTCTCACCAGCAGCGACCCACTCAGGCGCAGTAATAGGAGTTTGGGAAACTCTTTGCACTCTTCAGTTTGCAAATTATCAGATCTAGCATCTGGGCTTCTAGCTTGTAACGTGTTGCAGTTTCACAGCTAATCTTTCAGTTGAATAAACTATGGCAAATTCCTTTATTGTTTCATCACATTTGGGTTTTCGCTAGGAAATGATGGTATATTTGGTTTAACTGAAGATGTGCCTGTGATGAGAACAATAATGGTATAAAATTGGTCTTTTTTGTTTAATAGTTTTGTGTTTGTTATTCTCTGTGTATCAGGTTAAACCAAAATACTTTTATTGGAATTCACAGTATTGATTATTTTCTTGCTCAGTCTACTTTATATCTTTATACTGAAAAGATAAGAAAGAAAAACTGTATCTAAATTTTAAGCAGATTATACATTTCTTCAGATCTTTGAAATTCAAATGGGGCCTTCTAATTCACATTAATTGCATCGATTAAAACACTTAGAAGGATAACAAATCTTTAGCTACATGTACCAGACTATCCAAAACATTTCTAAGTAATGTAGATCAGCATGTCTTTAGCCATAATGTTGAGAAAAATACTAAAGCTGCTGTACCGAAAACAATTCTTACAAAAAATTCTTGAATAATAAATCACATCTAGTCTACAATAAAATCATTAACCACTGTTCTGTTCCTCTGCTCTGAAGTGTAAATCACCCGTAATGTTGACTTATTTTAAGTCAGTTTGCGTATAAAGTGAAAAAAAGATTTAGTGGAAGTCTAATGAGAATGAAAATAAAATCCTATCTATATTGTAACTCATTTGATAGAACGCATATATGTTGCAAGACTACATAAAAAATCCCCAAGAAGATAGATCTATCTCAGAATGACTTCTTATGATCTGCTTCTTATTTTATGCACATACTAAAATACAAGCTTTGCAAAACTCCTTGTGTTAAGATTCCATTGAAAGTGTAATTTCTTTAGTAAAATAAAACATAGCTTTCATTTCGCCTGACAATGTTGGCTCAGGAATATGGAATATTAGTTTCAGTAAGAATGCATTGGTTTCACTGTAAAATAAGGTTTATTTGGTATCAGCCCTGGAGAAATGTATTGGTTTCAGCTAAAATGTATTGCAATGCTTTCACTAAAACATACAGACATTATAAAACTGTATATTGGTTTCAGTAAAAAATGTATTCTTTCCAATAGATTCATGAGGCTTTCAGCAAGAATGTATTGATTTCATTAAAATGTGCAGCTTGAGATAAACAAAACTTCAGTTAAAATTCATTGGTTTCTGTTAAAGCTCATTGACTGAAGTGAAGAACATTCTACACTGGTTTTGGACAGCCTTAGGGTTTTTTAAACAGTGAGTGGAGAAAGACATATAAGTAATTGTAAAGGTAATTGTAAACAAACTCTATTCTGTATTATCTGAAGATTTAGACATGCTAAATAAATTAGATTTTTATATTTCCATCCCATTTGCATCTGCAGCTCAGCACAGGCATAAATATTGATACAGAAAAAACATGACACCCTTAATTCTGATTAATAGTTTTTTAATCAGGTGTGGGTGTGAGCTCTAAGATTTCTTTTACATGTTTAGTAATAATTTGTTTTCCTATGACCAGTTTTTTAACAGTTTGTATTAAATCAAGTTTGACATTTTCCTCCTTTACTGGCAACAGATTCTTTTTGCCTTTTCAGCAATGCCAGGCACTAAATGACAAAGATGTTTATAAATATCATGAACCTTTCCTATTGCCAGTCAGCTAAATTAGGGATATAAATTTGGTTGCTGTGGCACCTTTTTTTTTTCTGAGAAAATTTTTATATTTTAATATTTTAAATGACTTGACATTTTACTTTTATACAGAAGTGATACCACTGACTTAGAGAAACATGCATGAATATAACTGAACAATCCTTGTTACATGGAGTTCATTGCTGTCTCACTTTGGAGCATTATTCTCTCCCTACACTGACATAGAATTCCCATGCAAAATGTGTTTAAGTACACATGAAGTGTAATAAAGTTTCAACTACTTAAATTTACTTCTGTAATTAAACAGAAGAAAGCAGGAATGATCATATTGGACTGAAGAACTAGTCTATCTTGCTTTAGTCCCATGTCTGACAGTTGCAAACATGAAAAATGCCTAGACGTTTCCAGAAGAATCTCCAATAAATCATACATTTAAAAAAAATTGGTAAAAAATTAAAATTAAAAGTTATTTATTTTTATTTTTATTTATTTTATATTGGGGTGTAGTTTCCCTGTAACTCTGTACAACTTCTGCTGCAAAAAATGCATTCACAGCAGCCATGGCAAGGAGCTCTGCAGCTGATCCCCCCCAACACAGAGAAATTTCTTCTTTTTAGATGTTGGTTTGAATGTGCAGCTTGTTTCTTGTTGCTTTTACTTTTTCCTTGAATCATAGAATCATAGAAAAGTTTGTGTTGGAAGGAACCTTAAAGATCATCTATTTCAATCCCTCTGCCAGGTGCGGACAGGGACACCCTCCACTAGTTATGTCCTGATCTGGAAAACATAATGAGTTATCTTTTTTTCCCTGCAACTCACAGTTTTGAAGATTCCTGCCACATATGGCTTCAGCTGTCCTTTTTCTGATAAGAAACTTATTTTATTAAGCCTCTCCTTGTATGTAAGTTGTTTCATAGCTCTGGTTTTACTTGTTGCCCTGTTTTCTGTTCATTCTGCTAGATCATTTTTAGTGATGTGAGGACAAGAACTGCCCACTGCACTCAGAAAGCTTTGGCACCATAGGTTAGTCTAGCATCATAGCAAATTGTCTTTCATATATTTCTGTTGTAAGCCCAGTCTTATGCACCTTGAAAATGGGGCAACCAAACTCTCAGTTTTTCAAATGTGTTTTATTTGAAAATGCTTTCTCTCCCACTGTTTTGTAATAATGTAATACCACCATAAACATTTAGATTTTAGATATCTCTTTTCATCTCTCTTGGCAGATGTAGAAAAACAAGATATCAAGCTGTGGTAGAGGAGTTAAGATTGCCAATCTAAAAGGTAATATTTCTTCTGTTCAAATCTGGAGCAGCAAGAGGATGGACCCGATTGCTTCACAAATCAATGCAGTTTATCAGCACTTTCATATGTTGCTCTGATGTCAGGGGTCAGCAACTCACTCTGTAAAAAAGAGGGGGTTTGCCAGCCTTCTCAAAAGAATGAGTCAATAGTTGCTCCTCTTAATTCCCAGGGCCCTGGCTTGGTACAGAGCTTTGGAAGTGCAATATAAAACTTGTGAGAGGAAAGAACTGCACAGGTAGGTGATATCAGAAGACATTTCTCATGTATTGAATTACATAGCATCCATGAAGAAAAACTGAATTGGCTAAATTGACTCAGTATGAACATTGTTATTAGCAGAGCAAACTCAGTGCCTGGAAAGAGCAGTGCTGAAGGGTGCAATTTCAAGCTCAGTTTCTGACTGCCACTGGAGCTGCTGCTTGCTGTGCCATCAGCTATGCAGGAGCCATCCCAGTGGTAAGTCATTCCCATTGCAAGTTTCACAGAAGCTGAATTGGTGTCAGCATTGACCTGCACAAATCTATGCTCCAGTCTCCTCCTATGTATTGATAAAATGTATTTATTATATTTATTATACTGTTTACATCTAATCTCTTGTAATCTAAAACTTCGTGGTTAAGCAAAAGGTATTTTGGCTTAATAGCAAGGCATATATCTCCCTTTGTTTATGAAATTTAAAACTTTCACAAGAACCTGGATTTTTTCCCAGTAGATAATAACACACCAGTTCTGTAGACTGGTCAGCTGAGCTGGAATCAAAGATCTGAGGTACAGAAATACAGCCAAGATATCAAGATATTTTCCCCATAGAAAATATCATCATAGAAGTTACTTTTGCTAGATTCCCAAATCTTTCCTAAAGTAATAGTCAGTCCACCTTGCTGATTGCCCAGAATGAAAATTTCCTAGGCCATTGGATTCACTGAATGCCTGACTTCATTTATGACAATGTTGAAGGTAATAACTTTCAAGTGTAATTCTACCGTGAATGAGAATATTCTTAGATCACAACTTTGCTATTTTGCTAAGAGCTTTGCCTCTGATTGTTTCTATTTTTCTGATGTAAACTTATTAAAAACTGTAAAACAAGTTCTCTAAAATTACTGGGAGCAGAGGCAATCAGAATAAGTTCAGATAAAGCAAGTTGTAATGAAATTCACTATTACTTTGAAACCCTATTCATATGCTGTTTACTTAGAAAGTTCATAGCTTTTTGGAAAGTTACAGCTTTGGTAGGATCTGACAAGTATACAACATTGAAGAATGGTTTGGAAATAGAAACTACAATTTAACAACCAAAACGATGTATCTTACTAGTTATTTTATGAAAGTCCTTCAGCAAGTTGACATACTTTCTGGACAAGTGGAAGAATAGGAGCCACTCGATATGTCAAGTTCATTGAAAGCTACAATTGTTTTTAAACACAAACTACTTTGGCAGTTTTTAATTAGGTGTGCAGTCTCCTAGAAGGAAAAATTCCCCAGATCTAAACAGCTGGGCATCTCAGTGGGATGTAGGGTTTTTAAACCAGGACATATAAATATGATAAACCAAATCAGGGGGAAATATTTTTTTTTCCACAGCTCACTCTGGAAAATACGCTTAACAAATCAGAGTTCATCTTGTCAAATCCTGTGCCCTGAGACATGAAGACAATTGCATTGTGTGATTCAGATCACTGTTATCAATAGAACAACCATGAACAAAAATTTCCCTTTTACCAGTTATGCAAAGCTATGAAGAGGAAGGTCTTTCTGTTCCATGGTCCAGGACCACCCTCATCACCTGCTAAAGAAGAGTGTTTCTTCTTGTGTCAAAATATCTTGGCAGTGGGTCAGCTGTACAACACATTTGCCTCAATCTTGCTCCCCCTCCATGTGAAACTTTTGTGTGGCTGAGGCTGTGTGTACAGGCTCTGCAGCAGAAGCTTATAGAACAAGAGTGGTGCTTGCTTACCTTATTAAAGTAAAATAAGGGCACAGATGTAAAAAAGCTTTATTACTAATTGGTAAAATATTCCCCAGAGAGGAAACTTGTCTGTGAGAACCCCACAGCATAGAATTGAAAAAACCCCTGAAACTTCACAGGTACATTAGGCATCTTTCACCTGCAGAAAAGATGAAGTTCAGTTGCTGGGGACCAGGAGAAAAATTAGGCAAGAGCAACATTGTGCAACACAGTCAGTAATGGGTGGGAAAAATAGCTTTGAGCCAGAAGAGTCTTTCATTTTAATGGCAGATACTGAGATAAAAAAGTATGGTAAAAAAGAGAATAATGATATTATAGATAATAATTATAATGATGATGATAATGGTAATAATGCTTAGAAGCCCTTAAAATTAAAACCAAATCACCTTCTGTAAAGTGCAGAGCTGCAGTGAAGAGAGATTTTATTTCCTCATAGAATGACTACAGATTCTTTTTATTTCCTGTAATGTACTCTACTTATATTTCTCCCTGGCTCCATTTGAACTCTTCCCTGTCTGGAGTCTTTGGACAGGTTTTATCTCAAGAAATAAAACAGAATAACCTTTTTCCTGCTGAGGAGATTCCTATACTGCAGTGACATCATTAACCATAAAGCACTCTTACACATTTCAAACCTGGATATCTTAAATAGAGGATGAATTAAATCATGTTTCCAGATCAATTTCTCCTGATATTTACATTTCACTGCCGCAGTAATAGGAAGACTGAATCCATTTAAGTCTCTCTTATCCACTGACTGAATGACATATATTTGTCTTGGAAAAAAATAGTCTGGATTACTGCACTCCTTAAAAGAGCTCTCCCACAAGCCCCATGACAGTGTTTCAAACTCTAGAAATTCATCTGAAAGAACAATTACTTGGATAAACTGTGGTCTCTGTAGTATTCAGGTGAAAAGGGCATAAACAGGCCAATACCTCATAGTATTGTAAAGAAAAGCTTCCCTTTTTTTCTGCCCCACTGAAAAAGATGTACTATTTTATATTTAAAACTTTATCCATTGGAGTTTCTCATGAAAATCATATTATATAAAGTATTTTTTCACTCAAAACACTACAGACACTCTCATATAAAGAGCAGCATGTTTTAGCAAAGCTTTTTCTTGCAGTGCCCTCCTGAACAAAATGTCCAGCATGAAACTAGACATGTACACAATGTGGTGGGAGCTCAATTCCCAGAGTTGTAGTGCCTGAGTGAACACCTGACTGGTGTCCAGCCACTTATGGAGCTCATTCACGAGGGCTCAGTTTGAGAGCTGGTTCTTTTCAATGGTTTTATCAGTGACCGGACAGAGGAGTTGAGTGTACACTAAACATGTTTTCTGGTGATACTAAGTTAGGAGGACTTGTTTAGCCCTAGAGGCTAGAGAGGCTTTAAGATAGATCTTGACAGTTTAGAGAGGCTTTACAGTTAGATCTTGCTAGATTAGAGCACTGGGCAATCACCTGCCATGTGAAATTTAACCAGGACAAATGCTTGATTCTGTATCTAAAGCAGTGTGATCTGCTGGGTGTACATGCAGCCTGGGTGCAATACAGCCCTGCTGACAGGGATTTGGGGGTTTTGGTTGATGGTAAGTTTAATATGATTCAGCAATTTGACCTGGCAGCTAAAAGAGCCAACCCTTGGGTAGGGTGCTGTAAGCATTTTGATCACAGATTTGGCTACTGTGCTCATTGTGGGTGCAGCCTCACCTGTGTGCTGTTTAGGCTCCCAAAATATAGGAAAGATACAGAAAAAATAGAATATGTCCAAAAGAAAGCTTGAAAAATATTGAAGGAACAAGAGGACAGGACTTAGTAGGAGTGGGGCTGAGGATACTTGGTTTGTTCAGCTTAGGAAAGAGGAGACCGAGAGGGGATCTCATTGTTGTCTACAGCTTCCTCATGGGAGGGAGAGCAGAGGGAGATGCTGGAGGTACTGGTGGATGAAAGATTGGCTGTGAGTTGGCAATGTGCCCTTGCAGACCAGAAAGCCAACAGCATCCTGGGCTGTACAGAAAGAATTATGACCAGCAAGTTGGGGAGGTCATTCTCCACCTCTACTCTCTCATGAGACTCCACCTGGAGTGCTGCATCCTGCTCTGGGCCCCCAAATAGAAGGACCTGGAATCAGTGGTGAGTCCAGAGGAGGGCCTCAAGGAAGATCAGAGGGCTGGAACACCCCTCCTGTGACTAAGAGAGTTGAAGTTGCTCAGCCTGCAGAAGAAAAAGCTCCAGTGTGATCTTTTTGTGGCCCTTCAATACTTAAAGGGACCTTAGGAGAAGGATTGGGTCAGACATTTCTGTAAGGCCTGTCACAATAGTGCAAAGGGTAATAGTTTTAAACTAAAACAGGGTAGATTTAGCCTACATATAAGGAAGGAAATGTTTTTGTAATGAGAGTGTTGAAACACTGGAACATGTTGCCCAGAGTGGTGGAAGATGCCCCATCCCTGGAAACCTTCAAGGTCAGGTTGCGCTGGGCTCTAAACAGCGTGATCTCCGTGAAGATGTCCCTGCTCGTTGCAGGGGGATTGGACCAGATGCCCTTTAATGGCCCCTTCCAACCCAAAGCTTTTAATGAACCTATGATTTTATGATCTCTTCTTTCTGATATCTGCTGATATCAGGGAATGGATTAGAGTTATATCAGGGGTTCAGACTGGCTATTAAGAAAAAGAGAGGGAACAAGTGATCCTAAGCCTCAAGCTTGCCGGTGTTCAGCAAGTGTTTGGAAAATGCTTTTAGGCATATCCTTTAATCTCTAGGCTGCCCTTTGTGGAGTCAGGAGTTAAAATTGGTGATCCTTGTGGGTACCTTACAGCTCAGAATATCCCATGGCTATATGATTCCAATTTATCAGAAAATCAAGAATTCACTGCATATAGATTTTCTTTCTTCAAACATTAATAAATATAATTCCGATTTACAAAAATCTCTGAAATAATTTGCAGCCTCATTTATCTTTCTGCAGACACTCATTTGTCTTTGGATGTTTTACAGAGACCTCAGAGTTGTGAGATGCTGCTTAATGTCTTAAAAGGATTGATTTTCTGAAATATTGAATATCTGCTCTTAGAATATCTACCTTATCTTAGGAAGACTGTCATGCTGGGTAGGCAAAGTATTCATTCTTCTTTTTAATGTCAAAGAACAACCTTTTTCTGTTGCACTGGAAAGCATGACTCTTTGAGAACAAAGAAAATAGGGAAAAAAGTATATAATGAAATATTATTTCTCTTATATAGTGAAATATTATTTCTCTGGCTTTTAAAAATAATAAGTACTCCATTTTGTATGTATTTAATTTTGTAAGATGGAAATTTTACTTAAAAATATATGTAGTCATGGTACAACTCTAACAGTCTTTTTCTGCCAAAAATATGTTACTAGCATTTTTCTGATCAGACCTAAACAGATCTTTCATTTTACACCAAATAATGTCTGGTAGACTTAATGAAATGAATTCTTCATGGGTGTTAAAAGGGCAGAGCAAGGGCATTTATTTGTCTGGATGTTATATGGCTGCATAAAATGGAGCGTTTGCTCAACTGCTGCTTTTATAGTTAGAGTGGACATAAAGAAGAGGAACAAAGGCCCTTAAAAGCACAGTTGTGCTCTTTGCACTGTGCTGTCCACTGACCTGTGTTGACTCCTGGTGTATATTATGCAGTTCTAGAGCCATCCTGCTTTATGTTTTGGTCTCATGGTCTCCCTGATGGGCTTGGGAAACAGAGAATCACCCGCTTAACACACCTTGCAATAGCTGCTCTAATCTATGTACCTCTGTAGACCTCAGCCATGGGGAAATCTTCACCAGCAGTCGCCTCAGACTGACAAGTTGGGGTCCCTGGTCAATAATGTCAGTAGCATTAGGTAATTCTGAACTATGGTATTATTGAAGAATGTGTCTAGCATTTTTAAAATAGGGATTATTTTTCAAACAGGAAATAAAAGCACAGCAATAAAGAGGAAAAATCCCATAAACCCCTGGATTGGACCCTACTGCTGACTTTACACTAACATGCTGACTTTACACTAACATACAAAGTGTACTAAAATATTAATGTGGGGTTAGGAGATACAAATAATAGGTCATGTTGAAAAAAGATCAGAGAAATTTCAGGACATGCCTATTGAATTGTTTGACTTAATAGCTTTGGTTGTAATTTAAAAGCCTTAGTTATGAGGTACAGACATACATGGAAGATTTATTTTTGTGTTTTTATCTTAGACACAATAGTGATTCCTGCTGAAATCCTTGTCATACATATAAGTACTTTTAAAGATTTCTCAATATATTTGTGATAAAAAATAAAATATCCATGTGTTTTAAATGAAACAACATATTTTAATTTTAAATGTAGTTTTTCTGGAGTAAGTAAAGAAATTTAGCTGATGCCAATCTTTTTCTCTTTCAAAAAATTTGATGATTCTTACTAATTCCACATGCCTTTCACTAATAAGAAAAATATTAATGCCTCAGATATCCAAGGGAATAATTTCTTTGTTCTGCTAAAGTAACAATCTCAGCTGGATAGGTAAAAGAAAGATCATCAACAAATATTCTTCTTTTACAAGTTGCACTAGAGTATTTTGTGTAGATTAATTTCTACCTAATTTTAAAAATATTTATTTCTAATAACTGCCTCAAGCCTGTTCAATTATCCACACCTTTCAAAAATCAGTCCAATGGCTGTTTCTTTTCTCAAATTGTCCCTCTTTTCCAGTCTCAGTAAAAGAAACCAAACACTGCACTAAACATTTTTCCCTGTCACTCAGAGGAGGAACATGTGGAGAGGAAAACCTGAGATACTGAAATAGAGTGGCAATCAGTTTTATGGTCCTGCCTCAGCAACATAGCGTGCAGTGTTTTTCACTGACTTGGGGCTGCAAGTTTGATTTTCCTTTGCCTGCCCACAGTATCACCAGCTGAAACTAGCACAGCCAGCTGCTACACGCAGCTCTGCCTTTGCATGGTGCATGGTGCACTAAGAAAATGAAGCGACACGCTAAACTTTTTGGTCTATATAACACAGAATGTGAAACCCCAGCTATATTGATGCACTCACTGATTGTGACATTTAAACTTTGCTGCCCCTCATCAGTCTCTGAATGGTCTATTTCCATGGCCATTCAAAAGGTTAAAAGCTGGGATGGATTCAGCTGTTTAAAATACTTAGTAGGATATAGGAACTCCATGGAAAAAAATGCCATAGTACTCAACTGCTTCCAACTATTACAGCATGCTCTGCAAACATTTATTGTATTTCCATGTTAACTAGGTTTAAGCAGTTGTCTACAGACTATTAACAACCTTGCAATTCTCTCTGAACATTGGGAGTCTTTAACTCCCAAAACACTATTTCTGTGTTTAAAACCACATTGAAGAATAAACTGTGAGGATTTGGCAAACCTAGAATTAAGCTTGCACGGATAAGTTTATTTTTGCCTGTTAACATAGACATATGAAATATTTTTACAGCTTTGTATGCTCCTTGTTGTGTAAAACTTCATTTCAGCAGGGAATAAATGGGTGAGGAAATAAACTGGTAAAATTGCATGTTGGTTACCTAATTGCATTCAATGCATGGGCTTTTCTTTTCAGCATGTCCCAAGGGCTTGATATCTTCTTTACTCTTATAACTACTTTTTATCATTCTGCCACTGTCCAATTTTATATGTCTGTGTTTTTCCTTGTTTCTGCCTTTCTGAAGTTCCTTGTCCATTATCCTTATAACAGCCTCATTATCTTATTCCAGCGCCTTTCACTTAGGCTATTATTTAGAGAACAAAACAGTAAGCTATCTTTGTGAATTTTTGTTAATCCTGGAAGTTGTAGAGATTCACAGATCAGAATATCTCTGATCCAGTGTTTCCTTGTCTTCAGACAAGAAAAAACTTAGTCATGTTAACCTCCCAGAGACATAACACGTAACTTATCTAATAGACAAAATCTTATATAAATGTAACTCCTCATTTTGGGGTAAATTTGCAGATTATATTTTCAAGAAAAAAAAATGTATCTCTGAGTAGATACCATTGCAAGGCTTTCTGAGTCAGCAGCTCAAATGCAGAGGTGCTGGAACTTCAGGCATCTTAATGTGAGCAAAACATATTTTGCTTGTGATTCACTTTGAGAAATAGCCAAGTATTTTAAGCCAAAAGTCTGCTTTAATCTACTTTCAAGATCAATTAAAAATGTGTCCTCAGGCAAACACATGGCATGGAAAATGTCTGCCTTGAGGAATTAAAATTTAGCAATTATAAATAATGAGAAAGAGGATTTAAAATGGTATATCTGAAGGCAGCTGTACAAATATTTCTACCTATGATGTTACACAATTCTTTCAGTGAGAAAAAGTCAGTATTGATACAGACCTGATTGCACTGTTGTCTGTGCTGAATTCATGTCTCTCTCCTACATATGCATTTTGCAAGTTCAGTTAAATCTGGGAACTGACACTAAGCCCACTGCCCACTGTGAAGTTTGCTTGTGTAAGCCCCATGTAATGTCCCCCGCAATAAAGAGTGCAATAAGAACTTTAAATATCAAGCTTTGGTCTCACAGGTTCTTGATTTCACTATTTGTGTGTAAAAATTGAGAAAAATGCATAAAATTCTTGGCTTCTTAGTATGCTGATGTTGGATGGCCAGTCATTGCCACTGATCAAATTGTGCTGTACCTGAGTTTTTGCCTTGTCTTGTCTTGGAGCTCATTAACCTCTCCATGTGATGCATAAATTATGACATATTCCTCCTCCACTGACTGACACAACAAACAGCTTTGGTTGCTTTTAAAATCTGAAGCAAGATTTAAATGGCTCAGCAATTCGCAAAGGTGAAGAAAGCAACTGTTGGAAAGTAATAGAAATACGTATTCTTTTTCAGATTAAAAATATTTTACTTAGCTGCTGTCACCAGCACCTTGAACTATGTAGTTTTTCACTTTTGAGTGGTCTCCTCAAGCAGGTTCCATGAGGTTTAATCTTTTCAATGTTCAAAAGGAAATTGTTATGGAAATTGACAGAAGCTTGAGAGTCCTTTGGGGTTTTGAGTGACAGAAACCACAGCCTCTCATCAAGCCAGACAGCAAAATCTACTAGGACTTGCAGGAATGAGTATGAAGGAGGGCCATGAAGATGATCAGAAGACTGGAGCACCTCTTCTGTGAGGAAAGGCTGAGAGAACTGGGATTGTTCAACCTGGAGAAGAGAAAGATCTTGGGTGAACTTATTGCAGCCTTTCAGTACCTACAAGAGAGCTGCAGAGGACTTTTAACAAGGGGCTGTATTGATAGAACAAGGGAAAATGGCTTTAAATTGAAAGAGGGTAAATCTATATTATATAGAAGGAAAAATTCTTTACTGTGTGGGTGGTGAGACACTGGAACAGGTTGCCCAGGGAAGCCATGGAGGCCCCATCACTGAAAGTGTTCAAATCCAGGTTGGATGGAGCTTTGAGTAACTTGGTCTAGGAAAGGTGTCCCTGCCCAGTGCAGGAGAGTTGGAATGTGATGACCTTTAAAGCTGCTTAAAAACAAACCATTCTATGATTCTGTGATTCTGTGATACTACTATAAAATGCAACAGCTGCAGCAGCAACTTTAGAGTTGAGAGAAAAAATGGAGCAATTCAAGGGCATATTACTGTCTTCATATTATTGACATAACTTATTGTAAATATTCAGTGAAAGCTGTGGAGAAAGCACACAGCCTCTCTGGTTTTGTACATGGGATGTTATTTCCATGTATTTCCTTAACAAACCAGCCTCAGTTTCACTGCATACAAAATATATTTCTCCAGGTGATAAAAACTTTGGGGTTCTGTTTGCTGGAGACACCGGTGTACATCCATGTCAATAAGCTAAACACCATCAAAGCACAGCTTTAATATAGGTCAACAATCCAATTTTGACTTATGTCTGTTAACACTTTCCCTGGTAGTGCAAAATTTACTCTGGGGATAGTCAAACCCGGGTATCATTCATGATTGTATGAAAAAGGTCAGACTATTCTGAGGGCGGCAAGAGAATTCAGCTTCCTGAAGAACTTCTGTTTGCCACCAAGGCCAGGGAGCAGGGGCCACTTTGGCTTGCTGTCATAGACACGGCTGGGTAAGAAACTGAAGGCAGCAGGAAATTTTGCGTTGACTGGATTATGAAAAGAAACACCAAAACATCAGTCAGAAGCTGTCAGAATTCTCCACGCATGTAACAATTTAGTATTTGTTTCAAATCTCAAGAAATGCAAAACCTGAAACAGGATGGTATTGCTTTAGGCTAACAGTGCTGCTGGCCCTGTGCCGTGCCATGCCTCACACAGAAACTGACAGTGGAAATATGGGGAAGAGTGGAGGAACAGGGAAAGTATTGCGTGACCAAGGGACTGTCTGAGGCAGAACTGAGTGTTCAACCATGACAATCCTTCCACCACAGATGCCCAGTGGCTTGTGTGATTCTTTTAGCAAGGTCACCACCTCATGTTATACATAATGTCCTTCTAAAATAAAACAACAAAAGAAAATCTCCTGAAACTTCTTAAAAGGAAAGCCTGTCAAGAATTAATAAGGGCCTTCTGTCATTATTTCTTCTAGTATACTTCTAGACCCCTTTATAAGGCTCAGACCACAGGTATTCCCCCCAGTAATTTCTATAACTCCCTTTTCAACCCTTCAAAATTGGACATCTGCTTTAGTGCCACCTGAATTTTTATTGTGCTCTGGATAACCTAGTTCATGCATAAACAACTTCATTCAAAGGTAAACAGGTTTGGAGCCACAGCATTTTCTTTTAATAATCCTAACACAAACTACAGATACTCAGGTCTCTTTTTTTTCTGCTGGATTCAAGCCATTTTCTATTGTTTAGGCTATGTGATCTGTGGAGCAAATGAGAGGTGACTTCTTATCTACAAGAAAAAGCTGTCTGATAAATCAAAAAGATGAATAATTTATAGCACAGGAGCAGAGAAAACAGCATTTCACACTGTTTTTCATGCAAAATGTCACATGAATTCCAAATGGACCAAGGAATTTGTGTGCTTGAGACTAAATTCATTGGCAAAAATGAAAAGAGGAGGGAGGAGAAGTCTCAGTATTGTTGTGATTGTAGTTTACTCAAGGAAAGAGGTTATGATCCAGCTGTTCTTTTTTCTATATTGACTTAAATAGAGAAATAAATTAAAGCTACAAAAATCAATGCAAAGGAATACTTATGAAACTCAGTCAGACAGCATTGGTACTGCAAATAAGGCAGGGCTTTCCTGTGTTGTTTTTTTTGTCCCCACACTCAATTTCAATTTGGTTAGCTGAAGATTATGAAGTTATTATTATATTTTTTCATAATCAGACATTAAAAGGACCAGCAACTGGAGAAATATGATTGAATATTATTGTCACTGCTGTGGCCCCATGTTGCCAATTGATTTACATATAACCTCACAGAAGATGGCTTAAAGGCTCTCTCTCAGAAAATGGCTAAGCAAGTTTAGTATGCAACGAGAAGACACACAATATCTTCCTAATATAGCAACAAAAAGCAGTAACAATAACATCCCCGGGAAAGAGAAGGACTGAATACTATTAATGCATCAGGGAGAATGCATACAAAGCCAGGGGACCTCCTGTGGAGGTGGCTCTGTGGAGCACTGGACAGGCCATCACATTTCCCTCCCTTCCTCCCTCCCAGTAATAAATACCAGTTTGGGCTTGATGCTGCCGTAAGCCTCTGAATGCTGGACATCTGAGGCAGTGTGACTTGGAGTCTCTTGTGTCTCCTTTATTATTAGACCCAAAGACAGTGATCTCATGTATTTATATTGGATGTCCCACTCTTTGCCTCTGTCTCTTTCCTCCTATTCACAGAATGACGGAAAAAATTGGGTTGAAAGGGACCTCTAAACATCACCTGCCCCGTCTTTCTCTAGAACTAGTGATTTTTCACTAGGCCATGTATCTCAAAGGCCCATCCAACCTGACCAGTGATGGGGGATCCATAACTTCCATGGGCAATCAGTTCCACTGTCTCACCACCTTCGCTGTAAGAATTTTGTTTCCTTATGTGCAGTCTAAATCTGATCTCTTTCAGTTTAAGACTATCACCCCTTTTCCTATCGCTACAGGCCTCGGTTAAGTCTTTCTCCAACTTCTTACTAGATCCTTTTATATAATAAAAGGCCCAAACAATATTTTTATGGCAACAGTTCTTCCAATTTGACCTCATATTCAATTAATGAGATTACTTAAAGCCAAATGCTGTGCCTAATCTTGAAGCCTTCACATAGTGAAGACTTTCACATACTGAAACACACTAAGGATTTGGAATACTAACTGAGACACTTTCACAGCTTTCAGCAGATGTAATTTTTTGTGTGTGCTGTGGTAAATTTCTCTGCAAAGTGAGCATGCTGCCTAATATTTGATTTTTCTCTGCTGTAAAGTTTGAAATGATGGGAAAATGTTGGCTAGAAAGCTGCAAGCATTTAGGAAAAACAGACTGTGGGAATTCTGTTCTTCCCAAGTACCCATATCTATCCAATATCTACATATTTTGATATATTACTGTGATTATTTCACAAGCATACAGATAAACCAGTCATATATAATTAAATGAAAGCAAATAAAAAAGTTGTATGAATCAGCCTGAAATTGCTACTTTGTCACAATATTTAAAATACTTCTTTCAATTTCACAGTTTCTGAGAGAAATTAAAAGCATGTAGAAAAGCATAAAAATGATATGTTTTTTCCACTCTTCATCAGCAGAGAGCACTGTTAGACAGCAACAATTCTCCAAACCCTCTCAAGCCATGCAGGCACTGAAGCCAGTGGTACAGCACCCTGGGCAACTAAGTAAAATTCAAAATGAGAGAAAAAAATCAAGAGTAGACTTAGCATCATATTTTAAGGAAGTATGAATGCATTTTTTCACAAGCTAATATTATAGATGTGACATTAGTAATTGTGAACTCAGACAACTAAACATCTATTCGCATAAACTTCCAGGGAGGGAAAAGACAGAAAACTTTTCACAAAGAGGCACTCAGAACAAATCCAATGAACATGATGAAGCTGTACTCTAGTCCATATCAAGATGTTATCTGTAGATTAATAAGATGGGGTGAAATTAATTAAATCACAGTGGCAAAGGGAATTGAATGAAAGTATGAAATGAATGGTGCACAGTAGTCATTACTTGTGCTGGGTGGTGCACTATGCTGCTTAGTTGGTTCTCTGGGAGATGAGGGAAAGTCTGACACCATTTATCCTACAGTTTTCATATGAAGAAGGGTAAGACTATTTTGGACTAGTCAGGTCAAAGAGTAAAGCCAATTCTTGTGGACATGAATACCCAAAGCCATCATTAGGTTTTGGCAATTGAATTACTATCAGTCTCCTTCGAGAAACAATTTTATAGGTTATAAAATTTCCTATTGCATACACATATAAGTGCAAATTCGTGTCCGACTTATACTAAACTGTAGGTTAAACCAAAAGAAAATCACGAGGCACCAGATAATAGCTTCCCCTCTTCCTTAGTATATCACTAATAACATGTTTGTGCATTCATATGGGATACATAGGCACAGGACAGTGTTGTCTCTATTTAATGAGCTTTTTTTATTGTAAAAACCAGAACTGATGTCACAAATCAGACTGAAACTTTTGGATGCCTCTTAGTTGTCATAAAAGGTAGAACTAATGTTTGAGCAAGTGACAGCCACTTTCCAGAGTCCAGGTCAACTTGGATCTTCCCTAAGAGCACACTAAAAATATTGCATGCAAAAACTCACCCTATGAGAAGTAGTTTGTCAACAGTTAAATGTAATTAAGTACCCAATCAACATATCCAGCCTTTCCTTCCCTCTGTTTTCTGTGTTCTTAAGCATTTTATGCAATATGATTCGACAGATGTGCAAACAAGAGTATCTCAAAATGTGACTAAAAAGATTAATCACTTGCTCCAACCCTAGTTTAAATCAAGGGGAAAGCTTGCAGCATCTGGAGTGTTGTAGGGCACTTCCTCCAAAAAATCAGGAGTTCCAGATACACAACAAAACGCCCAAATTGAAAAGGAATTTAGGAATTTTTTGTCTTGATGTCTTATTTCCCAGCTGCTTAACTGCAAACTGGACTTTTAAAGGGGACAGTGCAATCTACTAACATAGTGGTCCAACTGGTGCAGCCCTGACTGCATTCTGATGCTAATTCTAAGCACTTTGAGGCTTTAGCACTTGAGGCTGAGTCTGTCCCAGGTCTGTCTTGCCAGGAGAGGAAGGATCTGTCTGCATGCACACATTCCTACCTGACATCTGCCTCACAGGGCTTACGGCACAGGACAGAACCTCACCACATTTGTGGTCTTGGCATTTGGCCAGACCGCTCAGAGCTTCTTTATTTCAGCTGGGAGGGGATAGCTAATAATGGTGCTGTTTGTATGTGCTGGGTGACCAGACCCAGATTCATGACTTCCCAAGTCAGTGGTGGTGAAATGAAGATCCAGCAGAGCTTGACCCCAGATTCCATTGAAAGGTCTCTGGTGCTATTCTGGCAAGAGCCATGAGTGAAGCAGTCAGAGACTGTAGATTAATATATGCAAAACTGTGCTGCAGATAATGAGCTATCGTCATAAAATCCTCCACAGACATTTCAGAGAGATTTTTTCTAGAGTTTGTGCACAATATACCACTTGTTTAATTCACACAGGGAAACTTCTTGCATGCACATTTGAAAAGCCTTTTACACTTGCCTGAGCTATAGAAAACCAACAAAAAAGGTCTTTCTTTTAAAGTGGAGACATGGCATTTTTACAGCATCTAAGAGGAAATGACCTTACCAGACCTTGTCAGAGGGTATGGTTCCATCACCTGTATAACACAATGGTGTTCTTGTGGAATTGGTTTGTATGAGAGCAAATTCCAAAGCTGAAAAGGCAATTGCTATCATCAAAAATCTTAGTAAACCTCTCACTTAAATGTAGATATTTTGTTCCATTGCACTCACAAACATAAGGAGAAGATTGCTTCCTCAAGGACCTTCTCCAGCTGCATCTCTGAGGTTTGAATGCTGCCCTGCTCATCATCTACTGACCAGTGCAGGTTGCCTACCATAGTGGTGAATGATTAGTACCTTGCAGTGACCATTTCACACAGGTCTGCAGAGGTGTATATCAGCAGCACAAGATTCAGTGACAGAGTACCATCAGCCTGGGTTTTAAAATTTTCCATGCAGCTGAGCCAGACTGCTTCCCTGACCTTGTATTTCTCTCTCCCTTCTCTCTCTGCAGAGCGCCTGGTTCTTCACTGTCCCTGCCCACAATCTTGCCACTGTTGGTGCCAGAGCCTTCCCAACTGCTGCTTCTGCCATCTGGAACAGCCTTCTTATATCTCACTGCTTCATTGCCCCTCTGCTCAAATCTCTATTCTTTCTTCCTCATCTATTACTACATAATTTTTCTCTTTTCCCCGGCTCTTAGTTGCTTTTTTAACTCTGTAATGCCCCTTAGACTCCAGCTTCCTTAAAATATGCTAGAAGAAGAAACTGTTTACTCAGTTATGCTTGATATTTACTCTGAAACTAGGTGGAGCGGAGGAGGGAAAAAAAAGGAAATAAATAGATGTTAAGCTGTAAATAGGAAAAAACTAGAAAAATTCTGTGACTGTAGCAGTACTCATTTTAAAAGGATTTCCGTTTTTGGAGGGGTGGCTCATTATAGTGCAGGTGGGAGTAGGGAAATCCAATCTTTCTGAAAGGCTGTGCTGTATTAAATCCAACTCACTCCCTTTTCTACTTGGTTTGAGTAATCTTTGATAGCATAGTGTTCTCACTCATCCCAGGCCAATGCTTGGAGAAGCAGGGTTCTAAGCAGCTACCTGGCATTTATATGCCTTGGCTGCTTTTCTTTGCCAGGATTCTGGAGCCTGACTGGCATGATGGAGAACCAAAGCTCCTGAGAACATTGTTCCTTGCTCTCCCAGCAGCACTGAAAGAATGCAGAGAGCATTCTGGAACAGTTCTGTTCCTGCATATAGGATTTTGATTATACAGAAACAAATATAAAGCTATGATAGTTTGGTGGTGGTGTTTTTTTCCTCACAAAGTCCAAATCTGAGTGTGTTAAATCTGTGTATTGATTATGTGGCTCATTTTATAGCTCATTTTATCAAAAGCACCTGACAAAGTGAGTTCCTATAATTATGTAGGTAAACTGTGGAATTCATTGCCTGAGGGCCATATTAACCACCTCAGAATTTTCCATGAAGAAAGGCTTGGAAACTGTTTGTAAGACTATATATGACACAGAATGTATAAGATTTTACTACTTCCACAAGATATAGCTGTAGAATAGTATCAAACAGAAAAATGCCTCATGTGGTACTCTGTTTATGGTGGGGCAGAAGCACTTTAGAGTATGAGTTGCTGTCCCTGCCACTCCCTGGTTTCCTGGACAAAGTGACCCGCCTCAGTTATTCTCTGGCCAACAGACCTGTGAATTCTCATAAATCTTTTGGGTGAGAGTCCAGTGCATACTATGTTCTTACACAGTCTGGGAATATATCTCCCAGATCCCAGTTTGAAATCTAATTTCTACATACAATATTCATAATGAGAAAGTTCAGGTTTTAAAAACTTATTTGTGAATTCACATTCACCACAAATATGGTACATGTTTCATTAGCATAGATATGTATAAAAGTTCTGCCAACTTCAGTATTCCAGTCTGGGTTCTGTTGCAGTAATTTTTTTTTTTTTTGTATTTATTGAGAAATACATCTGAATAAAATTCTCATTGTTGAAGAGCAGATGCCAACTTATGCCTACATTTTTTTTCTGATCAAATTTGCAAGCTGTCTAGGCCACTATCACAGTTACAAACACAAATCCAGTATCAGCTCCTAATAATTGCTCCTTAAATTATTACATATCAGTGGTAATTTGCACTAATCTTTAGAAAATGCATGCACATGCAGTTACACAAATTGCACAGATGAGTTAAGCTTCTTTCCTTAAAATGTCACCATGTGTATCCTAAACAAATATATTTTAGCTTTGGCACAATTTATACTTAAAATATCCCATGGATCAGCTAATCACAAAGAAGTGAAAAAAGCACTAGTGTGGACAATAAAAATTAGAAGTTAAACTGCTACTCACATAAATGAAAAATGGCTTTTTATTAATTGTCATCATACCACTACTAACTACATTTCATGATATGAAGAAAAATGGAGTGGGTTTTTAGCAGAACATGGTTAACACTGCTAATGATGTTATAAAAGCAAAAAACTATGGTGTAAAAAAGGAATCTCTAGTGCAAACAGGTTGTGTCTAAGCAGGAGCTGGGTGAGCCACGGTGGCACTCTCAGGGTTAACTCTGGAAGTATCCTGAGTGGGTGTGCAGGGCTCAAGCAGAGAAGCAGCAGGGAGGACATTTATGCAATGCCACAGGATTCGTGGGAGGAAGCCAAGAAGGGACCTGAAGGCTGCTCAAGCAAGATTTGCAGAGGACACAGATAGTGAGGAAAACAAATGAGGAAAAAAGATCATTATTCACAGGTAGTTCTGAACAGATAAGACATAATAACATCTCCCAGGTGATTGGGTACTACACACTGACACAGGTCCCGTTGAATCTGATGGTGACATATCAAATGTGTCATACTTAGCTGTCACTAGGAGTGGAGGATGTGTTTCTGTCTTTGCTACCTTAATCATGTGTATATGTTTCAATGGGCAGTTCCAGCTTCTTGAACCTACATGTACCTGTCCCCCTTCCATACGTTTAACAGGTGAGACAAGTGGCTGAGAATCATTCCTCACAGTGCCACGCTCTCTGCCTCGCTGCAGTTTGGTGACATCTGCAAATATATGACACTCTTGCAAAAAACTTAGCAATGCACAAAAAAATAACAGATTGTTGAAAAAAATGAGCTTGTTTAATACTGCCTTGATCAAAGTCAATGCCTAGGAAATAAAAGGATTTTTCAGAGAATCAAGCCTCAGTCTTTTTAAGTGTCTGTGTTCAATCAAAAAAGCATGTAGCAATCTTTACAGCTTTTTTTTTTTCCACATGTTGGTGAGGGTTCAGCTGCAGCACTCTCCATATATTTGCACTTGTTCCCAAAGTCTACTTTTCAGCTGATTGCACCTTCCTTCTTGAAAGAATCCCAGAATTAATTGTCTCTATCAGTAGCATAGCTCTAGTTTTCTAGACTTCAAGAGAGTAGTTAGCTTAAAAAAGATAACCAGACCTAGACAGGTAGTGATGAAAGGACATGAAAATTCAGGAGACAATTTAATTTCAAGCTTAGTAATGGGACCTGGACCATTATATACAGAGATATTTGCTAGAAAATGAACCTACTTCCTTAAAAAAAAAGCTTAATTTTTCGACAGAAATATTTTAGTCATGTTCATAGCCCAAGTTAGACTGGAAAAACCACAGCAGAAAATTCTATAGCTCATTTGCTTCATGCTCCCAGTATCAACTTAATGTCACTTTCAAGTCACTAGTTGTACAAAACATTACCCAAGTAATTTTGTAGTGAATTTTCAAATTAAAGGGTTTTGAGAGGTTTGTTTTTTTGTTTGTTTGTTTTTGGTTGGGGTTGGTTTTGTTTTTTAAGTGTTTCTATTCAGGAGTCTGTCTCATAAGTGTTGGGATATAGCTCCACAAATTAGTACAAAGGAGGTTTATCTGTATATTTTTTCATTGTGTTACATGATATATATACATCTGCATGCTTTTATCCCACAATACACAAAGCAGTTCATCTCTTGCTGAATGTGGAGTGTTCTACCTTACAATTTATTTTCCAGAAAGACCATGAAACAGCAGTTGTTTTCCATTGATGATTCTGAGAAAATACACACCCACAATTTTTGATAAAGGGCCACTCTGCAGCAGGCCCTGATTTCAGTGATTTTAAATGAGTTTTGTGCTTGCTGCTTTAGTGAGTTCAACATTTCTGAAAATTTTTTCTTGCTCTATTTTAAAAGTTATTTGACCTGGCTTTTTCTTGCCTTAAAAAAAAATGTTTTTCATCTATTAGTTAAATTTGACATTGCATTCCCTTTTTAATTTTATTAGCCTGAATGTCTAAAAATTTCTCAGTTCACAGTTTTCTTACAATACAGTAAGTAACATATCCATTTTTCTTTGATATTTACAAAATTCTTCAGTCTAATTAGATAGCTCCAGAATCAATATGAAGAATGAAATGGAGGCTAGCCAGAAATCTGATTTTGTTTCATTACAGAGATGTAATTTACCAACATGAAACAGAGATTTAAAAAAAGAACAAAAGGTTTTTCACTACAAGCATTCTCTATCAATGAGAGTTATCTACATGAAGTTCAAACTCTATGGAAAAGCTGGCCTTACACAGTAATTGTGACCTTCAACACCATCCATCTGCTACAGTGTAAATTAGAAACTACTAACCAAAAGATCCAGCTTTCCACAGATGAGATAATTTTGATATCTTCAGTTCTAAACATTTTTTCTGCACTCTTTGGTTCTAATTAATTGGTATCAAGGAAAAAAACCCACAGACATGATGGAGGCTTTTTTTCCCATTTCTATTGCTGCACTATTACAGCTCTTTACAAAATGGGGGACTTGTAACACCTCTGTGAATGGGCATAAGCCAATAAAACTGGATAAAACAAGTGGTGTGGAGGCAGAAATGTAAGTGCTCAGCACACACAGAAGGTGCAAGGCAGGACTTCCAGGAATCAAACATTTTGAAATTTTGGGTGCCTTTGTCTTGAAGAGTCTCATGAAAAGTCTTGCATTTCTTTGGGAAAGGTTTAACAGATGTGCATTACCTGTTATAGATACTTTATGGGAGTCAGTGAGAGCACAGACCAGTTCTGTACTGCTGGTTTTTATGGACAGCAATGGCACTGTGCAAATTTAGGCATTGTAAATATTCCTATGTCTCTTCCATGTTTCATTTTTTCTCAACAGAAGTTTCTGACCACAGAATAGTAGTGTGGTGAGGAACGTACCTTGTGCTACCAAAAAGGGGATGTTTTGTCACCAAACAAGCCCTGCTGAGAAGAACAGTTAAAATACAATTGCCTTTTCATGTTTACTTCCTAGAAGTTTTAGAAATTTAGCAAAAATGTTCTGACAAAAGTACCCAGCTTCTTTGACCCAACACCACATACACAGATACAATGTTTTAAATTACATTTAAATGGTACAATGTTTTAAATTACATTTACTTACATGACTATGGTGTCCTGAGATACACTGAGTGCTCCAGACAAAAAATTTTCAAAGAAAAATCCAGAAGATGCACCTGATCTAACTGGCCATAAAGCCTTTCTTGAAGCATTTTTCCCTTTAAGTAAAGAAAACAAACAGGCCTCCAGTTGAGCCTGCTTTTCAGAGGCTCATTTGTGGTAAGCAAAGAACCATTGCCGCACTGATGAGTGACAGCAATCATAACATTGCAAACAAAGCATCCAGAACTATAGTGAAACATACTGAAAAGGAAAAAACAAACATATTGGGAGAGGATGATATAACAGAACACGTGCCCACTTGTTCAATTTATTGCCTTGGTTTGTATGTTTGTTTTGAAAGAGGGTCTAAATTTCTGAGATTTAGTCACATTTGAAAGCCACTCATCATAAATAATAAAGAAAAAATTCTCTTTGCATAGTTTTAGAGTAATGATGGATTTCCATACATAAAATTCTCTATATAGTAAAATTAATGTAGGCTTTAAATGGATGGTTTTGAGTACTGAGACAATGTTGAGGAGTTGTGTCTTGTCATACATTTGTTTGGATGTAGGCAATTAGCTGCTCCACTAATTCCCTAGTCATGTATGAAGAATCTCTTTTTCTTAAATGTTTGATACAAGCTATACACTTACTGAAGAACAGTGATAGAGAGACAGTTTATTTGGTTTGGAATCTCAATCAAAACAATGCTATTATTTCCATGTGTGTTTTACTTGAGTAGAAGTGTTATTCTGTAGGGAAATGTTGGCAAGGAAAGACAATAGAGCTTGAAGACTCAATTGCAACGTTGATGTTATTGCAGTGTCCGTTGCTCTCAGCAACATACGGTAGAGTTTTCCTTCAATAAAAAAAGTATATAAAACAATAAATTTCTGTCATTTAGTTGTTATATCAGATTATAAATCAGAATTAATGTGAATGACATACTTAATATCTCTGCTTATAAATTTGAAGTGGCAATTTAGAATTAAAACATAGACTAGATCTGTGAATGGCTCTTTAGCTCACATTTAGAAATTTGGATTACAGAACCTAATCAGCACTTTAATCATTTATGGGAATTACTCAATAATGAAAAAGGCACGAAGAGGGAAGGGGTGCATTATCAACCTATATTAAGCAAAAGCATTAGTAATTGCCCTGACCTAGTAACTTTTTATTTTCTACTGTGATAAATACATTTTCTTTCATTAGTATTCTATGCCAAAACTTATCAGTATGGCTTTCATTCTCACTGTTTCAAGTAATTTCTTTTTAAAGATGTGCACAATGACATTTTTCATATAGCAACCAGCTATCTCACTGACTTCGCCACCATTTTATGTTCCCTATTCCACATGATCCACTTTGTTGGCATCAATGTAAAATATCATAGTTGAAGGTTATCACTAGAACCATACCTAATTCATCATAACTGGTTTGATAAAGTATCAAAGTCTGGCTTGGCACACATCTTGTTTTTTCACAGTAGTATACAGACACACAAATCTTTCAAGATTATTTCTAACAAACAACTCCATCTTGTTGCCAGGTCTTTTGAATCTTATGTTTTGGTACTTTCAGGTCTGCAAGTATTATCAAAAGAGAAAGGAGTAAATGGAAAGTAAATCACTGGAAATTAAATCACTGGAATAAGAAATGAATTTGGATTTCAGAGCTGCAGAGAGTTGGAATATTTAGGATCTTGATAACTATTGGCCCAGTTTAAAAATTTAGCTTAAAGAATTCAGAATACTTTGGAATAACTGGGGGTCTTAGTGTCAAATTTACAAACATTCCTTTCTCAGTCAACACTGATGTGGGTAAACTGATGTGCTTAATACAAAAGTCTTATTTTTGAAACCGCTAATGAATGAAAACATTATAGCACCTCTGAGTAAGATAGAAGTCTTTGAAAAAGATTTTTCTCAAAATGTAGTAACTCCTTCACCATTTCAGATGGCAATCTAATTAGATACTTCCATATGCAGTAGTATAAATTTAACCTGAACCTGAAAACTAAACTCATGCGACATCTATGTTAATTATACTCTGACAACTATTCGGTTAGTAAACAGAAGCAAGCATATTAGTTAAGGAAAAGCATGGCAAGAATTGCACTCAGTGAAAATCACTGCAAATAAAATATTTTAAATCAGATGTAGGTTTATAACATGAATTTCTAATATGGCTAATATGTCATGTGATATAAATAAGAAAGTAATTTTAATGTCATAATTGGATACTTAGATTATATCAGAAATCTCATGAAGTGGAAAACATTGTTTAGGAGGATTGCAACTGTAGTTATGTAGATTACATAGCTGATATTGTAGTGTTTTTATTTTCTGGTTTCTTATGAATGTATTTTAATCATAGTATACAAAGTAAAACTAATAGATGGTGGAGGTTCCCATGTTTCTGCTCATATGAATTTCATGCTCAATAAGAAACATAACTGAACCTATGAAGCTTAATAACCAAATTTCATATGCCTGGGCCATGTTGCATATTTAAATTTAAACAAACAAATCCCATCACCCTGTCAATCAGCTATTCAGCCCATTTGATATGTTTCATATTGTGCATTTTAAGCTTTGTCAAAACATAAAATGGAAATCAGCAACTAGAAGACAATTTTTTTGAACTTTCCCAACATACTGAAAATCTAGATATGTTATCAGGGAATAGTTATGCCAACATGAGAAAAAGTTTATCTGTTCATGCTTTCAGAGTTTGATAACACTTAATTTCCAAAACTAGAAAGTGGTTTAAGAAAAATTCTTAGTACAAATACTGTCCAAAACATATTTATGTCCATTACAGAGATGGTTTACTCATTACACAGATATTTTAGCCATTATAAAAGTGGCATGTAGGAGGCAGAGAAGGACAGAGGATGTGCTGTGAAAGTGAAACCTTAAGAAAATTCGGCTGCCAAAACTTGGTCATTTTGTACTGAACTTAAACAGATATTAATCTGGAGGCTTGTAAACTCACCAAACCTACGAGAATTTTTCTGCAATGAATTCCTTGCCAAACATGAAGCCTTTCAAATCACAGAATTCCTGGAGTTCTTCAAAATAAATTGTTGTAACCACTCATTTTAAAAATGGATCAAAATGTGCTGTTTCATTTGTATATTTGCAGCAGTTGCTGAATGGCTTCAACTCAAAACAAAACAAACATTAAAATCAACTAGAAATCAGTCTGAAGCTGACCCCTGCTCCTGAAAAATTCATCCAATGCAAATAAACTCATTCTAAAGTGTTACAGTAGTACTCTAAATGTTGTCTCTAATGCTGATTTGGTTATGGGGTTCCTTGCTTAACACAGTAGCAGTTGCAGCTGGGAAATCTGTGACTTTCCCAGGCCTCTTTCATGGAGTTGTAATCCACATTATCATTGTGGTCAAACGCAAAAATGCCACCTCAGCCCCTTGCTGCGCTCAGGGAGTGCCTCTGAATTACCCTGGCTGTAATGGCCATGATTAAGCCTGGAAGAGACTGTTTTGGAAAGAGTCAGTGACAGAACCTGGCTCCTGCTAAGGAGACACAGGTAAGCTTTAAAGACTTTTAAAAGGTCTTAATGAACAAGGATGAGTAAACAATAAATTCTTGCAAACCATTTACTTATGATTTTCCTCTGATGCCAAAAACTCCACGTAAAGTCTTCTTTGATAGCCCTGGGGGCCTTTAAAAAGCTGGGAGACTAATTAAGAAAGCTTAAGAGGGTGAAGAGAACAACTTTCCAATACACAGTTTGGGAAGTTTGGGCAGAAGCTGATGTATGAAAGTGAGAAAGGAAACAGAGGGAATCTGTCCATCTCCAAAATGCTGATTTCAAACTGGATGGAGACGTAGGCTTTCCTTGACACTGCCCATGTCCACACTGAGATGGAGCACATGTGTCAGAACAACTGGAAATCCAGATTGCTTCATCATGAGGGACCTGACTGGAGCATTTCACATTTTCCCTCTGGACAGCAAATCTGCATCCTTCCTTTGAAATCAAAGCAATGCAGAGGTAGGTGCCTGACAACATCTTCCTTTGAAACCAGAAGTGGAAGCACTTACTGATGTGCTCAGAGAGGCTCTGGTGCAGCTTTGTTGGATCGAACAGAGAAGGGAAAAACATGTTTCAGAACTGCTAAAGGACACTGGGAAATTATTCTGTTTCACACAGCCTGAGAACACGATGAGAAATTTGGAGTTGTGTGTGTTTCCAAGTGAAATCTAATTTTCTTTGAATGAGTGCACTCTTTGAGAAATGAGCCCTTATTTATGCAAATTGGTTTTAAATGAGAATATTTAATGAAAGGATTTGATCCCCACATAATGAAAGCACTTATAAATGTGCACCTAGACAGCACAGGCAGCCTTACTGTCTGTTCAGGCCCTTATTCTAAGGGTTTTTTCCCCCTCTTTAACAAAGTTTAGGCTACATGCTTTTAATTAGCATGAAATACGGTTAGATGAAGGATATTTTTAACTCAACTGTTCTTTGGGTGTCCTTATAAATCTAAGGAGGGGTTACTAGACTGACAGGTGGCAGCATGGCCCAGTGGATGTTAAATTACTTAGAAAAATTTGGGCTTTTCATGTTTTAAAAGAGAGAAAATGTTCCAACCTTTCTTTGTTTATATGTCACTCAGAAACATTTGGTTGTTAAAGTTCTGACCTTGTTCTACACTTAATACTCCAAGGGGGCAGGTGCATAGGGCATATTTGAATAGATTTGGTTAAGAAAATACAAAAATTAAATTTTGATCTCTTAATATTCAATTATGCTCAAACTATGCTGAAGGAAATTTCAAAGAGGTTGTAAGTTCTTTTGGCATGCTAATGTAACAGCTGCGAAAGCAAGAATTAACAGCTACAATGGAGCGCTGCCGGCAGGTACTGATTTGTAAGCTGATCCCAACTCTTGAAGGTAATTGAGGAATGACTTAGAAATGACTTCACACTGAAAGTAGAAAGATATTTTTCTGCCCTTAGTCCTGTGAAAAACTTTCTCAGAACTCTTATTTTGCGTTGGAAACTGCTGCGGCCAAAATAGTTTTTTTTCCTAAAAGTAAGCCATGCCCTTCCTGACTGCAGAACTGCGTGAAAGCTTTGTGGTCACACAAGGGAGAGAAGGTGTAAAGATGGGAACAAGTGCCTGAAGATGGAGATGCTTCTTTTGTTCACAGTTTAGGCTGACTTCTGGCACCCTTAGAGTTATTGTGAAACTCTACAGTGCTTAGGAATTTTGCCACTAGCTCTCCATTTAGGACTACTGAACATCTTGTCACAAGAATTTTGGGTGACTTTTCAAACCTAACACAAAACAACTCATTATTTTGTTACAGAATTTAAGAACTACAGAACAACTGAAGTTGAAATAGACTACTCAGGTTATCATGTTCAAAGCCTGTTCCATCTGGGGCACTCACACCTGGTTAAGCAGTACCATGTTCAGATAGCTTTTGAATATATTCAACATGGGGACCCTACAGTATTACCAGATGACCTATGCCACGGTTTAATCAGTTGTTAAAAATTGTTTCTTCATATTCAGAGTCAGCCTTCTATCTTTCAGGTTGTGCCCATTGCATCTTTCCTGCCATTGGGCATCACAAAAAAGAACCTGTCTCCATCTTTGCATTTCCCTTCAGGTATTTATGCATTTTTATTTGTCTTGCTGAACAATCTTGTCAGGTATTTTTCTTGTTGACCCATCTTTTTTGGCACAGTTAAAGCTGAACCCTGTGACCATCTCTGCTGTTCTGGCCTTAGTGCGCCCCTAAGGCATGATGTGAGACTTCTCACAGCCTTGTTCTTTTCACCACAAAGCTGTTTTATCATGAATATAGACAGTTCTCTTGATACTTGCTCTGCTGCAATTGAAGACTTATGATTGACAGCGATGAAACTGAGTTAATATGTGACTAAAGAGGTCAGATATCCCTGGCAGATGTGAGACATTGATCTTGACAAAGTGCCAGCTTTGGCCCAAGTCCTAAGAGCAGAATAAAGAGAGATAGTGTGCCTCAATTTGGTTGGACATCCTGCATTTTCTGAGCCAAAGAGTTATTCACAGGCAAATAAATAAGGTCGTAATCTGTTTACTCTGTGTGATAGAAACGAAGGCAGATAGCGATGTCTAGAAACTCCTGGAGAAGCCATTCCACATAATCTCAGACATAAACTCTTCAGTTTACTAGATGAATCTGATTTTCAAAAGAGCTTATTGTTTTCCTAGTCCTTCCTATTCTGTTCAATCTCCTTGATTTACTCAGGATAGTACGACTTTCACAGTGTCCTTTCTAAAGTTTTTAATCTGCAAAATCATCTTTTGTTTAGGATTGCAGTGTGAAGAAAAGAGTAAAAATAGCCTTGTTTCAGTGATAATAAAAGCTACTTTACTAATCCTGACTTCCTTTTATTGGCTCCAAAACATTGTTCCTTGCCTCTAACTTGTGTCCCTAAGGAAAATGCACAACTATCATGGTGAAAAATGAAATTCTGGTAACGTGTTCCATGATCCTCTTTCAGCACCATTATCTGTCACTGCTGACAGTATCCTTTTTTCTTTCTTACTGGTAAGAATCCTCATCTAGAGTCTATTCCCTCTGGTACAGCTCTTCTGCCTTGCTATCTTTATACCTAACATGTGATACCTTCTTCTCCTTCATTCATTTCCCACTTCCATCTTAGTTCATCACCTGTTACTTTGATTACCTCTCTCATTCTCCAGTGTGCACAGCTTTCTACATTTTACAAGTGCAATTTTTATCTGCTGCCACAGCATCAGATAAAAGCAGGAATGAGGTCAGCAGCTGAACTGCTGTATCCTGTCACTAAATCACTCGTGTACCTAATTTTCACTTCTTGAGAAATCAGAAGGGTAGGAACTGGAGCTGAAGTGCCATTCAGACTTCCATGGCAACGTCTAATAATTTTAATTGTTTTTGCTTTATTTTGCATTGAATGCTGGAAGACGTTGCTATTTTCCTTTAAGCAGCTGAAAATCCAGACCTTTTATTTTTCTGATACAATAACAATTTATGCCAATCCCTAAACTCTTGAAAACAAGAGTTTACAATGAAAGCACTAACAGATGCTTAGTGGTAGAAAGGAGTGGTTGCCATGGAATCAGGGCAACTGGCGGGGAAGGTAGCTCACTTTTTAAACTCCCTGGCAGTGAACACGTAGAGCCAGCAAGTGGACAGCAATGCTGGCAGTGATTTATCTCTGCACAGCACTTTGAAGGGCTGCGTGGAGGCTACTGCTGTGACCCAGCACTGGAAAGTGGGATAGCCAGGTACTCAACAGCAAGGGGGGCAGGGTGGAGCAGGGAGATGGATGATGAAAAAACATCTGGATTTCATGTAGTTTATGCATTTGTGGTTTAAAGGGACCAAGTCCTGCTCTTTCTTTCCCCACAGAGCAAGTGCTAAAGAGAGCAGGAGAATTGTTTATATTTTCTGACAGATGAACTAAATAATCTGCTCTCTATCCAGCAAAGCATAATGTTCATGCTATCAGCAAGACAACAGCTGACTGAGGGGCTAAAACTCGTCACATAAAGTTATCTCTATAAAAAAATCTTTGTAATAATAATTTTTCACTATAAAAAACTGTATCATTAAACCAGTCATTTTATGTTATTTTGAGAGCAAACAACATCCAACATAGCTGAAAGCCTGGTGGGTAAGATATTTCTATGAGATGTAAGAAACAGTGGGTCTAGTCTGGGAGAAGACAGAGCAGGAACCTGAAATTTATATTTTATGTGTCAGCAGTGTGCCTTTACCCAGGGGCTTGAGGGTCAGCCCCTCCCATCACTGCTGTCATGGGATGAAGGACTCCCAAAATAATTTGTTTGGGAGATACAGTGTGAGATGGTGAAATTTCACTCCAGTTAAAGCTGCTTTATTGAAACTGAGCATGGCAAAAAAAACTTATTAAAACAAGATATGGAAATTATGTTAGTTCCAGATAACAAAAAAGGTCAGTTACTCACTTATTCCTGGGACTGCAAACAGAAAACTTTTGAGCACAGCCTTTTTCATGCCACTTTCTTGTTTCTCCTTCTGGAGGAGTAGATAAATGGGGATATTAAGAAAACAGTAGGAGCTGCAAATGTCCTTTGATTCAAGAGAAGATTCTTATCAAATCTGCTCACTGCCAATACAGTCCAGAACTTTTCTATTATAAACTTAGAATTCATGAGTGAACATTGCACAGAAAATACATAGTCATACAACTCCATTTTTTTTGTGAACAGCTCAGAAGAACTCTGCCATTTCTGACTAGAATATGGAATGCACTACAAGAATTACCAAGAAATTCTAAACAATTACATCTTTTATCTTTCTATAGATGCCATTCATATTTGCTTATTAATTCATTAAAAATATAATGAAATGTCACAGAATTTTTTCTTTTTTTGTAAAATCCAAGTGGTTTAACTTAATTTGATTCTACAAAGGAGTTTTATTAAACAACATTTAACAGAGTTATGAAGTGAAAAATAGATCCATCTTTTGTTAGAACTAATATTCGACCCAGGTAAATAGTATTCAAAAGTAATCTTATTTTCCCATATTTACTTTCTTTTCAGACTCATTCCACTGTGGCCTGCAATTTCTATTTTAATTATTTTCTTGGCATGTTTAAAGGTAAAACTTCCTTAATTTTATGCAGGATTTTACTGCACACTTTTCTCCAAAAGCCTTTTGTTTTCTGCGCCGAGTTTTAAATTATAATTCTCAACCATGACTAGGTCTTCTAGCTAGTAGCTGGCAAACTCTTTGTTTATGTTCATAATATTTCAATTTGTCTTCATGTTTAGTAGTTTTTCATCCACGTAAGCAGTATAAAGCTGTCAGACCCGCTTACATTCTGTAGAGCTCTGGATGGAAGTTCATTAGACTTACATATAATATCAGGGCCAAATAAGAGAGAATTTAAAAATCATGAAGAGGAGAAGCCAGCATGTGGCAGACCAACCACTAAAGCCTTGTTCCAGCTCATCAAAAAGACCCTTAGTGTTGGCAGACCCATCTGAGTGGCAGCAGAATAACATCTTTCAACAGCTAGCAGCCAGAACATTTGTGCCAAAACCCAACAAAATACTTGTATTCACAAGCCGTCCTTTTTAACATCCTCCTTGTGTGTCTACCAAATAACAAGCAATAACGAATATTTACTATCTTTTATCTTCCAATTTGCAGTAGTTTTGTCTCACCAATTCTCCCACTGCAATCTGACCATGTCAATGGAAAATGTGACTCTATAAGCAGAGGGAACATGTAAGGTCTGGCAAGAAAGAAAAAATAAAATAGTGAAATGGTATGATGCATGCAAAAACTGAACTCATGGTATTTTTTAAATCATGTTCTCCATCTTTCACTGCATTACTGTATCTCTGCTAGAATTGCAATAGATCACCTACAGTCCAGCTCTTCATGGGTCAGAGCACACGTGTACATAAGGTTCCTACATAAATGTATGTAAGGTTTCATGATTGGACACTTTTTTCCCATGAAGAAATCTGGTTTTATTTGCCTATTTCTGATAACTTAGTGGGTTTACAATATATTGGGGTGATGTGCTCTTTATTTACCATGCTTAATTTTGCCCTTCACCCTTCCCCTCATGCCCAGTGTCAAATGCATGTTTCCAGACTTCTACCAACAGCTGCTCAAATGCTCCTACAAAACTCATGCCTTCCAAGGAATCTGTGAATCTACAACAGGACAGCAAATGGTCAGAATTCAGAGTTGCTAATTGGGGGAAAATTTGGGCTTCTTTAACAAATCCCAGAATCCTAAAGTCAGAGAGAAAGTTGCTTTGATCTGGGCTTTCCTTGGTTGGTCCTGAAGGCTCTACCTAAACTAAATATATAACTTCAGTGAACATAGTATATTCTGAATATGACATAAGCAATAATTTGAAGTGTCTCATGGGCTAAAACATTTTTATAAAGCCTAAAATGATGTTTATCTGTTTTGCAGTAGCAAGCACATCATTGTTTCAGTGCTGTACATTGATAATATTCTTTTTTGGTATGACCTGTATTTTCCAGACCATTTCTACTGTTTCTGAAGATCACCTCTGTTACATTTGAATACATTCCTCCATAGTGTTTTCTCCATGTTTAATCAGTGGATTTTCTATTTTATAGTCTCATGTGCTAAGAAAACATTCAGCTTATTCTCATGAAACAGCTCTTGAACAACTGATTATTGTGTCCTCAATATTTTTATCCACCTCTTTTGGCATACATGCTCCAATTGTTCTGTTTTTGCCTGACTTTCCTAAGACAGTGCTTTGCAAAATGGTGCCTGGGGTCTCCTTGAAGAAACTATTTAATGTGTGGTGTCCTTGAGGCTACTCCAGCCCTGTTTGGTCCTGCCCAAATGTGAGACTCCCCCATCTCAGCCCCTCTGGCCACCAGCCTCTGCCCCATCCAGTGGCACCCCAGGATGGCACATTTCCAGCTCCCACAGCCATATCCTGCCTGGACATGGGCTCTGCTGATTTAGGCCAGCCTGCATTCCCATTTTCCTGCCACAGGCCTGCTCCTGTCCCCAGGGAGATGCCAGATGCCCAGGGCTTGGGCTGCCCCAGTGCCCCCTGTCTTCCCGGCTTCCACCTGGGAAGGTGGGATGGGCCCCTTCCTTCATGGAACGATGGGTAGTCCCCATGGGCCCTGGCCCCACAAAGCCACTGGCACTCATAGACCTGGGTGTGATGCCCTCTTTTACTTTCTTTAAAGACTGGCATTTATTTGGCAGCTCTCACATTCCCTGTCCTAAAAACAATGGTTATGGTTTTGAGGTTGCCTCAGGCACATTTATTAAGTACCTAGGAGTAAATTTTAGCAGACACAGTGGATTGGAAAACATTTAACATAGTATTCCCTAACATTTTCTCTTTTTTATTTTTATTTTTATTGCATTTTAACCTTTGCTGGTAGTTGACTATGTTCAAGTAAATTTTTTAAACAAAGATGACCACTAAAAGACATTAAACATTTTTACTTCTGTCACCTTTTTGTATCTTTGTTTCATGTGCCAAAGGATTTCCGTCTCTTCTGAGTCAGAGTGGATCAACACTAACCAGAAGGAAAGGAGAAAAGTCTCTTAGAACTAAGTAGAGGATCTCATGACTGGGCACTATTGAATGAGAGCACATATGAATTGTTGCTTCATAAAAGGATTGAGATAATAACTGACTTTGGCTGCCTTCCCAAACATTGTTCTTCCTTCCTTTCCCTGTATCTTCCATTCATACACAAGAGATTCCAATGTCTAGTTTTTATTTTCAAATTCTTTTTGAATTGCTCACAATTTGCTGATTCACACATAAAATGTCATGCTGAACCTTTAAACTCCTTCTAAGCTGATTTAGCACTCAGTTATGTTGGATACTTCAGTAGAAAAATAATCTGAAATCAAGCGAAATTTTGATGCAAGGTTTTTTTTTAATAGTTAATTGTATGAAGAGCTCCGTGAAGGTCTGACCATCACAAAGAGGAAGATGGTACCATGAAAACAAAAAAGCAGCATTACTGAGATGAATGATATGGATTGTCTAAGAAAAAATACACAACAATCTCTAAGTATTTATTATTATTTCAAAAGAACACAATGTAGTTGAAGTAATATTCACATTTCAAAGTGAAATTGAGTACTTTTCAATGATTTGAGATTTAGGTGTAATTCTTGGATTGAAAATGGATCTTTTTATCTTTTTTGAGGAGGTGTCTAATTTCACATTATTTCACATAAATAAAACAAGTAAAAGGAGCAACTTTGAATTATCTTGGAACTTAAGGGATAATTTCTCTCCAAATGCAGCTAAATCACATATATTTCATAAGATGCTGTGGCCAAATAGTAAGAAGTCTCATTAATATTTTGTATTTCAAGGCCTTATGTGTTTGCAATGTAAGCAATTAAAATGTTTAAATAACTTTAATATTAGGACAGAAACTGGTGAAATCAAAGGATTGCAAAGTCAAAGATGACCCTCTCTTTCATCTTTAATTTTTTCTTTCTTTTTTTAAGTACAACCGTAGCTCATTAAAGAGATTAATACACTCCAGGCATATGGCATTATTTGTGACTCATACCCTTCCCATGTCAATGAAGAGATGAACATTGGCTTCATTAGACTTAAGGTCAGAGCCTGCATACCATATAAATTGTTTGAAGACATAACTCCAAGCTGTTCTCAGAGATTTCCTATCATTAATGGCAGTGGATTTGCAAGGATAATTATGAAGCAATATATAGGTGTTTCCATTAGCCCTGGCTAGTCCTGTGTGCAGTAGCTATTCCATGGTAGAGTGTAGTCCTCTGCATTTAGTTTGGAGTTGTGTTGACTACAGGTTCCCCATCTCTATTATCTCATGTAACACTCATCAAATTGTTCAAGATACCCAAAATATGGAGGCGTGTTTTATGGCACTTTAAACAATTTTCTGACTTCATTTTTCATTTTGCCTTTTATCAGTCGGTATTCATTGGTCACTTGGCCTTCACCAGAGAGGGTCTTTTGATTCCTAAGAAGTTCAGTTGTGCTTATCAAGAGGAAAGATGTGGCAATATGTGGTTTTGTGTGAGACAGTGTAAAGGTTTTAAAGAAGTGATTAGAAGACACCCTAAAAGGTTTTAGAACAGAAGTGTGACAAATGGAAGAGAAATGGTCCACTGTTGGTCTATGATAAGTTCCTCTTCTCCAACACTACTCTTATTTTTCTGTTTTTCCACCATCCTTTCAAAGACAATAAATAGACAGAAACATTCTAAATTCAATATTTCCATTTTATTTTATAGAACTTGAAAAGTTTCCTTGTCTAAAACTCAGCTGACATGTCCCCTGCCTGCATTCTGTCCAATTTGCCATGCTCTTTCCCTTTGGTCCAATAACTGTCTGTTAATTAATCTTTATTTGTTAAAATCTTATGTTAAGAAGACAGACTCTTTTCACTTAAATATAGGTTATTTTGCATTAAAAAAATATCTGCTCTGAGATACAATGTTCTTCTGGTGTGTACTTGCTGTTTTGTTCCTCTAAATTAAAATTTCTTTGCTTGAATATTCTTACAATAAGACTTTCACCTCTCTCTCCCTTAAAAAATAAAGAAGAAGAAAAGACAAGAAAATTAAAAAATTGAGCCAATGACATTAAAATATGCTTTTTTGTAACTTTTAAAATTAATTTTTCCAGATAGACATTTCATTTGCTTAAGATTTAGAGGGGAATTATAAAACCGTAATTGTGTAATGATTAGACAGTACTATAAACTAAATAAATAACAACTGATTATTAAAAACATTCTTTGTAATACTAGCGGTTAATCTTCTTTAATGTGTTTTTAATAATAGTTTTACATTTAATGTAGGATGAATGACTTATTAAAAGTAAATTTTATGTGTTTTATATTCTCCACATATAGCATTAAGCCATTAGCACTAATGGGATTTGAATGGTATTGAGTTCAGGATAGCCCCCAAGTACAAATGTGGGAACCTTAATTAAGTTTTTATTAAAATATTCAATTAAATGCAATGCTAGATTATTAAGATATTTTTGCATATTGTTTAATGTCAGTTAGTTATTAAACATTTTCACAGGCTTCTGAAAATGGTCCTAGAGCATGCTGATAGCTAAAATTTATATGAAAAATGTTGATGATCATTTTTCTAATCTTGTGGGCAAAATTGGGTTTTAATGGAAATTCTCTAGCTAGCTGTGATGCTGAACTGGAAGAGAAGCTAATGAATAGGTTAGTGAGTAAGAAGCTTAACTTGCAGAAGGAAAGTTTCATGTGGGGAATAATGAAAAACTTTCTGATTCCCAGTGCAATGAGGTACCGAAATGGTGTAGAGTGTGGAAGTTTTGCAGCAAAAAAAGCTACTTTGTTCTGTGTTTTCATACTAGCTGGCTGAGGAACAAGGGAACAATGAACTACTGAGATCTAAACTGGTAAACATGATTGATTTCTGTTGAAGTCACTGGGTAAGCCATCATCCTTCCATTTCTGCCTTATTTTTATGCAATGTGGGCCATAATGACAGTTGTTATGGTTTAAGCAGGTGAATTAGTATTACTAAACTCTTTAAGAGAGTGAATTTAGACTGTGTAACTCACAGATAAGAAAGAATTCTTTTTAGGACTGTGTATGAGAAGTCCAAACTGAGGCAAATCCACTGTGCAGAGGCAAAGGATAAATTCTCTATTATAAACCTCAACAGGACATTGGAACAGAATATAAACTCAAATATTAAGTGCTGTTACTCAGACCAACAAAGCCAGAATAACAGATACCATATTATCATGTCACTAAACTAAAAAAGAAACTACTTACAGGAATTAAGGGGAAGGAAAGTAGGTGATGGATTACAGTACCATTTCTCTGAGGTACAAGTATTCCATTTTATTAATGCTCTACTGGGAAGCTTATTTTAGCTTTATATAAATATGCCAAGGTAAAGGGGTTAAACCCTTCCAATGCTTTTCCCCACTGAGTTCAGAAAATGTCCATATGGTACACCTTTCATATTTTTCCTGGACAAATATATTTTGAAATAAAAGTTGATACTAATATGGGCTACCTTCTTCAATGATATGTTAAGCACACTCTATTTATTTTCATTAACCTCAAAAGCTTCAGAAGACCATTACTTTTCACAAATTGCAAAGATGTTCAGCAGCTGAATCTATTTATCTATTTATATCACATTCATTAACATGTTATCTGATGTACTTAAATTCTCCAAAGCAGTTTGCAAGCAGTAACCCCCACTGGAAATGAGTTCAGCAAGTGCTGTATAATGAATGACTTAACTCCCAAAAGCCAATAGTCCCCATAGCCACACTGGCAAAAGATGTTGTTGCACTAATTTCTCTCTTCCCACTGTTACTCACCAAACAAAGGATGTGGTTTAACTGCTGTGCACAGCATAATAGTTGACTATTAGGTTTCCAGGATGATTGCAAGCAACCAGCAGAGAATCCAGCTTCACCTCTAAATCTGTATAGGCCCGTAAAATTTCACAGTGAAGAGGTGAAAGTCTTTTTTGCTACAGCATTTTAAATTCTCCTTTTAAAAATTCAAAGTTTTGCAAGCATGACCTGTTACAGCCTAGGGACAAGTGTGTCTTGCAGTTGAGGGGGCAGACCATAGGTGCTCTTTCAGCTGCAGGTGAGGTTTGCAAACACACTGTTTGAAGACAAGAAAGTCAAACTGGACTCCATCTTAAAGGCCAAGATAGGCTTCTGTTTTGGAGAAAAAAAGAAATCACAGAAGGAATGAATAGAAGAACTCTCAATCATATGAGTCCCTAATGAGACAGAAGACTGTGTTGACAGATTGTGACCATCAAATACATGATGACACTGTGGTTTGGATAACAACATAAAGGAAGTTCATATTACATTCCAGACAAATGCAATGATTTGGCAAACAGCGTTCTTAAGACATGGTTTTTTCTACTCTATTTTTTCAATGTAAGCAAGTATTAGGTAAGAATTTGCAATAAAATATCTGTAAAAGTATGCAATACATAAATTAATTGCATTTCAGTGTCATATACAGCGATGAATGCATAGTCCTACCTGTGGTGTTCTGTCAGTGCTTCCTCAGAAACAGTCACTTTGTCCTCTTACAGAGAAGACAGGAGAGCAACATATTCAGGAAATGAAAGGAGTTTTAGAAAATACATCTGGCCAATGGAGAAGTAAAGGGATCAGCTTGGCCATAAATATGTCCTCCAAAGTGTTAATATCTATGATAGACATTTATCTATTATTGAACCTAAAGTCTCCAAAATAATCCAGTATTCATTGTCCTTTTTATTAGAGTCTTCCTAATGACTAACCCCTATTTTTCTTGCTGAAATATAAATCCATTGCCTCTTATTCTATTCAATAGTGACATGGAGAAAAGATTAATGCACCCTCTTCTCAACATACTCTCCCCTTAGCCTTTTCTTCTTTAGTCTAAACAAACCTCATAGCTTTCCTCATAGATAATAGTTTTTGGTTTTTAATTTTTTGTTTATTTTTTAAAGATTATTCTAATTGTCTGGACTGTTTCTTGACAGGGCACAAGAAGAGAGAGAGCGCAAGGAAAAAAGAAGTCAGGGCCTTGCCTTGGACAACTTGCAGACTGAATGTCCTTCTAGTATGGATGGAAAGACCTTTCTTGTAAAAAAAACGTGATATTGTTCAATCACATTCTGCTGATCTTCCACACTAATTCATTCATTCATTCAAGTGTAACACAAAGATCAAATGATACCACATCACATAAGAAACCTATGTCAAATATGCAAATGCAACAATTATCTGTTTTGTTTTTCCATCTCTTAAATCCTAGATTCCCTCAGCAGATTCAAAGCATAGTAGCATAACTGTTTGAATAGCTATTCTACATTAAAAGTCGACAGAATAAATAGAATTAAACAACCATACTGAGACAAAGGGAGGGAGATTGACTAATTGCAACATTCTTCACTCCCTTAGGATTTGAAATAATCCTCAGCAGTGTTGTACCCCTTGGGGAAAAAGTGGGCTCATTCATTTTAAAAGAGAAGAATAAATTAAAGGCAGTTATCAATCCAATTTTAAGTTAAATATCCCAATGGGATAAAAATATGATGAAGAAAATTAAACACAAGAGGGAAATACAGCAGAATGTTTAAATAGGGAAGGGGAGAATTAATAATGAGAAGAAAATTAACTGAGATATTTCTTCTGTGATATTCACTTATGTTTTTCCCTATTGACTACATGTTACAGGTACTTTTAGGTCTACCATGCCGTGAATTAGGTGAAAGCAAGGCTTGGGACATGTTATTACTACTTGCAACATCTGGTCCCTAACACATTCTTCTTTGATCAACAGTATGTCATGTGTTATAGTGAAGCAGATTGCATAGTTCATCCTTACTGAACCTTCACCCCCAGGATGTTATGTGAAAGGCAAACTCCATCTGCCTCAGAGGAATCAAAAATGTAGAAATTTATTGTGGTTATGTCAGGAATCAGTGTTACAAGCAGGTATAGGAATAAAGTATTGCTACTTTTGTAAAAGCAGATCAAGCTCTTTTTGTAGATGATGATTTGAAAAATTTAATCTCTTTTGTATGAATTTTTCTCCTTCATTTCACAAGTTTTTGATGAAGTGTGCGAATTATTGCATGAACCTGGGGCCAGGCATAACATGCAGCAGGTGCTGTAGAGTCTTGTTTCTGTGATTAGATTGAACCTTAATTACACATAACTCAATAAACACTTTTCTCACAGCTTCCAGAACTTGAAGACCTGTATCCTCTCTTTCTTTTTTTCTGCTCAGAATTAATTCAGAGGAAAATCCAGAGATAGGTCCAGTCCTGGCCTGAACGGAAGCCCTGATGTCTCTCTGTGTGCTGTGCCAGGCCAGATGGCAGGGGTGTGTGTGCCCCCTCACCAGTCATACCGTGCCTTCCTAGTCCAGGCACAAGCCAGGGAGAAAGCCTGGGGCTGCCCCCCTTTCCTTGATGTCCTGGAGCCGACACCACTCACACGCCTAGCGTGGCACAGCAGCTCCTCCTGTTCCTCTGTGCCTGGTGTTCCAGGTCAGAGTGCCAGAGAAGAGTAACACTGAGAAAGGGAAACAGATGGGAGCTAATGCTTTGCTTCCCTGCAAAATATCCAGCTAAACTGATCTGGCTTATTTTGCGTGCTGGTATGTCAAGAACACTGTGAAGCTGCCTGAAATACAAAACCATATTACAACAGCATTGCAAGTTCATCAGGTGAGCAGTAGCACTTAATGGTTTGAATGCGCTCGACCCATGTCCATTCTTGGCAATTTGACTTAGATTGGTTTTTAATGAAATAGGAAAAAAATCCATGCACATGAGATATACCTGGAAATTGGCTGACATATGATGACTGTGTATCTGGGCTCATCCGCACAATAAAGAGCAGGGCTTGAGCTTGTATTCTGTTATATACTGAACTTGGACTTCGTGGAATCCAGTGAATTTTCCCCACTACATGGATGAGATGTGGTACAAAGTTATTTGCTTTTCCCACACATTCTTGAGTTGGAACCTGTTGGATTTCCTACACTTTCACCAGGCTCCCTAAATGACATGCTTAAATTAAATTAGACTTTCCCATCATTTGTGTGAGGTCTAATTTGCCCTCAGATTGCACAATTTCTCAACAAGTATGTAGGAACACTTGTTAGGGAGAAGGAGGCACTTGCAGGATTACTCACTGTGTGTGTTCCTGGCATCTAAACCTCCTCTTCCTCCTGTCTCATAAATGATGCCTCTACTCAAGTGAACAAGAGCCTCAGCAGAATGAGAGGTTTCCTTTGGATGTGGGCCCCTGGGAAGGGCTTAAGTTAAAACTTCTTTTCTAGTAGGAGGAATCTATTATTTCCCAGTAAATATGATTCAGTTATGAATTATTTCCATAACAGAAAAGTCAGTGATTAAAAAACTTTGAGAGATTAGTTATGAATTTAAATGTTTTCCAAAACACTCCCATTAGAGAAAAAAAAGTGATAAAATGTGATACAAGATCCATTTCAGAGTGTTTTAATGCAAGACTAATGCAACCTTTTTCACAAGAGATTTACTAATCAATAACTACATTAGCAACAACTGTTATGTTTCATGTAAAGCTTATAAATATTTACACAACTGAAGCAGAGGTATAATTTAATCTCATATTTTATGTGGTTTACTTTTAATATCTTAAGGGACATAATGTGGTCCTTGCATACTTCAAAAAAATTAAATTACAGTGGATAGAATGGATGAAAAAAACCCCTTAGTTCAGATTTTTATAAATATCTGTAGAACTGTAAGATAGATGAAATGGCAAGTTTTGCACAGGTCTGGGTTCCATAATATTGCATTCATTTCCACAGAATCATGTGAGAAATAAAAAGAAAATATTTTATCCTGAACTCAGAGAGTTATAGTGGTAACAAAGTCAAAAAGGAACGATTGTTCATTTCAAACGTTGAACATTTTCTAACTTGCTTCTTGTATACAAAGTGGTGATAGCAGAAGCAGCTGAAGAGTAGAAATTTTTATGATCAAATTCAGAATTAGAATAATTCATGCCAGACTAAAATTACAAGCTCATGCACTAGGCTGAAATGGAGTTGTTAATAATTTCAATCAGTTTCTCATTACTTTATTTGTCAATGGACCAGTAATGAGAACACTCTTTTTTCCTGTACACAGGTCTAGTAAATTAAGTTAAACAACAGATGTTGAACAGATGTTCTCATTATTTTAGTGACTTGATTTCTGATTAGTTCCCAAGTTGTTTTACATGGCTAAGTGTTGCATCACTCTTTCTGTGACAGATGAAGTATCTGAAAGCACCAACACTCAAAATCTCATTATCAGAAACAGTTTTTTAACATTTTATATGGTAAATGGACACAAATCTCCAGAAAAAAAGGCATGATCTATGAAATGGTAGCATTACATGCTTTCACTTAAATGTAGCATTCCAAGACCAAAGTTTCCTCAAATCACTCTATGATTTACAATCTAATAAACACTGAACAATTTTCTTCAGATTTTCCTTTTTATCAAGGTCATGGAAATATTCTGAAGTCATAATCATGGTGATAATATTGTTCTGTGAATCACAGTATAAATTAGATAACCACTAGGGCTGAGCAGGCTTCAGTGGTCAATACTCAGAACAATTATTTGGTGCTACCCTGTGATGAACATTATTGCACCGTCTGCAGTTTTGGGCACCACAATACAACAAAAAATATTAAGCTGTCGGAGAGTGTCCAAACGAGAGCAACAAAGATGGTGAAGGGCTGTGAGGGGAAGTTGCATGAGAAGTGGCTGAGGTAATTTGGTCTGTTCAGTCTGGAGGAGACTGAGGACAAACCTCATTGCAGTTACAGCTCCTCATGAGGAAGAGGAGGGGCAGGAGCTGATCTCTTCTCTGTGGTGACCAGCGACAGGACTCGAGGGAATGGTCTGAAGTTGTGTCAGGGGAGGTTTAGGTTGGATATTGTAAATTGTTTTTCCACTGAGAAGGTGGCTGGGCACTGGATTAGGCTCTCTAGGGAAGTGATAGCAACACTAAGCCTTACAGAGCTCAAGGAGCATTTGGACAATGCTCTCAGGCACAGGGTGTGACTCCTGGGGAGTCCTGTGCAGGGCCAGGTGTTGGACTTGGTGATCCTTGTGGGTCCCTATGAGAGTCTGTCTGAGTTTTCCCTCATCTGCCTCACGATCGTCCTTGGGAGACCACTGAAGAGAAGTCCCCCCCTGTCTAGAGTATCTGGCTCTGAAGGAGAAAAGTCACACGCCATGGGCCCTGAGACCTGAAAGCTCAGTGTTAAGCTATTGTTTTCACAAGTGTGTTTGCTGTATGCTAAGAAGAGGGCACCATGCCCCGTTTGCAACAATAGCAGCTCTGGAAGCTGTCCCACCTCACGGCCTGGCTGGATTTCTCCTGAGTTTCGGGTGGTCTCCCACCGAAGACCCTCATCTGTATTGCAACCACCATGACAGACAGACTGAGATGTAAGAAGCTTCTCCACCAAGGACTGAGACATGAAACTCCTGAAAGGCCCCTCTGCTCATTCCAAGGACTGGGACTGACACCCCCAGCCCGGGGGAGGTCTGTGTGGGAGGCAAGCTGACCAAAGCGAGATGTTTGCCTGCAGGTTGTGACCACTGGAGCAAGAAAACAATGGCTCTCATTTACTGCTGAGAACATGGACTACCTGTTACATCTGTTCCCATTGTATCTGTTTACCCCCCCAACAATTTTCAGTAATAAAAACCTCTGAGTTAGCTAGAGCTTTTGAGATCTCCCAGCGCAACAGGTGGATCCTCGTCTGGACTGGACCAAAGGGCTTTGTCTCTGCGTTGGTAGCTATATCCCCTCTCCTTCCCTCTCTCTCTCTCTTTCTTTCTCTATCTTTTCCTCTCCCTTAATCCCTCTATCACGCTTTGCTGTGGTTATTTCAATAAAACTGCATTTTATTTGTTTATCCCTGCAAACCCCCTTGTACCGTGTTGGTTTTTGCACTCTGAGATCATTCCTATGAACCATCAGGGTATCTGTTCACTAGAATGGATCCTTACAGTCCCTTCCAACTCAACATGTTCTGTGATTCTGTGAAAAGAATTTAATGAAGGGTCTACAGTCTTATTAGTGCCTCATCCCCATCTCCCCAAAGATAAATCTACATCTTTCATTTAAGATTGCTTTTGTTGTAGCTCTTCTCCCTGCTAAGTACCGGCAATATCCTGTTTGGTTCCCTTTGCCTGCTCCTTGCCAGGATGCCAGTTCCTGCAGCTGGGGACCTGTTACTTTCCTGGAAAGTGGCTTGGCTCAGCCCCTGCTGCTGTTACACCCATACTGGGCAGAACATTTATATCTGGTTGAGCACCTTGGAGAAGTGGTGGTATCTAACAGCATATTCTCCAGCAGCAGTTGCCTCTAATCACACCACCATTGCTATTGTAGCCCAGAAAATACAATTTTGTCATGAGTTGTAAAAAGTCACAGGCTCTGTACTGCTCCAACAGCGCAGGGACCCAAGGCTTACCCAGCTTTGCCATTTCCAAAGCTGTATTTGGCCTGGTTTGGGACTTGATAAGAGGGGCAGTGGCCATAGCTCCTCTGTTTTAGTTTCACCCTGAGATCCATGCTTTGGCACCATTCTGGCAAAGTCAGGAAGTCAGTGGATGAAACAGCAGCCCTTGAGGGCAACTGGGACTGGGGCAGGCAATTTTACCACTCACTGGCCTCAGAGGGAAGCTGGGACTACAAGTGAAAAAAATATTTGAAAATAAACCCAAGGAGATCCCAAGACTGGGGATGAAGAAAATCCCATCACAGACACTGTCAACCTCCAGCAAAAATTCTAGGATGATGACAAACTTGCAGGAAATCCCTCGTCCTGGTGTTTTTGGGAAAGACTGAACCATCAACCTCGTGACCCAAAAGAACCCTGGAAAGGTGAGCATCACAGCTGAGAAAAGGAGGAGGCACTGGTGAATGTTTTTCAAGGACCATTTAAAATCTATTACTAATGAGGGTTTGGTTTCTTTTATTATTAATTTGGACATGGCTATGTTGACATTGTAACTGAACTAATAATTGTTTATAGCCTCCTAATTACATTTTTCATATTTAATTCAGGGCAATAATTAATGCTTGTCTTCATACAGTAGGATTTGTTGCCAGTTATCCATAACAAGAGTTTGGGTATGGAAGTACTCAAGGATTCTTTCTTTATCCAAAATCCTTACTTTGTCTATGAGGTATGGATACATTTGTGCCCATGTCATGACCATACACACTGGTGCACATCTCTTTTTCCCAGCAATTGGGATTGGTTCTTGGGTCTTGTGTGTCATAATTCCAGAACTTGAGAGATCTACTTATGTGTGCAGGGAAACACCTCACATTCCAATGTATACAATAAATAGCTGTCAAAGCGTTGGGGGCTTTGATACACATCCAAAGACTTTTGTCATATGAAAATTCCCATTAAGACAACTCTATGCTAGGCATTTTTTTTCCTAAACCCTTTATTATTTTCTTTAGAATGCGCTGCTACCATTTAGCAACAATTGTATCTTCCTCAACTCTTAAGCATACTACGTATTATGTACTTAGTATTCTCTATTTTACTTGCCAAAATATCACCATTTCTGAAAACTCTCTGTACATTTTTCAGGAATTAATATGACATTGTACAATTATCCTTTGTTAATAAAAATTAAAAATGCCTGAAAAAGGCATTCAGCACTTCAAGCTTGAAATTTAGTTGTGATAATGCAGCTGAAAATAATGAGATACAATAAATAATAGGAAGGATAAAATACTGTATTGGTAAATCTACTCTTAACACACACAATTCCAAAACAAGCCACAGTTTTCAGAGTCAGCTGTGCTTAACTGCCCAGAGCCAAGCAATACCTGAACATAAACGATATTTTTTCAGTTTCTGAAAAGAGTTTCCTCAGTTACCTTTACTTCTCTCAGCCTCAGACCATCTGTGCCTATAATTTTCCATTTCTCCCTCTGGCCTGTTACTGCTTTACGAGCCTTAAAAGCAAATGGAAGGTTTGCGACCACTATTTCTGACTGGGGGTTAAGTGGTCCCCTTGGTTTCTTTTTCTACTTTTCTTGCTGAATTATTATAATATTTCCTGTTCAAAATGTACATTCTTACGTTATATGAACCAGTGAATTAAAAAAAAATCGTGCTAGTATAACAAATATAATGCAAAAGTATTACAGAAATTAAACTTAAATTAGCCCCAAACACAAATGCACACTTAGGAATGAACTTTTGTTTCTGTCTAATTCTAATTAAGGGAAATATATCTTCCATAATCACAGAAATGTTCTGGGTCGGTTTCATGGATCGAGCTGCTTAGAGCAAACAGTGAAAAGGAAGGGCTACCACATGGAAGGATCAAGTGAGTGAATAGACTTTCTTGCTGCAGCACTGTTAAGCCAGTTTCTGAATTACACGAAATTCAGCAAAAGCACAGTCAGTGTAACCATGGTTGCAGAACGTTAAAATCCAACTTTGCCAAGGGGCTCCAGAGAGACAGATACTTTTTATGATTCCAAACTGCTGTGTCATGCACAGAAAATTGATGTACAGCTTAAGAAACAAAGTTCATTAACTTCAAGAGAGAAAAAGGTAACAACTGAATTCAATGGATGCTAACATTCAGATGACCAAAATGCTTAAGGACACAAAACAGAGAGACATGCAGGTCACACACATATTTGTCAGAAGCCAACTCCACAATAACAGATGAAGTGATGTCAAAACGTTTGGCAAATATCAGTGCATGGCAAATTTCTGTTTTAACATGCAGTGTTCTTTTGTCTCAGCTGGAAAAAATGTGCATTACCAGACTGTCCATCCATGTTACAGCAAAAACAATTCCACAATTCCAGCAGAAACACTAAACACATGCTTGCTTTGTTTTTTTTTTTTTTTTTTTTTTGACAAAGGATACTCCAGGATAAGGTGAAACCTGATAATGTCCTTAGGTGAATTTACCAAATTAATTTTCTTCCATTTTTATGCTGTCACTTTGATTTAATTCCACCTAATTTGCCAAGGCTGTTAGCAGAGAAAATACAAGAAGTAATGACTTGTGGAAGTAGTGCTTTGGAAGCCCTCATGATAACCAGAGGGTATGTGGTAATGACCATATAGAGCTGTCATTAAAGTGACCTCCTCTGAGAAAGCAGGTGTCAGCGAGCAATTTATTGTGCCTTAGGTACCATTTCAGGAAAGGGAATTCCCATGGGAATACTGCTCCCCTGGTCTAACCTAAGACTTGTAAAATGGTCAGTATTTTTCAGCCACTTTCCTTCTTGGACTATTCATAATTTTGTGTTTACCCTTTGACCGAGGGCATGAAAAGGCTAAAGGTGTTTGATTAAATCACACAGAAACAGGGGAACTGAGACCAATGAAACCAGAGCTATTTCCTTTCCTACTCACAGTCACATGTATTTACATTACCAAGTATCAGATGATGTCTGTGTAAAAAACAGAAAGAGTAGAAAGGCTTATCTCCTCTTGTACATTTCCAGTGCATGTATTTTCAAACACAAGATCCAAACCTAACTGCAGGCCCGAGAGACTTCTCAAATAAAATACAATCCATTCCAGGGTGCTGAGGGTGAGTTATGTCTCCCCTTTGAGAAGGGAATGTCCCAAAGAAGTGGGGAGACAAATGCACAGGTTTATGCATGTTCATGTAGCCTGAATCTGGTGGTGTATCGTCTTTTTCTTGGTGCCTGAAACTCGGCGTGATGACTCCACAGAGGCTGCAGCATCCTGCTGTGTTGTTTTTAGCTATCCTACAAACTGTGGCAGAGCTAGCAGAAGACTCATGCTGTTTTAGAGACTGCATAAACTAATTTTAGAAACAGCTTGGAAGGGAAGGATGAGGTTTACAGCAACAACATTGTGTTGTTTCACTACTCTAGCACCAACACATTATAAATATATTTCAACATTTTTAAATAAAGTAAAACCTTATGTAATACTGACCAGCAACAGAGTAGAAAAGAATATTGCAACAATAATTTTCAGTGAAACTTGGTAATTTTGAATCAGAAGAGGCTGCTTCTCAGAGGAAAAAAAATACAAATACAATCAAAGGAGGAAATAAATACAAATCACAAAAAGCATATGTCATGTTGGCGGTAAGGAAACATTGGCATGTTGGCAAACATACTGGCATTTCCTTTGGTGCTACTCACTTTCCTCTTGCTATGAGCTTTGTTTCTAAACAGTCAATCAGGGAGAAATCTGTTGCCCTCTAGATATATCTAGATTTTTCCTTTCCTTTCACCTCTTCTATTAAATGCTGCTTACAAGACAAGTGGGTGATCACAGACCCCTTTCAGCTCGAATGAAAGCACTTCACAGGTACTCGAATAGCCCAGAAGATACAAGGACTTCCATCCCCCACAAATTTAATACCTCCAAATTATCTGCAGCTGATGGACTGACTGCTGAAAAATAATCTCGTATTCATTAATGTATCTTGCATGTTTATTTCCTTTTCCAAATTAGTATTTTATTAAAACATCCAGAATGCATTTTAGATTAGATGAAGCAAACACAATCTCCCTTTTTTCTTGTTGTTGTTGTCTGCTTCAATATTTATATTTACATTTATTTGAAATATGTTATTTTGGCTTAAGTAAAAAATATCTTTGGGACTTGACTGACAACTAGTTTAATTCTACAGAGACATATCAGAAAAATAACATTTCCACACTTGCCACATAGCTAATCTCAAATACATAAAATCTATTATTCATCTCATAATGACTTGTGACAGTACCTGTCACATACAAACTGTGTGTCAGATGCCCTAAGCTCCTGGACTGCCCAGAAAATTGTGAAGTAATGATTACCCAGTTCTAAAAAGAACTAAAAAGATGATTTTTTAAAGCATATGTTGCACAAACAGCATAGTTCTGCATCCCCACCCCATGCTGTGGGCAGAGGCTACTTCCACCATCCATGGTTATCATGACATAAAATTGCCTCTCTACAAACTCAATCTTTACAGGCTACTGTGCTGACAGTACAAGCAGAAAGATTTTGAAGGTAATAAAATCTGAATCTCCACTCATGTTATCCCTTGGTTCTGACTGCTTTACAACCACATAATATATTGTACAACATAATTAACTGCTCTTACACTACTTTCAGTATTTTATGCCCTGTTGCTTCATTTATTCATAGAAAACATTTTTATAATTTAATTATTATGAAATCAGATGATGGGTTCTCACACATCTGGAAAAGAGGCAGGTTGAACACAATTTTTAATTAACAAGAATTAGTTGACTCTTTTATGGTGCTTTGTTGTAAGCCTAAACATGGTGATTATTTTATTCATATTATCATATTACCAGGGGACTAATCTTGAGGTTTTTTCTGGAGAGTGTTGAGAATTCTGACTCCAGATTTTTTTTTTTTTCAAAAATAAAGTGTATAAAAAAAGAGCTAATTGGCCAAAGAGCATTTTTAAATTGCCCAATTTACTAGCTCCTGATATCAACACAGATCAGGATTGAAGACAAAAGACAGGACATATATCTGCTTTCGAACAGAGGTAAGTGCACAAGCATCTGAATTTATCTGTGTTGGTTGCAGGACACCAACAGAAAAACCTTATGTTTTCAGTGTCCTTGGATGCTGCAGCCTTGCCTGTTAATCCATGTCTTCTGACAAACAGGGGCTTTCAGAACATAAGCTAAAACCATTGGCAGGCCAGCAGGGATCTTCTGAATTACAGCTCTTGGGATTTAGTCTGGAACTCGTTTTTCATCTTCATAAATTTTTTTTTTAATTGGTTGGCACGTGTGCCCAAAGAGGTAATTATAACAGTGAAGTCTCTTTTATTAGCTGGTGTACCAACTCTTCACATTACTCAAATAGAATACGGAAAATTGATATTCCTTATTTGCCTGAGGACAGTCAAACCCACAAATCCTTGGGAAGGGTATAGCTTCTATTTTGGCAGCGTTTTTGGATGCGGATGAGATCAGCTTCTCCCCATGGAGTTATGTTTTGGCACACTAATAATTCAGAGTCCTCTGAAAGAGAAAAGGGATCAATTGAGGTAAGTATATCAATAAACCTAAACCTATATAACTAGCTTTTATGAATTCACCCTGGAGGGAAGACAGCTAATTTGGAAAAAAAGAGAATTTTACCAAGCCATTCCTCACTATGGCACAAAACACTAGCTTATGGTGAAGAGCTGAAGTGCCACCTCTACCTGTTTTCTCTGTTGTATATGATGCTCACTCGATAAACTGTGGTAAATATTTTCAGAGTAGGCTTGTCACGTCAAGCAGATTCCTGAGCAGAAGAGGAGTTCATTGCTGCTTCATCTGTGAATCCTGTGAAATATGGAGTGTGAGACTTGCTCTGAGCTCCCAGCACAGCTAGTGCTGACGTGTGGCAGAGTCAGGGGGATGTCGGGGTGCCTGGGCTCCCTGCAGGAGTGTCTGCAGCAGCTCCTTGTCGTCGCTGCAACGAGTCTGCTCCGGCTGTGACCCTGCTGTAGAGTGAGGTCTTGGTTGTGATCTCAGGTTCATCCTAGTCTGCTCTGCATATGTTTAAAAGTCTAGCTCTTTGGAGCTCCTCTGTGGAGTGTTTGCAGTAGCTGTGATGTGGCTAGAAGAGATCTACTGCATCCTGGCTGCCAGCCACCTCCTGCACTGGGAGCCCGTGATTTATGGTTGCAGTGACTTGAAACACTCCTGGGCACAACTCTAGGTGGCTCTAGGTAGCCCAATAACTTTTAATGGTGAGTATCTATCAGGTATAAGTGCCTCTAGAGGAGGCAGTAGCTGAGCAGGGTGTTTTAAGCAAGGTTACAAATTTTGCTTGGAGCCTCTGAATTATTTCTTGGATTTGTCTTCTGCTTCTTCTCAGCTAAGTTGGTATTTTATATTTTAAGATACTCTAAAGGAATCTTAGATTTTTTTTTTGGGTAACATATGAATTGATTGAAGCGACAGTAGAACTGTGGGTGGCTAAATCATGAGTCAAGAAGTATATTTGAAACTGTACCTGATATAATCATTGCACATTTTATATTGTTTTTAAAAATATTTTCCACGTTGCCTCATTTAATAGTCTAAAAGTTTTAGTGGAACTGAATTAGTGAATGAAATTCAAAAAGCAGTTGCAAATTAAATACTTTCTATCAAGGCAGTGATCACTTCAGTCTTTAAAGATAATAAGTTTAATGTTCTAATCAGAGGAAAATGGCATAAAGGTTCATATGCAATGCTATATAAGCAAAGATTTTGATTGGTCTCCACAAAATAATCACTGCCCTAGTTAAACTGATTATGGGCTGTATTTTTCAAATAGCAGCCTCATTTTAGAGTTTATTAGTAAAAAACTGGGGGTTTTTATACTTTTTGTCTGCTGTCATGCCAGCTGAATTCTCATAATTAGACACTACCACGTTGCTTAAATTTATGTATATATGTTTCACAAATACTTTGTGTACCTTGCAAAATATATACAGAAATGCTTCATGTTAATGAATTCAGTTTGTAAGTAAAGCAAAAATGAATTATTGTATTTTTCATTGTCCTGAAGTAAGATGGAGAGAGATTAAACAATTTTCTAAGACTTAGAGGTAGTTGTTAGGGGTCAGCCTAATGCCTTTGCTAAGCAAAATCCTTCCTCTCTGATATTTTCCTGAGCCATTAAAGTAGGAGCAAGAATGAACCGCATATATATCTAATTTCTTGCCTTTCTGGAATGAAAACTTTGCCAATATATTATAAACAAAAGGAACTATCTCTAAAATGTGAATTGCATCCAATTTAAAGGACACTAAATTGTGACATCTTCTCCAGGCACAACAGCTCCAATATCGGATCCTTACTTCCTTAGGAGTTTGACTCAACGCTGATATTTTCATTGAGTTGTTGCTCACAGTATCTGGGAAGAATCAGCAACTGAACCTACATTGCTTCTATAGGAAAATAAGTTGGAACAGGATGGTCCAATAAAGTATTCATTACTAAAAAGGAGTTGGTTATGATGTTTTATGCCTATGACAGTTATCTGCATGAATATTTCATTAACACGTTTTTTACAGCTATCACAGAGCTTATAGGTAGCTGTTGATTAGACCTCCTGCAACACAGTGATTATGTTTCAAAAGCAGCCAGATATCTCATGCCTGTGGTGGGCAATCACTATTTCTGATTTTTATCAGCTTTCAAGAGTAATCAAGTGACAGTTGCCAAGTAGTGTAGCTGCCTTGCTGACTCAGAGTTGCCTTCTATCTATTTTAATGATGTTATGATCCCACTCACTTCTTGGGACTCACTTCAGTAAAAAAACCTTTACTGAATTTTCAGTGCCTGCTTTATTAGGTATGTCAGTTCAGTTTTAGTCAGACACAAAAGCTTTTCATTTACATGCACACCAACAGGTAGTAAAGACCTTAATGATCATAGATTTTAAGCTGTAGTCAGTAATGAGTGTAGAGTGCAAGAGAGGGCATAAAACTTTGTAGTAGTTAAGATTATTTTTACTCTGGGAATGTTTTAATTTCAGGAGTTTAAAAAAGAAAGCTCTTAAATTGACTTTTTAAATGTCAATTTAACTTTAATGTAGTGCTATGTTTTTAAGTGGAAATAGAGAGGGTGGGCCGAAATGACATCTGAAGATGAAAATAAAAAGTAAATACCAATTATTTCAGTTTTATACCCATCATAAAAATATAACATAGCAGATGCTTCCATGACATCTTCTAAAAGTTGGGTGTTTATTGTGTGCATATGTTCAACATCGAACATAACTAATTTTCCTCTGTTCATCTCAAATTAAGGGAAAAGTTGAACATCAGCAACTCTACAGACAATGACAACAGCAAGACCTAAAAAATGCAGGGAAATGCAGAAAAAGAAGTAAGTAAACCAAAAGGGGTGAATATGGAAGAGATATGGCAAGTTCAAATCAAATGGAGATAAGAATAAAAATCTGTGCAAAATAAATGGATGAAAATGTTGGATATTGACTGAGGAGAAAAAAAAATTAAAGTACAAGAATTTTTTTTATTATGGCTAACTGGGCTCTGTTGTGATGGGAGCAGAGCTGCTAAATAGTGGCTGCCTATGACAGATAACTGATACTGACTTCTTTTCTCCCTGTGCTGTCAGGAGGGAATTGCTCATGAGTTGTTTTCCTATGCTATTACAAGGGTTTGATCCTGAAATGATGGGATTTACATGAGAGAAAAACTAGCCTGATGAAGTTTTATCTGTGTGCAGAGGAGGAAAATGTTTGAGAACTGCTACACAATATGAAATGTTCATCATTTCTGGATTCAGGAGGCTCATTCCCTCCTGGTAAAAAGACCCTGCAAGTGTCGCTTCATCCCTGAAATTTATCACCAGAGGCTGACATGTAACAAAGGCACAGAGCCACAGAAACTGGTCTGATACCAGCTTCTAACTGTATCTAAGGCACACGGATCACTGTCGTGTTAAAAATCTTGTCATAAAACTAGGAGGGGTGCTTCAGTGCTGGCTCACAGACTGTGCACAGCTCTGCACTGGTGAGGTGGTTATGCTACAGATGATGTCTGGATCCAGTCTAACATCTCCACCCTTGTGCTGTGTGCTGTGTAACATCCCAGCTTTTCCAGCTATTGGGAAAAAACTGATGCTGCAATGTGTTGCATGGTGAGAGCTACCCTCATAGACAAAATTACTCTGTGATCTAGCACTTCTCAGCAGATATAAATCTTCTACAAGGACATTAGCAGCTTGCACATGTACCTGGACATTGCTCCGGTACCCCGTTTCTTTAGGGTCTCAGAAGCATGAGTGCAGAACTCTTTAGTATAACTTAGCTTTTTATCTTAATATAGAATTTCACTACTCTTGCTTTTAGGTCTTTGCAAGAAAGAATGTCTCAGTTAGCCATAAAAAGAGAATGGAACATATGGAACCAGTTTTTTTAAGTGATTTTGATGGACACTTAACAACAGTCTATATTACTATTTACTCCCCAACAGGAGGAAGGCAAAGATGTGTGGGTGGATGGCAGTCAAGACTGTGGGCTTATCAGCTTGGCAGACTGCAGTATGGTGCAGTGCTACTGCGGATCACCTCAGACAGGCTCATTCACATACTCAGGTTTTAGCCATGGCAGTGTGGAACAGAGCATCACCCCCTCTTCCTCACAGGGAAGTGCAGTGGAACACTGTTGACTAAACTGGTGCAGGTGGTGCATTGTGGCTGGACTATGCTTGCCTCCAAACTGGTGTGGGAATCTTACACTGCACTGCCAAGTAAACATGCATGATAAAAAGCAGAATATCAGTGATAAGAGTCACTCAGTAAAGAGTAGGAACATAGAGGTAAAAAAGATGAATTTTACTTGAGCCAAGATTTGACTTATGTGGTCTGTTTGATTCCCAGGTAATAAGCTTCAACAAAAACAAGCGGCACGACTGGTGTACTGTTTGGTAGCCTAGCAAGGACTAATGACTAAAGGCATCTTGAACATAGGATTACCCACAATCCATTTTGCACATTAGGCTGACCCTTCTGAAATAAGGTTGATGGAGCTTGGAGGATGCAGACAGTGATGCTGAGAGACTTGGGATTTACTCCAGGAAGAACTAAAAGGGCTTTAGTCTGCTCTGGGATGTCAGTCTTTGACCTTATGTAGCGATAAACGAAGAGAAGGTCAACAGAAAGGAAAGAGGGACTAATTCATGATATTCAGCAGAGACCTTGAATAAATACTGTGCTACTGATGTTGCTCGACTGCATTCACCCTTATTGAGAATTCTGTATTCAAAAGATAAATACATACAAGACTTCTGGGTCTGAGTGTATTACAAGCCATTTGTTTCATTCCCTTGCTAAATGTTTTAAAATAAGATTAAAGACTCTTTTTAAGATGGCTTTTTACTGAGCTGATGTATAATTCCTTTCAGGGTGTGAAGTGCCTTGATAAGCTTCTGTGACAAGGGACTTTATAAATTAGATTGTATTATATACAAATACAATACAATTTGTAATGGAGAGGTAGTTTTGTATCTTTACTTTGCTTATACTTTACACTTCTTTTAAGTTCAAATGCTTTATTCAAGCCAACTCCAATATCAGAATTAGGTATTGTGGCACATTATTTTAAGAACATGAAAGCTGTGCTTTTTTTTCAGTTAGTTTAAAACAATTGTCTCAAAGGTAATGTCAGAAGATTTTGACAACTAAAATTGACATGAAAAAGCAGTTAATTTTGGGGCCTGCATATAATTATGACATTTTATTTTGTGAAATATATTTTGCTTCTTATCTGCTACCACATCTGTTCTAGTATGGGATTGGCAGTAGCAGCATGGCCAGTATGTCAATAAAACTGAGCTCTATATTTACAATTTGTATGCCTTTTTTTGTATATTCACAAGGTAACAGCATCTGATGTGATGAGATTTTTGTCACTTGTTTCGTTTTTTGGAAGGGAGTAGGTTAGTTTTTCAAGTTTAATATCTCTACAGTCCTTGGAGACATGGATTTCCATTTTTCAGTGGAAACCAATCCTCAAAAGAGAGACTTGAAAATTAACTCTGTCAATAACATTATAAAGAAAAACCCTAACATTTTTCCTTTTCCCTGCATAACTAATAAAGATTGAAAATTGCTTTTGCATGAATTCCATGAATTCTGGGGTCAGCATTCGTCAGATGCATTCGTCATTCTGCAATGTCCCAGTTTGCTGTCCCATTTTGCTTTGAAAATGTGTTTTACTGTTACCTGTGAGTAATACTGAGAAAGTGGTGAAATGTATGGCTGATGACACTGTTAAAATACCTTTTCCCATTTTGTACTGGTAATGCAGATGAGTGGGGGAGAAAAGGAGTACTTTCAGTTTACAGAACAAAGCCCAAAGTATTAAAGTCATCACACTGTGGGAGTACTATGAATTCTCATTTATCTACTTCTCCACCACACTAAAAAGCTGGTATCACATTATTAAGCAATGGCTCCTAAAATTACAAGTCTAAATAGAGGACCAATTGCTTTTCTGACTTATTTTGAGGCAATAGACAGGTGGAAGATCTGTCAAACTTCATGAAAAAACTGCCAAGGTTTCAACATTTGATGCCTATCAAAGCAGGAGGTGTAGACACTGACATTTCTGAGGGGAAATTTATCTTTTCTAGATCTTCCTTTGTATTATTTGTCCCATGCAAGCCATACAATAGAATTCTTAACCAGTAAGTGTGATGTGTGACATCCATCATCATCATCATCTGTGCATTTCTGAATGTAAACCTCTTCAGTCAAAACATTACAATTTGTAGTGATAGAGAGTCTTCACTTCACAGTCCTTATTCTGACCCTTCAGCTCCCCAGTCAGCACTGTAGAGACATGTCACAGCATCATGGCTGATTAGTCTTCTCTGCCTACAGCTGCTCTCCCTCGGCATACATGCATGAGAGTCACATGTTTAGGTTTTCCTTCGGCATATGGCTATGAAAAGATAACAGCATGCTGACTTTTCAGAAGATGTTGAATGGTGGTGTTACAGAAACTACAGGATTTCTGAATCTTATAGTTGAGATTTTAAGATGCTGTGATAAGCGTCTGTGCTGAATCTACCATTTGTGTTTGGTGAGACAAGGTAATAATTTGAATAATTTGGTTATTCTTGGCCTTTTTTCAGAATTGGTTTGGACAGCAAAAAACTTTATAGCTGGTCCATTTAGATTTGGGTGGCAAACTTGAGTATAGGAAAACAAAAAGGCCTTCATGCTCTTAAGGAGTGTTGAAGAATTTTCCACTTGCTCAGAATACAGAAGAATGTGCCAATGTTTGATTTTGGTAAGCTATAAGTAGGAAATGTTTTCCGGGCTTACTTAAAATGGAGTTTCGGTGCTTGAAGGTTTGAACAGTTGGTTTAAAACAATACTCTTCTTTCAGATCCTACCAAACAGATCTCACCTTCGATAGTGTGTTCTGTATATCTTTCATGCTCAGAGATCTGTGCAGAAAAGGTGAGCAGGGTAATGGAGTTAAGATCAGCCATGTACAGCTGAAAGAATAATGCTGTCTTTAACAAATGCTCTACCCTGTTTCCATTTTTTGTTTGCTGAGGAAAAAGCACACATTAGAAAAGCCTGAATTTTTTTCCAAGATGATGTATTTTCCTAAAGCCTTAGCTTGTAGATGTTGAGCTCTTGTTTGTGTAATTTAAAATGCAATAATGACAGAAACAGAAGAGAATTAGCATACATTGATTATGCAGAGTCAATAATGAACTTTAAGCACTTTGTGAATAAATGTGAGATAAATGTCACACACAGAGCACTTAGTAACAGAATGCAACAATAAAGGAAGAAAAAACACTGAATAGGAGTAAATAGAAGCAATGAAGGACATAAGGTTATAATTTAAATAATTGATTAGGGGAATCAAGGTATTGCATTTAACATACAGAGACTCAGGTTTAATTGAGTCTCTCTTTCACGGGAAGGCTGTGAATTTAAAATGATCCCAGTGTCTTGAATTAGTAGCCTTTAATGAAACCTTAAACAAAAAAGCTTTTAAAGAAGTACTTGGCAAAACTTCAAATAATCAGGAGAACTTCCAAAATCATATACTTAAAATCAACTGTGATAAAGACAGCCATGGTAGATGACTGACTTAGAATATTGCTCAGGCTGAATTCAAGTTACACAGACCAGAGAGACTTCTGGAAGATTTCACAGGTTGCAAACCCCTGTGGTTGTAGAACAGTGAAAAAATTGAATGGACATAAAGGAAGGCTGATATCTATAAAGTGACCTCTGCTTTCCAATTGTAAGTATCACACAATTCTGCCTTAGGAGAGTTGTAGGAATATTGTAGGTGGATATGAGACAGGTGTCTGCAAAGATTTTTTTAAAAGATCGAAAGAGGGCATTTAGTCCCTCTCTGGCCATATGTAGGAATAAGTGATCATTGTAAATTTTTTTTTTTTGCTAACTTATAAAAGGCCAAAGAACTAAAGAATTATTATGATTTTTATTTTTTGTGCAGACTATTCAAGCTGAAGTCCATATATTGACATTGATATTGGCTAATTAAAAACATCTGTATTTATATATATGTAAAAGATTAAGTCACTTCTTTGTCTAGGCTGTCTGGCTGATATGAAACATCTGCACCTTATGTTTGCCTCTGCTGTCTTGCTGCAGAGTCACGTGGCTGATCTTTTTAAATTCTGTGATCTACTCTAGAACTATGTACTTTTTTCCTTAGGTCTGTAGTCCTTTGACATTTATTTGATTTTCCCTCTACTGGTCACATTTGCATGTTACCACTTTCATCAAAGTCCATCGGACACCAGACCATTCCTTCTTTCATGAAGCCTTATTTCAGTTTCTGACTTTGTCATTCAAAATACAGGTACTTCAGGCTTGATCTCATTCACAAGTTTTATAAGCACATTGAGCAGTTTAAATTGATTACCTCATTCAGAAATTATTAAATTCATCACATTACGGCAATTTAATTTTGCATACGGTTATGAGCTAGGATGAAAGGAATTCAGAATTTTTAATGGAATTTTATGGCAGTTAAGATTAATATCAAATCCATTCATTCCAAGAATACCATTTATTTTAAAATTACAATGTAAAAACTTTACCTTGACCTGTGCAAGGAATAAAAGAAACACATTATATAATATTCTTGATTATTTAAATTTTCCTTCACATACTTAAAATCATTCAAGAATAGATTTTAGTTAGTTTTTGAAATGGTAGCTGAGTAAAAGATCACGGACAATACAATGCTAGTAATTTACAGAAAGATTTTTTTATCTGAGAGTCAAAGTGTCATAAGTAATATTTTACAAAACTGGACATGATCCATGACTGGTATAAGTATCGTAAACTTTATTTACTAGTCTGTGTGATCCCAATTGTACACACAAAACAGAGTAAGTCTCCAGTGAAACAGTTTCAGTTTCATAAATTGTCTTTATTTTAATTCAATTTTACTATCAGTAGTTCAATGGAAAGTGGTTTGTGAACAAGTGTTGAATCCTTGTTAAGATATATTGAAAGTGTATCAAAGTGGAAAGACAATGAAATTTTAAAGGTGAAATCAAAGAAGGTTTGATATTTTGATAGTGTCCTGGATTGCCAAGCAAATTGAATTCCATTTGCTGTCTGTATGGTAGTTGTCTCTTAACAGGCAAGGACGTCTTGTCACTTCTCTGGAAAACAAAACAAAACAAAACAAAACAAAACAAAACACCCAAAAAAGATTATTTTTCACTTAGCACATGAGAAAAATTTGGAGGGGGTGAGGGGACTAGAATGGAGGAATTTTGGTAGGAAAATATATTATGAGGTCAATAAATTTTAGTAACAAATGTTTGCTTTATTGAAAATTAGAGGAGAAAAAAATTTCCTGAACTATCATCTCATACATACAATTTTTGAGGAAAGCTTTAATTTGTGAGGTCTCTATTTCTAAGTCTCCCAAGCTTTTTTTGCATAAAATCTCTTCTTGACAAAATTTGATGGGAAATCTACATGCAGTGATGCCTTTCTTAAATACACTAGCAGGTAATTTCTATTGCCTAAAATACCTCAAAAAAGGTGGTTTAGGCAATAAAAATTGGCAAAAGTAGATAATGTCTTATAAGGAGATTAATTTCAATTGTATATAGTTATGGTATGCGTACTTATAAATCAAAAGAGGAGCATAGAAAGATGATTTATTTTGACAAAAGTAAGTAGTTTTTCATCTGCTAGAGATGCGTGGTTCAGTGGAAGTTAAAAATTAAGCAGGAATTTTTGCTTGGAAGTCCTTCAAGTAAAACAGTCCCTGTGGATTTGTTAAACTTGAGGGAGAGAAATGTTTGAAGGCTGCAATTCCAAATTCAATTCTACAATAGTAATAGCTTTTCAAGTTGCAGGAAGTTTGTCAATATATGAATAGCTTCTATCTACAACAAGAATAAATTGAGGAAAAGAAATATACTTCTGAGTGCCAGAGTAGCCTTTTTTCTTCCATGAATTTTTCATGAACTTATTTCTAACTAAAGAGAGCATGGATAGTTTTGTCATCAAATTTTGCCTTCCACTCTGTCCCATTTGGTATTTCCAAGGTAACTTGACAAAAAGGAAGGCTATACAATTTTGTAGATGTAAAATAACAACAGCAACAACAACAACAACACCATCACCGCCAATCATCCCCAAGAGTCTAATCTAATGATTATGGAATCTAATTACAGGAGGGTTCAGCATTAATAGTCAGTTTTTAAATGAAGCATAGAAAACATATGTATAATGTGTTCCTATATCAGTAAAAATATGACTTTATGTGGCTTTTATGCCTTTTAGAGTACTGGGAGAAAAAAAAAAAAAAACCCAAAACCAACCCAGAAAGAGGAGCAATTGTATCCAGAGAAGATAACTGTAAATTTCAGTGATTTTGAAAAAGAACATGGCAAAAGAGAGAAAATTGCATGAAGAATAGTCTTATTTTGTTATTATGAGTTTACTAAAAGCTCTCTTTTTCCTCTTTCATATCCTGGCAGGTCAGTGATAAAAGTGTCTGTATCCTAATGCTCGGGTGTTGCATTCTTTGCTACAGTAGCCAACACAAGATGCCCTGAAGCGCTATTGGACTGTATGACTGTACCTTGGTACCTAATTTGAAATCTAATTATTGTGTACTGATATTTTAATTGCTCAAATTTACAGTTCAGCTCTTCTGAAATTTCTGGTTCAGGAGAATGTTCAGAAGAATCACAGCACCTTCTCTTTATGCAGGGTGAAGCACCAGTTCTCAGTTGCCTAATTTGTTCTGGATGACAGCAAGTGATGGTTTAGTGCCCTGAAATGAGAATTTACTTAACTTCCAAATGTTTATTTGGTCTGAAACACATATAAAGACACCTGTGAATTAATGTTTTGAAATATCTGTGAAAAAAAACCCTTTTGCCTGCTCCAAAAAATCCCCGAACAGCCCAACAAGGAATATGTGTGCAAGGTCTACCTGAGTAAACTGAGCAAAGACTGAAAAATACTTATGTATTTCTTATTTGAATTCACTATAAAACACTTGGCTCACTCAATTGCCAAAGGCTCAGTTTTTAATATCCTCCTTTGTAGACTTTGCTTATGTTTAGGACAAATTAACATCTGCTGACTACTGCTGTTTAACCAAAGATCATCCTCAAAAACTTTTCATTTTCAGTGATATCTAACTACAGTCAATTCTGTATTTGCACTAATCTCTAAAGTGCATTGCAAATTTAGAGAGCGCATTGTTTTGTTTTCTAAAGAAACCATAAAACTCTTAAAGGTGACCATTATAGATTGCACACCAAAATGCTTTCAGTTCCTATTTGTGTCCTTGTTCTCAGCAAAGATGTTTTCAGAAAAATAATCAATATTAGGCCCTCTAGTCCCCACCTTCTAATTATCTAATTAGGCACAGAAATGTAACACAAACCACCAGGCTTTTTTTTTTCTTTTCACAGTTACTTATTTCAGCTCTTCTCCCTAAGCAGGGTTATCTTGCTCCCGAAATTTTAATTGATTAAGTGTTTCACCTGAAAGCAATCACCGTTGCAGTCAATTCCCAGAACAAAACATCTGCCTTTTCAATTCAGACAGCTTATAAATGAAGAAATACACCAGGGACACAGAATCATGTTCTCTTTCAGAATGTAGTGGTGTTTTACTCAGGTGGTATTCCAGTACAAGTCAACTTGTTCTGAATTATGAATAAGCTTGTTATTGAACTGGGCTATGGAAAACACAATTAGCATACATTTTTTCAGCTCACTTCCTGAGTTTCTCATGTTTCATATTTTCTTTATCAATTCTTTTTCCTATACAAATTGACCTTTACAAAGGCTACTTGAGACTTATAAGTCCTTTCACTTCAGAGTATTTCCAGGCCTAAAATTTCCTTGAAGCATGTTTAATCTTGAATGTTACAGTTGTGGTTTTAGTGCTATCTGAAAAATTGTATCTTAAAATTCCATGAAGATGAATTCTTAATAAATTATTCCTATTAACACCAGAAGGTTCTGTCTTGCATTTGAATGACTTCTTAATGTTTTAAGGTAAAATTTGTAGTCAGGACAAATTGTATAAAAACAAAATAATCCAAGGAATTAATTTTCATAATATATTATGAACGAAAAAATGACATTTACATGTAGACACGATTGCAGTTTTCTCTGATTTACAAATCAATTTACATTTACAATCTTTTTTTCTTCTCTGTGCATGGATTGAGAAAAATTTAGGTATTTCTTACCTACAGTGAAAAGTTGTCTGAAATAAAATTATAACTATGCAATTGTTTTTACAGGTATCTGATTTTGTATGATAGAGTAAGTCTTTCCCATCAGATGATTTTAGACCAGTTTTCCTGAGAAAAATGAACAAATAAAACTAAGTAACCTGACTTTTCTCTCACTCTTACCAAAGGAAATGTGGAATCAATGGAAGACCAACAGCAACAATTTGTTAGAGATTTTTTTATTCATTTTGCAATGGTTTCTGAATATCTTGTTTATGCAGAAGCTCTCACCAGACAGTCTGGTGGGATGATCAGAGTATGAATTCCTGAAGTGTTCTGCCACTCCTGTGGATATAACCAAAACATCATGTATATGTGTGCATGTATCTTTCTCTTTGCACTTCCTTGCTTCCACACCTCCCCTCCTAACACCCTCAGATGCATGTAAACACCACCTAAAACCTCTCCAAAAAGAAATTAAATAGTCAGTTACAAATGTCTTCCCAGCATTAACTTGCTAGAATATTTTCCTCAAGTGCCATTTGTGAGCAAAACATGCTGTTCCTGCAGAGTTATGCAGAGGAAGGGGAAGATTGTGTTCACACTTCTTGTCAAAGGGACAGCCATCAGAGTTTTGGTCTTTTTGGAGCTTCCCATAATCAAAAAAGTAAGATTTCTCAGTTCTGATGACATTGCTTCTAGAAACAACACTGCAGAAGGTCACATGCACCTCTTCAACCAGTTATGAGCCACCTAGGAGCGTTTTCCACATATTTTTATTTTAGAAGCCAGCCAAATGTATTTTACTTGGTATTACCCATGAGTCAGTGTTGACAATAAGTAGCCAAGGTGGTGTAGAATCTCTGTGTGCCAACGTGTTTCCTTTACGGCGCTGTTTCATAATGACAGATACAAATGAGACAGTGACATTGAGGGCCCGTACAATTTGACACTTTTTGGAATAATACGAAAATGTGGAGGGATAGAATGTAAGAAAATAGTGCAGAATGTAGTCTCACACCTGAGAAGTTGCAGTTGTACTAATGACCAAAGATTTGGAACAGGCCTGCCCTTAATAGGCCACAGCTGTGTGTGTCCAATAAGAAGCAGCGTGCTACAAAAGAGTGGGTTAGCTGGTTGGGGAGGACTGTGGAGTTTGTTGGTTGTGCTGTGAAGAAGGAGAAGAAGGAGTCAGTGCTGTGAGGAGCCGCCCATGAGAAATCACTGAGAAGGTATGGGACTTTTGAAATAAGATGACAGCACCAATACAGAGGGATGAGATGTGCCTGGGCTTATCTGGCCCTTGCTGTATGACCAAAGGCAGCGACTGCCTTTGTGGTGTTTTCACCTCAGAGACACCTTTGGCTATCTGGATGTTGCAGCTGGGCGCTTGGAGGCAAGTCTAGACATGCAGGAGCTCAGTTTTACCTTGGTGGAGAAGGAAAAAGGAGTCAGTTCTACCAGAGAGTTTCCATCCAGTGCTTTATTTCTTGCCCACGGGCTTCTGAATCCAGTAACAGCTCCAACAGAACTTCTTGAACCACGTGGTTGCTGTTTCTTGTAACCTCAGGGAGGGAAGGGGCGTGGAGGGCTACCAAAAAGGTGGGAGGGGGAAGTCTTAAGGGACAAATGACACCTGGATGGTGCAATGCCTCCAGGGGTGAAAGGCATCTTTTGAACTCTGCCAATCACTGGACGCCCTTCTGGAATGTCAGCACTGACAGAGAACACTCAGCAGGGGTCAGGTGGGGAAAAGGAGAGGTGATTGGGGAAGGACTGGGATAACTGAGGCAAGCTATGACATCACACTGCAACAGACATTGAAAATTGCAAAATGTAATTTCACCCTATTAGAACATGAGAAAGAAGTTCATAGGATAGCTGTGCTACCCCTTCAAAAGATACTTCTATACTGAAAATTCTGTCCTTTGGCTTTCAAGGCATGTAGCATGGTGTCAAAACCTACTATTACCTAATATTGAGCACCACAATGCTTTAACATACACAGAAGAGTGAGTCTGCATGATAAATGTAAAACTGAGCTTCTACTTATCTCAGTATTATGACTTAGCCAATACCAAACAGTAATATTGTGCATTGCTGGTGTTCACCAGCGACCATTACCTTAACCTCCATAACAACTTTATTTTACAAAGATTTTGAGGATTGAAAATCTGTTATATTGCAATAAGAGCAAGTCTTTTACAAGTGTTTCCAAGGGAAAAATCCCTCAGGCATACAGAACAAGATGGATCACCTAGAATAGCTCATAACGTTTATGACAGTCTTGTACAGCTTGGATCATGGTCTCTGAGTTATGTCTGTCCTCCGAACTGGTAACTCACCTATAGTGCTTTTACTGTCAGATCCTGAGTCTCTATTTATTAATTAATTGAACCCATGCAAATATGATTTAAAAACTCAAAGTTTTATGATAAATGAGTGTCTATAAAAAATACACTTCTGCAATGGATGAATGGGAAAAATATAATTTTTTATCTCATAAGGTCCCATACTGAAATTGGCATGTTTCCCCCCAGATTTGAAAATATATTTTATCACTTAGTAGTCCAGTGATCAAGTATGGAGATATTTTTTCTGCCAGAAGAACATGAGCATTTTTAAAATGGAGAGGTCATGGAGTGAACAGTCTAAGAGAGGTAAAAATAACCCTGCTCACTGAATAAGGTCTGGATCAATAAGATCTGGGGTTTTTTTTCAGGGCAGACAGACTAACAATATACACCATTTGTAGGGCTTTGTTTATATGGCTCAGATAAGCATTGATATCTTGCCAAATGTTTGAGAAGGGAAAACAAAGTTGTATCTTGGATTGAAAGTGATTTTCCTTCTTTGTGGTAATTGCGGGAAGGGAAAAATTTTTGCGATTTCAATGGGGACCAATAGAGGAATCTTTGGTGCATGTCCCTGCCCTTGATGGCATGCCATGCCTTTTGATGACTTTGACTTTAGTAAAGATTTTTTTCTTTTTGTTTTTTTTTTTTTTTAAGTATCCATGCCACGTCCCTCATATCTTCCCCTCCAAATTTTGTCTTCCTCCTTGACTTTTTTCCCTGCTTTTGCAACATCTGTTAGGTTAGTTTAGGCCTGTTTTGGTCCTTTACACTGCAGCTTATTTCCTCCCAGAGCATTTTCTTTTTGTTGCTAAATGTCCCAAATTTCTTTTTTGTTTAATTGCATTTCATTTGATCTTATATCTGTTGCTGATTGTCTTTCTTTTCTTTCTCACAAATTTCATATCTTTTCCTGAAAGTATTGCATAAGAACTTTTTTTACATTATCCATGCCATCTCGCTTATACCTTCCTCTCTATGTTCTGTCCTCCTCTTTGATTTTTTTCCCTGATTTTTCAGCCTCTGTGAGGCCTTTTTTTGCGTGTTTTGTTCCTTTCCAATGCAGCTCACATCCTCGCAGAGCATTTTGTATTTACTAATGTTTTCAATTTTTTTTTAAATTGTATTTTATATTTTTCATATCTTTTTTCAGTGTGTTTCTAAGTCTTTACCTTGATTTTCTCATGATTTTTTTATTCCTGAATGGTTTTCTCTGTATTTTTGAATTTGGATTTTATAGGGTAGTCAGCATGTTTCCTTTTATTCTCATAATTCTGCAGGCTGACCTTGGCTAGATGCAAGGCACCCAGAAAACTGCTCTATCATTCCACTCCTCATGTGGATACAGAAGAGAAAATGTACCAAATATTTCATGGGCTGAGATAGAAAGTGGGAGGGATCTCTTTAAATACTGCCACTGGCGAAACTAACTCAACTTAGGGATAATTATTGAATTTATTACTCACAAAATCACAGCAAGATGATGGAAAGTGAATTAAATTTAAAAACACTTCCCCCATATCTTCTTCCTTCCCAGCTTTACCTCCTCCTCAGTGGTGCAGGGAGACGGGCAATGAGGGTATGGCCACGTCGTCACAGGTTGTTCCTGTCACTGCTCAGTGAGAGGAGTTGTTACCCTGTTATCCTGCAGCCTGGGGTCTCTCCCATGGGAGGTAGTTCTCCATGAACCTCTTTGTCATGAGTCCATGCCATGGGCAGCAGTTCTCCACAATGTGAGTCACTCTTCCATGGGGTGCAGCCCCTCAGGCAAAGCCTTCTCCTGTGTGCATCCCCCTACAGGGTCACAAGTCACACCAGGAAACCCGCTCCAGCACGGGATCCCCTCTCCATGGGTCTGGAGGTCCCTGCCAGGAGATTGATCCAGCACAGGCCTTGCATGGGTCACAGCCTCCTGTCACCTGCTCCAGTGTGAGCCTGGTCCACAGGCCGCAGATGGATCTCTGCATCCCTGAGGTCCTCCATGGGCTGCAGGGGCATCTCAGCTCTGCCACCTGGACAAGCTCCTCCTTCTCCTTCCCCACTGACCCTGGTGTCTGCAGGGCTGCTTCTCTCACACATTTTCACCCTGGTCTCCCCTGGCTGCAAATGCATCTGCGCAATTACTACTTTTTCTTAAGCATGTTATCACAGAGGTGTTACCACCACTTCTAATTGACTCAGCCTTGGCCAGCCCACCACTCTTGGAGCTGCCTGGCACTGACAGTGCTGGATACGGAGGAAGTTTCTGGTAGCTTGTCACAGAAATCATCCCTGTAGTGTAGCCCCCCCACCACTACCAATGCAAATCCAATACAATGGCATCTTTAGTGATAAAATCATAAAAATAGGATAAGACTCAGAGAAATGGAGATAACCTTTATTAGAGTTCTGGACATTTCAGGCAGAGCTGAATACTGAAGTTCAGTGATCCAGAATTTTCAGAGGAAAAGGGAGTATAACTCTGTATCTGAGCAGGTATTTGAGAAACATCATTGCAGTGCTCTGGGGAGCCTTTCAAGCAAGGATACCATGCTTGAAATTAATTTGTGAAAGTAAATAACCATTTTCAAGTAAATCATCCATTTAAGTGTAGCCTCTGTCCTGACAGTGTGTAGCAGCAATTAAAGTCTAAGAAGACTTTCCTGAACGAATACTTAGATGCAGGTTTGGGTAAACAGTCACAGGCAGTTCCTACTTGGTGAGCTTGGGGAAAAAAAGACGACTGGAGGTATATCTAGAACAAAAATGCCAACTTTATTTAATGGTAGAGTGAATCTAGGCTGTGTCACAACAGTGGAGTTTCTGCAAGTCTGAAGGCCCTTTTTATCATGAGGCACTTCCAAGGACTGTTTAGTCTGTCTCGACTATTCTTAAAGTGAAAAATTTTGGTTTAAAACAAATGCTAGGCTCATTTATCCTGAGCTGTTACACACATCCCAGCTTTTTACTGTGTCATCTTGAGACTCACAGAGGGCTTGGACCTGTACAGAAAATGTCTTTGATAATCAGAACCAGAAAATACGCAAAATCTGAATTTTCATTAAATAATGCAATGTATTTCTGTGGGACTGAGAACAGGAATTTCTAGCCTACTATTCAGTGGTACCGATTGACAGTACTGAAAATTCTACAGACCTGTGGAATTCCTTACTTTAACATGTCTGATATGTATTCAGTGTTAGAAAAATAATTAGATGCATATCAGATGTCTAGAGAGAAAAGGTGAGCTCTGAGGTCAGGACATCTTCCCCTTTGCTTTGTTTTAATATTATTTTCAGGTTTGGGTTTTCCCTTAATAACTCAGCAAAACTTCTGTTTCTCCAAATGCTTTCAGAGCTGTCTTTTCTGATTCATGAGTTGTCCTTTCTCCTCCATTCCTGTCTCCTTCCCTGGAAATCAGCTGCTGTGTCTGTAGTAAGAGCAGTATACGGCCTTCGTAGGGTACCAGGGATAGGCTGTGGAGGCAGACCGGGGAGTCCTCTTGGTGTGTAGACCCAGTCTGCTGCAGAAGTTTTTTCTTCCTGGATAGGGTAAGAAGATAATGTTTACATTCCCTTATCTTTTCCATTTGCCTAATTTCTCTCCTTTACTTATTCTCAGTACACGTCACAAAAAGATATCATCTCACCCCCTGAAGTCACTGCAATTTCATGTTGGGTGAAAAGATTCCTGTGTACTCCCTCTGAGATTCAACACATTGTTTAAGGTGGTGCAAATATCTGAGATGTCATGAAATTTAAACCCTTACACTTGTAACTACATTAGTTTTTACACTGTGTCTCTTCTCTTGATTACACAGCTTGACACTTGATTTTTTTTTTCCTGTTCAACCTATAGACAATGTCTTTGAGCACCACAGGAGCAAAATTTGAAGTAGATATTCATACCGTCCTGAATGAAAATGGTTATACAGGCAAGATGCACTGCAGCAAACACACTAACTTGCACTTAGCTCCTGATCTCATTGTTTTATTGTCAATAGTAGTAATAATTGCAGAGCCTGTAATACTATGGCACTTAGCACCCTGGCAGAACAGAACAGAACCATTGTGTTGGGTTTTGGGAAGACAGTAGAAAGCTAAACTCCTGCCTGACTTCCCTCTTCCCACAAAAAGGTATCCTGGTATTACCCTTCTCTCTCATAATTCTTGTTATTAGTGCTGGGAATTTTTGCATTTTGTATTTGAGTACTCTGGCTTATGAGATATGTTGTGATGTCTCTAGCTTATGAACTTCCATGCCAATCAAAATAACTAATTATTTATTCCATTATTCCTCTATAGCTGTGTCAAGAAGTTCAGGACATTGTGAGTGGTGACACAGATAATTATAGAACAATTTACAAATTAGCTAGAGATTCAGCTAAAAATTTCTGTTATCCTGAAATCCTTCAAACCAGAAGATCATTTCTTAGCCAAATACTGAATCAGAGTGTCTTGTTTTTCATGCACATAATTATGGAATGTAACAATTACAATATTCATAAAGTTTCTAATTCTAAATAGGTTGAGGTGTTGGAGGGGCAGTTGGTTTTGGATTCTTTCTTAGGGTTTTTTTGGGTTTTTTTCCCCACTTCCTTCAAAAATATTACATAGTTTGTCTGATTTTTCTCTGCATGGTTTGGAGATAATTGTTTGCATTTGCAATGTGCAATCTGCCTCAGAGTGAGTTGCTGTGCTCACTACTCAATGAAGCAGTGAAGCATTTGAAATGCAGGAACATCCCTCAGACATCGTTGCTAGTTAATGATTCTTCATGCTCTGAATGTTGCATCTCATGCATCCTGTGTCTATTAATCTTAAAATGACACACCTCACCTTATCAGTTGTCTCGCTAAGTAACATATCCAACAAAACCTGAGAAGAGCCTTTTGAGAAAAAATAAAGTATCTTTATCATTCAAAAAAGAAAAAAGATGTTGAGAATATTGTTCTCCCTGTGTTCCTCTGTAAATCACCAACATTTAACTTGGAGCTACTCATGCCTAATCAGGCTTCATAGAGGGAACTCAAAATTAATAAACATCCTGCTGCTCTTTTCTGACCATCTTTTTTGGGTTTTTTTTTCTTTTTCCATATCCATGCTGGTGTCTGGAAATGAGGCAAGCATTAGGTTAGTAGTCTGAACAGCTAAGCAGATGTGAATAAAAATCAATGATAAATTCAGTGTTCAGGAGCATGGAATGAATCTAAAATGGTACATTTACAAATTTAGATCAAATTAAGAAAGAATTTGCAACCTGTTCAAAATCAGTGAGCACATCAAAGAGGAACTTGCCCTTTTTGAAAAAAACTATATATTCTTAAAAAACTATCGGGGATCATTTTAAAGACAAGATATTTTAATCCAAAGTTTAAACAACAATATATTTGTGTTTGTTTTGGCATTTACTTGGAGCTCTAGCTAAAATATTGACTCTCCTAACTGATGCAGTCTTTCTGCAGTCAAGGTTCTTAAATCACAAGATATGTTTTAGTGATTAAGCCCTTTGTGTGAAACACTGCATGGTAGTCTCAAAGAGGAAAAGTGGGTAGATTTGCAGTAACCTGTTGTACTACAGAGCTTCCCAGTAGGATTTGACAAGCTTTTCTTTTTTATGTCCTGAATGCAAACTAGAGTTACTTGCATTAAATATATACTTATAAAAGAAATCACCTTGAAGGCTGCTATCAAGGAAAAAGGAAAAAAGAGAAGGCAGCAGGGAAACTCTTGCACAGTGAACTATAATCTCGGTAAAAAAGACTCAAATAGTAAAGAAAACTCAGGGTCTCAGTGCTTCCTGAATCTTGAAACAGTCTATTATAATATTTACTTTTAATTACAATTTTTCTCTCAGAATAATATGCAACACTTTATACCAACACATTCTAGAGTAATATTAAGCCTTTAAAAGAGATTAAATAATGCAGAAATTGAAAGATTAGGAATTTTAAAACCCACTTATCTGTATCAAAGAGGATCATAATGAATTTCAGGTGGGACTCAGAAAGTTCTTATTAAGCTAAAACCTGAATTATATTGTTTAATAAAAATAATAATTTAAATTATTTTTTTCCGAAGGTCATACAACACAAAGGAATTTAAGACTTGTGTGTCAGAGTACCAAAGAATATTTAGAGATACCAAGCATTAGATCTTGATTTCATGTATCTGCAAGACTTTTCTTCCTCAATCTTGAGCTGGTTTAAAAGCCAAAATGACCATTAAATATGATTCTATTTTCTAGTTTGCCACCAGGCTGTCCCTAAAAAAAACATTGTGGCTGGAAAAGAATATTAAAAGAATTTTGAAAATTTAAGGATAACACATGATTTACAGATATATCCTTCTCAAACTAACAGAAATCTGAAATCTTTTGAAGGTCTTCTGGACTTATTTAGATTTCAGCTTGTTAAGGACTGAGTTGATGATGACATATTGCATGACAAGTAGTTCAGAAAATCCTAAAATAAAATTTCCCTAAAGTACAAAGCTGAAAAGTAAAAGAATACAGTTTATCAGTCTTCAGAGTAGTGGATTGATTTTTCCATTTAAAAAACATGTTCTAGGGTGGTTTTTATTATGTATTAGGAGACCATCCTTGTTTAACAATGCTTATTTCAGCTAAAACAAAAGAAAAATAATTTGCATCTAATCCATTATGGATCTGATCTGGAGCTTGTGGAAATCAGCCATTTAGTAAACTGGCATGATTTTTGGGTCAGGCTGCATATGAAGAAGAAAATGCTTCTGGCTCCAAGAATTTTTTTTTTTATCATCCTGTAAAGCTTGCAGATCTGGAATAGCATCAATATGATATACTGACAGAATTTAATTTACATATTAAGAATGTGAAGCTGACTTATCAGATGCTGAATCACAAAATAAATAAAATGGTGAGATTTAACAAAAAACATCTTAAAGCTTTATCTTAAGTCACCATATTCATGAAGTGTAAGGTAGTGGCCAATACCAGATTTATGGTGATTGCATATTTTTATTTCTACTTTTTCAAAATTTTTTTATGGCAATATGATTATAAATGGCTTTGCTTGGTGGATTGCATACAATGAAGTGCATTCTACTTTCAGATGCCTATAATTGTTTTAAATATATATCTATTTAAAAGGAGAGAATCATTATTCAATTACACTCTATTCACTACTTTCTACCCACTGCTTTAATCAGCATCCTGGAAAAAAAACATGAAATGTTTTTGAACACAGCAGACATTCACCCTACTGAAGACACAGGGAAGGATATGCCTAATTTTCATTCAGTTCAAACAGGAATTTTTAACAATGACTATTTGACTAATTAACAATGACTAAAATATCAGGAAATAGTTTTGAGTAGTACGCTGCTTTTCCTTTTTATTCATGCTTATTAATTGTAAGTTAATTGAATCAAGCAATTATCACTTAAGTGTTGGTATTAGCATCCAGGTTTTGAGAAATCTTCCCAAACCACCCAGAATGGAATATACCATTTGCTATTTTGGAGTTAAAAGCAGAGCAGGAAACGAACCTTCAGCATACTGCTAACGAAACAGAATGGGATTGAAAGCGTTGTAATAAAACTGCAAAGGGAGTAAGTTCTCAAGCAAATCAGGCATTGTTCAAATACTAAATCTTGTTTTGCATTCCAGCAAGCAGAAAAAAACAGGGAGATGCAACAAAGAAAACAGACATCATCTTAGATTAGTCCAACCTAAATGAAAGAAAGCAAGCTGAAAATTGTAGAAGAGTTGATTTCACTACATGTTTATGTTAATAGGGTATTTGACTTTTGAATGCTTCATAAACCTTGTTATGTTCAGTGCTATTTGAGGTAGTAAAACAGCTGGAACTCTGCCAGAAGCTTTAATTGGAATCAGCTTAGCAGGCACTGAAAAGATTTCCTAGTGTTTAGTTTCAACCTTATAATAAAAATGCAAAATTATGTGCTATGTATTCTCTATTCCTCTTTGGTGTATGCCCATAAAGGTGAGACATAGCTGTGTTAGAAAATAGAATTTTTTTTCCTCACATGCCTCAGGCCAGTAACAGGGCAGTGTGAGTAGTATTGCTTATAATTAGATGTTTCCTCACAAAGGAGGCTGCAGAAACTCACCACAGAGCTCTCCTTTTTTTATACATCTTGGTTATTGATTAGGCCAGTGTGTCAGATGGCCACAATAACACCAGAGGTGTTAGCAGTATGACTAGGGGATGGGATCAGAGGGCATCACCAAAGAAACATCAGAGGAGCAGTCTGATTACACTCTTCTTCTAACAATAAATTAGAGGGCTGCAGACCAGGGCATCTTGCCATGCAGAAAGAAGGGATTATTGTTTTGTGGAGCCAGCCCTGCAGGCTTGTCCTTAAAAGCAAAATTTTGTCCCAGGAAACAGCTGCACTGTTTGAGCCTTTGAAACTGATTAGAATCTTTGATTCAGGACTATTAAAAAAAGATTATTCATTCATTATCTATAGCTACAAATTAATAGATTAAAAATCTTTCTCCCTTCAGATTGTCTGCATGATCTCTTGGAATTCTATACTTGATAAATGTAGGTCATAGAGATATGTAACAAATATAGATAAATGACTTTCACCAAGGTTGTTAAGACAGGAATAAGTCCCAGGATAACATTACATTGTCAGGAGGCCAAAAGTAGTCAAGGAAGTCATGTCTGGGAAACACAGCTTTCAGAGTTTTAATAGAAAATCTTCACCTTGGGAAACTTCTAGTTCACAGAAAATACTACCCGCCCTGTCCATCGCCATCCCATGAAGCCATTCTTTGCAGGCTATTTATAGTGTCACTATCAAACCTCACTACAAACTACATTCAATGTACTTCCTCATCAGCTTCAATGTTTAAATACATAAAATGAAAGCAAGAATAAGAAACAGCAAAAGACATGTTTGTTTGCTATTTCTAATTAGTTTAAAATATTGTGACTGAGTAGTGCAAAGGTACTGACTGAGATAGAAATAATTTTTCCAGATCAACAGAAGTTTTATAAACTTGCTCCCAGCCACAGGTTCAGGTTTTGCAAGGATCTGTAATCTCAGATGCATAAAGGTTTTTGAGTTCCCTGGCTTGGGGGTTTAAGGGAAAGGCAGATGATTTGACAAGTTGTCAGTAGCTCAGTGCTGCAGTCCAACAAATACACCTATAAGGAGTGCAGTGCTTCAGGACTTGTAGGGGCTTCCTTTGACCTGAGCTTATTTTCAGCTTGCTTTAGGTATCATAGCAATTGTCTACCAGTCAGGTGCCTACTGCCTAAATTTGCCTTAGTTTTTCAATTTTGCACAGCATAGTGCATAATGCTGATTAATAGAGAGTAGTAATAACTAGCAATTCTATGCAGACTGAATTCTTTATGGCCCTGGAATAAAAATGGGCCGTGAGACAGCATAGGCATAGGAGGATACAGAGACTTTAGACTGTGAAAACCCATAAATCTTCATGGTCAGTCACTGCTTATTAAAGGGATGCAACCCTGAGAGACAGGTAAATCTTCTAAAGTTAGCAAAAAGGACAGAAGAATGAGTATAATGGGGAACTCATAAACCAAGGAAAAAAGTGAGAGAGGCCCTTCTAGGAGATAATGTGAAGAACTTAGTGACAAGTGGATAGAAAATTGAGAACAGAGGTAACCCCAATCCATAACTGTAGATTGTTTCTGCAATCATGCTATCAGAAGTTGGCATGCTGAGGAATCTTTGTATTTCTCTCCCTGATTCTTTTTCAGTAAGCCAGTGGGGCCCTGGAAAGTGAACACAGAGGAAAGGTACTTATATGTTCAAAATGTGTAGCAGTATGTTAAAGAATTTTTTCCAGTAATAATTAGGTAATTCAGACTATGACTTTTAGTTTAATTACGACTGCAATAATAACTGTTTATTGTTCATTTATTAGGCAGTTAAGACTTCAAATAAACTAACAGTACATTTTGACTTTGCATACAAGTTATAGCTCCTTTTTTTGCCCAGAACAACATTTTGGAATTATGAGTGAATACCGCATGTATGCACTTTTCTTTCTCTGAAGAAGTACACAAATCTGTGAAAAAAGGAAAATAAAGAATATATTTGAAAACTGGTAAGAACATATGGCTGAGTATTTATCATACCTTTGACATTAAAGATCATCCACTGGCTATGGCACCTGCTGTTCTGTTCAATCTCATACTTGTTACGATTGATAATTTTACATGTTTAGTTGTTTCTCAGGAATCTCACTCTGCAGGAAAATAAAGTGAAAGTAAAGCGATAAAATACTCCCATCTCCTCCTAAGTTAGAAAATAATTTGTCCCAGTAGTCTGTCTTTTACTAAAATTCTGTTCTTAGTAATTACTGAAGCTCCACAAAATAAAAGAAAAAAGATTTAGGTTTCTGTTTGCAGTTTCCAACAGACGTCCTGACAGACTCTCACGGTAAAAAATGGTTGTAAGAAATCAAGTTTCACCAGCCCTTGTGATCCTTGCATGAGGTTTGTAAGCAAGCAGCAACCAGAAGCTAGGGTTTATTTATGTTCTGTTTGCCTTGTTTAGTGTAGGCTTTTTGTTTCCCTTTCCAAAACGGCAGTTAAGAGTAACTGATATACTGGACCCACTGTTTTTTGTTGTAGAATGCTCTGTAAAGAAGATGGAAGCAATCTTCTGTGTTCAGCATGTGTCTGACTGAGTTCAGTATTTTCCATGTCATACTTAATTCAGGAGTGCCTTCCTTGCATCAAGTAGAAACAGGAAGCAACATTGTTATCATCAGTGTCTAATTCCATATTACATCACTTCGTTTTCAGACTCTCTGGAGATAAATGTTATTAATACACTTTTATCTGTAATGCTGTAACTGCATTACAATGGGAATGAAATTTCCCTTTAGGTGGCAGAAATTATTTTAAAAACAAGAAAGGGTTTAATTGATGGCCTAAAATCATCTTCCTGCTTCAGAGAAAAAAAAGCTGAAGAATGCTAGAAACTCTAAGATTATGAAAAACTGAACATCTAGTATCTACCAGTAGATAGCTGACAAAGTTGAGCAATAGGAACTGAATGAAGGGGAAGAAATCAGAAAACAAATTAGAGAACAAGTTTAGCACAAGTGCAGACGAATACATCTGAAAGGTGCTGCTAAACTAGATAAAATACACTTTGAATAGTTTGTATTTGCTTATTCTCTTTTTTTAAGGAAAGGTAATGCAACTCCTAAATATTTCCCCTCCCTTGATATTGTAAGAATGTCAGGTGCACTAAATGAAGCATATTTGAATGGTGGCAAATTATTAGCAGGCACTACACCCTGGTTCTGACCAGGAAAGGGTTGATTTTTGCAGCAGCCAGGAGGGGCATGGCCAGGACCCTGTGGTTATTCCATACTACCTCACACGGTGCAGAATGGACAGAGAGAATGTCCCTTCCAGTGTGGGCTGGTGGCTGAGTGTGCGGTTGTGTGGGAGCATAGTGTTGAATTGTTTGCCTGCATTTTACACTCTGTTACTAATATTTTTGCTACTGCTCATTTTCTTATTTGAGTCCTCTTTTTAGTAAATTGTTCTTATCAAAACCCATGATCTATTTTGTGCCTCCAGTTCTCCTCTCCATCTTGCTACAGGGTAAGGGGTGTAGGGAGGAAATGGGAGAGCAGCACACAGCCTGCTGTGTTCCAGTGGGAACAGTAAATTGGGGAATGCCATTCCTTAACCATGGCACACTATAGTGCCCATCTATGGAAACGTGTTTGGGGGAAGCAAAAGCTTGTGAAAATGGAAAAAAATATGATTCCTTTGTTTACTTCAGATTTGAGTGCTATTTATAGTTAGCTTTCTTCATCAAAAGAGTTTTGAAAGTTCATTGCGTGCAAAGTTCATTAATTTCACCTATTAAGAACCTTATTTTTGCCCCTGTCCAGACAGGTAGGTTACACAATGGTGTAACCCATGTGTCTGATGTGTCAATCATACAAAGTGATTGAATCAAGCTGTCCCTCTGATGATCAAGATTAATTTGTCATGTGAGCATTGCTGATCTGTGTCTGTGCCACTGCAAGTGCTTTTGCGACATATACTGTATTTACTCTGTTGCTGTTGATTACACATGGCTCTGTTGAGGCCAGAGTATCAGGACCATAATTTTGACATATCTTTGGCTCCAGCCAAGGGTTTTTTGCTTGATCCAACTCACAAAATTCTAAAAGGAAGGCTATATTATTTGGACAACCAAGCTGTAGCTATTTTAGCACATGTGCTAGGCTATACTGTTTCATACAAGAATGACCCTTGTTACTAACTTGGGTTATGAGCATGGTGGAGCATCTTCATACAACCCTCCTTCAGCCACTTTGTACGGACCATGCACAAGAAAGCCCAACTCCTTCTTTCTTCTTAAATCAATCCCATTATGTCTAAGCTAACCACTTTTTATGCAAATAAAAAAGGAGTTGTAACTTTTCTAAAGGTACAAAATATTTGAGTAGGTGATATCTTTTACAATTATTAAAATGTGGTAAATTGGTCATGCAGCCGATGTACAAGCATTTGATCTTTCTGCCATTCCCTGCAAAGTACAATGCTCTAAACTGTACTTCAGATTCTGAGAAATGTCACAAGGAATTTTTCATAGAGCCAAGGTTTTTCTTACCAAACTCTCCTTCCTGTAAGGAAAACTGACTGTTAGCAAGGTATTACTTATTTCTAGTCAAAACCTGCCTTTAAAATATTGTGACTATATGAATAGTTATTCATATGACTAGGAAAGGAGCTGTGTGCATGACAGAAATCTGTGCATGTGTGAGACAGAAATCTGATTGCTACCAGCATCCAGCATGTGTTGGGTATTTATAGTTTAAGTTATGAGGCTATGTCATACTAAAAAAATGAGAAATGTAGAATCTGTAACTTACCACAGGATTAATTTTGCTAAACAAGAACATTTAAAATGACTCAAGGTGTAGTTCAAAGGGATTTCTATATTTAAAATGAGTTTGTGTTCTCAAGTGTGTATGTGTGTGGGCAATATAGTTTAGAGACATGCAAGTTACAGGAAGGGGATTCAATGTACCATTTCATGTATCAGTGCTGTAAATCATCTATGACCTGGACAATCTAATTGTTTCTTCATCACTTCCAGCACGATGAGGCAGGAAACTGATGCCAGCTGTTGATATCCTGCCTTTGTTTTGAAACTCTGTGCAGAGGAAACCGCTGCTTGCAGTAAGAGTTTTGGGGACTGAAAGGTGATCTCTAGCCCTAAAATCTGTGATAAATTAGTAATTGATGTTGTCTGAGTGAACATGTTACTGCAAGCTGGTTAAATAAAGGAATGTGTGTTACTGAGGTAAAGTTTACAACAGCGATTTTCTTTGTCTGTGCTTTACAGATCAATTTTGTGACAGTATTGCTGTGCATGAGCACACATCTCAAACATTAAACAAATTCTTGAGGAGTTTATTCCCCATAAAATTGAAATTTTTCAGTCTGTGGTGTGATATATGCTAAACCTGAGATTATCTCCCTGAATTATCACAAGCTGCAAATAGGTAGATGGGGTAATATATTACCTTTTTTTTTTTACACAAAAATTAATCTTTGTTAAGTAGAGAATTATAATGCTGCTCTTTCAGAAGAATGAGGAAAGTAAAGCAGACAGGACAGCTCTGTGTAAAAAGGAGCAGATGTGAACTGCTGGTCCTCATTCTGTTTAATCAAGTAGAGACAAGGTCCTGATAGACAGGAGCAAGTCTAAAGCAAAGACTTCCCAGGTTAGAAATATTACTGCTATTTCCTTGTCTGGACATATAATGCAATGAAACCAGAAAACAAATTTGACTCTGTGTATCAGCAAGGATTTCCTATATTATAAGGGAACCATGAAAGAGGATTTAAAAGCCAATCTTTCTTTCTTCCTCTTATCACAGGGGTTGCAGAGGCATTCTATTTTTCTTTCTTGTCCAGTTCTAAAGGGACTTGATGGCCTTTTGCATTCTGGATGGCAGAGGTGTAAATACAAGTCACTTAAACCTGTGTCATCTTTCAAAGTTGCCAGGAATTGTTCTTTTCATTATTGTTACACACTGCTCACAAACACTTTTGTCTGGTTTCTTTGTAATTTTCTTTGGTTTGCCAAAAGACCATAAAAATAATTGATATTGCAACAGAACTGAGCTATTTAAAAATATTGCATATTTACCAGTAATATGAATAGGCAATTTCAGTACAGTCACCTAATGCTAGGATTTTCAAAACAATGTGGAGAATAATTCCTTTAGACTGCCTAGAAAATCCCAGCCTGGGATCTTAGCAGCATACAGAATATTTTAAGAATACAGATATGTCAAGAAATTCTCACAGTTATATACAGGCTTTATAAAGCATTTTGCTTGATCCTAGGAATTGGTTTAAGTGGTTCACAGACTTTGCAAGGCATAAATTGCACTCAGAAAGTAAAGGGTTTTTTTTCCAAAATAATTTTCCTTCTTGGAAAATATCTTTAGTGCAGAATGAAACTTGACTGCATAAGTCTCTCTTTTGTGTATCTTCCATAAACTTCAGACAACCCTCTTCTGAAATAATCTTATCTCTTCAAAAAGTGATTGTTATAGCCCTCTACTGGGGAGGAATTATCTAACTTTCTCATCAAATCTCATTATTTTAACAGATAGGGCAGTGCCTAATTGTCTCCACACTAAGAAACCTTGTTAATCAAACATTTTAAAAACACTTGGCTGATTCTTTGATAAAGACTGAAAGAATCAGCAAATCTTTGGGAGAAGTCAGCGGGTATAACCAGTATGCTTATTTTTCAGGTTTCTATTGAGACTTATCCTTCCTGCACATCCATTTTATGAGCATCCATGTGTGTGCTATGTTATTTTGATCAACATTTGACAGGATGCGAGCAAAGACATAAAGCTACACAAAAATTTACAAAAAGGTTATGTTGTAGAATACCTGTTACTTGAACTCAAGATGTCCTTGATATTTAGATTCAGTGCTCTTTTAAGATATTAGAGGCAGGATTCCCAGGGGGGAGTCAGCCCTATGTTCTACATTGGGACTCACCACACTGACAGTGGGATCTGGTCTCGTTCCCAGGGATTTTCCATGATTTATGACAATGTTGTCAATCATTGGTTTCCAAACCACTTGCCATACAGCTGACATAAAACCCAACTTAAACCTGGGATATCCTAGTATAAGCTCTGTCCCAGAGGCTAAAGACTTTCAGATTCCTTTCTCAAACAAAGTCAGAAATATGTTATTTCTCACTAGGATGGATTTTCTAGCTCCAGGCAATGCTCTGGTCTACTTCAGAGCAGTAGGTAGGTGACTCTGGCAACAGCTGCAGGAAACTCTGTGTGAAGAAATAAAGGTCAAATATCTAGGCCCAATTTCCTCTGATGTAAACCAGAAATCTTATTACCAACTTACACACTTCTATTAAAGCTCTGTGGTCCTTGGATGAAAATCTCTGCACATTATTACATTATCTTTGTTCCATGCACTTGTCAAGGCCTGAATTCAGCACAGCAGCACGCTTCCTTAAACACTGACAATTGCACAGTGTCTGGTACTCTTGAATTAAGTCAGAATTTCTGTTTTTAAAACCAATTCCTCCCCACGTTCATAAAAAGAATCCTAAAAACAAAACAAGAAAAACCCCCTCACCAGGCAGACAAAAGCCTTAGTACCAAAAGTGACAAACACAGTTGGAAGTAGTGCTAATCAAATTTGGATTTTATGACTGAAGAACTTAATCTAAGAAAGAAACCCTGAGGAGACATGTGGGTGACTATGGCACTGGGTTTTTCATCCTGCCACATAAGTTTAAGGAAAGCTTCGTGTTTTTGTATGCTCCTTGTTGAAACTGCTGAATAGAAACAGCCTGAAAAGGGAATAAATCTAACAAAATTATAATGTGTTACCAGGATTTTCTTTAAAGTTGTATTTTTTCCTTTTAGCAAGCTTATCCTGGAGCTCTTCTGTCAACCAGTATTGCCACCGTTCAACTTCACAACCTCATTTTGTAGGGCTTGTCCAACACTTTCACTTTATAATATTTTTTAAATTAATGAAACTCATTAGTTCATTCTTAAAATCATAGCCATCCAGTGTTTCACTATGATCAGTATACTTTATCCTCATGAAGGCCTTGTGAAACAGATAAATAATCTGGATCTTTACTAGGGATGGGAAAGGTCACACATACAACACATATGGACCATGTTCCAAGACTCCTAAGTTAGCACTGATTAAATTGTACCCTAACAAGAAATACCACATAGAGCTAATTGGCTTGTCCCAGTGCAAGAACTTTGAGTTGCAGAACCAGAAAGTTATTCTGTTACCCATCATATTGTTATCTGGTATGAAGGGTATGGGTTTCTTCAGGTGATTAACTCCTGAGTCTAATTGGAGTGATCTGAAATCTAACCTGTGATGTAGGCCTTGAGATGCGAAAAAGAAAGACTTAGCTCCACAAAGGAGCATAGGACATAGTGGAAGTTAGGCACTCACAACCCTGTGAGGATCAGGGTCTTTCTGATCTAATCATGGTCCTATAGGCCAAGAAGAGAACTGGTTTTCACCACTGACACCTGGAGTTATTGCTGTTGCCACCAGAACACCCAAATGAGGTTTTCCTTCCAAGCTGTTTTGGCAGAGGAATCTTTCAATGAAGGAGCTTCCATGCTTTTGACACTCTCCAATTTGGCCGTTCCTGCTGCAGGTGAAGTCATCCCTAGGAATGTGTCACACCATGGCCACTTGTGAAGAACGCTTGCACATCTTTCCTCACATCAGACATGGGCTGGTTTGGTAGCATTGCATGGAGAGTGTTTGATCTGAACATTTCTGCAAATAGGTACAAACAGTCAGCTGGAATAATAAAAATCCTGAACACACAGTTTTGCTGGGTCCACTCTCAAAAAGTACTTTTATGGAATAACAGCAGAGCAAAGAATAGAGCCTAAAATAATAAGACACCCCCCTGCCCCCCAAACCCCAAAGCATATTAGCTTTGATTTTTTTGTTAAGTTCAGACCCATTTTTTCTGAAGTCTTGTTTTCCTTCTCCAAAACAACATTGCCCTTATTGCAGTGAAACAAAGCAAATGAAAGATTATTAAGAAAAAAATGGCAAAAAAATTAATTTAAATTTTTTTTTTCTACTTCCTAATATAATAATTTCTCCACATGATCTGGATTTAGAAAGACTGTCAGAGGAATGACCTTGTTCAGTACTTCAGTTTATGTTTTCATCTTCAAGAATTTGAGGTTCCTTATGAGCCAGGAAATATAAAATATGAGAACACATCTTAAAAAAAATATATTTGTTTTATGGAATAAATAGAAAATTGCAGCCTCTTATATGGCAGTAGCCCTAAGTTATAAGAGTGTAATAAAATCAAACCTGAAATTTCCAGTTTTATGTTATATTTTTCTCTTGTCAGAGAGAAACCTAATAAGAACTGCCTTTGGTAGAAGGCATCTAAAAGAAAAGCAAATGAAAGGGGAAAGTGTGGGCTTAGTTATTTATTTAGTATCATTGTGAAGACTTTCATTATTTCCATTCTTTTATTGAGGGCAAAAAATGCTTTTAAGTACAGCTAGAGAAAAGCGCCTGTCATACCTACTCTTTAGGTTCTGTTCAGTGCATTCAAAGCCAGAGCACAGGAAGCTGTACAGATATAACAGACGTTCTTCCACAAAACTTGCATTTGGAAATATTTTTTTAAGGTGTTAGGGGAAACATGGAGTGGATATAGCGAGTTAGATCTCAGTATTCCTTTGCTGCCTATTTTTCCCAAAAACATTACTTCTTGGGGAAATCTCTGGTACAGTGTGAAAACCTTCTAAAATTACTACCCAGAAAATCAAGACTTGGACTAATATCAAGACTTGGTTGACCATCATAGCTTTATATCTAACTTTATTCAACGTAAAGGGGTCCTTGATAATTTATGATTGTGTACCTTTCTGTATGGGGACATACATATCCCAGCCAAATTTGTACTTTTAGATAGATACCTCTCATGATAAGTTTTCTGTTGCAAGATGTGCAATATGCATTTGGAAAAATGTAATAAAAACATTCATATGCCATAAGACAGATTGTACCTATTAAAAATGCATTGTCTGTGACCATTTTTAAAAGGAGAAGAATATTTATGCTTCCTCTAAATATTTTTTATGGAAATAGTAAGAATAAAACCCATTCAATTTTTATTGATGCTCCTGGCCTTGGCAACTCTCCCTGGTCCACCATGTGTTAGAAAAACTATTGAATATTTTCTGGTTTTGTTTTTATAAATGTGTGATGTCATTTTTTTGGTCTTAAAGACAGCATTTACATTTTGGTTTGTGCTACTTTCAGCAGAAATTTGGGATGATAATCATACCTCCAGAGTAACTTATTTTTTTGCCACTAATTAGAATTTTTTTCCTAAAAATTCTGTTACAGAAACATAAATGGTAGGATCATATTATCATAACATATGGGGTGGTTTTTAGAATTTTTTGACCTAAACTGAGATCAAATTCCAGATAAATATATTATATTGGCAAATAGTGGGCCTTGACAAATGAAATTCTAATTTATATAATTCTACATAGAAAGCTAGTTAAAATGCCAGAAAAGAAAAAAAAAACTTGGACAGCAGAAATAAAGACTTTAAATTAACCTGCTAAAGCCATGCTACAGAGTATCTCTTTTCCAAGCTATATGGAAGACTGAAAGCTGACTGGTCAGAAACATACGAGAACAAAATAAGAAGGAATACTTGGCGCAAATCACAATTTTATTAAATAGGGCAGTGTTCAATAAAGAAGCCACATGCATTTGAAGGAGTTACAAGCTTTTAAGGGATTTAATATCCTTGTCTGGTATGGACAGAGAGGAAATTATTTGGGCTTTATGTTTTGGTGTGGAGCAGAATATGACATGAGTGCTTTGGCAGGCATGATGCTTCCTTTGAGCAGCAATATTTCACCGTTGCTTAAGCAATGTCTTTCCACTGAGAGACAAACCTTGAGTTCTGACTCCCTTTTAGTTAATGCCATCAGTTCTTGGGAAGAGAGGCTTTCATATGCTGCCAGCCCCAGTGTGGGCATTCATCTTCTACTCATCTCAGTGTTTTCATCTCTGTCAGATGTGTAAGGCATTCTTATGATGCTGGTAGATCTAATGTTGCAGAAATGCCCAGTGCTCTGTCAGGACTGAAGCTAATTTGTGTTTCAACAGCATTTCACTGAGGTGATAGTTCTGAGGAAAAATTGTATACCAACCTCTCTTTTCCTTATTTTGTTTTGTACCAGTAATGACTCTGGGTGAATCTGACAAAAGAGCTAAGGGAAGTAGAGCTGTGGAATGAAGCAAAAAGCACACCTTGTTGTGTAGTGAGGGAGGTAACATCTATCCCATGACAGCTGATCCTGGTCCTGTATCACCACTGGATGAAGTTATCTTTATGAAAATTTTAGCAGATTTATAAAGGACGTGACAATATAAGCGTGAAACCAGTATGGGATGCTTTATTTTTTTTGTCCCCGCAAGAATATGTAAAACAGAAATATGGAAAAAAAGTACTTTCTTAGCAGTGCTTGAATCTTGTTTTAAATGTGAAATAAAAACAGAATTGAGAAAAAAAGAGAGATAATTGTTGCAATGTTTTAATCTCTATTACAACCCATCACATCTACCATGTCAATGAAATTCATGATTCAATCCAATTTAAGCATAAGTTTTTCTGTGTATTGATAAAGAGGTTTCTAAATGTGTATATTTGTGATCATATACACCAAAAATCTCTCCCTGTTTTTTCAGAATCACAGACTCAATTAAGTTGGAAAAGACCTCCAAGATCATCAAATCCAACCTTGCTCAATCACCACACCAACTAGACCGCCACATCCAATCCTTCCCTTAAACACCTCCAGGAATGGTGACTCCACCATCTCCCTGGGCAGTCCCTTCCAATTCTTTCTTGACAATCTTTTCTATGAAGAAATTTATTCTAATGTCCAGGTTGAACCTTTCCTGGCATGGCTGGAGGCCATGCCTTTTTGTTCTGTTACTTGTTACCTAGGACAAGAGGCCTCTACCTTGCTAAAACCTCATTTTAAACAGTTTTGAGAGTGGAAAGGTCACTCCTGAGCCTCCACTTCTTCAGGCTAATCAACCCTAGATCCCTCAGTTGTCCCTCACAGTACTTACCCTCTAGATACCTTCCTACCTGACCAACTTGAGATTAGAAATCTGAAATTTCTTTCCCAAAATAGTTTGTCATATTAGAAAGTCACTTCTGAAAGTCACAGATGTAATATAAAGTGTATCTTACACTTTTCTGACATGCATACTAGAGCTCTGGAAAAGTAGAAGACTGCCACAGTAGAAAATTAATTTCTTGATATGACCCTGTTGTAAAGTTTAGACAGCCCTTAAAATCATTTTCTGTACCTTATAGTCATCCCACCTTACCTTGTACTAAGAGATCTGGCTATATTTTCAGAGTAGTTTATAGATGGACCTTTAAGTGCAAATTATTTGATGCTGGAACTGTGTGTTTGTCATTCCTGGTAAAGTGGATGATCTAAGATTTCAGCTTAAAGGTGATATTGCAATAGAAGACTGTACAAATAATAAATGATAATAATTAAGCAGAACAGTCTGAGCATGAAAAGTAGCCCTAACACAGCTCCCCCAGGTGCCTCTTCCTGACTTGAAGAGTTCACCTTGAGGATGAATTGCCAGTTCATTCTCCATGCCCATGAAATTTCCAGTCTCTCTGAGAGGCTCTATTAGCAGCAATTGTGTTTGTAATTTGTAGACATGTCAATCAACTAATTTCATATAGACCACTGAACAATTATTAGAATTCAACAATTTGGATTTTTACTGACCCAGGCTGAATTTCAGCTGGTAATTTACATCTGAAAGACTCCATATGGTATTACAAAGTCCCCGAGCCTGCAGTTTCCAACTGTTTATTTAATTCAGGTATGTTATTAGTTTTAACACATTCACACAGTCTACACAACTTAGTTTGTAGATCTGCATGGATAAATGCCATTGACTTGCTAATGCATGTGGAAAGCATATTTTGCTAAATTAATTTGGTGGGCTTAGGACATTAATCAAAAGTGGTAGTAATTACAGAACCTTCAATTTCTTTCCTCTTTCAGTTGTTCCTTGTCTTCAGAGTGGGGGCTTCAACTCTCCACCTCTGGAAGTGTTGCACAGAATCACAGAATGCTTGGGATTGGAAGGGACCTCTGGATATAATCTAGCCCACCCCCTTCCTAAAGCAGGCTCACCTGGAGAAGTTTGTACAGGTTCACATTTAGGTGGGCTATGAATATGTCCAGAACAAGAGACTCCACAACCTCTGGGCTGCCTGTTCCCATCCTTTGTCACCCTTTAAGTGTCCACCCTTCATGCCTTTCAGTTTGTGCCCTTTGTCCTGTTGCTGGTCTGGGCTGAAAAGAGCCCATCCCCATCCTCTTGACACCTGCTCTGAAGAGGTTTGTATGCATTGATAATATTTTCTTTATGCACTGAAAAGCCGTCTCCAGGCTAAACAACCCCAGCTCCCTCCATCTCTCTTCATAAGAGAGCTGACCCAGCCCCCTGATCATCTTTGTAGCCTCCACTGGACTTGTTGCATGTCTTTGTTGTACTGAGGAGCCCAGAACTGGGCACAGCACTCCAGATTTGGCTTAACCAGGACTGAGTGAAGGGGCAAGATCACCTCCTGTGATGCGCTAGCAGTGCTCTTTGTGCAGCCCAGGATACCTACTTGGCCACAAGGGCCACTGCTGCTCATGCACAGCTTGTTGTCCACCAGGTCCTTCCCTGCAGAGCTGCTTTCCAGCAGATCATCCCCGAATCTGTACTGGTGTGTTGGATTGTTAATTCTCTTCAGGACCCTGAAACTTCCCTCTGTTGAGCTGATCAGGTCCCTCTCTGCCCAAACCTCTACCCCTACATGGATGCTTTTGCTGTCATTTTTGCTGTGCTGTCCAGCCTGATTCTCTGCCCAGCCACATAAAGGCTGAGGCTCCAGCTTGTTCCTGAGAGCCCTGCTATGGGGAAGATGTGTGAATTTACCTTTCCTGTGGCCTGGACTGTGGGCCCAGGGCCCAGCAGCTGCTTTCTAGGAATCTTCCCTGAATCACAGGGAAGTTTGTCCCTGGACATGGAAAATGTGAGAAGGTTCAGAGGTTTCATTTTGCTTGAGCAGATGCTGTGCAGTTTAGATAACTGACTTAACCATTTGTTCAAGGTTTTAGTCCTTGGAGAACTGCTAAAAAATTTGAACACCTGGGAGCACGTGAATACTACTGACTTCCCTAATGCATTTATCATCAATGCTTTTTCTGAGATTAACAACTTCAACTAAGAACTTGCGTAATATCAGATTTTATGAGAAGTTCTCATTCTTGCCTAGCTAGAAAAACCACAAGGGAGCAGCCTTTCTTAAGGTTTCTCAGGCCTTTTGGTTGTCAACCAGTAAGTACAGAGGCACAAACAAATAAAGTTAAGGTAGAACTTTCCATGCATATCCGATATTTCAACACTTGCCAGTGGGAAATTCACTTTGTTTTATTTTATTTAAAGGCAGTGCTCAGTCTTGCATGAAACAGAGTGTTTTTGGCCCAGACCTACAAGAGCTAATCAGCGTACTAGGAATTAACTAGGAGAGCAAGTGCTGTGCTGCATTAGCCTGAGGGCTTGGGGGGTGCTTTACAGAAGTGAGCCCCACAAGGACTTAGGAGGAGCTTGCCTCCATCAAACTGTGAGGAGTTCAGATAGCCAGGTCCAGTTCATAAGTGTTATTCTACTTCTGGGAATTGCAATGGGCTCTGCACTTCACTGACTGCAGGAACAACACATAAACTTCCTCCTCCCTGACCTCTTTGACTATCCAGAAGCTTTGCCATCGTTGAAAAGACACAAGCACTGCCAGAAGTCTTGTCCAAGCAACCTGAACCAAATCTGTATGACAGCCAGAGTCAGCAAAATACTGGAAAGAAGGATCTCATTCTCATGCAAATGTCTTGAGAAAGAGAGAATCAGAGAAGTGAAATATACATAAAATGTGATATATAACAATAGTTTCTAAAAAGAACATTTTTCAAAGTTTTCTTGAGCTGTCAGCAGCTGTTTAAATTTGTTCAGAAGCAATGGGGCAAAATGAAATCTTTTTCATATGTGATTATTTTTATATTTTCAGGGCCTTTTTCCCCCCCAGGTATTATCTAGTGACACACAAGATAATGCACTGGGTCCAGGCAGAAACACTGCAAAAAAGATCAAACATTTCACTTCATCATCTTCAAATACTTTCATGCTACCATGGGCAAGAAGAATAGAGGAAAAGAAGCAAAAGGACACTTTAAAAAGGATTGAGGAAAGAAAGAGTTTATACACTGAGCTGCTACAAATTACTGCTAGTGAAGCTGAAAAATCCCCAAATGCTGGAGATGTAGCAGTCTGGGAATGCAAGTAGAGATTTAAACTTCAATGAACAACCCTACCTCCCCCTATGCTTGCTTGGAGAAACACAGTCCCTGCGGTTCACCCATTAGTCTTGGGAGGAAGAGAAATGTGCAGGTGGCCTATATATAAAACACACATGATTATACAAGTATGGTCTATCTATCTGGTCTATCTACCTGTGAATGCAGTAATGGTAATATTGAGGGCCAAGGCTCATCTACTTCACAAAAAACCTTAAAAAATTTAAAAATCCTGAACCTCACAACTCACAGTCAAGGTATGACACAGAAAACCTCAGGTGACCTTTTTATTTGTTTATGTTCTGGGTCATGAACTTAGAGTGTTGCTTTTTTTAACAGGTGAATAATTAGCCTTCTTAATAATGTCCTTAATATTTCATCAAAATGGTAAATGCTTATTTCTGTCATGCTGAGCTCTTTCTTCAGGATAAAGCATCACTACTTCTCCATCCTTACCCCTGTAACTAATGATTTCTCTCTACTCTACTCTACTCTACTCTACTCTACTCTACTCTACTCTACTCTACTCTACTCTACTCTGTATTTAATTTTATTTAAGCATCTCAGAACTCCTTTATACAAGGAAGTGGGTATGTATATAATAAAACAATCAGGACTTCACACCACTTTCCAGTTAAGGCTTAGTTAAGAAATGTAGGAAGCTTTAGGAGAAAACCCATTCTGTCAAAATTACTTGGCCAGTTGGAACATTAAAGAAATTAAGTCTTTTGGGCAGCCACCTCAATTTTTACGTGCTTATTGTGACATACTGAAACTGTTCCTTGTAATTAAGAGATAGTGGCAGTGAGTGTGTGATGATTTCAGCATCATAGGGCATGACAGAAACTGTATCAAACCTGTTTCTCAGTCACGTGTAGGAAAGGTAAGAAGATCTTCATGTAAAGAGACCTGTTTCAAACGCTGTCTTAATAAACCGTAGAATTCTCAGGCTGTTATTCAGTGGCTCTTCTGCTTTTTATAACACAACCATTTTCGTAGTTGTTATTTCTTTACAATGCATTAAGACTGTGCAAAAAAGCTTGCTACAGATAGAAAAAAACAGGCTTTTGGTCCCCTTATTCTAATGATTTTTGAATAAAAATCAATACAATATTTCTTGAAGGTTTTTTAAGAACTGACCAAAAGATACTGTGGAGTAAGTTTGAAAATGCCCAGAGAGGAGTGAGCTGCAGGTTCATGCAGTGTTTAGCTTCCCCACCTCCCATGGGACAGTGATCAGATGCAAGGCAGAATGGTATCAAAGGAACACTATTGTTCTTCTTTCATTTTTTAATGTCAAAAAATTTTCTTTCCTTGTAGTGGGCTTAAGGAAGTTTGACCCATTAAGCTCTTTATCTCTCAATTTGTTTTTTTTCTAATATTACATGACAGATCTCAAAAAAGAGGAAAGGTCAGGGGCAGGAAAGTGTGTCTTGGTGTCAGCCTGCTCCCACTGTTGCAGCAGGGAATGAGGGTATTAACGGCCTTAATTAACAGCAGGAAAGAAAGATGCTGTGTGGGCCCTGCCACTAGGAAGATAGTGTGTGATAGTGGCCCTGACAGTGCATTGTAAGTAGCCTTCTATATACATTTTTTCTCCTTAAATTCAAATCCAGAATTATAATGAATTTCAAAAATTGTACAGAAATAACGTATTTATAAGAGGGACATATATTGAACCTCTCTGTGCACTTTTTAAAAAAATTTAGAAAAGAAATCAATAGTTTGATGATAGAAAGCTGCAATCCCAGCTGTATTTCCAGATTTTCTATTTGATAGCCACAAGCTGCAGGACAATGTTTGTGACAAACCTGCGTTTTGAGAACCCTTTCAAAGGCATGACAAAAATACAGCCTGCTTTTTATAGCCTCCAGCAATATCATCTCATGCTCTGATCTCTCTAGATTTTACATGCTCTGGTAGGCAGGTTGAGTGCTTGACTGGCAAACTCCAAGGAAACCCAAAACACTGCTAGTGACTGTGCTGGCTGCTGTGCAGTTTCCACTGTCTTTGTTCAACACTGAGCCTGTCACCTGATATATCTGTAACAAGCACTGACTTCTGGACTAAAGGCTCCAACTGAAGTTGCTTAATCACCCAAGGTCTCATAAGGACCCTACATCAGGGAAAATACAATTTTTAATGTACTGTTGATTTACATTCTTCCTGCAGCTATATTCAGAGGCAGAACGCTTTAGTCCCTGTTTGAAGCTCTTCTCATGTGGTGTCTGCTACATTATATTGGTTTTCTGATTTATGCAGTGGAGTTTGGGAGACAGAATTGCTCATAAATACTCTTCAGTTTCTTCAAGTGTCTGGAATTAGCTTATGATTTAATATTTATAACATATTTTGGAAGCTCTGAGAAAGGTTCTATAGAATGCACTTCTAGGGGTAGTTTCATATATGGAAGGTCAGGACATGCCAAAAAAAGAGGTAAGAGAGAGCGTATATAATTTCAAGGGCTCTATCATAATTAAAAGTCTTTGTCAAAGAGAATCCTGCAGCAACCTGAAGATGAAGAAGATGATACCTCAACAGACCCTAAAAGAAATTTAAAGGATCTACGAAAGCATATCTTTCTGATGCATGCTTGAAGTGTTATGACTCTACAAGCATGATACAAATAGTTGTGGTTAAACCCTGGCCAGCAACCAGCAGCCACTTGCTCACTTCTCCACCAGGAGGATCAGAGATAGAATTAGGAGGGTAAAAGCTGGAAAACCCATGGTGAAATAGAGACAGTTCAAAAGGGAAAGCAAAAGCTGAGCATGCAAGCACAGCAAAAGAAGGAATTAATTCATCACTTCCCATGGGCAGGTTCAGTTCAGCCACCTCTGGGACAGCAGGGCCCCATCACATGCAATGGTGACTTGGAAAGACAAACCCTGTCACACAAAACATCCTCAAATTTTTCCTTCTTTCCCCACTTTTTATACTGAGCATGATGTCATAGGGTCTGAAATATCCTTTTGGCTGGTTTGGGTCACCAGCCCCAGCTGTGCCTCCTCTCAGCCTCCCAACTTTCTCACCAGTATGGCCATATGAAAAGCTCTGTGTGAGCCCTGCTCAGCAATAACAAAGACATCTCTGTATTATCAACCCTGTATTCAGCACAAATCCAAAACATAGCCCCACACTAGCCACTTGGAGGAAAATGGCTACTCCAGCCAAAATCAGCAGAGTAATTTTGGAATTGTCTGTTAATAGTGAAGTGGTAGGTTTGTTCAGTTTGTTGACTTTTTTTAGAAAAATGCAAAAAGGAAAATTAACTTAATTTTAACATCATATAGTCATTGATAAAAGGAGGCCATGCCAACTTGCTAAATAAAATTGATATTTTAAACCAAAATGACCAGTAATTACAGTAATATTCTATTATCCAAATCTCTGGTTGATAATAGGTTCAGATAGCTTCCTGTGTCATGTTATTGCTCTAGTAATAGCTTAGTGTTGCTGCTGAACATTTCAATAAATATTGACTATTTATCTTTGAATGGCTGATAGCATTAGAGTCTTATTTAAACAGGAGTCTTTGCTTTTTGCAATGGCTAAGAGGAGACTAATATAGCATAAAAATATTTATTATTATAAATATAATAGCAGAGAGATTATTGAGTCCTTCATGGAGCTCACTGCTATCTGTCTGACTTATCAGAAAAAGATCCCCACAAACCCAAAATTGTTTCACGCTGTAGAAGCATTAATAATTTTTAAAGAAGCAGCAAAAATACCTGAGATACAAGAAGAAAACAAGTGAAAACACTAAAAAATAGGGAGGCAAAGGCTGAAGACTGGAACTGCCACTGCAAAGGCTCTTTATTTTTGGGTGATCTCAGCACATTAGTACAGTATAGAGAGTCCTATCCAAACCTGAACTCTGAACAAATACATATTACTGATGGAGGATGCAGTGTGTCCTCTATGGATGTTGCAGTGTTGTTCCTTCTTCTATCCAGGCTTGAAGGTTCTCTGTTTACTACAACTGTGCATGTTAAAGCTTGCAAAAAGAAGAATAATTGCCAGGTGTATGGTAATGCTCTTAACACTCCAAATTTAAAATCTCTTTGCTTTGATTATCTTCTTCCTGAAGTTTCTTATGCAGGTTTTAGGCAGCAGAATTGTGCTGCTAATCTAAAGCCAGCACTGAGCACACAATATTTGTGTTGTTTGGGACTGCGCCTATATGAGCTGGCCAGTTCTGACAGAGTCAGAACTGGGTGCCTTGGTAGCATTTTCAAGCCTAAGTGGAAACAGAAATTCAAGGAGTGTCTCAGTGGAACAGCCACTGGTCACAGTGGTAGTTGTGCAGTTCTGGTCCTCTCCATCTCAGAGAGTAAATAGCTGAAAATAGTCTGAGGAAAGGCAACAAGCATTATCAAAGATCAACATCCGTGTGAGAAACAAGTAAACAAAATACAAGCCTTGTAGTTGGAAAAAAAAGATGAGTAGGCATGGTATAAGCAGATTTGGGTAGCTAGGGACTGGAAATGATTGTTTTCTGCATCTTTCTTTACTGGAGACCAGGAGAGGAAGGGGTCAAAAGTAGCCAGAATATAGGTGAGTTGAACTGTCTGTAATAGTTTCGTTGTGGTACTCCTTGCCAGAATGCGCTGTAATTATTTAACCTTACAAAGATCCCAGAAAAATTTGGTGAAAGTCATGGAAAAGAAATCTTTATGACATTTCTAAATGTATACATGATCAGGAATTACTTGAACTGCAAAAAATTTGGAGGCAAAGGGGATACTTCAAGGGAAAGTATGTGGTAACTTTGTTCTTATACTTTTGTCAGAAACTTCAGTCAGTTTTGTTCTCTCTGAGAGATGGATACAGGACCTGGTCAGACCAAAGATGGCTCTTATGGTTTTGACATGCTTTTGGAATGAAGTCACACCTTAGACTCTGCCTGGGTTGTCCAGGCTTACCAGGCTGCTTTGAGCACAGGCAGAAAGAAGCACCTATGGTGCAAAACAGCACTGAAACATTGAATGATCAATGGATTTTGCATGACAACAGAGGAAAAGGAGCAACAAAGAAAGGACCTACAGTGGAAAAACAGGCAGTTAAAAGCAGCATGAGAGTTGAAACTCCCTGGAAATAGAAGAGTTTTAAACAGCACTTCACTCTGCCTTTGCTAGCAAGGGATGTCAGGAAAAGGCACAGTTTCAGAAAGATAGTCTTCTTTCTAACAATAGCTAGCTCTGAAGCTCTTGATGTGTTTAATAGCTTCCACTTAACTCATGTAGAATAGATTGACTGTAAAACTGCTAGGAATATTTGAAGTTTCCTGCATTCTATCATTCTATGGGGACATTAAATGCATGAAAAGGATTTTTTTTTAAACTGATATAGGAAAATACAAGCCTTGAGTGTGGAACTGAGGCTGAAAAACCAGATTTGCAATCTGGTAAGGTGGGAGGAGGTGCTAAGATATGGTGAAAGGAATATCTAAGCAATGACAGAGTAAGTGCAATATGCTGAAAGACCTAGTGCAATGAGGTGAGTTCACATAGCAGAATGGGCAATGTGTCCACAAAAGATAAAAAGGTTGCAATGAGGCATTCATTTATTCTAAGCTGAGCACTAGCAGGTAGTAAAGAAAGTGCTACTAGACTCATCCATTCAGGACTGGCAGAAGAAAAGCACAGATATGATTAAACAAATTAATCTTTCTCTTTATTATATGTGTCTATTTCTATTAAATGTATGTGCAAATTAGATACACATTTAAATAACATAGTAGAAAACAAAATTTGAAGAGTATCAGAAGTAATTAATATGCTCTTATATTAAAAGCATGCCCACAGAGTCTAAAAGGGATGAGGGAACAGACACTGAGTCAAAAATATCTGAAAGACCTGGTAGAAGAGAGATGAAACTCAATAAAATAATAAAAAATGTAGTTGAGAATCTCTCCAAAGTGTGTACTGGTTTGCACTAATACAACACAGTGAAAACTGTTGCCTATTTATTAAGAAATATAAAATGCCACTGTGCTCCAATGCATTGGGGACTTTGCCTTTTTCAAGACAATATCTGAATTTCTTTTAAATATATTTTAAGCTTTGTACTCTAAGGATTATCAGCATTGGACGAACATGCTTTCCAAAGAAGCAAGCAGGGGTCTTCTATACAGCATTTGACAAAAATTTAATAGATCAAGATACTAGAAGCGCCTATTGTCTGTGATCTGATAAAAATGCCTTATCTGATCTGAGACAAATATGTGTACGCTGAGGTCCAGAATTAACAAGTGGGGGACCTGAAAGGAAATAATGAGCACTATTATCAAGGTGAGCCTCCCACAATATGATCTTCGCATCTCAGAATGCAGAATGCTGCATTGAACCAGCTATTTTGCTGTTAAGTGTCTGCCAGGGATAACAATCATCTTTGCTTCTCTGGCATGCATTAAACAACAAAACCAACTGAATTTCTTGTAATTTTGCTAGTGGAGTTGCATTGACCCAAATAAAAGAATGGGTCATCTTGAAAATGAATACTTTCAGAAAATGTATTTCATATAATCAGAATGATTTCTAACAGTAAACACTATCACAGTTCTTTTTAGGAATCACTCAAATTTATCTTTGAGAGGAGAATTTTTTCTTCAGAATCGATAGTGCAGGTAGTGCTCATGATACCAGGGATAGGCTGTAGCTGTGTCCTGAGTACATGACAGCACCAATATGTAGGTCTCTCAGCCCTACAAAAGCAGGGTTTGCATCTAGAAAAATGTGGAAATCACAGCTTTTAGGGAAGAGTAGTTTTTACATTGTTTCTGGCCAAGAACTGTAAGTGAGAGTGGGACTGGTCCCTTCTTTCTTGCATTGTTGTAGATAAAATTAAACAGTTTTCCTTTGCAAAGTAAATCCTTTTCTTAGAATTTCAGAATCCAGTCATTTATGTTTCCATTGAGAGGAACTTTGTCATGGGATAAAGGTTTAATCCCCAATACACTGTGCATTTTAATCAGTTTAAATCTTTGCCTGAGAACAGACATTTCACAATCAATGGATTTTAATAACCTTTGGGGGGAAATTGCATTAAAGGCAAGCAGTAATACTTTTCTGGTTTTTTTCTTTGTTACTATTCATTTTCTATTTTGTTATTAAGAATCTTAGCATGAGACCCAGATCTTAATTTTTTTTTCTCAGGCATTCATCTGTTCTTGATGATTTTTTCTCATATGAAGTTCTAATCCTCTGTTTGTGACAACATAATCATTTCCACAGTAGCTAATTGCAATATTTGTAACCACTGATTAGAACTACAGGTGGGGATATGTAGTCAGGAGCTACTGAATTAAAAACAAAACAAATCCCATACAAGCCAAAATAGATGACAGAGAACAGAAGTGTTTTCATAACTAGGTTTCCAAAGCAACTATTTTTATTTTTGTTTTTTGTTTACAAAATCCAGCAGATGTAGGCATTCATTGCGAGTGGAGGACTTCTCCAGACATAGTCTTTTGACAACTCTGCTTCTCTTACCATAATTTCTTTACAGGAATAGAATATAAGGTGATTGGAATTGTGTTTTTTTTTTTTTTTCCTGAAGCCACAGAAAAAGAAATCACCTTCAAACTAATGTTTCTGTCAGCCTGAGGTCTCTTCCTGAATGATTAGAGACTAGAGCAATGCAGAGAATTTTGCTTTTATCAGACACTATATGTTTGCTTAGAGAGACAGTGAAAGAAAGAAATATCAAATAGTTTTCGTGGATCACTGAAGAAGGAGCTATTAATTTATAATTTGCCCTACAAGGAATGTGCACTGCTGCAATGTCCCATCACCAGTGCAGGAGGCAGCTGTAGCTCACCTCTGTTTCCTGTCTTCTTGCCCTCCATGATGGTACATTTTAATTATCCTTCCTCCCCTAGCCAGGCAAGCCTGAGGTGGATCAAGGAGAAATGAGAATACAGCTCATCCCATTATTCAGTTTTCTAGTTCAGCAGGTAGAAGCTGCTTTTCACATTTTTCCTAGATCTGCAGTTGCAACATTTTTTGATGTGTTGTATGCATTGTGGCCCGGAATTTTTAAATCAGAAATAGGTGGGATAATTACAGGAAAAAATGTTTCAGAGGCAGCAGATCAGTAGCTGACATTTTAGCCCTGAGCCTGAGGGTGGAATTTCCAGTGGATCTGGAAAACTCTTCCTTTCTGCAGTGCATTTTCTTCCTTCAGATTGCACACAGGCAGTTATACCCAGCAGGAGAGAATAAAAAGGGCTGTGACAATCTATTCCCAAGAGAAAAATAGAGTGCAGGCTTCAGAACAGCTAGACCTGGCTTAGATAAAGCAAAACAATGCTTTTACTCGTTATTTGTCTTGAACCTAATTCAGTCTATATTTCTTTGAGGACTGAAAATGCTTATTCAGGACTTTATTGCAAATATCAGACATTGAGGAGTTTTAATACAGGTTGTGGACTATGGGAGAGTAGAAAATTTATTATCACCTAGTATTTTTTTTTTTGCCTATTACTTTCAACCAGCAAATAATGGTGTGTGTTAGGAATTTTTATTAGATTGAAGCTAGAAAATATGAACATATTCATAGCAAAACTAACTGGAAAATCACAGACAATTTTTTCCCCCTCCAGCTTGTATTTAACTGGCCCTTACGCCTATGAAAATCACCTCCAAATCAATACTATTGATTATATTTCAAAGCTCATTATGAGGACAGTTTGAAGTGAAGTGGCAGGTTATCAGACTTTGCTTTAGATTGTGTTTGTCAGTACGGTATTTTAAGACATATTTTTTAACAGCATGGTTGTGAAGCTCCATTTGCCACAACTTTGAACACTTCACTCATTGAGATATGTGTACCGTGGAAGGACACTTTATTTTTTGTGGTGTAAATAAATCTGTTCTGCTCCAGACCCACAAATGCAGAAATCTGGATATGTATTGTAAATATTTTTAATGTCAATATGCATCCACCTGTATGTGAATCAATACAGATGAGTCCACAACCCTTTTTTATCTTCACTTTCAGTGAATATTAACAGACTGACTGGAATTATTGATCAAAACTTTACTTATTAAACAGAATTCTAGTCTCAATTACAGAATCTTTTGCTCAAATTTATTTTTCCACTTATATGGAAAAGAATTTTGCTTTAATAGGAGTAGTGGACTCCTCTCATGGAAGAAATGCTCTTCAGGGAAAAAAAATGAATATTTGGTATATAAAAAGAAGCAATTTGAAACTGTAATTGTGAAGCAACTGAAATTGCCTTTGCCCCATAATAGATTAAATCAACTGTGAGTAACCAAGTATAAGAGGGAAAAGAAAAAACCAAACCACTCAAAAATGCTGCAGACAAAGGCATGGATGAAGTGCTTATCAAGGCTACTGTTTTCCAAGCCTGTGGTAGACCTCACAGAAGGATAAATTAAGTGAAAAAATTTGTTAGGGAAGATGGTAGCATATTTTTTTAATGCAAATTGTCACTTTTCTATCCTGGGCACAGTGGGATGCCTGCCTGACTGCCTGCAGACAAAGTGATCATGCCTTGTTTCTGCCTGGACTAACTCTATTTTTCCTTTGTGTTCCAGAGTGTGTGCCAGGGGTGTCTCTAGTTCCACTCCCTGAATTCCACCCCTTTTATACTGCCAGAAAATTGTTGGCTTTTAGACTCCAGCCTGTCACTCCTGTTACCCAATTTCTTTTCCTTCATGTAGACCCTCTCTGAAATAAAACCTGTATATTTGTGGAGATTCACACCCTGGCATCTTCACAGCCCCAAAATCATGAGAATCTGTTGGTAAATACTGTGTAATCATCTGAAAATGAAAGTGATGCCATATCATAGCTGAGTCCCCAGTAGAAACTGCTCCACCTTGAATCCTCAGGGGATATCTCCTTTATGATCCCCTGGTGACTTTTAAAACTTACCAAGGACACTCTGAGCATCTGCTGGTTGGTCTAGCATCACAAAGTTGTGTTTGTGGTCTATTTCTTCACTCCACTGAACTGCAACAGCCAGCTGCTGAAGTAAGTGCATGAAATCGTTTGTCTTTCAGCCCGAGCAGAGCTCTTAGGACAGACACCAGTCCAGAGAGGAACTTGTGCTTGCTGCTACAAGGATGAGATTCACGTAAGTCCCTTGTAAAATGCTGGTGCCATCAAGGATGAGCAGTGCTGTACTTATTCACCCAGTTTGGAAAAAGTGAGAGTGCCAGTTCCCAGAATCCTTCTGTCTTGTTCTCTTCCAGCAGTTCAACCTCTTCCCAGAGAAAACCGAAGTCTCTCCCTTCTTCAGACTCAGCTACTGATGAAGAGAGAGGGGGGAAGAGACCTACATTTTGCAGGTGACCTGCTGCATGCTGGAATAACTGGAGTTCATGACCACAAGAGACAGCTAAACCTGAGAGCAATCCATATGCTGAACTGTTCCTGCCTGAAAGCTCCTGAGGCAACATTTCAATGTGATACTACAGGTACAAATTTCACAAACAGTTCAGAGGCAAAGGTCAGCTTTCAAATTGCTTCCAGTGAAAAGTTTACCCAGCTAAGTCCTCAAAAGTAGATGATAAACGTATGGAAATCTATGAAAATAAAAGATAGCCCATATTTATTTCTGAGTTCTTATCTCCATTTGATTTACGTGATTTCACCAGGCTGAATGGTGACTGGGTAATTGTTGCAGTGTCAGGGTTGCTATTAAATAATATTTCCTATGCTTTAAATCACTTTGCTGGGACATGTTCTGTTTCCTATCAGCCTATATAATAGATGTTTGGTTGCATCCCTAACTTAATCAGGATGCTTGTTAAATGCTTTTTGAGATTAGAAATATGCTTAAAAAATAAAATTTAAAAATATATGGATATATATGTCTGGCTATATTTTATATTAAACAAAGTGCAGTTTTTTCTCCTATTCCTCCAAATGATCTATGAATAGAAAGATTTAATTCATTAGACAGATTATTGATCAGATTATATTACTGGAGAGATTTAAGTTGTTTGACTAAAAGTATATAAAATATCAAAGCAGGAAAGAAGAAAATGGGCAGATACAAATACATCTAGACTAAGATTATTCAGTTGTTCAGAATGTTTTTGAGGCACTTCATCATGTTAGAAAATTTATCCAATTCATAAAAGATGTACTGTCATTCTGATGAGAGCTGAGCAGATTATTGTCAATGAATTTAATCTCTTTGGATCAACAATTTTCTGTGGTAAAATTCTTGAATTTATCTGCTTAATTTTTCTTGGAGGTTGGGTTTCTTTCTCTCTTTTTTTGCTCTTTTCTACTGGGATTATGCTATGAGGAAAACATTATTTTACACCTCAGTAAAGTTGTGCTGGCATTAGTTTAAGTTTTTCCATGTATGAAATTTGGGTTTGCTTATTTTTGTTTTAGTTTCCTTTGTGAACAGATGCATGACTGAGGAGACCAAAGAACAGAAACTGTTATTCAAATAATTACCATCTGCCCAGACAGCAAGTATTTTACACGGCACATAATTTCTAAAACCAGTAAGTCAGTGCAGGATTTTATGACTGGGGTTTAGGCTTCAGACTTATTTTCTTTTTAACACCTGCACAGTCTAAACATGTAGGAGAAGTCAAAGCTCTGCTTTTCTCACAACCACATTTTAGGCTTCCAGACTAAGGTGGTGTGGAAAGAAGATGTCCCAATATGGAAAATAGTATGTACAGTTTATGACCACTCTGATACGAGTATTTGAACATACAACATAAAAAATTATTCTCAGCTTAAGCAGAGACAAGCAGATTTTCTTGGCAACCACAAAAAGAATAAACAAAGTGGAAGAAAATGTGGTTGGTTTTTTTTTTTAATTTGAGCCAATATTAGAACATATCATATGGTATTAATTCTTCTGTGCTTGAGACATAAAGTAAGAAACTTAAGACAAAAATGGATTTTTAAGAAGTATCATTTTCAGTAAAAAGGACAGTGCTGTTCCTTTTTACTTTTTCCCCACAAAATCTTGCTAATAGGAAAGTGTCTCATCTTTTCTCTCTCTTCACAATTTTTTTAAAATTAGTATTCTTCATACTTGTTAGATTTCTTCTGGAACTGCTTGTTAGAGTGTGTTTGTTAGAGAGTGTTTCACTTTCTGCCCTATCTCAAAAACTGTTTACTGCTGTTTCTAATGTGTCTAATATAATTTCAAGTGTGTTTGTGTTCCGCTCTGCTTTCTTTCAGCATATTTGCCATGTGCTTTAGTTTTCTATATTGGCTTTTAAGTATGTTTGTACAAGTGATTATATGATAGACCTTCATTCTTCCTCTTAATTATTGCAATTTTTGTGTGTGGGTATGAAATGGTGCTTTACAACAGTTTTGTGTATGTTCATTTATGAACACTGGAGAGAGCTTCCATGTGTAATATGAGGCAAGCTACAAAAGAGAGAAAGACATACAACTAAACAAGTGGGGATAAATGAATGTGAAAGGTTTCTCAAACTCAGAGTTTTGAGATCTGAAATTTCATCTGGAAATGAATTGCTACTGTGTGCATGCACATATCTCAGCCAGGTTTTCTTCTTTAGCCTGGCTCATTCTAAGGGCAACCTAAGGGCGAGTGGAAAAGAAATAAATGCCAAATATCTGTTGTCAAGATTGCAGCAAAGGGAGACAGAAAGAGGACAGCTGCAGGAAAGAAGCCAGGAAGATGGATATGTAGGGGAGTGTGTACTTAACAGCTGAAAGAGTTATTCCAGGACCATATTAAAAATAAAAAGAATGAATTAGAAACAGAGTAAGGAACAAAGATTGGGAAGTATTACAAAATGAAGAGCCCACTCCTTTTCCTTGTATTTTACTGAAAAGGAAGAGTTATAATTTCTCCAAGTTAACTTTTTAATTTCTCTGTGCTGTTTTATCTGGGATTGTGATAGAAGGCACATTTCATATTCCCTTTATATTTTGGCAGGGAGCTGACACTTTGTTATTTACATGCATTATGTGTTTATGTTTCATTACACAGTATAATAATATGACACAGCTAAATGACAAAGTCCCCAGTGAACATTTTAGGCAGTACACATCCCAGGACTGCAGTAAACACACTAAATTACAAATTCATGGACTGGTGAATACAGCCATTCAGCAATGAAGGAATAGCTCATCTTAATAGACAGTGTGTTCTGTTGAAAGGGCATGGGCAATAGGATAGTGGTTTCTTTATTTATTTAGTTAAGAGCTGAGGCTAGAAGCCTTCAAGGAAAGAGTATGCAAATTTATTTATAGCACAAGGCAGAGAAAGTTTGGAGCTGTAAAGAGGTATTCAGAGTGGGAAAAATCCTACAGACTTTAATGATGTTTTCACCACTATTTTCTACAGTTACTGAAGAAAGGGCAAAGGTATTCACAGATTAACTGCAAATTAAAGGCAAGGTTTAGTGATGAAATAATAGATTTTATTAGCAACTGATTATTCCAAAAGCTCAGTCAATTAAAAATAACAGCCTCAGGAGGCTACACATGAGTTTTGAACTTGGTCCTTCTCCCTCTACCTATTATTCTCCTTGTCATCTTCTCATGCCTTTAATGTCTGCATTATGTCACACCATTTTATTTTTTGGTGTAAGAAATGTCACTTTTATTCCTGACTTTTTGTTAAGAACTGTAAAAATAAATGTGGCTGATGAAAAAACGAGGTAAAAACAAAAGTCATGATGTACTTTTTTTCCCCTTTAATTTCTTTTGTCTGAAAGAAGAGATGGCTAAAGGAATGGGGAGGGTATGGGGGATGAGAGAGGGGGTAGGATGCAATCATCAGCTAGAGAACAAAATAAGAATAACAAATGATTCCCAAGCCTTTTACTTAAAATACACTTTGTTTTAAGGTTTCTAATTATTATTCCCCATCCTGGAAGGGGAAGATGGGGCTCTGGGAAGCCTGTTCTATTGGAAGGTATCCCTATCCAAGGTAGGGGATTTGAATCTAGACAATCTTTAAGGTCTCTTCCAACTCAAGCCATTCAATAACTCTATTTTTTGATTCTGTTTATCTAAAGCTACTATTGATTCTGGATGATTATTCTATAAAAAGACTTAACATTTGCATTTCCCACAACAGTATGTTTTGCTTTTCTATCTAGACTGTGTTCCTTGAATTCTATCCCAGATTCTGAATGCCTCCTCTCTAGTCAAGGATCACACTAATCATCTGTCAATCCCTTGCTCTGTATGATTTTCAAGCTGGTGAGTCCCTTGAAGCTACAATGATCTCAACCTATACATGCACATCCTCGGGCTAACAACTTCATGACTCACATGAAGTTACAATGAAAGGAGAACAAATTATTCTAGAAGGTCATAATGAAGGTAGTACAGTGCAGACTGTTGAAAATAGTGAAGTGAAAGTGATACAAAGACTTTCTTCAGAAAAGTGAACCAAGAAAGTCTTTGTTTTACATGAATTCTTTGGGATTATATAAAGACAGAAGATTGCAGAGTTGAAACCATATGTGTTTAGACAAAAATAACTTAATTACTGTAGGTTAACTGAGAGCTGGCTCAGAAATCTAAGAATTTATGAAAACACCATAGTAACAGGAGAGCATATGCAGTAAAGGACAATATATCTTTAAGACCAGAGAAGTTATATTCTGCATGCAGAATGGCTTAGCAGAATGGGAGCAGTCTGGATAGAAATGTATGACAGAGGATGTACAAACTATGTTATAAGGAAATAGATAAAAATGTGCAAACCAGTGTGAAAAGAGACAGGTCCGGAAAAGTTTGTACTCATAACAGTTTCTCTTAAAGAGGCACATCATTAATCATGAAGACTTCAATTATCCTGGCATAGACTGGAATAGAAATTGTGAAATGACCATGGAAAGTTATTTCTGGAGGTAAAATGGAGCTATTTCTTTTCAAATCTTCTGAGCGATCAAGCAGGCCAGACATGTATTTGGATGTGTCCCCAAGAAAATAAATATATGTGATTAATGAGACAAAAGGTGGTGAAGATTTGATTAATGTGATTTTAGAGCAACAGCAACAAATTTTAGGGAGTCGAGAGAATATTCATAAGGCTAGGAGAACAAAAATACTGGACTTTTAAAAGGTACAGTTTAAAGAATATGAAATATATTGAAAATAGGGTAAAAAATAGAAAATAAATGCTAAATCCCTGTAGCAGAAAGGGAAGCTACTTATGATAAAAAGAGAAAAGATAAAAATCTAGGCTTTTACAATTGGACAACAATAGAAACAATACCTGGGGAGATTCCCAGGTGGCATAGATATAACTTCATTTCTTTGGCCCTTTTACACCAGCTAGAGATGGTAGAATGTTTAAAGTAAGATTAAGGTATGAAAAAAATCAGACAAAAAGGAGAATTATAAGTCAAATATTGCACAGAGAAGATTATACAAAAAAAAAGATAGAAGAAAGAAATTAGAATAGCTACAATGAAATACACATACTTCTAAAGCAATTTCACTATCAGAAAAAGCTTTTATTTTCACAAACACACAAAACAGGTATGTTTTTCTGCTTATGATTCCTGCTGGTTTTATTTGTAATTCCAGTGTGAATTAAAAAGCTCAGATCATAATAAGGTACATGTAGACAATTTAAAGCAATGTCTTCATGTAAAGCATATTAGACAGAAAAAAATTGTTATTAGTTTTTATGCCCTGTGTGTCTGCTGACTAAAACAACACCATAAATTTGGTTGAAATGAATGTAATGTATCATACAGTTCACAAATAAAACAAGAACTGTAGGAGGTCTTTAAGCTATTTAAGTAATTTCATGGACTTTAAGAGCCATTCCCTGTGAATCATGCTGTCTTTACAAACATCCAAATTATTTTTTTAGAGGTTGACAAGCTGAAAAACTCCATATAAACCAAGTGTATTAATGTTTTTGTGATATTTTGTAGGAAAGCCAAGAAAAGTTTTCCCTATGAGAACAGCATACAGCACAGAGTTACAAACACAGTGAGAGTGAGTGCCTTACTGTAAAGTAGAACTCTATGCTATGAGAAAACTGCTGAGAATATGGATTAAAAACTAAAGCAGTAACTAAACATTTATTTACTTTGAAAATACAGAATTGCTTGTGAGGTAAAAGCACCCCAAACAAATGAGAAAAAGTTGGGGTTGTTACTTAGAAGGTTGCAAAGAAACCTGAGACTATCAGAGCCAGTTCCACTGGAAACTAATACTTTGTCATGACCAAAATAAAAAGGCTGCAAGGCTGACTGAAACTCAGCTGTGTATCACAAAGATTTTCAGCAAAAATATTCAGGGCACAGTGATATAAAATAAGAAAAACAATATTCTAAACAAGAAGTTATTGGGGAAAAAAAAGTATTTGTTGCTATATACAAATGGGAAAAAGCTGAAATTTTCCACATCACCTCTAAAACGAAATTTATAAATTGAAGGCTGTTAGGAAGTTCAAAGTCTATATAATTTGTAACCTAGGTAAGAGCACTTCTTAAATGAGAGACACATCCTGATGTCCTGATGTTTTCTTTGTCAAATTGTATCCTGTGAAGGAATCATTTGTAGGCAGAATGACGTTTTCAGTACAGCTAACGTTGAAGAACAACACGGAAAGTGTAGGGATGGAGGACAGCAGTGACTTCTTAATTTGGAGCAGGGCTCATGGGCCATAGGAAGGAGATCAGTGAGAGAAAGGAGATGTCTGCTGTGGAGGGCAGAGTAGTCTACCTAGCCGACTTTCCAGACACTGAGAAGGGCTATGATTCTGTCTAGACTTCCATTAGGGTGAGATGACCTGTCATGTACTGCATTCTTATCTTCTCTTCCCTTTGTGTTATCTCACCATTTTACTCTGCTCCTAAATTCTCCCACTGGCTCAAGAACTATAAGCTGTTCTAGATACAATAGGTGAAAAGCTAAAAAATGCCACACATCAGGAGTCAAAAAAATCCCTTTCAAAAGTGGAACTTAAGTCTGAAATGTCAAAATACATTCTTCTTCAACACCGGAAAGCCTAAGATACTTATGTAGTTGCTGCCTGCTTTTAAAATAAAGATATTCTGCCTGGCAAGAGAGAATGGGGACCTGTGTCCTGTGCACATTAAACCTCTGTCCAAATCACCTGGTAAGAGGGCCTGGATAGGAAGCATCCCAGCTCTCTCAGGTTCCATCCCCAAGCAATCAATTCACAGCTTGGCTGCAAATCAGCTGCTGTCCACCTAGTTAGCACCTTACTGTGGTTGGATTGGGACCTACATTCCGCCTGGCACTTACATTACAGACATGAATTCTTGCTTCCATAAGGAAAAATCACTGTTTCTGGTTTTGGATTTAAATTGTTTGCATATTTCTTTCTTTCTACTTTTTAATTTATGCAGTGTGGTTGCATATCAAACAGATTATGAGGAGAGCAAATGAGTAAGTCTTTGTATGGACTACAGCTGCCCAGGTGCTGTCCAGGGGGGTTCAGGGTGTCCTCTGGGAGGAGAGACCAGGGCTGCCCTGTGCTGAGCATGATCAGATGCAGCTGCTTCCAAAAGAACCAGTGCAGCCAAGGTGGTGGTGACTCTGAGAAAATATACCAAATTAAAGGCAAAGGATGCCACTGGCACAGAGGAGAAGGGATGAAACCAGTGAGAAACACCAGTGTGAACATGAAGGTCAGAGGAGGAGGAAGAGGTGGTGCTCCAGGTTCCACAGCAGACACCCCATTGCAGCCCTTGGACAGGGTCCTTCCAGACAAGATGGGCTCTCCTGAAGGAACTGCAATCCATGAGGACATCATGCTGGAGAAGAGGGAAAGTATGGAAGAAAGAAGGAGCAGAGAGAGCAGCAAAAATTACATACTGACCATAGAGCCTTCTGCCCCCCGTCTCCCCTGCACTGCTGCGAAGGATACAGGCATGAAAGAGCGCACTTGAGCCTGGGAGAAGCAGGAGGAGAGACGTTAATGTTTGTCTTCATTTCTCACTATCTGAATCTGGTTTAATTGAATATAAATTAATGCTAATTTTCCTAACATCAAATCGGTTTCAATCACAGTAGCAATTAGTAAGTGCTCTTCCTGTCTTGACCCATGAGCTTTCTTTTTCTCATTTTGTCTTGCCTTGGAAAGGGAGTAAGCATGCAGCTCGGTGGGAGTTGGTCTGTTAGCCAAGGCTAACCACCATGAGTTTGAAAAACTAAGTGAGAAAATTGAAGCTAAAATTCAGAATGAGAGAGAAATAGTATCTAAACAATAACAGAATTTGCCACTGAAACCCAGGGCTTTCCATTTCCACCCTGACTTACTGAGCAATTGGTAGTCCTGCTACCAAGCTCTGCAACAGACTTAGGAGAAGGGAAGAGAGGGGTTTTCTGCCTTTCCATCAGCAATGCCTTCTCCAGGATAAGGACAGAGAGGGAACAGAGCCTGTTCTTTTCTCTGGATACTTTCAAACTGTGATAATCAGGTTTTGTTTTTGTTCAACACCTTAAAATGGCAAAATTACTGTAAAAGTTTTGCTTTATATGGTGGCAGAGGAACATATAAGCACGCAAATGCAAATCAAATAATTCTGATCTTACTAAGATCAACCTTTTTCTCTATTACTAGGTTCTGATAATGTTACACACAAGAGTTTCCAGTTCATAGAAAGACAAAAAGAGTTAAAATTATGACCGTGACAATTTTCACTCTTAACAAACTGTCACAATAAAAATAATGCCACAACAAAGCTGGAAAGGTCTAGAAGATAAATGTTTTAACTCACATATACTTAGAGTTTGAACAGAACAGTAAGAAATATTGGAAAACCCGGATAATATTATATCCTTGACAATAAGGATTTTTGAAACCTTTACCTTTTAATTTGGCAATCTACGCAGTGTCATAAAGTGTCATAATGGAGTGTCATTAAAAAGTGTCTGGATTAGACTAACCTATAGAATGAAGTGGGATGGAAGAGGGCAGATATATGCAATAAATAGAGGACAAAGCCTCAGGCACAGAGCAAAGCTGTATAAAGAGAAAACTGGGCACACACACAAGTGCACAAATACAATACAATATTCCTATATCTGTGTTTACTCTCAAGAGGTATTCTTCTGCAAAATAAATTATAGCAGTAGGTGAAAAGCCTACAAGGGAACCAGATAGATGAACAGTGCTGCAGAATTCTGTCTCCTGTACAAAGGGAAAGCATACATCATAGTTACTGTCACAATTGACTGTTTTAAAGAATCAGAGCAAGTGCAACTGCTGGGCTTAAAAAAGAGTAATAACAGCTGTCTTAGTGACACTGCAGCCTGAAAGCTGCTGTGATGTTAGGCTGGTGGACAGAAAAGAGCTAGCATATCATCCATAAATCATTGAGCCTAAGCAGAGATAGAATTCCTTGGCTTTTCAACCATCCAGGAAACCAACCTGTATTTTCAGTAGTACAAATGAGAAATGCTGCACAAGGGCAGTCATAGAATCCCAAGTTTGTACTAGACAGATTGATAGAGTGTCTTCAAAATGCCAGTTTGTACATAAATTAGGAAACTCATAAGCTACCCTTTAACTATCAGTTCCATTGCATATGTTATCTAGGCTAAATACCTTTTCCACATTTTAGATTTATACATTCATCAAGTTACCTTTTTCTGTTATGCCACTAAACTTGCTAGGAGAGAAGATTAGGATGTAGAGCGGGTTGTACATTCATTTTGGTCTTGCTTAAAGGCTCTCAGTAAATATGGAAAATTTTATTAGGAGGATACAAACTCAAAAGATGTGTAGAACCTGTGAGATTACAGGCCCTTTCAACACGTGTTTAAAGGTTTCATTTAACAGATACAAATTTTAAACAAGCAGATGCTTAAAGAAATTCTGCAACAGCCAGTGAAATACAAATACAATCAATACAATGAACAGACACAAAACAAGTCAGAAAAATGTAATTCTATTTTTTTAAAGGCTTTCCATCAAATCTAGAGCTTGGAAAAATTGTGTTCTCTCCAGCTCCCTGTAAACAAAGTATCATTCAGTGCAGCCCTTAAAGCCTCACAAGTTTTTTTGTATTTCCCAATATAGTCTTGTACCTCAACTGTCAAAGACAATACTAAATCACTGTTTAAAATCTTACTTCTCTGACATTCCTGGTTTAGACTGAAACAGGTATGCTGAGTTGATCTTTTGAGAATTGAAGGAATCCTTCACCTCAAGTTTTCTTTTGGCTTAATGGAAGTAGGTTACAGAACAGAGGTTTCTTTACCTTTGTATATCCTGCTTTCAGGTTTGGGTTGCTTTTTATTTTATGCCTCATGAATAGCACATTTCAGCAAAAGAAGATATAGTATTTATCAGAGATAAATATATTCCATAAAGAAGAAGACATGGAAAAAAGAAACAGTTGCATGTAATGAAGCGTCTTGATAGACTGTCTCTTGAACAGTAGGGAGATACACTTCAAACCTGCCAAAGAAATTATTCCCCACTGAACAAATTGGCAAAACTCTGGTTGACTTTTAGGCAATGAGAATTTTGCCAGATAAAGACTTTAGGATATGGCCCTATGTGAACTATGTAGGACACAAATGTTAAATAGGGCTCATGGCCTGATGGGGAGTTTTGTGCTTAAGGCTGTACTTCCAGTGTGCATTTGTATATTCAATTCTCTGCATTCATTAATTGGACTTTGGTAGATATCTTAGCTGCACAGTAGCTGCTTCATGGATTACGTAATCCTTCTTCCACTTGTACCAAAAAATGTAAAGAAATCTAAATTTTGTGTATGTTGCAAAGTGCCCATCTTATTCCATGTGTTATGTTTCAAGAGGCTTTCCTGCAACCTCTTTTTCCCTAACCCTGATACAAAACATCATTTTACCAGAACTTAAAGTTCCTCATTTGTGAAGAACTGGACAGTTGAGTCCATAGATCACATGCCCTGAAGTGGAAAATAGTGAATAAAAGCAAATATTTTTGCTTTAAAATTCTATCTTTAAAAAAATTAAATCAATTCACAATAAAATTAGGCTAAGACAAATGGAAAGGGTTTTTTTTTGTTTGTTTTGTGTACTGATTTCTACTCATCTTTCCCTGATACTCATATGTTGCTTCCTTATTTTCTCTTTTCTAAAAGTAGATACTTTGAAAACTATGATGCTTAAATTGTAAATTGTTGATTGTATCTTAAGCCTTAGGTACAGTAAAAGATCGCAAAAACCAGTTCCTTAGCTAAACCATAATTTAAACTTTGCTTCATTAATAGGCCACAAACATTCCACTTACTGTCCGTGCACCTGATGATAAGATGATATACCACGAAATTCCTGGATAACTAACATAGAAATTTCTATATGCTTCCTAAAAAGATATGCAACATTGCATTGTATTATGTACAAACATAGTAAAAAAAAATTAATTGGCAGAGCAGTTCTGGTTGTTCTAAAAGCTGTTTATCTCTGATAATAATTGCACCATTCTAAACATGCTCTTGGTGGTTTAGTTTGCTTCATTTCATGAACCTGTATAAACTACAGTACCCAAAGGTCCTTTTCTCATAGTGTACAATTTATCTGTTGCAGTTGCATCAAAATTTTCTCTGTGCAGGCAAGGCATATAACATGGGTAGGATGAAGTGAATGTACCACAAGAGAAAAGTTTAGAGAACTGATAGAGTTCCCAAGTGCCAGAAAAGGTAAGAAGCTGCTGGTGAGGGACTCAGAATGGGAGGTACTCTAGTTGTTGAGGGAAAAAAGGCATTTCCTCTGTTTAAAAATAAATAAAATGTTACAACATTCAAGCAAGCTTCAATGCCAGCACAGCAAATAGCACTCTAAGACTGGTTTACAGAGGTTCAGATGTTAACACAGAGAGAAAGAGCGAGAGATGCACATATACGCATAAAAATACATAATATTTTTATATATTCTATCCAAAACCTCCAAAAAGCCAGTCTTTGTTAAAAAAACGAGATGGGGATGTGAAGTGCACCATCATCATTAATCTTTTAGCTCTTCCAGATATAAATGTGTTCCTGCAATTTTTCAAACATTACCTCTTTCCTTATTGTTACTCATTTCATGTGAAAGGGCTCATTATCCCAACTTATCACATATGCAAATACATGAACTGCAACTCATTTTTCCACTGAAGTAGTTCTGGTCAAAAAAGTTCAATAGTTACCTTTATCGATCAGCTACTGGCTGGGACTACTAAATAACTTGATAATGGACCTTCTACACAACAACTGATTTTTCATTTTCTTCTTTATCTGAAAAGGAGAATATGGATGACAGTTAGCTATGATAATCTTAAAATTGTATTATAACTTTATATTGCTTGTCATATACAAAGGGCAATTCCCTCAAACTCATAACTTACCTGAAAAACAAACATTAGCATTTCAGGACCATTTTTTATATTTGTTTAATGAGGAGATGATTAGTTCATTTTCCTTATATTTATTATTTATAATAAATAATATTTCCTTTTATTTATTATTTCCTTATATTTGTTTGTTAGGTTTTTTTCCTCTTCTTTTCAGAGCTGAGGATGAATAACACAAATTGAATGTATTGAGGTTTTTGAGGTAATTCTTCTTTTAGAGACACAGTAAAAAAAGTAAAACTCCTGTCTTGCTGACATCTTAAACAACTACATGACCTCAGTGAGAAAATATTTGAATAATTTATCATTTTCAAACTAAAATGACTGGTATTGTACATATAATAATGCACTTCATCAAAGAACACTCTTTTTAAATTGCCTCCTGATTATTTACAGAAGTTTAGGAGAAATGAGTTATAAATTATTAATTTTATTAAAAAATAAATTAACTAAATAAACACTTACTATACCACATAACTATTATATAATTAATTTTCCCTCCTCCAATGATGAACTGAGAATTCTCTTTTATGGGAAAGACATAAGAGAGGAGTGTCCACAGAAAGGTTTCCTTTACTAAGTTCTCTTTCCAGGATGCATATCACCAATTTTATGTTGTACCTGGGAATGACATTAAATATAGCAAAATACATTTTGCCTGCAAAGAAGCTCATGAAATTTCTCATACTAGCTGGGGTATATTTGATCAGCTCATGAATGTGAAAAGATATCAAAGAAAATCTCCCAGGCTCAGGGTTGTAACCTAAACTTTTTTATTTAATCCCACACATAGAGACCTGCACTGACATCTCAGATATCCACACTGTTTTTGCTTAAGATGATGCAAATTATATGTGCACATCTTTGGATGGTGTCAGGATCCTGTGAGTGTTAGGTCTAAGTGGAGCAAAAGAGAATGTTGTGGAATACTCCATGGATTAAATGGTGGTTCCAGTGAATCCAATAGGATCTTCAACTTTGGGATCCACAAAACTGAGATTTTATTCCAGTTCTTTTGGATGTAGGCTACCTCTGTTGTACTGGTTGTTTATTTTTTAAATTTTTTTTTTTATTATTTGCCTTGAAGTACATACTTGGGAAAGATGATACCCTTATTCTCTAAGAGACTGATTTTTTGTATATTGGCCACGGAGTTATTTCAGCAATAAAACGCGTCCTCATATGAACATACCAGTGTACTCTAGCCTTCTTCAAAAATAGCTTCTGAGACTTCAATCCTCGTACATTTCAGTGCTTTCCTTTTATTTCCCGCTTCCCCCCCACCCATCACAAAGCAGCGATCATATGTTTAGACAGGTGAATGCTGTATCTCAAAGAGTGCAGTAAATTTCTGAGAAAGACAGCTTAGCATGCTTACCCAAATGTAGATCTAATTGGATTGCTGAGACTTATTCTATGTTTAGAACTAAATAAAGTACATAGTTTTGTCATGTGATGTTGATGTCTCCAGTGATTTTTTTTCTGTAACCAACGAGACTAAAAGCTCCTTAGTGTTTCTGAGTCCTTAGGAAACTTTAAATAGGCATTAGTATTGAAAGGGGAAAAGCAAATTATTTTTTAATTTTTTACACCTTTGTATAATTCATGATGGTTGTGTTAGAGGTTCAATGCTCCAGTATAACTTGGATATATTAGCTAACACAGGAGTGATTCCTACTGAGTTTGTATCAAATGCTGGCCAACATTCACGTTCCAAAATTGAGTCCTTTGGTGCTGCCTCAAGGTTTGTCCTCACAATATTGATTTAGATTATAGAACCACACAGAGAAATATGACTTCTTTATAATTCTTCTGTACTTATTGTACTTCTACATATGCTTCTGTATGTTAATACAAACTTTTTTATACTCAGTGCAGGTCTTCTTATCTTCAACTCTTATCTTCCATTGACATACAAGCTTCCTGTGTTCAAGTAAAATTATATTACGTATACAACTATTGCATTATATATAATACAGAAAGCATAGACTGTCTGTAACTCTTTATGTGACAACATGACAATTTTATGGTACATATGCAATCCAGCAGTCAAATATTCCTGGCTGCCTACTGGCAACGCATAAGGAGAACTAACAGGAGGGACTGTCCTGGAAGTTATTTTCCACAATGAAAATATGCAAAAAAAGGCATATTTATAGATTTTATTTCATGACATGACAGTTCCTACTTCAGTACGAAGGAACATATCCCCTGCAAGAAATATTTATTTTTCTCTCTCAAACGCTATTTCATGCTTGAAGGATCCTTGTAAAGTCTCAGTCCATTTATGTGCAGATTTTCACTGTCCTGTTTGTCACTGTCCTGACCTCTGTTGCAACTGCTGGAGCAAATATTGCCAACAAGAGCCAAAGAATAATAAAACTGTATGGTATGGTACACACAATCACATTTATTACATGACTAATTCAGGAAACTTGACATGGTTGACAGCCTAACAATATGAAGTACAAGTGATATTTTTCAAGGTCCTCTTCATTTATATAGTTTATATAGACACCTTATTTCACTACACTATTCTTATTTCAAAGAATTGAAACAATGCTCAATGGAAAGAAAGCAGGCGTGCAATTAGAAATGCATGAAGGTTAAAACTGGTAAGTATTGACCTTTTCTACAGGCCTGTTCTATAAATCTATATAATTTCCTTTTGAGTCTGCTTGTTCTTCAGATAGCTGTAACATGTTGTGACATCAAATTTTATAATCTCAATATCCACTAGTTTTCGGTGGACATTTTATTGTCAATGACTCAATATCCTGAGGGGATCCTGAAATGCCTTGCCTAAATCTAGAAGTGTGGAGATGGTTTCGAGATTCCATCTTTGAAAGACAGAGAATATTTATGCCACCTGTAGTAATAGACTTTACCAGGACCAGAAAAAGCCAGGATCACTAATCAGCAGAAAAAGAAAGCTTTTACAAATACATATATGTCTCTTTAAAACAGAGCAAACAGGAAGTAAAGTCTGGTGAGGGAAATGTGAATGATCTTGAAAAGCAAATTAAAATCTAAAATATGCAATAAAAATAGTTTGGAGTAAAACTTCAATGGTACTAAAATTCTAAAAAAACTTAAAGTAATCCTTGTATGTCAAAGTGAAGGCAAAGGCCATGCAGTGATATAACCTGGCTGAATTTCAAGAGATGCAACTGAAGACGGATCTTGAACTTCATAGACTGCCATGTTACACAGAAGTTGCTGCTAAGAGAAAAACTGAAATTGTCACTCCATAATGAATTTATCTTTCCAGTGCAGTGCTGAAAAAGGGTAGCAAGAGAAAATATCTCATTTCAAGTCCAAATCCTGATAGACCTTGAGTGGCCTCATTAGTTTCCAGTCCACCTTGGTAAAAGATGCTGAAGGATCAGGGATGGTAGATCTCTGAAAATTTTTGTAATAAAAATTTGAGATCAGCTGAGGCTCTGCTCCTCTTGAAAAGGAATTTGCAGTTACTTGCCCTTAAATAAAAAAGGCCAAATACTCACTTCACAGATGAATTATTCATAAAACTCCCTGTCTCCACCCAGTTCTTATGAATTCTACCCTTCTACCAAGTAAAAGCAAATTAATTATTGCAGAAAGTCTGGCACACCCACAATAAAGCTTTCCTCTAAGGTGTGCAGTTGAAATATATTTGTTTGTTTGAAATGTATTTTAGCTGGCAGTCTTGTAAGAAGTCAGCACTCTGAGCAGAAAATGCAAAAACCTCTTTTGATGCCATCATTAGTCAGGCCTGTTATTTAGAATGCCTAAACATTTTTTTAAAGTGATTGAAGACAATGACATTTTAAATGTAATATCCCGACACTCTGCTAATGTGTTCTTAGACATCTATTTTATCATGAGCGTATTTGGGCCACATGAACAAGATTTTTTTGAGAAATCATCTAAAAATTACTATGCAGCAAGTCTGTTCTCCCTGCACTTGGTATGTATCATACATAACAAGTTCAAGTATAAGTGCTGCTGTAACAACTCCTTGAATCTGACACCTGATTTTTTATTATGTTTAATGCATGCTGAAGGAAGGGGGGTTTGGTCAAGAAACACAATGATCTAGTAGCAGTCATACAGAAATACAACAAAATATGATGTTTTGAAAGTACTATCTCAAAAGACAGTGACTTGGAGAGAAAACACTAAAGCCAAAGAATAATTTGAAACTTGTAATCCTGTCATCAGACATAAAGGACATTAAAAAAAAAATCTGCGGCACAGACACTTTATGTGTGGTCTATTTCAGTGCAGCAGTATATGAATGACACTGGAAGCCACATTCTGCAGAGACAGAAAAAGTTGTTGATTTGTTGCTAAAGCTGCACTTGTTTATGCAGGCAAATGACAGTGAAGACTGTCTTATCCTCACCTGGTGAAGTAGTCCAGGTGGCAACCACTCTACCCGTAGCCACCTTGCTACATTCCTTGATGAATCCGATATGCAAAAAAGGTCGTTCCTATCTTTCTGCTTGCTTCAGGCTGTCCATTTGGTTGTTATACTTCTTAAATTTTGTTTAGTACCTTAATTCCAAATATATAAAAAATGTGAGTTTATTCTGCAGTGCAAATGAAGATGCAACAATAACAGAACTGGAAGTTGAATGATACGTTTCAGACTATTGAGTTATTTTTTTCCTATTCCATATCTGCATTCACTATCTCAGATTTTATTAATTTCATAGACCAAAGCAAGTCCATAGTCAGTAACTTTGCCCTGCATTACAGCTTATTTATCAAACCTCACTGGCAGCTTGAAGGCCTCTGGCCCTCCTAACTCAGTCAACTGTTAATTAATCACCACTGTTAATGAATCACCACTGTTTCGAGCAGCTTTCAGTTCAGACAGTGTTTCAGGCAGTTGGCTTAATCTGCCATAGAAAATTTCATGAGATGATATCAAATGTTCTAACTGATTGCTTCTACCTTTGAGCTCTCTTTGACAACATTATTGTTATGTCTTATATCACCATATACATGTGTGTATACAACTGTAGTTTTCTGGTGACATTCTTCATAAACGAATATTACTTATTTTAAATGTTATAAAAATAAAAAGGGTGAAAGAAGCAGCCAGAACTTTGCATGTGAGGATCTAAATATCAGTTATGTTTTTAGAAAGAGTAGGAAATATGTGGGAAGCATGAAGGTGAACAAAATTTCCTGGTGTTTAAGAGCTCATTTTGATATGAAGGGTAAGATTTATCTAAGTGTTCTTTCACTTGTCTTGTATAATCATATGACAGTACTCAACTGAACCTAGCAGTAGGTGAAAAGTCTATTTTCACTAGGGCACCCAGAAAGATACTATCAGAATATTTGTGGATTATTAATGTGTTATTATTTATACAAGAAGCCAAATAATTTTTGATAGCACCACTGAAAAGACTCTGACAGCATCCTTGCACTGTCCCTTCAGGTATTTATGTACATTGACAAAATCCCCATGAGGCCCCTCCAGGCTGAGCAGTCAGAGCTCTCTCAGTCTTTCCATCATAATCTCTACCAAATTCCAAGAAACAATGATTTTGTATTTCTGTCAAATTCACTGATGTGGAGACTGCAATTGGATACCACCCTGTTAGATGAAGTTTTTCTTTCTGCTCTGAAATAGTCATGGTAATAGTCAACAATAGTCAACAATAGTCAACAATAGTCAACAATAGTCAACAATATTTAGGTCCCTGAGGGTGCTACCTGATCAGCCCCTCTCCTAACTCTGCCTTTAACTTTACTTCTTCTTCAATAATTTTCTATGTGAAATCTAATAGTTTGTAATTACTGCTTCCATTGTAGGTGAGTTACCCACAGCCCATGAGGCCTCTTGAACAAATCAATATGTTCCAGCAGGGTTTATCATCTGTATTCCCTGCAGAAAACTGGGACACCAACCGAACAGCTATTTTCATACTTGCGAACAGTCTTCAGTTAAAAAATACTGACGTTACTTTTTTGTTATTCTAAATGCTGTGCTCTAGAAAACACGAGGGCAGGAGAAGAAACAACTTGAAACACCACATACAAATCAATATCACGCCAGAACCACCTGAAGCTGATTTTTAGGTGTTGTTTCCCTGCTTGAAAAGGCCATTTTCCTTCAACAGACAGTTTCTCATGCCCAGTTAGGAGAGCTAAGAGAGGTGTAATTGGATATGAAGATGCTTCAGAGATGTTTAATATATTTAGGAGGACACTTCATTGGGAAACATTACCAAGATTCAATATAAGCACTTGAGCACAATATTTTCAAGAGAAACTACTTACCACTTGTTTTTCAGGTGAGTCCTTTTTTCCCCAAAGAAATTAAAAATCATCCTTAGAGATATTCCTCATCAAGATAAATTCAGGATGACTGAAAACCTGTATGTAATTACAGACACACAGTTAGTTATTTTCGCTCAAAGAACACTCTTAATTTTGTCAACTTCTTGTGTTTAGCTGTTTTACAAAACTGATCAAGACGTGCTACAAGTGCATCGCTATCTCAGTCCTAATAAAAGGCACATGGTTATAACATCAAAATGACTGATAGGTTTATATAGATAAAGCTTCTTAGCAACGATATCTACGTGAAACTTGAATACTTTCATAGATCATAACTTCCCAGTGTTCAAGTTAAATTTAAAGAAGGCATAACTGAGATTAAGCAAAGCCAAAGTCAAGACCAATGGAGTTTAATGTGTATCTGTTTGTGTGTGTGTTTAAGCCAAAAGGTTTAACGAAACAGAAAGGATTAATTTGACTGACTTTGAGCAACACCATCTAAATCCCTAGATTTATATATAGCATTTCCATTTTTTGACTTGTGATGCTTTAGTTTATGTCTTCTTGACATATATCACAGCTAAAAATGGAGTTTGGGTGGCTGGTAGCAAGATGAATAGTCTGAGCTAGAAGCAACTGATGATGGTATTTTGATGGTAGATAGACTTTGTGCCAGGCACTGTGCATTCATGTGGTTGATCTGAAGCTGCAAGTCTCTTTGAAAGAAAAGAGATCATTTAAAGGATGACAGGTGATGACTGTCAGTTGAAGGAGTGGATAATAATCCTTAGAAATGAAAATAAAGATTCTAAACAAGATCTGATACTTTAACAAGCACGTAAATTCATTTCTGAAGACAAATAAGTCTGTCAATTGAACAGATTCTTCCCTTTCTCCCTCTTTTAAACTTTGATTTCCATCTCAGATTTACTAGGCGCTTTTAAAATTTATTCTTCTGATGCTATTTTTGCTAGTTCCTTTACAGACAAGAACTGCAATTTTAATAGGTTCTAAAAATGAATTCTCTTATTTTTAGTACACAGAACACAGTGTACTAAATTAAATGCAATATAAGTTGCACAAAATACATGAACTTTAATACTTCTACTCTATATTTAAGAATAGAAGTTGTTAGTTCACCTTTTTCTACAAAAACAGGCATGTAAAGCTTTTCTTAAAGTAAATGCTTGATTGTTTTCCCTCATTGTGCTCCACATAATGGGAACGAGAAAGTTGAAGGTATTTGTGCAAACAATAATATTTATCACACCGTGGATTCTTTGAATCACAGCCCTTATAGTTAAAGTCCAGGTTTCAGCTAAAATGAAACAGAAGTCTGCAAAATGATGTTAGGGAAATGATAGTAATAATAGAAAACTCTAAATAAAATTACCAATTTTTTTAAATCATGTCATAAATTATGGAAATGTTACTATCTTTTAAAACATGGTCAGTAGGTACAGAAATACTTCTGCTTTTTGAATAATTTAATTTGGACAAGATCTCTTCTGAAATTCACAACTTTGGAAAAAAATGGGCAATTAGAAATCAATTAAATTATCCTTTATGTAATATCCATGCTAAGAATAGTTCATAATAATTTAGAAAGTAAGAATTATCTGATTAAATTAGTATTACAGTAATTCATTAATATTTGTGTAGTTTACTTGGGTTGTTGATTACTTATGACATTAATACAAAATACAGTGGAGTAGATGCCATTATGCACAGCTATATTTGTCAGCCCAGAGCATTAAAAGCATGACTATTCTGTAGTTACAAAAGTATTATGGTTCTCTAGCTTGTATGTACTTCAGATAATTCTAATTTTGAGTGTGCAAAATGTTTCTCTGAAACTAAAACTATATATTAATGGTCTTATATCTTATAAAATGCTTTCAAACACACAAAGAAGAACAATATCCAAGAGTACAATCTAGAGACCTTAGTGCAAGTAATAAACAGCTTGGACAACATAATGAAAGTCGCAAAAATTCAAAGTAGCCCAAACCTACTGCTCTTACTACAGCATTAACTGCATGATTCTCAGTGCAAAAAAAACCCCAAAAAACAAAACAAAGCAAACAACCAAAAAACCCAAAAAACCCCAAAAAACCCCTAAGATAATGTGGCTATGTGGCTTCTGCATTAATTCAATTCTTTCTTGCTTCAGCAAAAAAAAAAAAAAAAAAAAAAAAAAAAGCTTTTTCCATGCAAATCCTACTGTTGCGGAGTGATGCCTTAGGCTAAGGATTTCAGAAAAACTGGAGAGAAACATCACAGTAAGTACTAATGATCAAGATTTTCTGGTTACTAAGTCACACCTACTGGTCAAGCAGTTGATCCGAATAAAGTGAAACTATGAATTGGTAAATAGAATGGGTAAAGCAAGGAGTTTTCTAAGTAAAAATGAAGTCACACTTCCAGAATTATTGCTTAAAATGCAGATACATCCACAGAGAGTCAATTATATTACACCAGTTTAATCATATTACCTTAGTGAACCAGTTAACCAGACTCATACTGTGATTTTGAAGTTGAGAGAAGGTTTACATGACTCCAAGTGTTTCATCAAAAGACATAGTAACTACTCACCTTTTTGGTTTTCCTGAACTTGTCTGTGTATCCTCATCAGGTAGAGCTGTGCTGACAGATGGAAATACCTTCAAAAGAAAAAAAAATATGGGTATTTGGGCAATATACTATGAAAAAATTGCAATAAAATAAGACAATTTTCTTTGAAAGGATGCCTGAATACTTCTAAGCCTTTTTGCATAAATCTGAGTTGAAATTTTACATGATTTTATGCATACAACCAAACTAATGTAATGTAGAATTCAGTAGATAATAATGATCTAAATCAAAATCTTGCTCTGGGAAAGAAGGAATGTATCAAATAGGGAATTAAAAATATATTTTTAGTTACAATGTTTGTACAGGCTAATAATCCAAAGCAGTACAGAAAAATGTAATTAATAACAGTTAAAATTTCTTTATAAACAACTTCTGTCCCACTCATTTCTTTGTTGCAATGTTCACTTTCCAATGCCCTTCTGAGTCCAACCACAAAGAGCTGAGCCTTTTGCAGCTGCCACAGTGTTGGTAGTGATAATAATTCATAATAAGTTAGCTGAGGACTTTGGAGGAAAGAGCATAATGTTTGTGACGGACCTCCTCTCCTTTCAGCCTCAGGTTTGTTTCTACAAGCTTCCTCAGAACATTTTCCTTTCCACTGATCCCCCACTATTTCTGACAGAAAGAGCTGCTGTTTGCCAAGCAGTGATGATTCCCTGAGTGTGTGGGATTATTGCTGCACAGGATACTTTTAAGGTACTGCATCTGGAGTGATTTCACCACACAATTGTAACAAGCCAAACCCAGCTCAGGCTGTGCCAGCCTGGATGAGACCTGAGACCTGTAGCCTTCTACCAGCAGTGGCAGAAAATCATATTCATTGGGCTAGACCTAGCACCAAGGTAAACAGAAATTTACCTCTGACTTTCATCTGATGGGATCTGCCTCAGCTCATGCACTCCATGAGGTAAAATGAAAAGGAAACAAAACTGTACTTGTGTTTCCTGAATGTAAAACAAAATATTAGATTACCAAAAGTTCAGAGGACAAACGTCAGCTTTCCTTTTTTAAACAGTCAGTATAATTAACATTATAAAAGATGCTGCTTTCAGTGGTTGGAGGGTAAAATTGAAAGTATTGAAATGCAGTGATAAAACCCTATTTTCTGTCTTGCTAGATGGGAGACTTGAAATTGCATATGTTCACAGGTAGAACGGGGAGAATGGAGGTGGTAAAACCAAGTCAACTTCCCAAATTCATAATATATTTTATATTTATTAGTCTGGAGGTTTTTTCCAAATAGAGCTCTTTTCTTATTCATACATTTCTTTTCATTGTTATGTAGAGAAGTGAAAGCTCCTTTTGAGACTGACATGTTTCAAATGTGGAATTAGAAATGTTCCTTATTAGCTTGCAGTTTATCATTGATGCCACTGTATGTTTTTTGTTGTTATTTCTTTGAATTAAACAATGTTAATATCTGTAATTTTTCATGTAACAGTTTTCCTCATAGTTGCTTACTTTACTCTTTAATGCTTCGTTTCCAAATCTTCTTTGAGATAATTGAAAATGGAAAGACAGTTATAACAAGAAAATGTTTGAGATGAAAAGCTACATCTTTCATAAATCTGTTTTTTAATTACAAATGAGCTCAACACAGTAATGCATTTTACTTTAATTACGATTTTGATGACCTTCTTAGAGCTGAAAGCCATTTCTCTTAATTAATGACATGCATGTGTGTGTTTCAGGAGTTCTGTTGCTAAGTGATTTCCAGGGAAGCTAGTGAAGCAAACTAATGAAGTGTCAGATAATATTTTGTAGTGTTTTTATGGAATGGCATTACTGGACCACAAAGAGACCTGTCTCATGTCTGCATAATCATCAGAGTTTGAAGGTTTGAGAGTGCATATGAAGCTCAAATTTGAAAAGAACCCCCCTGTCTCTTTATTTTACCATATCCAGCTTGTGCTTTTGACCACACAGTATGAGGTTAGTGATATATAAGTGCAATTCTTTTTTTTCCTGTCACTTTAAAAGGTCCAAAGTATATTTGACTTCTGTATATCTCTGTTTCTTTTCTTTCTCTTGGGTGCTCACTCCCTTTAAATAAGCATCACCATGTCTCTTCCCTGCAGCTTTGTTTCTCAAAGAAGCTGAAGTGCACTGCATCTGACATATATAGTGTATAAATTCAGCTTGAAGATATGGAACTTGTCAAGTTCAGAGTGTATCTGCAGCAGGTGGAAGTGACACAGCACTGACTTTGGTGCAGTTCTGCCACAGCAATGATGGAACTTGGGCTCAGCTCCACAAACAGACTTGAAACCCTGTTTATAACAGATTTGTTCATAAGTAATCTCCTGCACAATGGCAACCCAAAAAAGTGGGGTCTTAAAATGGAAATGCTTAAGAAATTCTAGAAGAAAACGGGTTTAGGATTCTTGTACTGTGTTGTGTTTCAGAGAGGAAAGGCAGCCAAAATTTACTTTGGGATCAAGGATCTTAAGTCTTCAGTTGGAAAGATAAAGGATATTAATAAAGTTACAGAGCATCTGGGTGCCAATTAAGTATACCATAAAGAAGATGTAAATGATATATCCTTTAGTTGCAGGTTATAAATGGTCTTAATATGCATTTTTAAAAACTGATTCTTTAAAATGGTTACTGACATATTGCATGTATATGAAGGAAAAGGAAGCATTTTCAAGGATAACTGAACATACAGAATCCAGCCATTACCAGATTTCAGTAATTAATAAAACTCCCTGAACTTTCTTAAAGAAATGAACCACAAGTTGTTATTTTTCTTTTCTTTTTAAGATAGTGAAGCCAAAAGCATTGTATAAAACACAAAAGTTAAGATAAATTGATTTCGGGTGTGAGAAATTCAGGGAAAATTATAGTTTGGACTTATCCTAATTTAGAAAACATGAATTTTGCAATAGCTATTCTTTCTCGCTCTGACTTTCCTCTAGATCTTCTTTTTCTCACTTAATAAAATACCTCCCCTCATTGATCCTGCTGGACCAAAACCATGTTTGTATTATACATTATTAAAGAAGTGTCAGACTCATGATATAGTACGCTTGGCGCTTTGCAGCAGTGTTATTTTACTTGGTGTCCCTTAAAAAATACTCAAGGGATTCTAAGGCAGCATCAGCTCCTTTTACAATGTACAGCATAACCTGTATAACCTGTTTAGTTGTACGGCATTTGGTTACTAAACAAAATCAAAGGTGGTAGGGGTGCTTCCTACATTATACTTCAGAATTACATTTTGTAGGCAGGCTTTATAGTCCCCACAGAAAAGGCCTAACATTTGAGAGATGATATATATTTATTTATACTAAATTTACCAGTGGGGAAGTCACACAGATGGCGGTTAAAGAGAATAGCTTACCATTTCTCTGTTAGAATGGGTACCAAACATGAAAATTTCTCAATTACTTGTGTATCTACAGCCTTAATGCACTCCTGCTGCAACCTGTGCAAAGGGCAACACCTACTACTCTGATTTTTAAATTAAGTCCTGTCTCTCTTCTCAGGATTGAAAGTAAAATATTCCTCTTATGTTTCTGTGTGACAGAAGAGAATAGTTTTCAGCTAGAGAGGAAGATGATAGAAGATAAGGGCATGTATTTAATGATTAAGATTAAATGGTAAATAACACTGGTACCACACCAGTCTGAGGCATGATATGTGGGTACTGTGTGTCCTGTGAGAGGACAGAGCTGTGAAAGGATTGCCTTTTCACCTCATTTGGTTTGTTGTGTGAGCCAGGTGGAGCTCTCCCAGAGAAAAAGTAGGTCTCCTCACAAAAACAACAAAACATGTTGAAGCAGAAACCTGATTTCTGCTAACTTTACTTTGCTCTCTAAAGAGAATGAGAAAGACAGCAAGATAGAGACTGTAATACAAATAAACTGAAGGGCTTCAGTAAGGAGCAGGGGGAAGGTAGGTAGGTAGCCCTCAGAGGTAGAAAGGCAGATTTTTCCCAAGAGAAAATGGGCAACAACGTCTGAGTTATGAGAGAAGCCCTGAAGCAATACTCAGCCAGTTCTGTAACACTGACTTGCTGAATCAAGTGAAGGCAGAGTCCCACCATGCAACAATATTTTGTGCAGGCTGTTGTGCAGTCCTTTTGTTCCAAGGTTACACTCTAGTAATCCAGATTTTTCATCTCAAAAGCTGCTGTGTGCTAGTTGGTGTTCCAGTAGAGAAAATCAAGGGCCTTTTGGTGACTAGTGTCATATTCAATTTTCCAGAAATTTCAATACTGTGGCTTACTAGAGATGTTTCGTGTTAGGAAGACTGCTGAAATTCGTGGTTTACTTGTACTCAGTTGGTACTGAAAGGTGCAAAACGTAAAATGATGCTAAAAATTAATGTTTGAATGTTGTCATCATCCCTGTGTCAAAAACAGGTGAGCCAAGGAAGAATGGGATATTTCCTGTGAACAAGATGTTCCTTTGAATAGTAGATGTTAGTGCTGATTTCATATCAGACACAGGGAGTTTTCATCTCTCTGATAATACTGCTACCAGTACTGGAAGTCAATATAAGCAGTAATTTTTGGGCTTGAGATTCCATAACTTCTCACCTGGGAACTGAGCAGAATAAGCCTAATTACTTAGTATTTGCAACAATAGTTGCACAATTGGATGCTTTTCACAACTTTATCTGGAGCAGACTGACATAACTGTCAGTTAACCTTTCCTTTTCTCTTCGCACTGAAAGTTTAGCAACCCACATGTTGCCTCTATATAATTACATAAATGAGTTATAAATAGTTTATCAGAATATTAGGCATGATGGCCTGGGCAAAATTTGTTAAATCACTGGAGGTGTCAAGCATCTGATTTTTTTTTTTCTGCAGCAGTATATTCTGTTCTGTAATAAAACAATAAATAAAATTAGGTGGGCTTTGTTAGTCGGAGTGTTTATCAATTCCCTGCTCAGGAGAGATAAACATTTTTTGAGCATATGAGGACTCATTACACCCACACATAATGAAAAAAGTCAGACATCTGAATGAAGAATATAATGTAGCACATTACATTTTTCTGAAAGGGGAATAGTTGGATGATTGGTACCTTATTGTAACTTTCTCTTGTCTCCACCTTCACTTCACATCTTCTTCCCTAAGTCTGATTTACAGTAATACCCATTCTGTAATGTATTTATAGTAATGGAGACATATAATCCAATGAAAGACTGTGTATTGCTGTATTCTTCCCAAGTGTCCTCCATGATCTTTGTTGAGTACTGCTACAAAACAGTGTTGAGAAGAGAGGTAGGTAAGCAAATATAAGGTTGTGTTGTGTTTTAACTCTTTTGGCTCCTTTGGGAGTGTTAAATTCTTGAAAATCACAAACTCCAATCCCTCTCTCTTTTTCTGTAACAATCTCACAGTTCAGAGAAATCCTGAAGACCACTAGGAGAGACCCAGATATTTAATCTCAGTTTATTTTTCTTGATTTTGGCACCTCAGCAAGGTATGTCACATTATATTTCAAGTATAATTTCTCTTCTAGCCATGCCTTTCAAAAAATGAAACAGCATTTTACCAATCACTTATATGTGAAACTGCAAAAAAAATTTCTGCATTTTTTTTAAACTTTAAGCTGACATTTTATCTGTGTAGGTTTGTTTGTCTGGGTGGGGGGGGAGGTTTTTATTCAGAAATAAAACTTCTTCACCTGAGTACAAAATAAATATTTTCTGTATAATGAACAACATGAAATTTTTTATTGATGCATCATTAACAAATGTCTTGTTTAGACATCAAAAGTGCCTCCTCTAAAAGGTAAGCTCTTGTTCACATTACGTTTATTCATCTGAAGTGTTTGTCTTTAAAAATACACCGGGGAGCCAAAGGCAAGTTTTAGAACTGTATGTTTTGAAACATTGATCTAAGCATTGTTAATGGAAGCGTTATCTAAATCTTGTAGAAGTAATGAAAATTTCTCCAGGTGTTAGACTGCAGAATCGTCTGTCACTTTGATATCAGGGTTAGACAACAAAGTGGATTGCCTTGTCCATCAAAATGTAGTAGGATAAAATTTCACTACCCAGGTAAGAGTGACAAAAATACAGGAAATTTGATGTGGAATTTATCAAATTTAAAAATACTAGCTGCTTACCAAAACCCACAAAAATCCAACAAAAAAACGCTAAACAACAAACCACCAATGAAAAAGAAAAAAATCTAAAACCAATCAAACAAGAAAAACAAGAAAAAAGCTGGTGAAAGATGATGTTAAGTTTCCATTAATTTATTTAACTCAAGAATAATTTTACAATTGGATTACAATGGTGTTATCCAAATGAAAGAATAGTGACTTTGTCTAAAAAGATACATTTAAATTTATTTGATTTAGTTTCCAGTCACTGCCTAGACTGGGAAGAAAATAACCGCATTACTTTCACAGGGAGTCTAAAACAAAGGTGTAAAAAAGTTTGGCTAAAAACAGTTGCCTTCAGCTTTGTTCCATAAGGTTAATCATTTTCTCGAGTTTTAAGCTGAGCTATGAGAAAAAGAAAAAATAGTTAGGGTGTACAGTTTTGTTTAGTAGAATGATTTCCTTAAAGGCAACACATTATTTGGCTTGAATTATTGGGTGTAAGAGTGGCCAGATGGAAAATTCAATTTACATTTTATTTTAACTGATGTATCAACTATTCCATTGACAAAGAGAGGTGTTACTTTGGTGAGTGAGAAAAATGTTATTTTCTGCTTATAGTTGCATTAAAATGTTACAGTATGTTAGAAGTTTTCACTCAAAGCCTTTTCATCACTATTGCTGTTTCCCAGACTCCTCCATTTTTAGCTGTTCCTAGAAGTGAGAGCTCTAGAAGGTGTTACTATGGCTGACATTTTGCTGCCATTTCCTTCATCCCTCCCCATATACTGATGAATGCACAGTGTATTAAAAGGGCTGCATATGTTAAGGACTTTTGTCAACCCACTTCAGGGTCTTAATTGGTTTGCTGAGGCAGTACTGATATTTCCTCAGTTTTCTTCAGTGAAACTGACAGCTCAAGAGTACAAGAGTTCAATCCCTGGCTTCCCAAATCTCTCACCCTCGTTAAATTACCCCTTTTTTTCACAAGAACAAGTCAAATACCCAAAGTCTCTGTCGATCTTTCAAGCTAAAGAGGAAGTTGTGCTCTGCAGTTTGAGAAAGATTGAGAGGCAATAATTGAGCTATGTTTTTATTCACTTGAAACCCACCCCCCTAGCCCTCCACTCCTTGTTCCTCTTCTGCCTTGCTTACACTTTTCCAAAGGCAAAACCCCAACGTATTCACTGGCCACCAGCGGGAGCTAACCTTTTCCATGGGCTTATGGTTGTCTCATAGATCTGGGACTGCAAAACTGTGCCATTGATTCTTTTTCTAGCTAATATCACAGATTCACAGATTAGTTTGTGTTGGAGGGGACCTTAAATGTCCATCTGGTCCAATTGTCCCGCCATCTTCAACTAGATCACGTTGCTCAGAGCCACATGCGCTCTGATCTTGAATGCTTCCAGGAACTGGGCATTTCCCATTTATTTGGGGAACCTATTGCAGTGTTTCATCACACTCATTGCAAAAATATCTCTTCCTTATATCTAGTCTGAATCAATCCTCTCTCACTTTAAAACCATTACCCTTTGTCCAGTTGCAACAGGCCCTAATAAACAGACAAACCTTTCTATACAGACACTCATGGAAGGTCTTGGTGTCCCACCATGAAAAAAAGTGATCTCATAGATGCCACCTGTTACCTGAACATGTTTTGATGGTTGCAGCTTCTGACATCTGAGATCTATTTTCTTTTTGCACAGGTTTCCCCCCAGTCACCATTCTTTAGAATCTTCTAAAGAAACATGCATGGAGCCTGAAATGCTGAAACAGGTCAGTGGATTTACAGCATTTGATTTTGTAGTGAGGCAAAATAAAGGAGCAAGATTTAGAAAGCATAAGAGCTGGAAAAGCAACCTACTATTTTCAATGATATGTCATGTACTGGTATTGAAAACTTTAGCAATCCTCTCTGTTTCTAGCAAGAAGGCTTGTATCCGTTCAGTGACATGGCAACTCTTTGTTCTCCTTTAAAAATTTGGCAAAGAATAAAAATTCTTTTTAAAATAGAAAATTTCTTATGGGCAGCAGTTTAATTTTCTTGTATTAGAAAACTATTACATTGTCATGAAATGTGAGAACAGCAGTATTTGAACTGGAGACATGTTTGCATTTGATGACATACTTGTTTGATTTCCTATGTTATGTTATTCATATTTTTACAGCACTCTGACTTTTAAATTTCATGTGAAATATATATTTAATTTTGAGCAAATGAGAGTACTTTTAAAAGCTATTTTTAAAAAAATGTCCACTCTGACTGATGGATATTGATAATCCTGGCACGGTCAAACAGAAATTTTGGAAGCAGCAGCCACAAGCTTGGATATTTTTTAATTTTTTTTTCTTTCCACAGGGTGCAAATGAAGCTGCAAGCCTTGAGGAACACATCAAATATAGAAAAGGTTTCTGTAAAAGGGGACCTTTCCAGGGACAATTGAGAGTTAAAAGAGTTCCTGTTCTGAACTTCAGCCCAATAGGGCTAAAACTACATCTGATTACAGTTAAATAAATGCCACAGAGCAGGGAAAAAAGAAATTAGAAATAATGTTTTGTTTTACTTGCAATTCATTTCATTTCTCCCCTTAGGCAAACAAATCATTATCTTTGGTGATGGCAAAGTCTTTGACATTATATGAAAATTTCTTTTTTTACTCTAAGTCCAAGAATAGCATTTCTTGAAGACGTGGGTGAAAGAAATAAGAAATGGATATAAGAAATGTTCTAGTTTTAATTAATATTAGCTGTGAACAGTAAGATTAATAATTTGCTTTATTTTCCTTTCAATATCAGAAATCTTGTATCAAACCCCTTGATTCAGTACAATGTAGTTTACCATGCAGAGAAAATTCTGTTTTCCTGCATTTCCATAGCAAATATTTTATTATCCTACAGACAGCTTTTACAGTCCAAAGCATTAATTTTTATCTACTGAGGAAGTTTTAAATGGCCATCAATATTGGGCATTCTCTCTCTCTCCCTTTTCCTCCTCATAGTCAGAAAACACAGTAAGTAGCTATACTATGTCTAAACAGCCAAAAAAATAATTCAGTTACATTTCTCCAAGGTGGATACTTTGGTGCAGTTCAAAATGTTATATTAATATGACAATTCTGTAGTTTTGGTTTGCATTTTTTTGAATTTTTGACTCTTTGCTCCTCATACACACCTCCAAAACACTTTCAGCTAATTTTTCTTCTAACTCATATTCTTATTTTGGGGCATTTGTGATTTCTACTCCATGTGTTCTAATGAATTATTCTGTTGAATCATCAAGATGTTGCAAGTGACAAATAAGGATGCCAGTGTACTGTTATACAACAGTGAAGAGAGTGCTCTTGCAGGCTGCATATCTCCTTTCAGTACTGCTGAGAACATTTGGAACCCAGGAAGCTTATTGGAATATTGCTGTATGTTCCAGGCCCAAAGACAGAGAGACTAAACCCCTTTCTAAGAAGAACCACAGCGTCTTGTAGTTGGTACCATATGGTTCAATTGACTGAATGAAAGGATTTAATTGCAACAAAGAAGGGGGCAGACTCTGAGCTAACTATAATCATTCTAGTTATAAAGAGGTGGTTTAATGATCAGTAGCTTTAAATCCCAACAAACAAAGCTGTTCAGAATGAGGAAATGAACCAAAATGAAAACATTGTTCTGTTACCAGGAATAACATAACTGCTATAAAAATCTGTCTAAGATATCTCATCCTGGTGCATGCATTTCTGGTCTTTATCTTCTTTGCTCTCTCTCACATTAAAAAAAAAAAAATAGTGTTGGTAAAAGAAAGGGGAAAACACATAAAAAAACACATAAACAAAATAGGAATTAGCCAAGTTTTTAATTACCTTCCATATGTATGACCAATTACACTTTTATTCTCCTCATTGCAACCTCATTGGTTTGAAAAATGTTACACTGTTATATGGGAATTAGTTAGTTGTCTGTTTATGTGGTACCCTTTTTTTGTATATAACTTAGTGAATTGGAAGAGCAGGAACTACTAAACATATGGATCGATGTCTTGATTAGGATGCCAAATCATTAAGACAGTTTAGAGATCTGGGATAATAATGGTAAAATCCATTAATTTCTACCCTAGAGATTACCAGAACACGGATGAAATTAGAAGTTTAAGATCATAAAGATTACTTTGTTTAATGAGAGCATCATATCGGAGAGGGCAGTTCCTTATTCAGTGACCTAAAGTTGCCTTTTTGCATCTAGGATATTTTTAATTTAGGAATCAACAGGTTAAGGTACTACCAGTTTTGTTGCTGACCCACCCAGATCTTCTTTTTACAAGCTTTTCAAATAATAATCTAGCTGGTATGACCATTTTACCATAAAGTACTCTCAAAATAGCATATCACTGTCTTTTGTTTCATATCCTGTCAAGATGCTTAGCCAGTGACTGAACTGAACAAAATGTGAAATTGTCACTTGTAAAGTCATCTCAAGGTTGACATAACTGTACTGGTCAGATCTGTGACAGTACATTTTCCCCCAAAATTCACTGGCATCCTTGTCATCCTGATGTCAACACCTCATCCCTGCTCCTGACAGTTAGGTCCCCCCTCCATTCACTAGTAAATTAAATAGTAATCTAAGCCATGTTTAATAATGAAACAAATAAAGTTTCATAGTGTATTGGTTTTGCACGGCCTGGGTTTTAGTAGCAGGGGGTCACAAAGATGGCTCCTGTGAGAAGCTGCTGGAAGTTCCCACTGTGTCCAGCTCAGCCAATGGCTGATGGCTCTGAAGATGGACATGCTGCTGGCCAAAACTGGGCCCATGAGAGAGGTTGGTAGAGTTTCTGTAATGAAATATTTAAGAAGAAAATCAAAACAAAGACACAGGTTTTTTCTTCTAGCCAGAGAAGAGGAGGAGGTGAGAACATGTGGGGGAAACCACATGGAGACACCAAAGTCAGCAGAGAAGGAGGGGGAAAAGGACTCCAGGCACTGGAGCCAAAATTCCTCTGCAGGCCATGGTGAAACCAAGGTGAAGCAGCTGTGCCCCTGCAGCCCATGGGGATCCACATGGGATGCAGAAATCCTCCTGCAGGCCATGGGGGAGGTGCCCGTGCTGGAGCAGGTGGATGCCTGGAGGAGGCTGTGATCCACTGGGAGACCTGGTGGAGAGAGAGGGCTCCTGCTTCCAGGCTGGAGCAGCCTGTCCTTGGATGAGTGCACCGCATGGAAGACAGACCCACATCATGGCAGTTTTGGGAGGGACTCACATTGCAGCAGGTATAGTTACACTGCTGCTCATGAGAGAAGTTCAGAGCACTGTCTGCTGTAGGAGGGACCCCACGGCCTCACAGGGGAAGGACTCCTCTCCCAGAGCAGCAGAAGGAAACCTTGGATGATGAACTGACTAAACCTCCATGCTCGGTCTCCCTGTGCTGTCAGTGGGAAGGAGAGAGGGGCTGGGCAGGGGAAAAGGTGTTTTAAGGGCTTATTTTACTTCTCATTATTCTTCTCTGATTCTGGTAGTAAAAAATTTCACTTTGCAGCCTTAAGTTGAACCTGTTTTGCCCTTGAAGTATTTTCTCCTGGTCCTTATCTCAACTCAGGAGCCCTTCGTTAACTTTTTCCCTTTTCCCTCTGCCCAGCTGTGGCAGGGGAGGGTGAGTGAGCAGCTCTCATGGGTGCCTGTGTCAAACCATGACACATAGTGATGGGTTTGAGGAATCCTCTTGATAATCCTTGGCAGCTTTTGGCTATTTACATAATCTCTTCCATTAGGACTAGCCCCATGTACTGTTATTTCTCCAGCACTCAGCAGAATGTATTTAGAAGGCAGAGTGCTAGTACACATGTTACAACATGCATTCATTCTTAGACTGGCCCCACTGCACCTGTCCTTTCTCCAAAATGGGGAATAGACATTTTTCCCATGCTAATAAATAATGTTGTCCATCTCTCTTGGTTTGAGGCTGAAAAGCAGCTGCAGGATGAACAGACCATGCATCTACAGGATGAGGGCCATGGCTGGATGACAGGCGACTAGGAAACAATTGACTGGTTTAGGGCTATGTGATTTCAATATTTATTAAAGGCTTTTATTAAACATTTCAATAATTTTAAATTGTGTCTTTTGGAGCTCTAGAAGATACAGCTGGTTTCGCCAGACAGCACAGACAAAAATGTGCACACACTTGAATTTTAGTGTATAAAGTACAGAAAAAGGGCATGTGCTCTTGAATTTAACTTTTCCATAGGAATAATCTCTCCAATTCCACCTTTTTTAAACAGTTGTCAAAATTAAACATTACTGGACTATCACAGCTTTCAGAATCTTTTATTTGCCTTTCACATTCTAAGAAAATGAATAAGACTTCTGAGGAACATGATGATATTTTCAAGCTTTTTAAAAAATCAGACTTTGCCCTAATTTATTCAACTATAAAATAGGACAGGAAAAAATAACTTCCCTCATAATTTTTCTTTAGAACAGTTAGCTTAGCATACACTAGATTTAAAGCTAGTATGATCTTTATTACTTTTTAAATGGAACTTCTCAGAGTTATTTGTCTTTGAAACAAATCAAGAAGAAGACCATATGTACCACTGCAGACTATCTCAAAATAGAGCTTCATTTCAGTTGAGAGGGGATAAAGAGAACCATTTATTTTCATAATGGCTCTATTAGGGCAGACCATGCCTCTGCCTAGAAATGCCCTGTTAGCAAAGCTGTCATCCAACAATGATCTCTGGGAAGGTGAATGAATATAGCACAGACTGTTCCTGCATTCATTTTAGAACAGTCAATAACTTCCCCCATGTCTCCACTATTTCACAAAGCATCATAATTTCTTAAGGTTTATTTTTTGTTTAGTAATAATGCCCTCTCATGGACCACAATTCGATCCACAGTGAAAACTTGCCTAAGCAGAGAATTATACACTAGAGAAATATTTACAAGATCTATTGTAATTTCTGCTGTAAGCAGTCTACAGGGTCATATTTCAGATTACTGTGAGAATTTGATATAGGGAATTTCTTCTCCCACTGCCCCTGGTCATATTCCTGGGTCATATATGACTGCTCAAGTCACTAATGGCATAAGATCAAGGAGATCCAGTTTCAGAAGTAAATTCTTTGTAGGACACTTGGGGACAGGAAGTGCTAAGACTAATAAGGTGGATACCTACTATGAAAAGGTGTTACTTGGGAATGCTTAAAGCCTAAGGAGCTTCCAGAAAGGGTAATCTTTAAATAAGAACCCATGTCTCATTGAAGTCAGTGTGTCCTTTGAGTTGGAGAACACATTTTACATGTCCTGGTTCACTACCAGAAAATAAATTTAGGATAGACCTTTCATTTTTAAGACAAAATAAACCCCCCCCCCAAAAAAAAAAAAAAAAAAACCAAAACAAAAAAACCTCCACCAACATTTGGGAATAGGATTACAAAAATTTTACATTATTGCACTATCTTAAATACAATTCTCAATTCCCATTAGATTAATTGGTCATGTTTGTTTCAAATACAACAATGCATATGCAGATTTTATTTCACAAGACAAGAAGGAGAAAAAATTGATTTAATTTGGAAATCATCCCAGATGGAGGATATGGAAATTTTGTTTTCAAGGCACAAGAGAAATACTACCATTGTATTTTGATATAAAAAAGAAAAATGTGAATCAAAACCAATCATAATGATTATTTTGACATTGATCAGGGTGAATGCAGGAGCTAAATTATGATGAGACACAGATCATTGACTTCAAAGTGTCAATAGAAAAGTTTGAAGAAAAAAGTGCTAGGATTTATCGTGACATATAAATGTTGGTTTACAGATATTAAGGAACTAGTAATTTTGAAATTGTGATGCGAAATATTCTTTTAAAATTCTGCTGTAAGTAAAATTTGATAAAGTTAATTAGGTGCTACCTTGGAGATTAAACTTTTATTTTACTAGTAGAAAAATATTTATATTGTGGTACAGCTCAGAAATCTTGTGTTTTTTTGGTATCTTTGCAGGTATAACTCCACATTTGGAAATTCCTTCGGTAAGAAACTGAAGAAAAAATTTAGGTTTTATGATAAACACACTAACTGTGCAATTAAGGTGCTGAAAATTGAAACTATTTACAAAAGGGTCCTGTAGAACAGTGGATTTTAAATTAATTGCTTAATCTTAGGCCTATAATATGGCTCTAAGATTTGTTAAAAAAAAAGGGGGAGCTTGAAGGAGTTGAAGCAGTACTAGGGAGAAGACTCATCCCTACACTACTGCTAAGTGGCACTGTACTGTTATGATTTGGTTGAAGCCTGAACTGATGGAGGAGGAATTTAAAGCCATGGCTTTGAAGGGCATTAGGTCAGACACAACATCACTATTCATGATCTTTTTGCTATGGCATCAAGATATTATCCCTCACATCCTCAGTTCTTCCCTCAAGACTACAAAATAAACACCACATTCACCACCCTCTCCTATCTCAAAGACCTGGCAATAAAGATTCCAGATCAGATGTCAGTTCAGGTTCTAGTTCTTAGTTTAATAAAAAATTGTAGCTGTTGAGGGTTATACAAATCTCTGTTTTGGAGCTCTGAAAGTTCTGGAAACAACAAAAACCCCCAATCCATAAGCACTAACAACTTTCAAATTTTTCAGAAGATTGTCTTTTTCTGAGTATAATCAGTGTTTTTTCTCTTTGGGTATGCTAGTGTTATTTATTAGACAACCATTAGTGTCTAATAGTGTTATTTATTAGACACTACCCATTACACTTAACTTAGTGGCAGGAGTAAAATTCTCTTCTTCTCTTTTTGCTCTTTGTGGCACATTTTCTTGGGTGAAACATCTATCTACTTATTCTTGCCACTAACACACTTGGAAGAAAATACAAAAGAGGAATAAATGCATGGATGTAATTACCAGCTCCTGATTAAGCACTGACAAGAGTAATCCTGGCATGTACTTGGGTTTGTCACTTTCAGGTGACATTAGGTAAAAAACTTCAAATTGCTCTTTTAGGGATAGAAGGCAGCAAAGCCTTTTTTGTGCATCTGGCCTGAAGACAGACACTTGAGCTGACACTGTGGCAGATTGTAAGTGGGCATAAGATATTCTTCCACCAGACAAAGTGACATTAATATTGTGCCTTGCCATGAGTTATCATGGCCACAAGCCATTAGTTCCAATTAAAATAATGATTTTCTCTTTCAGGGTGCAATGCCAGACTTTGTATCAGGTCAGTGATTAATGCGTATTCCTTTTGTGCCTTTAATGGTGAAATATAAACAGGGTAGGCTAATCATCCATCTTCTTTAGAACTGACAGTTTTAAGTAGGACAAGCACACACTGGATGCAGACGTTCACCCAGGTATAGTGACTGTTTACTGAACACAATCATTTGTCTCCAATTCAACCCGGGGCTTAAAGTCAGAAGTTCCAAGAGGTGCCAGTTCCTGGTATTGATTATCTACAAAGTATTGTATTTTTTAAATACAAAGTATTATATTTGAAAATAGGATACCCTTTTTCCTCTCTCTCTATGATTTTCTCAGTAGAAATTATCTCTTTTTTTGTCTTTTTTTTTTTTTAATTTTTATTTCATTAGAGTGATCTTCAGTGGATTTTACAACAATTTATTCCAAACTATTAATCTAGAAGAACTGAAACACAGTGCCATGCTATCACAGTTTTAACTGGCTATTGCATGCTGACTCTGCCATGGTGTTAACTGTCTATACTTATTTTCATTCAAGATAATAAGATTTACACAGCTCTCACAAAAGAGGGTTAAACAAACTGTTTAATGTTTGCTGTGGGCGACAAGCACAGAAACAATTATTAAATATTAGTATTAGTTTGAAAGTGACAGAAACAGTATGTTTATAAATGCCATGACACACAGAGATGATTCATCATAACTAGAAGTCATACAGCTCACAATGACGGCCTCAAATAATCTCTTGTACCTCCACATCTGAATGTCATGCAAAATAAACTTATGAGGCTAGATTTTTTAAGGTATTATATTCTTGGAGAATTTCAACCTTATGTTTGGAATTTTCTTGTTGTTTATGCCTGCAGTTAGCTGCCAAGGGCCACAGGGTCTAGTGGCCCAGGAAGCTGCTCTAACATTTGCATAATAGTACTGTTTGCTTTGCTTTGTACGTACATACACATACTGCTTATCCATGCCCTGGAGATCTTCTTAAGTGTAGGGGAAGTGCAGAGCAAATAATTAACAAAAACTTGTTGGTTTTGGAGACAGTAATAAAGCTACTATATTAGGCTCTCCATCATTTGAACTGATCAGCAATCAAAGTCCTCTGAGAAGAATGTGCTCTTGGAAGCTGTCACTTCTCAAGTGGTGTTTGTCTGCTAGCTCACAAACATTGAATCCTTTGGTCTGAGCGTGGTTTTGGGATGGATTTTACCAGCTTGAAACTTGCTTTTCCACTTTAAAGATTGGTCTCCTAAACTGGAAAGCCAACATCCCAGCAGCCTTGCTTTATAGGGTTTAATATCCAGTCATGCCCCTCCTTGTCACCGCATTGTGATAGATTTATCTAGATGCACTTCTACTCTTATCTCACCATACTTTTCTCCTTGCAGCAATGTAAGGCTTCTAACTGAGCATTGGCATTTTCCTAAGTGGCTGGAGAAAATGTGTCCAAATTCACTACCATGAAATAGTGGAGACAATAAGAATCACTTCTAGCTCAGATATTGAGAAATGATTGCAAGGCACTGCCCTCAATAAAAAACTAGGTGTATTTGTACCCTGTCTAGCAACTGGGACCAGGACTTATTTAATTTGTAGTTCCAGGAGCAGAAATTTTCACCCTCATTATGCAAGGATTCCACATTGTAAAAAGACAGAAATTTCATAGGAAAAGATGATGGATACCAGATCAGTTAGGCCAGAAATCATGATCATTCACTGCTAGGACAGGTCAAAATTTTTAAACCTTTTCAGATGGAAAAAGCTGTTATTTCTTTGGGAGCTGGGAAAGATTTATCAAAATTCATATAGTAAGGTGAATTTTTAGGTAAGGGATTCCCCCCCTTAAGAATCCAAGAAAGTAATCTAACACCTAGATATTTGCTCCATCTATTAATTCTCTTGGCAGATTAAAAGAGGAGAAGGAGAAAGCTGAGCATTATTGAAGTCCTCAAGACAAACTTCTGGAGAGAGAAAAATTACCTGAAACTACACCACAGTTGCTCCCAAAGAGGCTGTTACCACCTCTCCCACTTTAAGTCACTATTTCTTGTTATCAGAGAAATGAGACACAGATGATCAATATGTAGTATGCAGAGGAGGTCCTGAAACTTTCTTGTCACAAGGAAGTTCTCATTTGCTAAGATCATTATAGTAACATGGAATGTATTCAGGATATAGATCAAGCTGTGGTTTTAAAACTGATGAGTTTGTTGATGAAATATTAAATTCCTTGCAGTCTTTCAAAGAAAGGGATGGGAAGAAGGGAAACTAAATACCAAATAAGTTACTTGATTTGTGCCATAACAAGCAATAAAACCCAGAGACTTCTGTTCATATTTACATCACTACTCTCAATATCTACCAGGTATTTGGGCATGTTTGAGTGTCTGAGAGGAAAATTGTCACACCATGAGTACAAATAGTATCTGGAACTCACTTCCAGCTCCCGTGCAGCCTGGAAGTAAGATTTGTGTATATACCACTGGTGTTTGTAAACTTGCAGTCTGCAAAAGAGAAGTGTTCAACTACCAGTAAAGGAAGCAGTGGTATCTGCCAGACCCCCAGCTACATTGGTTTTGTCAATTGAAAGTACTTTCTCTCCAAATGAACTTCAAATCTGAATAGGGAAAAGCCTTTGTTTTTTGCTGCCATGCAATTTTCCCCCTCCCACTTCAAAAATGACAGAAAAAAAAAATAGGTTCTGTCCAAACCAACAATGAGAAAAAAATGCAGTTCTGCTTTCAGTGTTTTCTAGGTCAGAGTATTTTCTTTAGTCTACTTCCAGGATTGTTTCATGTTCTAGGTTTGCTTTCATCACTCCAACAGACCTTTCTTATCCTGAGACAGGTTGTTTGCAGCCTTAGTCACCGTGGCGCTTGAAGTCTCCACTAGACTGCATCTGTAGATACCTGAGAAGTAGTTTGCTTTTCATTCCACTCCTCCTACAGTGATTTATGCATCCCTTTTACACCTCAAAAATTGGTTTGAAACCAGTCCTTAGTTCCAATTGATCATTACCTACACAAGATGATGCTTCAGAGGAAACTGCTACCTCTTCTCTACAAAATTGGATGGTATTTCATTCGGGTGCCAATGACAAACACAGAAGTACTCCTTCAGGCAAATTCTCCCATCAAAATCCAGGAATTGCTACAAAGAGAACACCCTTGTGATATTGAATACAGGATTCTTAATAGAAGAGTTTATTATTCAGGTATTCAAGTTTGGCATGATATTGTCACCAGCGACCAGGAGATTCTCTCCTCACACATTTTTTTAGGTTCCATAATGGCATGAGAATGGCAGGGAGACAGGGGAGGAAACAGTAGGAAAGGAGCTGCCTATTCTTCTCGAGCAGACTGTAGTTTGGCCCATCCAGAGATCCCTGTGACTCCCTGAATGCCTACAGTCCACCAGCTGACAAGTACCAAAAGGCTGAAGTGCTGGGACTCTACAGGGGCTATAGCCTCTCTGTCCAGCTCCAGGTTAGCACAGCTTAGAGAGGGTTTGTGAAAAAGAAGGATCAAACACAGCAAGGGCTGTGCTCACTGCAGCCTGCTGCCTGAGCTCAGATTTCCTCCCCTTGTCCTTCCTCACAGATCTCCTTTGTGGAGGGCCTGGGCAAATCAGCCACTGATGTCACAGTTATCTGCTTAATAAGGAGGCAATTTTCACAAGCTACCCATCTTTCCAGAAGATCCCCAGTGTTCATCTAGAAGGACCATATCCACTCCCAATATGATCATGTGGTTGGCTTTAGTGGTATTGAGCTGCTCCCTCGTAGGTCTGAAATTGGCTGTAGGACTGTGAAAGAGTTTTTTTTCTGAAAAGCAGTGAGAGACATATTAAAACCTCTATGTTTATGCTTTAAGCATCCCAAGGTTTTTAGAATAAATGGGAAGCTGAAGTAATTAAAGGAAAAAAATTAAAAACAACCAGCATTTGAGCACTCTAAACAGTTTTCTGATGTTCTTAAAATGATTGTCAAAGCCACCAGTATCAAGACAATTTGCTACTGTGCATATGTCCATGCTACATGGAATCCATGATAAACGTATTGCATGTAACTAATGAAGACCTTCTTGAATGAGTTCTTGTCTGGTAATGAGGAATGCTTGTATTTAAAGCATGGAAATCTTTAAAGCATGTAATTTTTTATGGTCACATTACAAAAAAATTATTAGACAAATAGTGAAGTTTTAGTAATGAGTGTGAGTTTGAAACATTTGTTGTTGAAGATTGCCTCCCTATACTTAAGAAAAGTTATTATAAATTATATTTTTCATTATGTGTGACCTGCATACCTGAAAATTTCTCATAAATGCTAAAAAAAGATCAGAATATTGAATTTTTTTTCTGAATATCAAAGCCATATATTAACAGCAAGCTACTTATGCTGAATTACGCTGTGTAGTAGTTTTAGCATTGTACTCTGTATATATCTGCTACAGATGAAAGTAATGAAACCTGAGAATCTTAAATGCTACAGATAAAAGAAAACACTTTGTATTTGTGCCATCTTTCTTGTTAGGCTCAAGTTCATTTTAAGATTGGGTTGGAGTCAGTGTCTTTAATTTGCAATAGGGGGAAGAAAGTTACAGTCCTCTGTTTCTTTCTGTTCCTTTCTGGATCTCTGTGGGTACATGGATCACAGTCCCAATAATGCTACCTAAAGGTTGTTTGAGGTCCTCCTAATCCCCCCACTTCTCTGTGGTACCAGCCTGTTCTACTCCTCAGTCTTAGACAAGCAGTCATAGTCTACTGCTAACATTCAAAATTGGGCCAGGTAGGTGAGTTAGCACAAAATCCAGAGCCGAGAAGGTTTCACTTCCTTTCCACTCTGGGATGTGCCTTGGGCTGGAGCTTGTGCTTCCTTTAGCAGTGCAGATGTTTCAGGCTCATGCTACAAGAAGGCCAGGATCAAGCCGGGGTCAGCTAGTTTGACTTTACAAGTGAGCTTTTTCTCACATGTGAACCTGCTCTCTGTGTTTCTGCACAAACAAGAGTTTATCAAGTACCCAGACAGAATCTGGTAGTCACATGTAACCCATATTACCTGTTTATGGAAAATATTTTTCATGTACAAGTAAAAGAACAACCTAAGCCTCTAAGAAAATCACAGCTTAAAACTAATGTTTATCTTTTTTTTTAAATATTATCTGTTCCTGCAACAGCGTTCCTATTACAACCATTAGTATTTTCAGGGCCAAACTTTATTTACAGTGTGAAAGCTCATGGAGTGGTCCATCTGGCTCCTGGCTGGGAAGAGAACCTTTTATGCCAAAATGCACCTCTGAGAGAAAGCACACGGGATGTGTAATGGGGCTTAAGCTAGAAATGTCAAAACATTTTGCATATCCTCATATTTGTAGCATCAATCATGACAAAATCTGGATCTCTCTCAGTTTTAAGTATTTAAAAATTGCATCATGTAACTGTTTATGAGTTCTGTCTTATTGTTTGCTACTTAGCAAGAAATTTCACAGCATCAAGACACAGGCCTCTGCACAAAATCCTATTAATATCTGAATGAAGAGACCTCTTGAGGAAAAACATACCAAAACCTCTGAAACTGGAATTGAAAGCTGTGTAATGTTTGTAATGCCAGCACTATTATGGGGTTGTCACCAGACATGCTGATGTAATGGAATATATAAGCAAGTGGAGAGATGGTGTTTGCTTGGTTTACTATGCCAAATATCAGTGGTGAAATCTCTCATGCATCTACTGTCCTGAAATCCAAAAAGCAAATCTATTGTACATGAGGTCAAGAATAACCCTTGTCTGGGTAATTGATCTGAATTTGGACTTGGAGGTTTGTTCATCACCTGTAGGTATTCCCTGGACGTGCTCCCTATAATGACTTGTGACATGACAGAAAAAAGAATAAGCAAAGAAGAGTTTGTCTGTGAGCAGTGGAACCTCCAGACCTTGCCTGCTAAATTAATATTGAAAGCAAAACTTATGCTATGTACCTGGCCCAGAGCAATGTTAGCTGAGAAGCAAAGAAAATTAATAGTTTAAATGAACAAAAAGTACCAGAGCTCTCAGCATTTATAGGAAGTAAGGGAGGGGGGAACCCAGAAAGCACCTGTAGGGTAAGAATTTCTAGATTATACCTAATAGCAACTTAGCCAGCATGGCTGATGTTAATGATCTGTGTGCGAGGGGCCCAAAGGTTGCCAGATCTGAACTGTGCTTCCTTCTTACAGAAGTGACAAGCAGGAAATATTCCATTACTGCTCCAGCCAGATCTGTAATGACTTCTCTGCCTTTTCCCCTGCTGTAGGTAAAGGCTTACCCATGCAATTTCCTTCTTTTGTCTTCACAGAGTTGAGGATAAATTATTTCAACCTCTTTGCAGGGGGCATTTGAAACTAAAGTTATTTTTAGGGAGAAATAAATTCTTTCATGTAAGATGCGGGAGTTGTTGCTCCTCAGGCAGCTGAGAGAATATGAAAGGCACTTGAAGTCTTTTTAAAAGCTGGGTTCTGATGTTTAGCTTGAGATCAAAGAGGGAATGGGAAAAGGAGGGGAAGCCGAGTTTCTAGTGAGCTATCGGTATATACAGCCTTGTATATGCGTCCTTTGAAGGACTTGCCATTACATTTCTGATCTTTGAACTCTTTTTCTTATTTTATGAAGGTGAACTGAATTTCTTTACAGTTATTTTATTGTGAAACTAATGACTAAAGATTTTACGGATCTAAAAAAAGAACACAGTATCAGTAACTTGGTTATTTCACTCCCACTTTTCTTTTGTAGGAAAAATGCCTATGTAGTTTTAAAAGATTAACATCTAAAAATATGCTTTACCAGGTTTTTGAAAGCACAGTTCAGGATTTTGATGTCATACTATAATACTTTAAGCTCAGTGCTGTTACTTTAGTATATTTATTTTGTTTGCAGTAAACCTATTTTCTTTCCAAGCTGTTTGATTTTTTGAGAGTGGAACATTTGAAATTTAAAATTCATCTTGTTGCTGCTTTTACAAATACTTGCAAAGCCACTGCTGACTTGTGTGAAGAATAATAATCAAGATAAATGAGTTACTTATAGCATTTGCAACTAATGCAGATGCCAGCCAAGTGTCCCCAGCAGAATGACAAAATCTTCTTGTTGTTTTTGATCTAATGCTAGGTATACCACTTACTTTCTGACACTTTGACGAAAAGCACAGCTAATGGTGTGTAGCTGAGGGGCAGTGTTGTCTGTTTATCAGCCTATGTAGCAGAGAGATTGGTTGTGGAGCTCAGAAGCAAGCTTTATTGATCTCAGCTACGCTACACTCTTATTGTTTCCTACACTTACCCAACATGATATTATTCACTGAAGCCAGGAATCAATTAGGGTTTGTGGCTTCTGCAGTGGAAAATATATTATATAAAAGATATAATTTCCAATATTGTGTGGGATGCAAAAGTTTGGGGTTTTGACAAGAAATAGAACCCACATAAATAAGAAGCAATTTCTTTTAATATTTTCATATGGTAGTAGAAGCCTCCATTAATACAAATCTTGCCTTTGTAGCTCTTTAAGACCTTTACTGAGATGGGGAAGGAATGTAATTCCCATTATTTACAGCTTGTGAAATTGATGCAAGAGAGGGAAGAGCTGCCTTGCTTCAGGAAAGAGGTGGTTGAAGTAAGAAGAGTGGAAGCATACTTGCAAGAGTGGTTTGAATGCTTATAAATATTGATGCAGTAGTGTCTTACATTGTGATGATTTCTGAGCTTCACAAATTCATGAGCTTCTTGTTATGTTACTACATGGTTTTGTCAATAGAGAATGATAGTTTTTAATACAAAATTCCAGCACATTTGCAAGCATATGGTAGGACCCCTGGAGAGGTGCTGATTTGGATCAAATGAGCAATAGAGACAGAGATGATAACATGAGGGATTTTTTTTTACTCTGTTGAGAGTTGTTTGTTTCTTTCTGGGACAAAGATGCACCGATTATTTACTTACAACCTCCCCTGTTACTTTGTTGTGTGCCCATGTCACACATCACAGGAATGGCATTAGAGCCAAATGTTCATCCCACTGACAAATGAAGTGTTCAAAGTAGGTTGTGTTGTCACTATTGCCCAAGAATCTGTGCAAAGCTACAACAGAAAGCAGAGAGAAATGGCCCTAAGCTCAGTATTGATTGCAGCACAAGCAAACTGCTTAGTAAAAGCAGAGAACATCACATAAGTGCCTTGGAAATTTAGGTCCACCAACCAGCTGATGCAGAATTCTGTAGGATCTCCCGATGAGTCCTTGGCATACATTGTGAGAAAGGAAGCAGGGGAAACTCCAATGATCTTTGGAAAAGCACACACTCAACTCTCTCCATGCTCACAGAGCCCTTGTTTGCCAGGTTATGCTTCCCTGTGGAAAGAACCTGGCTAGTGAAACCCTGTGGGAACATTTCTGGAATCTCTGTTTATCTTGAGGATGTGATGGGAGCACCTTGGCTTCATATGGTTACATTCTTCAAAGGTTTCATAGCAGTCTGTGGTAGCTATGGCAACAATAATCACCTTAACACAGAAGAAAGCAAGCAGTTCAAAGGCACAGCCACTGGAAATTGAACTCATTATCACAGAAGTACCTGCTGACACTGCAGATGCTCATTGGAAGAGGATAGAAGTCAGTACTGATACAGGTGGGTTAATTGTGGGAAAAGGACAATTGCACCTTCACCTCACCCATCCTCACAAAGGTCCTGCCTATTATGGCAATAGTCTGGGACCTGGAAGCCTGGCACATATCTACAAGGCCTAAAACCTACTTATTTCCCTACAATCTCATTTCTATTGCGCAGTGTGTCCCAGTGGTTCAGAACTGTCAGATGGGACCATTGCTGTGGCAGGTCTTACAGATGTGGTGTTAGTCTCTGCTAACTGAAAGGCAGAAGAGGGGATGCCCTCAGTTCCTACCAGCTCAGAATAATGAAAACAGTAAATCCCTAGAATTGTTTATTTCCTGCTTTTGTTCCCTTGTGATGCTCCCAGGCTGCCAGGGCTCCTTTGGTCCTTGCACCAGGAGGTGACCATGCAAACTCATGAACCCAGGAAGAGGCGGCACCACCTTGCTGGGCAGAGCCCACCTTGCACAGGCACCTCAGGCAATGGCAGTCACAGGCTTTGCAATCTGCTTAAGGGTTGTTTTTTCCCCACACATTTTTTATCTTTTAGTTCTCTCCCTAGGTTTGCTGATGTGAATTATCTTCAAGTGAACATACTGAACTCTTTCCATCATGGCTGGATCTTTCCCTAACTCTTTGCCCCAAACCTACTCAGATAAGTGTGATTCCCCAACTTATAATTGTCATGATAGAAAAACCTACTGTAAGCTCTGATGACATTGATTTCTGCCTTCTCCATCCTTCTATCTGCTCTGCACTGAGATTATTTTATTTATAACATTCAAAACAAGTACCAGTGGATATAAAGCAGTTGGCAAGCAAACAGAGTACACCATTTTTTAAATAGTTTATTTCACTAAATTAATGTATATTTTTCCTCCTGGCTATTTTGACAAAGATTGAATACAGTACATGTGAGAAACATTATAATGCAAAATATCCCCCAAAATGCTGCTAGTAAATGGTAGTGTCTATTTCCAAACATGAGCATGACTAATTGGAGATAGGCAGCATCACCAAGTAATTAGGTACCTTAAGTAATCTCTCTTTGAATTACATATCCAGTCAGAAACAATAGATGAGATTATCCTAGAAGTGAGAATATGCATTATTAGAACAGCAGTGGCCCAAAGAGTAATTTCTGGGCATTAAGTCTTCTCTGAGAAGCACAGCAAAGACTGCATTTTTCTTGGTGTCATTGCCATATTATTTTTATTATGATTTTTAATTGCAGCAATTTTAGTTTCTCTCCTGTTTTCCACTTTACACTTTTTTTGGATTTGTTCTCTCAATGTTCCAGGAATGTGGATATTTACGTGGTTAGGTCAAGTTTTTCACAATAATATCCCCTTAAAATTACTTTGGGAATGGAAAAGCTAGTTCCCGCTTTGCTCTGCTTATTTCAGTCTAGTGGGATGCCCTCCACAGGACATATGCTTCCTCGAGTAGATAACGAAATAGCTGAGCTACAAACTATGGCTTAAAGAGAGGTCAAAAAAGAGCTTCTATGAAATGTTCTCTAAAATGTTCTCTCCACAGTATATTTTATATGACTTTATAATTTCCCACTTGCTGCTTACACTAATGGAGAGCTACATCCTTGTGAAATTAACTCACAAACTTTCCTTTAGCATCTTTAGATGTCACTGAAAGGGCTGAAGGTTAATTTGGGTATTTATCTTGGCTTGTTCTATTGCTCACCTTCCTTCAGTCCCTTTTCTGCCAAAGCTTATTAAGTTCACAACTGGATTTATCCATATAATCATATCTGCTCTCAGGAAAATAAAGTGGGTTTGAGGCCACTACTCAATTTTGTTCAGAGGATAATGGGAGGTTTTCTAATTTTTTAAAGAAGCACACAACATCAAAGAGCAAAGGAAGCAAACCTGCAGTGTCTTATTTTTCATTAAAAAAAAAAAAAACAGTGCTATTCAGACAGTATTTAGGATTTTTCCCCCTCTCATATTGAAGTTATCAGCTTTGGTTTAATTGCTGATTTCTCTGTGGTACCTGTAACATATCAAATTAAGGCTTTGAAGGAAGGAGTCTAATGTCATCTTTGCAACTCATATACTGAAATGATCAAAAGCTCTTCAGTCTTTTCACTTAAACTGATTTAGGCTCATTTAAAAGTTGTATGCAAAAATGTTCAGAATTTACCTAACAGGGGCAGATAACTTCACAAAATGGTCAGAAATACACTGTAATATCTATAGGGGGTACAAATTTTACATGACTGTTTGGATACACCTAGTGGATGAAAAGCAGATCCCATCCTGTGATCCTGATGTCCTCCTCCACTTATTTCTTTGCACTATTTCTGCTTTCTAGACTGAAAGAAAAAAAAAAAAAAGACGTTGTGTAAAGCTAAGGTTTTCTTAGGTTTTCACTAGGTTTTCTTTCTGCACTTTAGCACACCTTTATTGGAAGAACTATTGTTGCCCTGTTGCAACTATCTTCAAAAACAGATATCTGGATCTACTGGTAAGAAAAAATACAAATACAAACAGAATGAAATAAACTCTCCCAGTTTCAGGATGTGCAAATAAATGCAGTAAATGTTTCTTCCATGTGACTGTGTGGTGGGAGCTGGGGTTGTATTTTGCTTCTGCTATCTGTATTTTAAGAGAAAAGAATAAGAACAAAGAAAACCTGTCTTAGGAAGGGTTGAATGCTCTGATCAGAGAGCAGAGTGGCATCACTTTGGAGGCCAGAGAAGAGCAGACCAGGTTTGCTGCTGTGTTGTTATTTTGGCAGCTTGGGTTGAGAGTCCTGCCTCTGCCCAGCTGCTGCACAGGGAAGCTGGGCGCCAGAGAATGGGGCTAGATCTCATACAAAGGGACAGAAGAGGAGCAGGGGACTAAGATTAGAGGTAAATTTTGTCTAAATTTTAGCTTTAATCCACAAATTTACTTACTACGCTACATTTCTGCAGCACAAAGCAGAGCTGAGTCCAGGATTGTGGAAATAACAACGTCTGCCTGTACACTGAGCTACCCTTCCCACAGACACAGAAAGCACCTTCCTTACCTCTCTTCCCCTCCCTCCTCCCTCACTTTCAGCTTACAATAAGTGAGAGAATTAAGTTCCTTTTCATTTAAGGTTAGGGCAACCATTGGTGAAGCTGAAAACATGGAGAACTCCATTACAACTTTTTTTATTCTTTCTCAGAAATTTGTTGCTCTGCCTCTACTTTATTAAAACTGCAAGGCCAGATTTTTAGCAGGGGCAAAGTGATGTATCCCTGTGGAAAACAATTACGTTATGGGGATTTAAACAACAGAGAATTTCATCCCTCTATCACTTGCATCTTATGCATCAATATGCCTTTATTTCAAATGTGATTACGTATATATTTGCTAAGAATCAGAGCTGACAAAAAAATGCAAGTGGTAAAGAGCACTGCTACATAGAAAAATAAAAGAAGAAAAAGCAGAAGAGGACAGGATTTCCCCAGCAACATTTTCTCAGCGTTGCAGTTTGCCAGCTCAATGAAACATAATCTTAGCTTTAACAAATCATGGTAACAGGGCCTCAATTTGTGTTTCTTTTCTTTTTATTTATTTATTTTTTAAATAGAATGTAAAAAAATGCAAATGAGGGCACTTATATTTATATTTATGTATCACACACTGAATCAGCCCTTCACTAAAAATAGTTTCTTGCATGGTATTTGTTGCTGTATAGTTGCCGCTGCTGCCATTCACTAACTGAGAGGCATCATGAACATCAGACTTTAACATCATTACATTTTCTGCCTTTTGGATGGGATTTGTGTTCTGTTTCCAGATTCTATTACTGGATGAGTGTCTCTGGCTTGAAAGAAAAAAAAGAAAAAAGAAAAAGGTATAAGAAATGTTTTTATTAAACCTTCCTCTTAGCTTTACAGAACGTCTTTTTTTTCATCTTTGTAGACTCCATGTTTTTTTAATGATTGCTCCATTGCTTGTAGAAAGTTGAGAGGATAAGAGAAGGAAGGAGAAAGAGCTCAGAATAATTCAATTTTCTACTATGTGAAGAGAAAAATATGTCTCTGGGCTATAGCTGAAAAATAATAAAAAATGATGTTTTCCTTTTGTAACTTCTAACACATTTTATTTAAAGAAAAAGATACTTTTTAATCATAGATTCTTTTTAGAAGAAATCATGTGCCTTGTAAAATCTCAGAAGCAGGTGATGTACGTACTCGAATTTGCAAGGAAACAAAAGAATTTTATAATGGAACAGGCACTGAAAAGAAACTTAATGAGGTTCAACAAGGGCAAGTGCAGGGCCCTGCACCTGGGGAGGAATAACCCCAAGTAGCAGCACAGGTTGGGGGCTCACCCTCTAGAGAGCAGCTCTGACTTTCGGGGGATGACCACTTGACCATGAGCTGGCAGAGTAGAGCCAATGGCATCCCGAGGTACATTGGAAGAGTGTGGCCAGCAGGTCAAGAAAGATTTGAGAGACCCAAATATTAAAGGTTAATGACTCAAAGAAACGGCCATTTACAAAGCAGTGGGTGCCTTGTTGAGGTCACATTTGCTCCCCCCAACCAAAGGGGAAAAGGACAGGTTTTGGGTGTGTGGTGGTGAAACCTCTGACCTGCAATTATCTCTCAGTGTTAACATTTGCTCACACTTTTTGAACACACTTTTTTCCTTAGAATGGACCACAAACTGAATACTCACTGACATCAGTGTCATTTGACCTGGGTGTTAAACTGAGTCTGTGCCTCATTTTAGTATATTTATCCACTATTTATGGTTAAAGGGAAAATCCTTTTCAACTCGTGGTTTAAATCAAATCAGGTTTGAAGTAGTTTATTCATTTATTGACAGAATGTGTTTAACTGGAGAACAGATAAATCCCAATATTAGTCACTTGTAAAATATTCATAAGCACCTAAAGTTTCTAAACATCCTTCTTTTACTGATCCATAAAAATTTTCATCCCACGAAGAGAGATACACACATTCCAGTCCCACCTCCAATCACCCTGCTCCTGGAAATGCTCACACAGTTCTGATAAAGTGCTCATCAGCATTACAGCATCCCAAGTTTTGAAGAGAGGCATCCTATATCTCTCTGCTGTAGCAGAGACAGTGTTCAGGACTTGTTCTGCTTTATGACTTCCTGAGGAATGAAAATTCCCTGTCTCCTAACAGCTGTGTTTTAGAGAAGGTGAATAATGATTATTGACACTTAAAATTACTAACAATTGACTGCTGAAGACAATGAAGCAAGCCTAATGTTAATGCTAATCATGGGTACAAGTCAGGTGTGTTTTAATAGCAATACTCAGGGACTGATGCATTTAACTTCCATTAGTTTTAATAGGAGTTATCCACATGAATCCATGCATATCGATCAGTAAAGTATACCTTGTATGTAGGAAATTCAGGCCATTCTATTAAAAGCAAAGAAGAATAGTTTTGTCAGAAATGGCTTTCTTGTTACAGGATGGCAATTCTCATTGGGAGGTTCTTTTTCAGATGCAGACTCCCCACTTTTCAAAATATCTACTGTTTGCTGCTATCTGCAAAGAGCATCAGAAGATTTTTAGGCAGTCTGGTTTATTTGAGTCTGGCTTCTCAGTCAGGAAATAATATTTTTGGTACTGAACTACAACTGACTAATCTATCTGGTGCCTCAAATACAAGAGGAATTCCTGTAGCAGTGTCCACTTTGTCATGTTGGGTTGGTACTTGCAGGAAATTAGGGCTCATTTCATCAACTAGAAATAAGCTAAAGAATTTTAAGAGATCATTTAACATTTTGAGGGTCTAGTTTAAAGTTGTATTCTTTTAAATAAGACCATTCTATCCTTTTATTCTTTTTGATATACCAAAAGAGATAAAGGCTTATTTAAAATTCTGATTTCCACAACAAATGTAAAAAACCTCAATTCTTACAGGCTGAGGAAAATAGAACAGGTTTTAGAATGGAAAATTACAAGAGTACTGCAGACTTAAGATACTGCTCTTGTTTGGTGCTCAAGTTGTTTAACAGAATTAACAAAGGCATCAAATGAGGGAAACAAAACTCCAAGTTTATTGTCCCATTGCTTCTTGTTCAGTTGAGTATTCTCCCTTTACCTAAGGCTAATAATATGCCTTTAAAAGCTCTAATGTCATTGAGAAGAGAAAAAATCCCCCAGGAGAGCAATTCAGAGAAGTTAAATTTAGCTCTGGCTATGGCTCCGGTTTGCCATTTTGAGGAGATCTCTCTCTTTGCTGACTGCTGATGGAATCCATGGAAAGACAGTGGCCACCCTAGGCAAAAGTTAGCTTGTAGAAAAGCCTTCCTCTGTGTCTGGGTGGCTCCCTAAAGGCCTGCACACCACCCTCCAAGGGAACTGCTCTTTTTAACTACTTTTGCCTAAGGGCTTCAGATTTTCTACTAAGATTAAGGATTTCTAGTGTTTGATCATGTTGGTTTTGCCACTGAAAATGCTTCAATGTGATTGCTAAATTATTTCCTGTAGGAGGGAAAGTGCTCCTTGTGAAAAGCAGAGTTCCTTCACTCCCACAGATATATGTTTTTTGTTTATTTTAGTGGTTTGGATAGGTATTAATACCTTGTTTCTCTCTCTGTAGTCTTAGTGATTTAGTTCCAAGTTTGCTAGGGAGCAATCTTGGATATGAGTATAGGAAAATGCAGTGCAAATCATAGCTAGCACTGTTGTCTACTTGACTTTCAGTAAAGGACCCTTGGGAAGTATGCACTAAACAAATGTATTAATATGATAGGATCTATTTCATTGGGTTTGTGTTCTGAAAGACAAGGTGAAATATGAAATTCACCAAGCAGGTAGGATGAAGTAAATTATTTGAAGCGAGCCCCAGATGATATAATAGCTCAAATCCACGAAAATCAATAGCAGTGCACAAGGCCTTTGAGAGACCAAATTCTCACTGAAAACTTCATAAATTCTGTTTCTTTATTTGAAAGCTTCTATTCTGAGTACACTTTCAACCATATCACTAAAAGCCTTCTTGTTACACAGCAAGGTGTGATCTCATTTTGACAGACTCTGCCTATTTATCTTTATTTTTTGTACTGGGTGAGTTTGCTCTGTTTGATAGAATTGACCATTATCAAAAAAGCTTTTAAATTATGCTAAAGGCAATTTTTATTCCTTTATGATATTTACTGTTAAAACCAAAGAAATATTAGTTACTACAATAAAGATTTTTTTAGCTTTGTATTTTATCCTACATATGACATTTATTTCTGAAGTGGAATGCAAGCTTCTTTCCATATTATAGCTGTTATTAATGCCCTTCACTGTGACAGTCTTTACTGATATCATTTTTTGTGTTCTTACAAGCACCCTATATATTTCCAAGTTCAAAATTGTATAGATGTTTGATCACATCTTTTGCCAAGGAGCAAAAAGATCTCAGGACTGTAAGTCTTTGGGAAGTGTTTATGTCTTTAATATGCTTCAGATGATTAATATTAATGGATCTGGGGCAGTGGAGACCATGTAGAGGTGGCTCACACTGTGTGCAAGAAGGAGATGGGGACATGGCTCTGACTTATCCTTTTCAGTCACTGTGCCAAACTTCCAGTCAGTCTGAAAGGAGAGAAGAATTATCTTCTCTTTAGATCCTCAGCTCTGCTTTCATTGCTTGTAGTGAAAGCTAAGTAAAGATAATGACTGCGTACTATCAAAGTAAATTTCTTTAATATATATTTAGACTCCTGAAAAATATTATCAATTCTTTGTAGATCCTCACTTCTTTTCAAAGGTATCGGTTGTTATAGACCCTTATTATGTATTTAGGGTAAGTAAATCTTCATCCTGCATTTGTATACATTGCCTTAATTGCTTTCACAAAGTGCAAATGGAGTGGGAGTGCGAGTGCTTGTGTTTGTGTATTGTCCATTTAGTATGTAGGTCATGCCAGTGGCATGCAATTGTGCTTATCAACCCTGTGGCAGTGCAAAGGCTCCCTGCTGCTGTGCTAATACTGAAGCAAAGCCAGGGGAGCTTACTTTCAAAGACAGACAAACACTAATCCCACAATGACACCGTTTCATTACATTGTCAAGATGTCTGTGCCTTCTTCACTTCACGTGACATAAGGAGATGGGCATGGACAGCTGGGTGTCCCTGCTCAGAGCTTACTGGATGTGACACAGGTGTGGCCTGGAAATAGCTGGTGCAGCTGGTAGCATGCTGCTCAGAGCTCTGACTTAGGAATTAACCTCTGCTGAGGTCACTCTGTCACATTAACCCGTGTCATGCTCCATCTCTGCGGCTTCCAGGCTGAGCTGGACCCTCTCCAGCCAGCTACAAGCTCAGGCACACGTCTTGATTTGTCTCTGTAGACACACACCTTGAGTAACTGAATGACCACTGGAAGACTACAGGGGCAAATATTTGACAATTCTTTCCTTCTGTCATTGTCCACAGTATCCTGCTCAGCTCAGATAGCAGGGAAATATTCTCATTTGCCTAAAACCAATCAGTTAGAGAGAGCTGCTTGCACCCCTGTGGGTTTTCTTTTTTAAAAATGCAACCAGTAGTCACAGCCATGGTTTAGCAGTCCACTGTATTAGAAGTGAACACGGCAGAAGTTCCTTTGCAGAGAGAAACCTAACTTAAATTTGGTGTTCTTGTGATTTTGAGTGAGTAGAGCTGTGATCTGAACAGCTGGTCCAGATGTGACTTGAATTCTTTCTACAAACTGCCCATTTTTGAAAACAAAAGTACTTGAACACGTCAGAGTTTTTCACATAGAGAAAAGCTATTTTGCTACATTTTGGAATATGAGCTAATTAGGCTCAGTTTTATTTTCATTTAATTTTGATAGAAATAGATAATTTACATACTCAAAAAGATTTCATTTAGTAAAAACCAATTATTGTGGGTGAAAGAAATATGGGGTAATCTTTCATTGAATTTACTGCTAGACAAAAATTTCATCATACTGTTTAATAAAAAAATCACTGTTTAGTGCCTAGTTAAGACATGAAAAAGCCATCACATTGTTTAAAGCACATCAGAAGCAAAGAGACAATATAGGCCAGAAACTCTACAAGACGGGAGAAACTTTTTTTATTGAAGAAGAAGCAATTTATATATTTTCATCACATTGAAACTACTGAGCTTATAAAAATCAAATGTTTAAAATTCTAAATTAGAAAGAGATACAGAACAGGCTGATTGTTGCCTGCAGGAAATCTTCCAGAATGTTTTCTGACATTCTAAATATAAAATATGCCATATGAGAAATGTCTGATTCATTCTGAAGCCTGTGATGAATGTTCGCCAGGAACCATTGACCATTGCCTCATCTCAAGTAGAATCAAATTGGAAATTTTACAGCAAAAGCAAAGACAGACCTCTGGAGTTCAGTATTTAATCTAAGTTCCTTGTACACCTTTCATCTTGCCTGAGCAGACAAAGCAATTTTTTTTTTTTTCACAGTTTGGTGAGAAATGACCACTGTCAGCTGTACAGTGAGTCTGTAAATGTGGAAATATAATTGCCGGGAAACGAGGACAGTGAATTGTTAGGAAAGTTGTCCACCCTCATGTTTTTCCATTCCCTTGTTCTCATTCAACCCTTTTGTTTTTTTCCTATGCAAAAACTGGGAAAACCCCACCCCAACTCTTTGTTTATTTTAAAGGCATTCTGTCTCCTGAAAATATTTTGATGAGACCTGTCTCTTTTCCTGAGTTTTTTGCAATAGGAATTTCATGTAGAAGTTGAAACTCTGCTGTGAAAACGCCAGAACACAGCACTGGCATGGAAAGAACAGATAGATAAAAAAGTCCATAAACATACCAAATTTATGCACTGTTTAGCCATAAAACACACACACACACACACACACACACACACACACACACAAAATCTTAAAGTATTTTGAATACTACATAATACAAAGATAATTGAACTGGAATAAGAAATTGAATGAAATATTCCTAAGCATGGAAACATAAAATCCTGTGAGATTTAATTCACAGTCTGTATGAAAGTTAAAGAACAATAGCAGACAAAGCAACATCTAAATGTGTGACATATTCGCAGATTTGTGATCCGCCATTCATACTGACATTAAATGTGCAAATTTGTTAGCATTTTCTTGTACATTTCCTGTTCTTTTCAGAAACTTCTGGGTTTATTGCTGGCTACTGTTCATGCTTTATTTGTGTGAAAACACTCTTTCTTCCTCACAGAAAAACTAAAACATGGGAATTTCAATTTAAAAGGTCAAGTTAGTATTTGTTGCCTTTTAACTACAGCTTTCTATTGTAAATTGTTGCTGAGAAATTAATTGGAAAGAGCCAAGAGGGTATTCTTCATGACATTATTCCAGGGCGTAGTTTTCAAGCTGTTTCCTACAGAGACAGAAACACATTACAAGTTCTGTCCACATGTAAGATAGCATGCACTGGGGCATAATGATAAGCAGATGGCATTATTTGCAGTGGAAGTAATAGCAACCAGAAGCATTTCTGCCTACATTATTTTGCAAATGTTTTTATATTATGTTGTGTTAAAGTCTGGAACTTTATGTGCTTTTCCATTCTAAAGCATAGGTATTGATAGCAATTGATGGTAGAGCTGGTGGTAATAAGTAAACAGAGCAGTTATTGGGAAGTAGGTGGTGTTTAAAAACAACACAACCACAGCAATCACTAGAAAAAGACAGAACAAGATAGAACAAATACTAGTGAAATGTTCCAGAAAATGGGGGAAAGATGAAATTGGATGATGGTCTTGTGATTAAAGATGTTGTTTTGGAAAATCTTTACATGAATATGCCATTCAGAAAATCTGAAGCTTCTAACTTTTATTACCAATAATATTGCCTAATTTACCACCGCCATCTGCCTGGCAATTATTGCTGGAAGTAATGCATCCAAGGCAGATTATTTCAGAGAATGGCTCTATAGCTCATGGATGCATTGTGAGATAGAATGTATTAGTGAGATTCCCAGGCTAGGAGAGACCTAATCACAAATTTTACATACACATGTGCAAAAACAATTATGTGCAGGTGTGTGGATAGATACACAATATGTCTCTATGTGTGCACCTATACATAATAGTGTAGAATTGAGTTTATGCCATTCCACTATGATAGAGTATTGCCAGGTTGGTCCAATGTTCCCCTCTTGAGACGTAAATAAATCTCTGTGCTTGAAAAAAAAAGTAAAGAGCAATCTATTTAGAATAGTATTAAAATAATTTCCTTTGCAAAGGTATTCTGTATGAACTTGAAGTTATAGTTCCTCTAGATATATGCCCTCACGGCCTTCCGCACTTGGAGCTAGACTGCAACATTTTTAGTGTGACCAATACATTGAAAGAGATGGGGCAGAAGGGACTTACATCTGTGGCAAGTCCCAAAGGGATTCAGCCTCCAAAGGGCCGTATGCAACAGTGACCGTACCTGCTGGAAGTCTGCGACCTGTCCTCCCTCTGGCACTGGCCTGAAACAGCTGGTGTGGAAAAGGATGGGCAATGAGCACAAGCCAGCCTGTTCCCTGCTGGGCTGTGCAGCACAGCTACTGGCTTTCCTTCTTACCCCTGCAGTGAAGAGCAGGATGCTGTGTCTCCATGGGCTTCAACAGGAGGATGACTTCAGAAACTCTGAATTCACTGCAACTGTCACCTGGGAGGAAGGACAGAGATGAGACCCTGCTGTACATTCTGCTGTACATCCTGTTCCACAGAGGGTACAGTCAGAGGGAGAACCACCATACTCTTGGGAACTGGAGTATTTGGAGTGAAAAAGTCTGTACATTTGATCAGAACAAAAATGAAATTATTTTGGAACCAAGTGTGAGAAATAATGCTGCCTCTGTAAAACCCTCTGTTAAAAAACTCAGTAACAATAACAAAAAGAAATAAAGATAATACATACACAAAATTATTTTATGGTCTGTCCTGGGGTGACCATATCTCATGTTTTGGACATTGTTCCCGTGATTTTACCACTCAAATGTTATAACCTCTCAAATGTGATAAGAATCATCACCAAGGTACCTCGGTATTATTTATTTGTATCATGGTAAGGGCAAGAGATCTGAGAACAGAGAACAGTTACTGCAACATAGTGTACAATCATTGCACTGAATGGTTTGTAGTCTGAGCAGGTGAAAGACTCAAGACTGGGGAAGGCTGCATTTCCTGATGTCTGTAGTTTAGATTGCACCCTGGAAAGACTCAGAGGTATGTGTTCAGTTATGCAGGATGCTCTCTAGCATTGAAAGCAATAAGAACAATACATGATTATCCTTGTTTCCATGAGCTGCTCAAGGATGTAAAGGGCCAAGTTTGAAATCAAATTAGTGGCTACCAGATGATTTAGCAACAAGACTGACAACTGCAGTAACCTGATTTCCTCTCTGGGGTTCAGCTAATACCTCTGTGACTGTAAAATACCTTACAGAAATGCAGGGCCTCTATGTTAGCTGTGTTGAGTACTCACTCCTGACTGGTTCACCATGTCAGCATGGACATCAGCAAGGAGAGCATTTCACTCTTCTTGCTGGCTTTTTGTCTGCAATTCAAAGCTAGATGTGTAGCTGAGCTGCTAATGTGACACACATCTGCCACAGTGACTTCAGCAGAGAGACTCTAAGAGCAAAATGACAATCTGAGAGAAAAATGATACTGTGAAGAAAACCAGTTAAAGTCCTGAGGAAAGTCCTTCACACCTAGAGATTAAGTGAAGTATTGTCTATGTCAACTGAACTGATGCAATCAGAAAAAAGCTGTAACAGAATGAAGAGAATTATTCTCTTGTATTCAGAAGAAAAAAAGAAATCAATATAAGAAAAAGCCAATTGTAACATCTAAAATCAGTTCTTTAGTTCTTTAATATAAGGCCTTTTGAAGTGTCAAAATAAACAGACTATTTTAAACTGGACTTTTTTTTTTTAATAGATATGGACTGCTTAATTGTACAGAAGCAATTATGTAAAGCTAAAAGACTGTATTAAAAAAACCCCATTCCTTTTCAAGTCCAACATCAAGTCTTATAAATTTGAAGTACTCTATTTTCATAAAAGATCCTGTAAATCCCAGCATGGTGCACAAGCCTAAACATAGCTGTTATATTGAGCTTGAAATCAATGAGGGCACTGCGCTGTAAACAAAGGAACAATTTGCCCCAGTGAGCACAATTAAGTTTGTTTCAGTCTGGGATGTGAACCGTAGTCTGTGTGAAAATCTTCTCACAGAGCTTCAGACCACAGTACATCTGTTTCTCTCACCTAGCCATGGTTCCAAATGGCAAAGTATTAGCTAAAAAACAAACAAGATAATTTTAATGCATTATGCTTCCATGAAATAATAAAGCTAAATACTGTTTTTAACAAATTGATATCTACCTATTGACCTACCATATGTGATAATGACTAAAATTTAAATAGAAAATATTATTTTAGGTTTTTGCATATGAATATGTAAGAAATCTATTGCATTGAAGATGGAGCACTTGTCATACAATTAAAAAAATATGTCAATAATAACTTTGAATATAACTGTACATACAGGAAGAGTACAGCAGGATCAATACCCATAGTCCCAAACACCACCCTCATTTTGATTCTTAAAATCTTCTCTTCCTCTACATATAAGTGATATACAGAAAATCCTGGGTTACTGATGCAATTTTTTTTCAGCAATCTTTATGACTTTCAGAGGATCAAGGTTGTATCCATATGTTCTTGAAGTTTTCCCTGCAGTGTTTTTTTGCAGCCATAAGTGGAAAATGAATTGCAATGGATTTTATAGGAGCATGTGGGTTAAACTGGCTGAAAGACTATAAACAAAAGATTATGAGAGTGACTAGGGGAAAAATATCTAGTAGGGTAATGAAGGGTGCAGATTCAGGATTGCTCCTATTTAACATCTTCATTAGCAATCTGGAAGAAAGAATAAACAGCATGTTAATGAAATGCACAAATACTAAATTAGGAGGAGTCACAAATACTATTGAGGACAGAAACATAATCCAAAGGCCCTAGGGAGAAATGTGGCAGGAAATAACAAAGCACTACTCACAAAAAGCATACTAATACATTAAACCTAGAGCAGTGTGAATCAATAAGGGAAAATCCACAGCAGCAGTAACTCTGGAAGAGATTCTGGGAGCAACATATTAGATATGTGGTGCAATGTGACAGGCTGGCAATAAAAGCCAATATATTCACGCCACATATGCAAAAGCAGAAAGTCATGGATCAAAGAGGCCATAGCTTTAAATGTTTCTCTACTAACAGAAAATAGAATATTCTGTTATGAGAACACAAGAGTCTTGATACTGAAGGAGAGCCCCCAAGTAAGCACAGCTATGCTCAGTTGAAATGTTAAGTGTTTTGATTAGAAAAATTCTGCAAGAAAGAACAGGGAAGAAGGGATATATAAATTTATGGAAAGCCTCTGATGAGGATGAAGTTGAAGATGGGTTAATGGCAGGAAAAGTTACTGGCTATGCTCTGAAAAGTTTTTTCAAAATTTTTTTAGATCAACCACAGCTAGCAGACAACAAGCTGGCACATAACTTGCAAAAGGAAAACCATGCACACTTTTCTATTGGTAAAATAATTTTTCCCCACCCATCATCTACATATAAATTGAATGAAAAGAATCTATCATCAAATAATTGGGATCAACACTATTCCTCATGCTGTGTTAAATTTATACCTGGTATCACCAGAAAATTGCTTGGTTCATTTGATTTTAGTTTTGATTTTGGTTTTTTTCTTTTTTTTTTTTTTTTTTTTTTTTTTTTGAGAGGTAAGTAGGCCTCTCAGAAAGGAACAGAAAGAAAATTAAGTTTATCCTCATTTTTTTGGTGAGGTTTTTTTAACGAGACCTAAGTCTGTATGTTGGATGAGTTGACATTTTCTTTTGAACAAGTAAAATGCCCTTTTTTTTCCCTTTGCAAGATGGAGGGATACAAAGAAAAAATACAAAAACCAACAATAAAACTAGTTGTGCCATTAATCTAATCCATGCTAGATTTGTGTTTTTGACAATGCATGTATTCTAGTTTTATCATATTTTTCTACAGTTCATCCAGATCCTAGTAAAATTGTAACTGAGTATATTCTGTTAAATCATGCAGTAAACAGTACAATAACAGTGAAACCATAACTGATTAAAGGTCCTTGACCCTGGGAGTGATTCTGCTTCTAGAAAAGTAGAAATTGAATTGATTATTATTGTTCAGTTCGTAAAAAATGGGAAGGCATGGTTAACATTTATTTTTACGCACATTTATATAAATACACTCAGTAATATGAACAATATGGAAGAGTGAATAATCACTCCTCAATCTTTTTCTTCTCACAATAAAAGTATACAAGAGTAGAAAATGACAGATCAGAAGCTGGTGTAAACCAGAGAAAAGTGTTATTCCACAGTATGCGTAATTAAGCCTCGGAGCTCAAAACTCAAGAGGATGGTGCAAAAAGAGGTCAGAGAGATCATGAAAGATACAGGTATGGAAGGGCACTGAGAAGAAAGTTTCACATGAAACTTGTTGCTCTGAAAGTCCGTAAACTTCAATTTGCCAGGGGAATGCATTAAAACCTCAGGGATCACTCTGTGCTTACTCACTGTCTTGTGCTGTTGCATGTATTCTACCCACACACCAGATATGCTATAGGCCTTCTACAATTAATTTGACCAAGGAAGTACTTTTATAGCTAAAAGTTATTATGAAGCCATAATAATCACAATGAAATACCCTGTGAAAGCACTTTTTTAAAAAACAAGTGCAATAGGGGGAAATTTTGAAAGTGTACACTTGCACACACACAACAAGGGTTGGGAAAACACCAGAAGTGGGAAATATGAGCACTTTTTGGAGGAAGAGCAATGTTAATTGGGTGCCATCTTAGAAACTGCTGTTTTGCCAACAGGACCTGCATTAGGGTGCAAGCACTAAGGTCTCTGAACAACTAAGAGACAGTTTTGTGTTTGAAAAATAACCTAAATGCCAAAGTACTTAAAAATTTTAGTCTTCAGGGACTTCTCTCCACAAGCAGAAATGTATAGGATATATTGTATAGGATTGGTAATAAGATTTTGTGGTTAATAAAACACTTGGGAGTTTTAAGGGGATTGTATAGTGACACATTTGCTCAGTACACACTGGGTCTACACCAGGGAAAAATCAAGCTTGTTTAAAAAGATAATGTGGAACTGGGTTGTAGCAAGCCTTAAGTGGTGGGAACAGCCTTGTTCAGAAAAGCTAAAATCCAGCAGATGCTCTTGGGTGTGCATGATTGCTCTACAACTTGCTGTGGGTTTGCTAGATTTATGCATCTGTCTAGCTTCCTTATGGCAGGTGGAAGGGAATGTGCCTCTCACACTGCATCAGTGAAAAACCACAACATTATATCTAAGGAGTGTTAGACTCACTCGCCCAGCTCTTCTTTTCCTATCTACAACACCCCACAGATTTTGAAAGCTCTGTTAAAACTGTTCGGTTTTTTGGTGGGTTAAATGCACATTTCAGTTCTCTTTGCCAGCTGAGGAAAATAATTTCAGGTTTACCAATTTGCTATTTATTTCCTTATAAAAACTTCTAAAAGTTCTTATAAGGAAAGCAATGACAAATATTTAAAAATAAGTAAAAGACCAACTTGATGAACAAAATACAGTATATGGTAAGTTATGATCCCAGAGGGAAGATTAACAAAGATGTCATAAATTGCAGGCTTTATCTTAGTAATAATAGGTTAGAGATGTTACTGGGACATGAAATAGTTTATTTAATTCAACTTATTTGGATTGACAAGACTTCTGACATAAAGTAATGTATTCAATGTGATGTAAAAATGTATTCATAAAATATATGGTTTCTATAAGAGCGTGAATTTTTTCTTCTTTTATGTGGATTCTGTTAACTCAGTTGAATTACTTTTTCATAATATTTTCAGAATGTATTTAACTAGAGACCTGTGTAATTATATTTATTACTCCAGTAAAGACTGAAGAAGAATGTGTGGGATAAGAATATGTAGTAATTTTGTTATCAGATTTACTGCAGACTTTTGAGGAGCTATATCCTTACCTGTACCTGCACAGGTGTTTCCTGAAAAATATTGGTCCTTGATCAGTGCATTTCAGACTGCAAGTATATGACAGTGCCCTATTTTTAAAGGAGGATCCACTCAGCTTGATTTTCATCCCAGAAAAACAACCTCATTAGCCCTGGTTGTGGGATGGCACTTGTTACAAAGACCTACTGATAGAGAAAGGAGACATAGTAAATAAAAAATGTGCATATCATTGAAGACACAGACAGGCATATTTGGGGAACAGAAGATGCTAATTCATATATGTGCAAGTTTTCCTGTTAAGTAAATAAAACCAAATAATATTAAACACCTTTGATTATGAACAATGATATTTGTATCAAATTCCTTCCAACAACTGGTCAGCTTTAAAAATTCATTGAAAGTTTATTAAAAAATTGTCCCACATAGACAATCATGCTTTTCATGGTAAGACATTTCAGCTTGGTATTTTTCTACAATTTTGTGTCTGAAAGGCATTGCTTTTGTCTCCTTTCCAATTCTTCTGCTCCAAATGACTGATTCCCCTTTCTAGGCTTCATCTGGCTCCAGCTGGTTCCTCTGGAAAAGGAGGTGCAGGATGCTGGTGCTTGTCTTCAGAGGGGCAAGGCAAGCCTGGCAGACTGGTAGGTAATGGTGCCGGGAATGGAGAACTAGCATAACCTCTCTGCTTTCTGAGCCTGAACTGCCCTGCAGTACTTGCCCTGCTTGTGGTTGGTAGACAGTTTCACCACATGACTCGACTAAAAAGAAGCTGTCTAATATAGAGATTATTTCTTTTCCTCTGTGGCTGAGACTGCTGCAACACACAGGCTCCTTGGCTTAAGCCAAATTATTAATAAAGCAATAAAGAATATTTTGCAGTTACTGGTTATTTTAATCTTTTTCTGTACTTAATTTTGGCCAACAAGTCTTGGCACCAGCCATGAGCTGTAGATCATAGTAGGTCCTGATTTCTCAGCTCCCTGAAATGCTAAAGAATTATGCCAGAATTAGATGAATGCTTCATTATTGCATCCCCATGTCCTTTTCCACTCAAGTAAGGAACAGAAGATGGGCACACTTACTCTGTATTTGCCACTGAGTTCTGACTATTGCAGTAGAGTATACCATTTTAACCATAACAGCAGTCACCACTTTTTAATATAATAAATATACCTATAATACACTGGAGCAAATCTATGCTAAACTTAATAAGTAAATGGAAAGCTAAAACACTTAAAAATAATGGGAATTACCACAAGAGGAAAGAAGACCAAATTCTTGCTGTATTAGCAGCATGCTGCTTTTTCTTCTGACACTTAATGTTTTGCTATGATTTCTTGGCATTCAGCGCAGCTCCCCAGAGTATCCCAAGTGCAAGGTTTGATACTTGCCAGGTAAGATCCAAATGATGCTGAAGTGTGACGACTTGTATGTGGACTTATAGGTCTGTTAACTGTCAGTGTAATTATCATATTTATTTAAAACATTTCAACCTGCTTGAGAAATTAAAGTAATATAATATAATATAATATAATATAATATAATATAATATAATATAATATAATATAATATAATGTAATATAATTTTTACTTACTGGGGTTTTTTTTTTTCACATTGCCATGGTCGTACAAAGGGGCCATATGCCCATGATAATATCATGCTTTGTGTTTTGTGCTGAAACTGAATTTGTGTATTAAGCTTTACAGTAGCAGAAGACTCAAGACTTCATTTTTTAAGGCTCACTACAGTAGTTGAACACTACTTTATATCCCTTTGGTAAACACATATCCAGTACCCTTTGTTGTCCTTGAGAATTATGCATAGCTGTGAATAGGACTGATAAGCACAAGTGTTAGAAACACATTATCTTGAAGTTTTGCATATGTTTTGGAAATTTATACTCTACTGCACATGTGAAATAATGGACTTGTTTTTAGATAGCTTATCAACAAAAATAAAGTAGCCCATGCCATAGATAAAGAATTAATAGTTTTCAAGCATTTAATTTGTCTGAAGTGATGACATGAGAATGTCTTGGAATTATTAAACCTCTCTGCCAGAAAGCAAACACAGTAAAGTGTTCAGATAACAGCTTCCTATAGCTACATGTTGTAAGTGTATGAGTAAAGAAACACAGGCATGTTTCTATTCCATTGCTGGAAAACAAATATATAATATTGATATGTATGTACATTACTAATCTGCAGGAAAATTATTCTACCAGTTAGCAATCTTCAGAACTGTAACAAAGCACATCACTCTTCTGAATTACATCTAGGCACGTGCAGTATTTATTGAGGTTTAGTCAAAATTTAGCAAAAAAAAGTTAGTTCAACAAGCTGTCTGTCTGAGATGATCAGGATTGTTATTTCATGACAGCTGAGTCTGAATCTGCAAAAGACTCAACTTTGGCTCATTTAGAGGGCAGTGCTGAAGCAGACCTTGCATTGGCTTCAGAGGATATAAGCAGATGCTTCAAAATTAGCACATCTGAGCACTGACCAGGATATCATATTTCTTCTAAAAAGAATTTGAATATTTTAAATCTAATAACTCTAATAAACTAATGTAACTCCACTGTACTCTATTTCCTGTTTTGTGTATATAGTTTAATAAAGTGCAATACAGTGCATACATACAGTTAAAGAAACTGATGTGATTTTTTAAAATATTCTACTTAATTAAACCACATTATAGCAAAAAGTTTAGTTTATCATTTTGCATAGGAATTGCTATGTAAGTAGCCATATGATGCTATGAAATATCAAAGGATGTAAGAATTAATTCTTGTATGTGTACATATGAAATAAGCTCCCTTGTTATATATACCTAGAGTTCATAGAAACAAAATTATCTGTCCAGAAAAAAACTTGCATTTCTTTCACTTGTACAAATTTGGAGTTCAGCTTACAAATACATAATTTTCCAGAAGATATATATATCCACTGTTTCTAATGCTCTAGTATTACTAAACGCAGTCATTGTCAAGACAGAGAGACAACCTCTGTTTGTTAATGCAAATCAGATAAATATCCTGCTTATCCTTTTTGAAAATAAATAATGGAAAACAGGCACTTAGGAAGAGTCCTCTGGGTAAAATCCCCTCCTACAACTCAGTTGACCAAATAATTTTTTCTAGTAGGAAAAATCATCTTTCAGTGGTTTAATTAAGAATTACCTATATAATAGAGGACAGTCTTCAAATAAGTATGCAGCAAGTTGGAACTAGAAGAACTTTAAGGTCCCTTCCAATCCAAACAATTCTGGGATCTATTCTATTATCTAAATACATGAAGAAATTGTCAAATACATCATCCAAAAATTGTTTGTTTGGATTTATTTTTTTTATTTTCCAAATAGGTCAAAAGAAAAATAAGAAATAGCTACTCACGCACAAAACCCCCAAAATTCCTAAATTTGTGATGATGACAGAGGTATCTGTGAAATATAACCAGATGAATATTAATGTTATTAAATGAAAGTACAATATGGACGACTTGCACTAAAAAGAAACACATAAAAATAAAAACATGAAGAAAAAAGGAGACATCAACACAGGCTATTAACAGTGCTTTTTAATTATTTTTGGTACTTGCTAAGCCTCAGATCTCACAAACAATTCTGTCAGTAAATGTAACATTATGCAGTCCTATAAGCTGACAGACAGTTTTACCTGGCTACAATTATTCCTGTGAATTTGTGTAAGCTGGCTGAGGAGGACACAAGCTCTACTGAAATCAGTAAGAAGTCTCTTGCCAACTGCAAAACTTCTATATGGAAAGTGAAAATCTTCCATATGAAATAATTAATACCATAAACATAAAGTAGAGCAGATTGAATTATCTCTAGCACAACACTGTAGAGAATTAAAACTCTGTAGAGATAACTTTCAATGGTGCAATCCTTAAAGGATAACTTTCAGCTCCAAACACCAAATCCATTTAACAGGAAATGGCACAACAAGGTATCACATGATAGTATCTAATGTATTACAATAGGAATTGAATTAAATGGTGATTAATTAATTACAAGCATAACAGATGATAGCAATATCTTTAATCAGAAGTGATTACATTATACCAAGATCAAATAACATGGTAAAGATATGTATTTGAATAAATAATATCAGCTAACATGCACCATTTAACTTATCTGCTGAGTAGAGGAGCACAAAGTGTCTGATGAAGGATCCTTTCCTTCTCCCCCCACCACCACCGCCCCTCTGGAGAAATAAGATAAAAATGGGTAAATATTAAAGGAGCATAAGCTGAACATCTGGATTTCTTCATGGTTATGCTTTGCCCCACTTACTCTTATCTTTTGCAAGTTATGCTAGAGTATAAAACTCTCTCTTTCAGGCCAAAGGTGTGTTTTTTGGTTTTAAGTCATAATTCACATTGGTTTTGCACAATTTGAAAAGAGAAAAAGAATTTTTTTTTTGAAAACCCATCTTTTACTAAGATTTGGAACACAATAAATACAGGGAGTCATATTTATAATTACAATTTTCATAGCAGAAGAAAACCCCAAGTGACACAATATAATTTTGAGTTTGCAGGTTTTTAAACATAATGAATCAATATTTATTTGGGAGTTTTTTGTATTCCTTTCCCCTATACAGATTTTTAAAATTCCTTTGGTTGGAAAATCATAAAACACTGTATCATTTCTGGTTTTGGTCATTCTTAGCTCCTTTCAACCAGAGGCGTTTTCTTTGCAGTTTAGCCTAATTATTGACTTTGGTGCAAGACTTCTTCTAGAACTTTGCCCCAGATTATATTTATAAGAAATTAGGATGACTTCCAACAGTTATAAATTTCAGAATGGCAGGACTGAGTAAATCCTTAATCCTCCCAATTCATCTTTTCTTAAATGTTCCATATAATTACATACAAAAGGCATTTTAAACCTATAAAGATTTGGTGTCTTTAAACAGGCTCAAATTTCACATTCCAGAAGAAACATCTAAAATCACTCTTGAAAAATTGAGGTCAGTATATAATTAGAGCCCCAAGTTACCCAAAAGTATCAAATTTGAGCTGTGTAATGTTAGACACACGCCTTGACAGTTTGGCTACATTCAGTGGCAGTTTGAACTTTCAAATTCATGCCTGTGAAAATAGAAGGGAAATAAACTCCTAAAAATCACAGGAGACTTCTTCCTTTTTTTTGGTGTTTTTTTGGTTTTTTTTTTTTTTTTTTTTGTTTTGTTTTGTTTTGTTTTTTTTTTTTTTTTTTCTTTTTGTGCATCAACAGCAAAGAGCTTTAACCAAGTATATTTATAGTAAATTTTTTGATCCCGGTACTTTCATGCCAAAGTACAAACTTGTCATAGTACCCTCTAAGTGTGAAACTGTAACTGAGAAACTAAAGAGTGGGGTACTTCTCTACTCATGTTTCTGTTTAGAATTCACAGCACAAAGTGTAAAAGCAAAGAAACACGAGCAAAATCTCTGTCGGCCCCTGGAGATATATTCACTGTGTCTTTGACTGGAGAAGGACTGTTACAGCATTGGTTTGTCCTACTGTCGCCCCTAAAACCCAGGGGCTTTGGGAATTGTCATGTCTGGAAGACAGAGACCATCAAAAAATAGCTTTGGTTTGACAGTCTACCTATTCAGCCATCTTACTCTTGTGACCATGCCTTGAGTGCATGCCCCTTGCATATAGCCAGAAAAACTTGACAGTTTAAATTCTTATTTTAATCCTACTTGGTATTTCTGTGAAGACCTAAGGCACTGCTGCCAACTTGGTCTAATAGACATATTGCTAATTTGCAGTCTGAGAGGTGTAATTTCTATTTCCTTTGTCACACGATGGGAAAATGTTGTGTTTCAGATCTTATTTTTGCAGAATGGAAGGCACTGAAACTTATTTACTCCTCAACCCACTGCAAATTTATCAGTAAGTGTAAAAGAAAATGTTTTGTTACAAGAATAGAGTGTGTTTCCTCTGGATAGCTGTATTTGAGTGGTGTTTAGTTTTGTCTAACAAGAAGCAAATGCCAAAAGAAGTTTTATCTTAGATGTAATTATCACATCTATCCCAAGTGCAAATCAAATCAGGGTTGAATTCATACTTTATCTTTTCCTTAACATGGGCTCCAAGAACCTCTATCCACTATGTAATTTCTCAATATATATACCTTTGGTAGAAGTGAGTCATCCATGGCTCATCTCCCCCTCTGGAAATAAGTGTTAAATATGGCCAACTCATTTAAAACCTTATGGAAGGACTCACATAAACATATGCACTTTGTGTAGAGACAGAGAAGTCTCAATTCTGTAAGGAACTGGGCAAACAAATACAGAGAAAACACCATCTCTGATATGTAGCCATTGAATCTAAGATACAGAACGGCCATACGAACCAGATTATATCATTTTACTGTAGATTTTATGCTGGCAGTCATTGCCAAAAAGAAAACACCTAATCTCCAGTCCACTTTAAATACATGTGTTACACTGCTGTGTCAGTGTAACACATTTCAGCCATCTTTCTTTCTTGACATCCTTATTCCTTTAGAAAGAAAGCCTTTTACAATTCAGGTCTACTCCAAAAAATGGCCTCTGAACCTGAAGTTAGAGATGTGGTGATAGATCATCTGATAGACTTCTAAAGTGAGCAGCCACAGTAAGAAAAGTTTTCCCTGGTAAAATGCTTTAGATAAAATAAAATGAGGGTTACTTTTAGGTCAGACATACTGGCATTTTCCTGGGAAGGCTAAGGAGGAACCTCCTGCATTAGATGAGCTATCTCTTCAGTAGTTTCAGTCCTGGTGGATAGCAGTGACCTCTGGCTATCTGCACAAGCACTCTGCTGATAGCATAACTGAAGTGGGTTCTGATTTATTGAGAGCTCGTCTTTACATGGTCCTTGTATGCTCCTGAAACACTCCCCACAGAATTTACTTCTCCAATGAGTTTATATATATACTCCCACACATATGTTAAAGTGTATCTTGTATCACAAAAATGCACATGTATATTACTAGCAGAAAGAAATTGTCTTTTAAGTGATGATCCATTCCACCCAGAATCCTGACTCTTCTACAGAAAGCCCTCCTAGGACACTTTTGACTTCAGATATGATGCAAAAGTATTTTTGATACATATTTGAGGATTTTCCCTTGGCATGGATCATAATACTGACTTCTCAACTTAAACCAACTTTAAGAGAAATTACTAGATGTAACATGGTTCCCTCTGGGTCCAGATTGTGCTTAGGAAAAGTGCATTCTTTAATTATAAATATATTGCATTACCAGAATCCTCTCATAAGCTTCAGCATAATGTTCTTTAAAAAGGGCACTGAATTCTATGTAAATTATGTAATGAAATCAATTCACTGATGTGGTTGAGTCATCTAGACCAAAAATCAATAGGTTAATGAGTTTTAAAACAAGCAGAATAACATACAGCTCTCTATAATATTGATAACCTGAAGATCTGCTATTCTCACAATTTCAGTTCTACTAATAATTAAGTTTACAACTCTCTCTACAAAACTCTTTCAGAAAGCCAACCAAAGTAAATTCAAATAAAAATACTTTGTGTTGCCAAGCTTCTGGGAAAAATAGAAGTGAATGATAGCCAAAGGAATTGTGTATTTTTCTTCTAGTTACCAAAGAATACTTTAAAATGCCCTGTGCTAATAATTTCTGCTTGAAATATTTTCTTTTGTGAAGAAAATCTTAGATTCCTTTCTCTTTGTCAATCACTTAGGCTTCAAGTTCAAATATGCAAGAACACAGAGCACAACAAAAGAACACACTAATCTCACTCTGTCAAAAGCAGATCCTCTTTCTTATTCCCCAAGGCCAGACAAAACAGAGCTGGGCTAAAACATTAAATACAGTGAAGCAAGCATACATATTTTCTTATCTCTTGCTAAAATACAGACCTGATATGCAAGAAGAAAATTCCACACAATTTTTTCTTTCCTACAGTTTTAGCTGATTGCAAAAACAAGCAAGTAAACACATTCCCTTAAAACTACAGGAAGAAATTTTCAGAGTTTTCAATCCCTAATTTTGCTGGAGTGGGTAGAGACACCTGCCATTCTGCTGCACACTTGGCTGGTAATCTGTACCTTGCACAATCTTAACGAAATCTATGAAGTAGTGTGCTCAGTTGTGAATCTAATAATGTCCTTCCCTTGGTAAAAAGACTCCTTCAATAAATTGAGGTCCTTTGGACTTTTAGCCCCTTGTCTCACTTGCAAGTATAGTCTCATAAACAATTGTACATAGAACACGGAATGTCTTTTTAAAGGCAAACCATTTTCCTGTTAAATACTGCACACAATACATCTTTTTAAAGATGCTTTTTCTTTTATATATTTACTCCAGCAAAGTGTAGCCTTGAACATTGTGGCCTGCTGGACAAATTTCTCGGGGAGTATAAGTGAAAAACTGGAGTTGTTAAAAACCTATTATCTGCAAAGAGACACAAGGGTAAAGAAAACACTCATCATTACAGCTGAAGCTCTCTAAGTCAGTTATTGTTTCTGCTCTGCTTTCAGAGTACCAGCTTCACAATGTTTTGGGGTTTTTGTTTTATAATTTTAATTATTTTTTAAAGGACACAGTTCTGGGTTTACACAACCAGGAAAATAATACTTCCATTCTACTAAGATGGAGGTGTAAACATGTAGTACAATGAGTGACTAAGGATAGTCACCCATTATACTACATGTTTGCACCTCCATCGAGGTGCATTGCTGGTTTTCTTCAGGGGAAAAAAAAAAAAAAGAAAACCATAAGAGTGTGAAACCATGGCAGAACTATGTGATACCTCATTCTTCAAAATGGAGTTCACTAGGTTCGAGAAAGACCTTTCTGCATTGGTAACCAAATTAGCAGTCCTATGTTGAAGTCCTATTTTGTGTGACCTTACCTATCATGAAAGTGATTCTGGTGCAAAATGTCTGCAGGATTAATAAGACTCGTTTTTCCTTTATCTGTTGCAAAAGTGTAACATCAGGCCTCAAGAGTGACATGTTAACATTTACCATACTGCACAGATAGCTCAGTGTAAAAGAGTAAACCAGTCTTCCAAATTAGCCACTCTAGGATTTTCTGAGGGGCTTGCATCAGACATAAGGATGATATGGAAAGAAATGGGCAAACTTACTTGCAATGGTGTTTTTTGCCACAATGACTTATATAGGTATACACATATGCAGCAAAACACATGCACTTGTGCACACAACTAAGTAGGCACAATGGTCTGAGGAGTGTTTCTCACTTTATATACAGCTGCTTCTCAGCAGAAAGCAAAATGGGTCAGTAATTTCTGCTATTGCTCTCTGTGCATAAATGAAATCATCTTTCTGTCCTGCTTTCCCCTCTTGCCTGAAATATTTGGTGCTGTCATTTCAATACCCAGATGATTAATCTAATCATTAGAAATTACTAAATTTTTTTTTGCCTGAGACACAATGTTTGATTGTCACATCAAATTCCAGTTATTATCCAAGTACACATCACCAATGCTATTCCAAAATAACTCAAAACTGAAAGAGTGTGGTGTCAGTAGTTTTTTTAATTGGTTGAAGAAGATAGGAGAAAAGAGCATACACCAAGCTACAAACACAATACTACTTTTTCACAAAAATTCACTGAATTTGCATATCCTGATGATATGCAGATTTTCTCACAATTTGTGCATCCTCTTTGATGAAAATGAAGGCAAAAGTTTTAAATTCTTTTTCCCCATGCATATCACTGAAAATCTGATTGTGGCATTGAAATCCTTACAAAGGTGGGAATACAAACTGGAAAAGTATTTGAATTTAATTATTTAGATCAAAAGTCTTCGTTTAAATTTTACCAACAAAGCTGTTAAGGAACAAATAGTTAAATTCCTGAGCTTTTAGGAGGAGAAAATGTTTTAAAAGTGCATAATATATTTGCTTGCAGATTTAGTCTTATTGGAGCAATTCAATTTTCCACCAGAAAAATCAGTGACATAGGTTGTTTTGTTAATGGATAGTCAAGGTGATTATTTTACACCTGCAAACTACTAATAGTTGTGGGACTATGGAATATACTGTGACTAATACCTAAGTAATAAAACTATCTATAATTCAGATATTCTCAGAACAGCTGGTTTACCAGCCTTGGTTCAGGACTCCAGCCAAAATTCCTTGAAAGAAGAGAAAAGAATACCACAACACATTAACAGTATTACTTTCCTCTGGTCTGGAATCTCCTACCAAACTGAGGCCTGAGCCTTTTCCTTTGATGGTGTTCATGGGTATATGCATGAAGTGGACATAAACAATTCAACAGATTCTCAGCACAAGTGCTACAGATTTGTAGATTTGTCTGGAGGCAAATTAAAATTCTGTTAAAACCCCTGAGATTAAAACATTAAGCCCTGAAATAACCTGGGGAATTTGAGAGAAAACTGCAGTCCCCAGGCTGTGTTCTGTACACAATTTGATAGTGGTCTGTGGAGAATTCACGGGTCAGATGAAAGTCTCCTTGCTCCTGGTTCTCTGAAGTGAAAAGGTAGTGAGAGAATCAGGTGACAAAGAAGATGTAGAGGATGCAGAAGAGGAACAGAACAGATGGGCGTGGGAGACAAAATGCGGCGCAAAAGTGACAGCACAATCATTGCATTCTAGACAACTAAAAATACACAAATACTTTCATATTTGTTTCCCCTGCTGCAGTTGCCAGAAAGATGTCACATTATCAAAAGTAAAAGGTGAGGTGGCACATGCAAAGAGAAGTCACAATGAGTGAGATGCATCAGGCACTTTCTTCTTTAAATGATGCTCCCACCTCTGAAAGCCAGAAGGCCTGTGGCTTTGGAATTTTGTGACTCCATACAGGAAAGGAATTGTTCCAGTTCCTTTGTGATGTTTCAAGTGTGTTAGTAAATTGCCTTGGACATGCTCAGCTGTCATAAGACATAGGGGAAAAAAAAGAATGATTTCTAAGATATGAGCTATTTAAGGTCTTCAAGGTATAACCTTACATATCAGTAATTGTAAAGTAACAAATGAAAAGTTTTAGTTTGTGAACAGAATCATTGCAAATGCTAAAAATTAGTGCTTCCTTATAGCTACGTGAATAGTTTTTATAAAACAACTCAGATGCAAATTGATTTATTCAGAGGTTTGAAAAGCCATCAGATAAATGGGGAATGCACCAGTGCTTTCTCTCAACCCTCAGCTATACCTCATATTGACTAAATACACAGTCTGAAAAGTGCCACAACTTCAGCATGCTCTGAAAGAAATACAATTTTCTTCTCATTCCTCTATAAATGGAGTAGACTAGCCCACCATAGAAAGAACTGAGTATATAGCTGGGGTAAATTTACATTAGCTGAAATTATTCAGACTACACCCTCAGTTTGCTGAGAGTATGAAGCAGGCTTTTGTGTTTTGTATTCTCCCTGAACCAGCTAAAAACATTTTCCTAGTTTATATGTTGTACTGGCTGTCTGGATTTCTCAGCTTAGGATCAAAAGTTCTTTGCCCTTGGTCTATCTTCCCTTTATTTTAAAAGAAAAAAAAATAAGGAAACTGACAGAAGCAGTGAAAAAATCCATCATAATGTAATGGTAGTTTTATTATAGCTGAGGTATTTTAAGGACACAAGCAAGATAAGCTTCATAGAAAGAGATAGCATCTTTTACTGGATCAACAAATACAGCTAGAAGGGTATACAGATCTGGATACATGAATGCCCTCCTGCAAGCTTAAAATGGAAACAGCTAGCTGGTCTGAAATATTTATTTATAAATTGAACATATATATTAAAAAGTATTACATTATAGAAAGTTTAAATTTTAACAAAAAATTATATAATTTTTAAAAATAAAGACAAATATTCTGGATACCTTGATAGCTAAAGGATACATAATTTTATCTAATTTAAGTAAATTTAAGACTGTTAGTTCTACTGTGTTTAGATAATTTTTGATTTCTGATGTTTCACTCTACAAGTTTAAGCTGCCTCATTTAACAGAAGCATATTGTGTCTCCTTTCAGCTACAATATGGCAGAAGTAAAAGGGACATGTGTTAGTCCATAGCTTTTCTCATGGAAAACTTTCTCTCTCAAATATATTTGGTGAGAAGATTCTATGGCTTTCTTATCATATCACACATTTTTGAGTGCTATATGCTGCTTTCTTTTGGTGTCAGATTAATCAGTATTTATTTCCTTTTCCTTTGCCCTCAACATCACAGCCAATTCTGGGAAAACATATATGCTTTCCAAAGGTTATTATTTACGCAGATTGTGGTAATATCTTGTCCAAGTTTTTGTACAGGATGAAGTTGATTTTTCTTGCAGAACCTGCGAGGGGGTGGAGCCTGAAGCCAGGCGGGCTTTTCTGGGTTGTTAATCCTATACAAGCTCACCTCACTACTCAGGGGTGGAAGTAAAGGATTCTACTTCCAAGAAGGTGGGGTGGCTCACAGTTGGAGAAGAGAGTGTGGAGCACAGAGCGCCTGTCCACCACTAGTTTTCGGTGATCAGAGCTTGTGAGCATTTTTGGTTGTAAAGCTAAAAATGCTCCTCTTTTATACACTTTTGTTGCAGCTACAGTTTTTCTTTTCTCATTGCTGTTTCCAGGAAATTGTTCTTATCTCATCCTGTGAGCTCTGCCTTTGGACTCTCCCACCAGAGACTTGGGGAGGGGAGGAGTAGATTGTGGTTTGAAGTGCTGTTCCTAAACCAGGACAGCCCTCACTGGAGCCTAACATGGGGCTGTGCTTCCACCCCTGGTGCAGTTGGTTCTGGGTGTGCTGCACACCCCACTGGTGAAACTACAACACATCTAAAAACGGGTCAGACAAAGTCTAAATGCAGAAGATGCAATCTGCTTTCAAGAGGCAGCAAGCAATTGTAGCCCAGTAAATGTGATTTTTGCCATGACTAGTAAAAAGTTGCAGGCCTTTTGTTGCCCTGGTCATAGGGCTCATCTGGGTTTGCTGTGGCTGCAGCTGGGTTCAGTCTGGTTTGACAGCTGTTGAAAGGAGTAGTACCTGTGGGCTCTCCAGCCTGAACTTTTCTTTTGCCCCCCAGTGGTGCTGTCCTGATTGAGGCAGGAGTCAGCAGATGACACACAGCAGCCCAGGCGCACAGCTGAGGCTGGGGGCGTCCTTAGCGCCGCACTTTGGCTTTAGATGAGAGCTCCTGAGAAGGAAATGGGGGCTATGAGGAAAAAAAATAATAAAAATAAGTAGTGCTAGGTGGAAGATCAAGGAGAAAAATTCCCTGTCATGATCTTCATATTGCTTCCAGCAAAGACCTCTGGTGCTTATTGCTATACCCTCCTATTCTCCCCTACTTTCTTTAGGAAGATTGAAACCATCACCCTTGGGATGCAAAGTGATACAAGAAGGGTGAGCTCCACACCACAAAAATAAAGACCTGTAAATGTGGGGTTTTGTTTATTTTGTTTGTAGTTTTGTATTTCTATGGGTTTTTTGTTGTTTTGTTTAGTTAGGTTTTTTTTCAATTTGAATGATATTATTAGAATTTTCCATTTTAATTAAATAAACCATGTTGTTAAATCTGCTAAAACAGATTGTTCTCATCGCACACTAACATTTTAGCCTATGTATGTTTTTTTTGTTTCCTTTTGCACATAGCAAGATTTTGAACCTAAAAATTAAAAGCAGATTCAAATATACAGTAGAACAAAATACTGCTTTTGCATTCTGCCTAATTGGATAATAATTCCTAGATTTAGCCAAATAGCTCTTTGAAGAGAAGAGGGAAGAGAAATGTTCCTCAATAAGACTTAAGAACTAAATATTGTTGTGGAAGATCTGTGGGCTGGGCCTTTATTTGGCCTGTCAGCAGATACCAGCTGTACCTCAATTTTCTGGGCCTGTGATTGTAACACATATGTAATGCTTCAGTTCTCAGCCTTTTAGGTAAAATCCAGCACAATTTTTTCCATAAGGATATTAATAATAATCAGCCTTGTAATGGGGATGAAATAAATGCATGCTATTTTGTTTTGCTGGTGGTTTTTCCCATTCAAGAAAGATTCTTCCACTGATTTTCAATAGCTATGATGTAGAAGAAACTTCTAGGTAAAAATTTAAACATAAAAAGGATTAAATAATGAAGGCATTATTAAGAATGCAGTATTAGTAAAGTTTCATCTTGCACACTCCCAAAATGTGAGGACAATCTTGATTTTTGTGTATGGTACATTAATGTGTTTAAAGGCAAATACTTGCAGACTGTGCTGACAAGCTGGGAAATTTTAGCCTGGCAAACGACAACCTTGAAATGAATTTGAATGTTCACAGTGGATAATGAGCTAAATGTGAGTTCCCAAAAGAGAGAGTTAGAAGTATAAAGTGGAAAATCTTGTTTAAAATTAGGGGGCAACATGATCTTACTACAGATGCAAGCACCCATATGGAATGCAGTGCTCTTGGTTGTAGTTGAAATTGCAGAAAGTTTGTTGAAAATACAGGAGAATGATTAAAAGATTTGGAAAGAGGCCCCCTTGAGGGTTTTAATCGGTTTATCAAAGACATAAAAGAGATAAATTTAAGCAGGATGGTGTACATGCTGGCATGTGTGAGTGAATGACTGTCGTGCATCCTGGAAGTATCTCCTGGCAAACAAAACTTTGATCAAGGGTTCTCTAATATAGTAGACAAAAGTGTAACAAAATTCAATGGCTGGAAGATGAAGCAAGACAAATTTAGAGTGATAGAATAAGGCTCCAATGTCTAACAGTGAAGATAATTAACTAGTGAGTACTATGATGAAATTGTGGTTGGTTTTCTGTGGAAATTTTAATTAAGACTCAGCATAATTTTCTCACCACACTCTTTTAATTCTGTGGGAATTGCTTCTAGTCAATCCTGTAACCTTTGTTATTTGACAGGTCAGCTTAAATGAGGATTATAATTTTTTCCTGGTTTTGCCATCGATGTTGAATAATCTTTTATCTCATGTTCTCATTTTTTATATACAAATATTTTATTTTAACATTTGTCTTCTAAACTCCCTGTCCCTGGACACAGGCCCTACTTTCCCTCTGTGGCCTTCACTCTCTTCTCTTGGGCCCTTCACATTGCAGACTCCTGTTCACATAAGCATTTTGATTCTTTGGCTCACTAGCTGACTGAAAGGAAGCCAGTGGATTCAAAATGTAAGAGGTCAATAATTGCATATTAGGGACCTGAGAGTAGGCTAGAAGTGATTAGAAAAATTATTTCCATGTGAAAAGCTTTTATGGCATTGGTGTTATGAATTCCTTGTTATTTTGCCAGGGATCTGTCTCTGGAACCTCTGTCTCCAGTAGTCCCCAGTGAAACAGAAAAATGTCAATGAATTAGGGTTTTTATTTAGCACTCTTAGAATGGTCCTGTTTTTAAAAGAAAGTAAACCTTTACTACATCAGAAATGCTGCTCTAAGTTTTCTGAACAGTAAGTGGATGAAGATCCAAATTAGGTTTTCACTGTGTCAGGTGCAATAGTAGCAACCAAACAAAAGCATTGCATAGCCTTAGGTCTGACAGTCTGTTAAGTGAATTTGTATGCACACAAGAAGAAGTGTCTTTTTGAAACATGAAGATGCCCAAGAGAGAGACTCTGGAAAGGTTTTACGGCCATTTAATAGTTCAAGACATTATTTGTTCAATAACAAAAGAAAAAGGCTTAGAGAGCAATCAGATTTTCATGGACAAAAGCTAGGCTCTTGTCCTGAGGGAAGAAAGGATCATAGGCAGTGATTTTTGTGTGTGTCAGGAAGAGATGCAAAAAAAAGGGTTTGACAGCTGGAGAAGCAAGAGAAGAGCTGCTCATTCTATCTCATCTATTTTGTGTGCTTTTATACTCCATTTTATCTGAATGTGATTTCTAGCACTTTTCTCCCCTCTCTAATGAATGTTTCATTCTCTTTTTACACTACTCTTAGCACAGAAAAACCCATTCTTCTTCATGTTCCCACTCAGTGCTTTTCCTATCCTACACCACTCTCAATACTGAACCACAACAGCTCCCTAACTTTCTAATAAGGACGCAAGTACATTCTGATTTTGGTCACTTTTGTGTCCACATGGCTGCTGTAGACTCCCCTGTAGTCCATGTGTTTTATCAGCTGTGCAGAACCTAGTGAAAGCTGATTACAAGCATGAACATCCACTCTTCTGCCCTGAAGGAAATGGTACTTGTCAGCAAATAAAACTAGCTAAGAGACCCCCTAGTAGTGTAACAACTGCCTCAAATTCCCAAAGGACTTAAAATATACTTGGTTCTCCAGTTTGGTTCTCTCATGCTTTTGTTTTGTTTCTACTCTTCAGAAGTGCACTAAGAAATCTATCTGAAGACGTGCCCAAGTGGTAATTTTCTGGCCAGAGCTGGTTGTGCACAGGGAAAAATATCTCAAAAAGACAACTCCAAGAATTATAGCAGTGCCAATACAAGGGGACAGATACTAATCTCCAAGCTACCTTGCAGTTTAACTATTTCTTCCACTTTAGAATTTTCTGTTTTTGAAGGAAATTGAAGGGACAAGATGATGAAACACTACTAGTTTCGAATGAGACAGGGCAGCCTTCTTTATTTGCTCAGCTACAAGGTGGCAATAAGGGCTAAAAGTGTCACGTATTTACTTATGTCCCCTATGACTGTGAAAAAACCTCACATAACCCTAAGCAGAATAGTGAGTCTGCCCTGAAAAGAACATATATCTAACTGTAGCAATGCTTACCTTATGTTTTTAATACTTTAGACTGTTCAGGGGTTGGCTTAAGCCAAATAGTTGAACTGAATCTAAGCTACTGCCCTGGGGTTGCTGTATACCAGCAAAATCTTCTGAGTATAAACAAATGATATTTTTGCATGTGGGAGGATGATGGAACCAAAAGCATAGTTTACTTTTGTCAGGGATTGGGACGATACTTGTGGCATAATGTTTTTTGGCCTGGCAAAAAATTCTGAGCAACGGCCTCTTAAATGTCACAGAGTTTTGTAAGAAAGATTTTTATTAGGAAATGTCAAAGCAAATATCTAGGCATGGAATGGCTCAAAGCTGCCTGTCATAGATACAATATTGATGGATTCTTGGCTTTATCTTTTGTTAAGTAAATGAGAATACTGGCTTCATGAATTCTGGTTACATGTCTAAATGCAAGAGCTGCCCACGCAAAACCTGTGTTGGAACTTTCTAAGCTGACATGGTCGATAGAAGTGAGAAGTTCTGATTCAAAATAAAGAATCAGGACATCTGTTTCAAGTTTCATGCTTTTGGGGGAAAATGATGGAGGGGGAACACATTACTTTAATGTCACAAATACTGATCAATTTATTTCAAACTTTACTTTGATGATAAAGATACAAAGTGAAGATACTAAAGTATTTGCCACTTTTCCCCAAATGCAGATATAGATATATCTTAACTCTTTCTTTCAAGCTTAAACTTTAGCATTCATCAGTATAAGTCCGGCATACAAAGCAGAACCTGGGAATAAGAAGAAACAATTCTTCTGGAAGGTTATATTCAGAATATATATTTGGACTACATGACCATCGTAGTTCCTTTCCAACTGTAATATTCTAATACAGCTGAGTACCAGCATAAATATTGACGAAACTGCTTAACTGTGCATAGGTTTCTGAAGACAGAAGTGTATTTTCTAAGCCTGTTTTCCATTTGGCCCTTTGGCATCTGCGCCACCAGTGATATAAAATTCTGAAGCAATAACTAGGATATCAGCTTTTATCCTACTAAATTACAAGGTCAGCCAATCAGCATTTTTTTCCACTGGGCTGCCATCCTCCTGATAATCTTCTTGCAAAGCATTCTCATGAAAGACTTCAAATGACACTGTAGAGATGTTTTATACAGCATATTTTATAAAATCAAACTCTGAGAAAAATTGTGTACAGAAAACGATTTTCATGCTTTTCAAAATATGGATTTAACATTATATCACAGAAAAACACACTTTGAATCCAAGAAAAAACCCAAGGATATAATTCTCAGTTCTGACTGAGATTCTTCCTGAGTAACCTTAGTTTAACATTATTGATTTTTCCCAAATGGAAAGGTAGCTATCTCTTTATTACCTATATTTATGTTAGCAAAAATGCTTTTACAATCCTCCAGAACAAGTGTAGGGAGAAAATCCTAGCTTTGCCCAACTTAACTTTTTTCCCCTGTTGTTTTTCTGAGAATTTTTGATGAACAGATTCTGACAGTACTTTCTGGAATTCCGTTTAAAAGTTTTGCACCAGCAGAATAAAGTAAATTTTCATGAGCGTGTTCATCAAATATATATGGCTGCTTAGCTGGTCAGCAATATTCAGCCTACATTGTAAATAAAAGAAACAGTCGTGGCATAGCTGGCATGCAGTAATCTAATTAAAAGCTGTGACCAGTAATTATGTGTATGATAAAATAAATGGCTGAGAAGCACCTTTTAACTTACCCAGCCAAGTGCTGCACTGGAATGTTATTCAGCAGCTGTAACTGCTCTACCCTTCTAAACTCCTAGCATATTTTTCTTAAGATAGATAACAGATGATAGTTTTCAAAAATAGGCTATGCAACTTAGGTACTGTGTTGGGTTGACCTTGATTGGCTGCCAGAAACCCATCCAAGATAGTCTCTGTCTCCTTTCTCAAGAGAATGAAGAAGGAAAACAAAATGAAAAGGCTCATGGGTCAAGATAATGATCCCTTACCTAGTACAGTCAAGGCCAGAAGAGGCTAGGCATGGGGAGGATAAATTTAATTTATTGCTAAATAAAATAGATTTGGATAGTGAGAACCAAAAAGAATTTAAAACACCTTCCTCTCTACCCGTTTTCCCAGGCTCAAACTCACTCCTTCATTCCTACCCCTCTACTTCCCACTCTAAGGTAGCACAGTTGGGAGGGGGAATTGAGGTCCGTCGACAGTCCAGAATAGTTCCTCTGTGTTACTTCTTCCTCCTTGCACTTTTTCAGCTGGACTCACCTCAGGCTGCACAGAAGTCCCTGCTCCAGTACCTGGAGCATCTCCTCGCCCTCCTCTCACCTCAGTGTCTGTGCGGTTGCTTGTCTCATGGGGGTTTTCCTCATTCATCTCCCTCACTGCTGCTAAGCCATGTCTTGCCTTCCTTAAATACTCTTCCCAGAGGTGCCACCATGTTGGCTGAGCAGCCAGCTCAGTGGTTGTGTTGGAGCCAGCTGGAAACACACAGAACCGTCTGGGATGGGCTGTGTGCAGTCTGGGGCAGCCTCTTCTCACAGGAGTCACCCCTACAACCATCCTGCTGCCAACACTTTGAACTGTTCCCCCATGGTTGCACAAAAGTGTCAGTAAACTGTCACCTCTGTCCAAAAAGACATGATGTCTCAAGCTTAATAAATACCTTTCCTAGAGGGAAAATACTTGAGAAAAAGAAATGTCAATTTTACGTATCAAAAGCCACATCATTGTAGGAGGCACAAGTGAATCTAAATAAGGATTCTGTTTTGGCATATTTAAAGTTTATTAAATCTATGATTTCTTGAAAAAGTCAGACTTTTCCCTCCTCTCTCTCTACTCAGTTTAAATGTTAATTTGATAAATATCAGTCTTCAGCGAAAGCTATAGGAGAGTGTCATGATGAGTAATCTCACATTTCCTCTAGCATTTCATGTATCATTCAGGTGAGTTTAATTAAAGCCAAATGACAATTTCAGTGAAAAAAATAACGTGTGATTATTTCTAAGTTGGGAAATGCTTGAATTATCATAGTAAATCTCTCTAGTATTTCTCAAACTCTGTTGCATGTTTTCTCTTCTTCTTTTGGATTTGTGATTTTATTGGAGTTTCTTCTCTGGCCCAAATGTGTACTTAGGTTAGAGAGGCCACAGAAACAAAACTCAATCTTTAGGAGACTTCACTTTTTTCTTTGCTGAAGTGTACAGAATGTTCCCAAAGTGAGCTGAAAGTTCATGTTTGTGTGGTTGCAAAGAGTACACTAACCACACTGAGCCAGCATATCTATTTCATACCCCAACTGATAATTTACTAAATTTCTGTACCTTGATTGCATTTAATTTAGTGCCATTAGTGTAAAAGGAGCATCAGTTCTGATAGGTCTATTTATTCTTCACCTTATGAAGTAGATTGAGGTACACCCATGCCATAAGTAACAAAAAGTTTCTCTAATTCTATGTAGATTGGAAAAATACTGTAGTTTTACATCCTGTTGTGAATTTTTCTGAGCTATCCTAATTTTCAAAACTTGACAATTATGTTCCAAATGGCTCCAACAAGGATATATAACTCAGTAATGCTGCTGTGCTGTTTTCTTTGGAAGTGGTATGGTACTTTGCAGTGAGTTGTTGGGGCAGAGCAATGAAGGTTGTGGGAGTTTATCTGATCTTTCCCTTTGAGATTCTTCTGAAAGAATTAAAAAGAGTCAATCCTTAATATTAATTCAAAATGGGCAATCACTCTTGTCATTCTGTCTCTTGTTGAAGGAGCTTTTCTTGAGAACAGTCATTAACAGGTCAGGAGATTTTAAATTGCCCCCTAAAATCTGTATTACATCATTAGAAGAGCTTTCAGTAATTTGGGATTACTGTGGTAAAAAAAATTCTCTACCTGTCCATCATGAAAAGCTTTGCAGTAAAGTTGTACAGCTGTATTTTGCAAATGTACAATAAGGAAAGAATTCAAGAATACTTCAATCAGAAGCCTTTAAAAACTAAATGTCAAAATTCCATTTCTCATATTAATAGTTTATGTAGAGCTTTGTATTTAAAGATTACATTTATTTAGTTTTGGTCTGCTGCATGACTTTGCTAACTCCCACATTTATGCAAATTTTATCCATGGGAAGCAAAATATAGCTCTCATGCATATGTTACCCATTGTTCCTGATCTACTTCTATATTGAATGCATTTGCTAAACAATAGGACAAGCTTTAGAGTAATGATGTTGATCAAATAAAAATTTCAAGTACAAAATGATATGTGACACTTTATAATGGTCTTTGATTTGAAATATGTCCAAATTGGCATTGCATTTACTTTCATAATGACTTTTTTTTATAAAATCAAATAAAGGCTGAATTTTGTAGAGGGAGAAGTTCCCTTTTTAAGTAAAATATAAAAACCTGATACGTTTTTTACCTATTGGAAAATACCATAAAATGATTTTACAAAAAGCAACAGTGGCCTTCACAAAAGGCCACTAGTATGAGAACACAATGTTTTTCCATCTGTAAAGAAGAGTCTGCCAGCCTGAAATCAATTCTTTGCATTAATACTTTGCCATTTTCCACTATAAAGACTAAATTTTATGTGTGGCCTGGAGAGACAAATGGCAATAATCATCCTTTTAAATGTATCATAATTAAGTAAGATATGTGAAATGTACAAAAGTAATGTATTACAGAATTTCAGTAAGTGTTATGATTTTGAAGACACTGAATAATGAGAATGCTACTGCCACTTGGGAAGCATTACTTTTTAAAAAAATAGTGTAAAATAAATTTATTTTATTTGTAAACCCAAGACAGAGTCATTTGCTTTTTAATTCAGGTCTCTCAGTAACCATCTTTTACCATAGAGATAAATGCTATTCAGCTGTCTGGATTATACAGGATGTTGATTGGTTAGGCTTCCTAGTTTATTTGGAGTTTAGTTGGCTTTTTGTAAAGGAGTGGTTTGGTAATTGTAATTTATTGTTAGAACTATTGTTTCATGATCAATACTTGTGTACTTGAAGTGGTAACTTTTTAAGATGCAGCAGAAATTCAATTCCCATCAAGCTTGTGTGACCAGCTACAAGAGTTGTGAAAGAGTGCTTGTTAAATGAGACTCAGTGGATTTTCCTGCAAAGAGAGAGATATTATACATTAATGTGAGAACAATAGCTAATAAGCTGAGCAGAATTTTCCTTTAGGGTTCTAAATATTGAGATTTGCTTGAGCCTGTTAAGTTCTTCCTATGGTGGCATCCCAGGAAGTATACCACAAGGTAAGAAAATGACATTTTAGGGTGGAAAGGTTTCCTGTCACAGAAGGAAGTGAAAATATTAGTTCTACAAGTAATGTATGATCTGACTCTCACATCCACCACTAGTGAGGGGTGCAATACACATAACAGCTTCACAGATACAGTTAAAATGGGATTAATTCAAAGAGAGTCCTCTGTGATTCTTGGGGAAAGATATAAAAATGCCTTGTACTGCTTGATTTATTAATTTAAGTAATTTTGAAGTGCTGCACAAGACTTTCACCTTGCTTCCTAAATCAAGTTATTTTATTTCATAAACACCAATAGAATTTGCAGTGCTGCTGCAAACAGGAGTGGGATTTCCCAGCTGGCAGATGGTCCACCACGATTCAAAACACAAGCAGAGCAATATGAATGGAATATCTCACACAACTGAATGTTGTCATTTAAAGACTCCTACTTAGCAATAGAATTAAATACCTAATATTGAAGTTTCTTGAATATTTAGCTTTTGGAATGTGTTAATAAAAGTAAAATACTAAAATTTCATTGAAAAGAATTATCTCTACTGATCTATATGCCTCAAGCCAAATGTGATTTGTAGTTTTATCTGCAAAATAGTATTTAAGACAATGGTGCAATAAGGACATAGCTGAAACAACAGTTGAATGATTTTTAAATAGTCAAAGTTCAAGTCAGCTGTGTTTTTGAAAGAATTTTAATCTGAACAGCCTTTTCTTCAACTGAATAATGTCTTAGAACTTTTGATTTTTTTCTTATTTTTTGTAGACAGTTTTGTCTTTGCTAATTAAGTAAAAAAAGTTATTCTTGTTGGACAAAAAAGAAGTAGGTGGAATTTTTAATGAAGATAATGTAAGTGATTTAATTCTACTTACAGAAGCAAATTGACTCAGAATTTCAGAAGGCACTGAGCAAACACAAGAGTTACTAAGAGGAAATTAGTATGATAGAAGAAATAGTCAAACAAAGCAGAAATCAGTGACTCTTACCATGGCTAGTTATCAGTAAGTCAGTCTTGAGTAAGCATAGAGTTTGATCAAAGCTGCAGTTTTAATATTGTTAGCATTAGTAAAGCTCCATTTTCAAACCTGCATTTTTTCTTTTTTAAGGTTTAAGAATATATGTAATTCTGAAATAAGATCAAGTCATGTCCCATCAAAGCAAAAAAAAACTGCAAAAGCACCAAATTCACATCCTGAATATCTGAGGCAATGTTAAAGCTCTCAGGTGACACATGAGAAAAATTCCACCTGCGAATGTCAGATGAAGAGTCCTTAAATTGGAGTTCAATCACATCAAGGATGTGAATTCCTGGATGACTGGGATAACTGGGATACTGCTTATTCCAGCATGAGACACTTTCACTGTCTCCTGTTTGAGCCATTTCTATTGGGTAGATAATGCATTTTCTTTGGTAGAGAGATTTTTATGTTGTTCTCTAGCGTACCTAATCATTAGACTATGAAGTTACTCCCCCTTTCCATCTCTCTGTGTGTCCAAATGCGGTTATAATGTTTTATATAACATGAAGAGCCTCTGACCAGAGGGAGAGAAATACAGATTGTCTCCACATAGATATAACCTAAAACTCCCAAGGTAATAGCTGAAGTTGCTGTCCTGAATGAATTTTCAAAAGTTTGAACACGCTTCCTATGTGGATTTAGCTCAAGTCCTGGAGATATTTCTTGCTTTCCTTCTACTTTGTTAGTACTAGAAAGTCTTTCTTTTTCCATATGGAGGAGTATATATTTGTGGAAGTATTAACTTCTGATAATTTCTAGTTTTCATGTAATTTTCAAGTGAACAGACTTGTGCTGGAAAATGCCCAACAAGCTCTAGTTACGTAGTTAATCTGAGATCAGATGTCTTCATATCTCTAATGAGATATTGCCTAGCCTTGCCCTTTTATTCAGGGGAAAAAAAATTAAGGAATTTGTAACAACAGGAAGATTATCTTCATTCCTGTTCCTGAATCCCCATACAACTGTCTAAGCTTCATGTGGCAAAAGAAGCTGAGTATTTCTGAATGACTTTTTACAGTCCTAAACACAGATAAATTTCAGTCTGGTTATTTTTAAAATGTAGTTTTTAAACTTTAATTTTTGTTTAAACATGAGCATGACATTACAGATTCACTGGGGAATACTTGCATGGTTTTGGGAAACTAGTACTTTTCACCAAAATAAATGCACTGCTTTCCAGATCCAGAATACTGGTCTCTTAATACTCCAGGAAAAATAATGATTCCTTAAAAAGGTATTTTGTTTTATGAGAATATTTATGCTTTATCTTGTGGTTTCCTTATGTTGTTCTAGTGCTGTGTGCAATAAACTATAACCCCCTATAAATATATAGGTAAATAAAATGCTGTGGCGTGGGAGCAGAAATTTAAGTTCTCTGTCTTAGTATCCAGTGTATTCCAAGAAAATCTGCTTTTTAAAATGCATTATGTATTTCTGTTTTCTGTTTTAGTTGAAGTATTTGTATTATGCTCCTCCACAAAAAACAAACAAACAAACAAAAAAAAACAAACCCAAAAAAACCAAAAAAAAAACCCACCAAAAAAATGCTTTTAATTAAGAGTTGTTCCAAGTTAGTTGCCCAAGGGCAAGTAGCATTGTAGATGAAAGGTTGAAAGGTTCATTTTTTTTTTTTCAGTTAAGACAGTGATTTATTAATTTTCATGTTAACTTTCTGTTCTGTCCCTAGTGGGCTGAAAATGTTATTGGATATTTGACATTGTATCAGGAGATAAGAATTGACCTTGGAACTCTTTAGCGAGTGTTTTTCTAGTAGAATATAGTACTGCTACTGCAAAGGCAGTTGGTAAAAGAAATCTTAAAAAAAGTCCTTGGTTTATGTCCCTGCTTTTCAACTATCAGCACTTATAAATGTACCTAACCCCAAAGTGCAGGCTTATGTTTTATGTAAGAGAATTGGTCTTTTGGAGGGGTATGTTAGGGGCAAGTGAGGGTATTATCTGTTTTAGGTGAGAGCTGTGCCTGTTTCAGAGGACCATGCCTTGCCTTAAGTTTTTAAATACCAGAATTCTGTTCTTGATTGTAAAACACAGGCTCATTTCTTTGAAAAATGTATTTCTTTATATTTTAACATCTGTGTTCAATTTCTCAATAATTTCAATTTTTATCAGTATTTCAAATGGAGTTTTACTAAGCCTAATGTGTTCAGACTTACTATCATTGCTAGAGTTCTCTTCACCTTCCCCCCATTCCAATCTCTCTCACCTACCTACTGTATCACACAAAGCAGTGTTCAAGGGTTGAGAAAGCTTTTCAAGGACTAAAGTCTTTAAAGTTTAAAGAAAAACTTAAAAAGAAGACAATCAAGGGAAGTAAAGGAGACCAACAATAGATCACTGAAGCTTGAAGAACGATGAAATCCTCTGTTTCAGCTCTTATTTAAGTTATCACATCTGGCAAACTAATACAAAAACAATGCTGTGTTTTCTGGGCTTTTTTTCCCATTTCTCTTGCTTTCTTTTGTATGGACTAATCTAAACTTCTTTGCATTTTGCAATCTGCCAGTACCTACATGCTGCTGCACAGTTTATTAGAAAAAGAAGGATGTGTATTGAATGCAGTAGGAGAGAAAGGACTTTGACTCCAAATTATGCAAATAAACAACAACAGCAATAGAAAATCAAAGCAATACCCCTACCTGCTCTGCTGCTTTCAGATGGCTGCCACATTATGCATGCAGTGGTGTCTTGGAAGCCAGAGCTGGTATTGCTACAGCAGAACTTTAAACTCTCTGCACGGTACAAAGAACTATAAGGAAGCTGAGACATCGCTTCAAAGTGTCAAAGTATTTTAGGGCCTTTTAAAAAATCATTATCATTATTATTATTATCATTGTGGTCCAGTATCTCTGTCCAGCATCTCCTCTGTGGAACAGGGAGAATTGCAGACTCTCTGGGGTTTGCTGATTGTGTTCAGCTGCAAACCAGAATAGATCCATGCAGCTAAAAGAGTGCTCATATTGTCATTGTAGCATTACTCCATGTGAATAGTAATAAAGTTTTTTTTTGTGATCCAAGTTTTCAGAGGTCCTTTTCACTCAAATATTTGGCTTTGGTGAAAAAAAAAAACAACTCTAAATTGAGGCATCTAAAGGTCCTAAATTGACTGTGAGATGAGAGAGAGGATTGGCATGAGATTCAGCAGAGCATGGCTAAGGAAAAAAAGAGTGAGGCTGTTTGAGTCTGAAAGGATCAAAGTATTAAAAGTCTTTTGCATTAGATGTGCAGTCTTGTAATCGATATGATGTTTAACACAATGAACAAATACTTCAATACTGACAATATACATTCTAATTAGTTCAAGTGATAAAACATGCTATTACATTGTGAAATTGCTGGACCCTGCACAATTCTTTATGAACAAAAACTGCAAACAGAATGGTGTGTTAGTCTGATCTCACATATATGAGTAAAGATGTGAAAACCTTTGCTTAATTGAACTTCAAAATGGAACAATGGCTTAAATATATGTAAAATCTTAGCCATTAGAAAAACCCTGCTAAAGAAGCTATTTTTGTACTCACAGTAATATCTACTCATGTCAACTGGCTCAGTCAGTAGAATTTCTCTTCGCATTTTTCTTACTATGTTCCTAAATTCAAACTTATAATTCTTATTAGGAGAAGGACACAGAGCCACAGCATCAGGAATTATTCCAGTTCTTTTGTCCTGCTCTACTTGTAAGAGAATAACACAGTGAAGGCAGGGAAAACACAAACTTTCTCTCTTTTTAGGTGGAAATGATATAGGGTGAGCATAAAAATAGAGAAAATAAACTCGTAAGATTACTGAATAGATAATGATGTTACTGAGCTCTGTAGTGACATGGCACTTGCTATTGCTCTGTCTCTGTATTTTCTTGACAGCCAACCCAGATTATTAGAGAGCAATGTAAACTACACTGCTGAAAAGGAATAATTCAGCTTAGAAATTCACAACTGCTTTAATGCATCCTGCCTTGGTAAGAAGCCTGAAAATATAATGTGGAGATATGCAATGTGATAACTGTTCTGTGCTAAACAGGTTTTACAAACAACCCCACAAAGCCAGTACTTGGTGGAATCCTTTGAGTAAACATTATTTTTAGTACCTCCTAATCTCAGTTTTGTGTTTTCAAGCAGACCAGGGACATCATGGTCTAAACTGGGGGTGTAGGTGATTGTAGGGGAACAGGAAAAAGGAATTATTATTCTATAGATGGGGAATTTTTGACTGAAAAGTATGTGATTTGGTGTCAAAACATAAAATAAATCCAGATTACCATGTCATTTCCCCAAATTAAGGGCCACTCTAAATTGCAGTGAAAAAACATCTTTGAATCATGTAGCAGTTGATGGGACAGGCATGGAGTACTTGATGAAGTTGCAGTACTCCAGTTCCAAGGGCTGCTTACACTACACACTAATTCAGGAGAAGTGTTTCTTTAATGTGAAATGCACTTCAAAGCTCATTAAGATGTTTTCAGTCACATTTGCTGGCAACTTTTCCAGTCTATCTAGTAACAATCCATCCTCTGCCATATTTCTGGAATGCTTGTAGAACGAGCAAAAGCCTATTGAACAGCAGACTTTTCCTGGGGAAAGCATTTCCACAGAGTGGGCTCGAGAACAGCTTCAGTCTGGAGTCAGGAAGGGCTGTGCAAAGTCTACACAGACCTGGGTCAGCTGGAACACACCACTTTCCAGAGATCATCCAGATCCACTGGGTTTGCTCCTCTGGATTTTCTACCCACTGAGGCAGCGAGATCACCTGGAGAGAGCCTGTACAGAGGGACAGCAATAGTCAGACATAGGCACCCAAGATGACATGTGCTGGTTTTTGCATGGCTAATTTCATTTTAATATCATGAAGCATAGTTGAGAAAAGCTACAGAGAGGCAGAGACAGAGGATACGTCGTATTTGATGATTTTATATGAAGAAATCACTCTTCAGTTTGCTGAAACCAGGAAAGAAATTAAAAAGCAAAGAAACAAAAAATATAGATGTGTTGCTTTCTGTGTCACTAATTCTTTTCACAGAATGACCAAATCACAGAATGAGCAAGTTTGGAAGGGACCACAGTGGGTTTGGAAGGGACCACAGTGGGTCATCTGATCCAGCCTCCCTGCTTAAGCAGGGTCATCCCAGAGTAAAACACACAGGTTTGTGTCTGGAAAGTTCTTGAATCTAGTGAGGGAGACTTCACAACCACTGACTAATAAATTATTAATTAGAACTGAGAAATTAAATGTCCAGCATGAAGAGAGAGAGGTGCTATTTTCCAGAAAAGGAAAGGATGTTACAGAGAGAAAATGACAGAGCTTTACAAGCAGTTTTTCTAGAGTTTAGAGAAGATATAGGACTGCCTGGACTCAATGATCCTTGAGGGTCCCTTGCAAGTCAGAATGTTCTGTCATTCTGTCTCCGTTAAAGGCATAGAATGGCTCCCCTGCAGCCCTCTGAAGGAAATGTGAAGGAGGGACTGAATTAGAAATGGGATGGTTGGAGCAAAAATAATTTCTGGGTAGCAAATAAAAGTTGCAGTGAAGGTCAGGAACTAAAACACTGTCACCTTTATCGTGGGGCTTGATGGCTGTAAGTCATGGTGAGAACTTATTTGGCTAGGGACCATTGTGTAAGCATGGCAGGAACATAACAAAAGTATTTTTTCTTTTGGTAAAGCTGGATAATAACAGATTAACTTACAAGTACCTAAGGTGACTCAGTGTGAGGGTGACTATCCCCACATGTCACACTGGAGACTGAGATGTGGTTCCCCATTGGTATCAAAACCTGAGGTCATGAGGTTTTGAGATAAGGATAGTAACTGGGAGAGGTAACTGGCAAAAGAAATACAGAACAACTCAGAGAGTAGAATGATCATGGGGAGATTTTTTGTAATTATGGTGAGGGGACAAGGGGTGGATTTTGTCTAAATTGTCCATTTTTTTAATGTGTTGGTAGGATATTATTTTGATTTTGGTTGGGAGAAATTTTTGTCTTGCTCTGTTTGGTTGTTTTTGTTGATGTGAGTATTGGTTGTGTGATGAATGTGGATTTTAGTGATAATCCTTAAATATGTGATTCACAGAGGTGAGGGATAGAATGTATTGGGCTTGCATGGCCTGGTTTTGGTAATGGAGGTGAGTCTACAGGTGAGGCTTCTGTGAGAAAGTGCCAGAAACTTCCTTCATGTCCAGCAGAGCCAATCCCTGCTGGCTCCAAGAGGGATATGCCATGGCCAAGGCTGGAGCAATCAGAAATGATGGTAACACCTTGGTAATAACATATTTAAAAAGAGGAAGAAAAATAAAAAAAAGCTTTTGTGCGGATATAATTGCCGCCAGAGAAGAGCAGGGTGAGAACATGTTAGGGGAATGGCCCTGCAGACACCAGGGTCACTTAAGAAGGAAGGGCAGTGTGGTGGTGTTTGCAGGGGTCCCAGGACCAGGGAAGAGACAAGGATCTGACTCCATGTTTCAGAAGGCTTGATTTATTATTTTATGATATATATTGTCTTAAAAGTAAATGATATATTAAAACTATACCAAAAGAATAGAAGAAAGGGTTTCATCAGAAGGCTAGCAACCAAGAAGAAGAATGGTAACAAAGGCTTGTGTCTGACTGAGAGTCTGAGACAGCTGGGCTGTGATTGGCCATTAATTAGAAACAATCACATGAGACCAATCACAGATCCACCTGTTGCATCCCACAGCAGCAGATAATCATTGTTTACATTTTGTTCCTGAGGCCTTTCAGCTTCTCAGGAGAAAAAATTCTAAGGAAAGGATATTTCATAAAACATGTCTGTGACAGGGCAGGAAGTGCTGAGATTCCCCAGCAGCCCATGGTGCAGACCATGGTGAAGCAGCTGTACCCCTGCAGCCCATGGAGGATCACAGGGATACAGAGGTGCCCCTGCAGCCCATGGAGCATCACAGGGATGCAGAGGTGCCCCTGCAGCCCATTCCAGAGCAGGCTGTTCCTGAAGGACCGCACCCCATGGAGGAATGACCACGTTGCAGATGTTTGTGGAAGACTGTTGCCTGTAGGATGGTCTCACACTGGAGAAGTTTGTAGAGAACTGTCTCCTGTGGGATCATGTCACCTTGGAGAAGTTTGTGGAGAACTACCTCCTATGGGATGGTGTCACTTTGGAGAAGTCAGTGGAGAACTGTCTCCTATGTGAGAGACCCCATGGTGGAACAGGGGAAGGACTCCTCTCCCTGAGCAATAGCAGAAACCACTTGTGAGGAGCTGACTATAACCCCCATTCCTCATCTCCCTGAAGCTCTGGGGTAGGAGGTAGAGCAGGGAAGGAGGGAGGGGTAGAGGAAAGGTGTTTTTAAAGCTTTATTTTACTTCTCATTATCCTGCTCTGATTTTGCTAGCAGTAAATTCAATGAACATCAGTTTAGTGCTTCTCTTCAGAAACATTATGAATTTTCAATCCTTGTGAGTAGGATGTATATTTCTCACCAGTACTGCCCAATAAGTGGATACAGAGATACTGCAGTGCTGCTTTTTTTTAATTTTTTTTTCAGAGCTTAAAAGCCAGTGAATAAATTTATTGCTTGAGGAAATTTTAAGTAAGTGAATATCATTACTGAAGATCACCATCAAGTTGCCAAGCTGAGGTACACGCAAAGGGAGCATGTGAAAAGAATAAACTTAGTGAACTAAAAAAAGAAGTGCTTTCTTAAGCAGAAAAATATTTCTCAGTGAAGTACATATTTCAACTCACTAGCTTTGATGATCAGTGAATATGTAACACTGACTTCAGTCATAATGACTTCTCCATTAGGGTACAGTTGATCAACTTTAGCAGAAAGTGAAGCCCTGTACAGGGGTATAAGTAAGAAGAAGTGGGGAAAATTTTTTTATGCCTCTGGGTGGCACTGGGTATATTTAGGACTTTCTTGGTGGAGTTTAGAGATTACAGTCCAAATTCTCTCATGCAGAAGTCAAGAATTCAGAGTCAATCTCCTATAGCTTAAGAAAACCATAGGCTATTCAGATCAAAAAGGAGCCAATTTCCCTTTGAATTTTGCTCTGAATATTTTGTTGCAGTTTTTCCAAATTTAGCTACTTGATGCATTAAGGTCAAATCATGTATTATTTTGTGCATTTTAACTAATATACTATTAATTGCAAAACCCGTTTTTTGCTTGAAAGTTTGTGGTTTGATAAGAGAAGGGGAGAAATATATTGTTGTGAAAATAAAAAAATTGAAAATAAATTTTCACAGTGAAAATTAACTCAATTTTGGAGCCATCTTGCAGGTTTAAAATACATGGATTCTATAATACTTGAAATACAGGATGAAATCATGATTTTTTTGCAATTTCTAAAAGGAATTGATGATTTCAAGTTTTGTTGTTCACAAGCCTTCTATCCCACACTTATTTTTTCCTTAACAAATGCTCAGTAGGTAAATATTCCATCTGTTTTATTTGAATACTTAGAGGGGAAATAAGTTCTCATCTTGCTCTGCACAGTATTGTGAGAGTTATTTATGGTTTATTCTAATAGAAAGGTGTGCATGGAGTGGGGCAGAAAGAAAAAGGGTGGAAACGGGTGAAGGCAAAAATTGCAGAGGGGCTTATGCTTTTACTTTTCACTAAACTAGCTTGGGCTTTGAATTCACATACTGCAGCACGAATTTCAATCAAAATCCTTGAAAGAAGGTGACTCCTTGAAAATAATGAAGGTCTCAAGGAATTTATTTCAGGTGCCAATGATGTTATTTACATTTTCAAAAACAAGGATTCCAATTGACTGGTTTATTACATTGAGACCCTCAGAAACAGCTCACTAAGGATGGATCCATGTTCTCTTTCTACTTCCAAGAGCACAGGCTCTATTTTTTGTAACAGACAGAAATATTTGTTACCAGGGAAATTTCAGGACCCAGAAGAGAGATTGAAGGACTGAGATTCCGTGTGTATGAAAAACAAACATTAAAGTGAAAGTTGCTTTCAGACTCTGAATCGTCTCAGGAAGAGATAAGACATTAGCAGAGTCAAAGTGGGTTACCACTGACTTAATGACATCTCAGATACTGTGAATTTCTTGTTTAAAGTCTAGGTAGGTCAATGGTGAAACATTTGTGGATGAAATGAGCTAGAGAAATGTGCATCTTTTGCAACTTAGAGCTGTTAAATGAACATTCTCAGGCACTTATCAACAAACTGTACTGCTTTTTCTCTCTGAGAAACCTCTATGAATGGACCAACATTTTATTGGATTTGATAATGAGTGCAGAAAACTGCCTGACTGCTGCAAAAATGTGCTCTAACTTGCTTGACAGCTATTCTTTATGAGGTACTAATTATTCAAAATCTCCAGCTGTTTTAATGGAACACTTGGGTCAGGTGGGCTTCCTGATTAAGTGAGATAAATAGTGTCATTTAGACCAGCCTGGTGCTAGAACTGGTGTACATGAATAATTTTGTAGTTGAAATAGCCTGTGTGAAAATGTGCTGTGTGAAAAAACCCAGCACAAATTTATGTACTATTTAAATTCCGTCCCGAAAAGAAAAGCATACAGATGAACCTCTAGGCCTTAAACTGTCCCAGTACAGAACTGTCTTCTTTGCATTTTGGAATGTTTAGTTAACACTCACTGAGTTCTGAGTGGCTCTTTGTGCTTGTGTTTGTCAGAAACCCACTAAAACCGATGAGATCACAGAGTCAAAATGCTTTCAAATAGTGTTCCCACCTTTGGGATTTCACTGTGTTGTAACATGACTGCTCTGCAGAGGTTTGCATTACACCCAGCTGATCATTGCATCCTCAACTGGTACTAACCTGGCAACCCATTGCATAGCGACAAAACTTTTCAGTGTATCCAGTACATACTTCAGTGCATTTAATGTATATGGGGTCTTTGTGTCATGGCTGTGCCACAGAGTTGTGGGCTTAGTAGAAATGGTTTTGAGTTTTTGGTTTTCGTTTTTTTGGGTTTTTTTCTAGTTTAGAATAAAATAAGTAAATTCTACTCAAGTTTTCAAGTTGAAATCCTAAATTATGGCAACCTGAACTTGCTTCTGGAAAGAAATTATAGCTAAGAAACTTGTCTGGAGAAACCAGACTTGCAAGTTTCCAGCTTGCCAACAGCACACAGCAATGTGTGAGCGGCAGTGCTTACAGGGATAATGACACTCAGGCTTTTTCTCAATTTGACTCTTACATTGTCTTTCAACACTATTCCCTAATCCTGTCTTTCCTGAGAAATTAATTATAATTTATTTTTTCTCATTTCCACATGCTGACCTCTTCCTTCCCTCACTAGAATAATGGATAATTACCTTTGGGGCTAGAAATAAGTATCTTTAACTACATTTCTTGACCTGGACACCCCCAGTGTTAAGGTCATAAACCTTTCCAATTTTAGTCTGTCGAAACCTTCATGCAAGTATTCCACAGCTCTGATCTTATCGCCAGGCTTCAGTCAAAGCTCCATGCACAACATGACTTGTCTGTCTACTAGTGACCACTCAAGTTCAAACATCCCTGACTTGGCTTTCCCAAAGTCTTTGTCTCCTTTAAAAATCCAGCTTACTTAGAACAGGCTTTCTGAAATGAATATGCTACGGCTGAGCTAAAAGACTAGGTAAAAAACATCCCCCACCTCCCTCAACCCAACAAAAGTACAGAGAACCAAAACACCATAAGGTTTGCCTGTACATATCACAGTCTTGAAGTTATTTTAAATACTGAGGCCTTAAAACCCTAAAGATCCCAAATTCTGGGCTGAAAAAAAAGTATATGTGTGTTTTCATTTGAACACAAGCTGCTGCATCAGCTTTGATTTATCTTTGAAACAGATGTGTTTTGAATTGAAGCTAGACTTCAAAGGAGAAAGTAAATGTTCAATAGGAAATATTTTTCTTATTCAAAGTAGAGTCTTAAAGTGTAAAGTTTGCTCTGAAAAGATAAAAATGTATTCTAAAAGTTCCATTCCGAAGTTCAGAAATGGTTCAGAGCTTTAGCTCAGAAAAGTGCAGAAAATTACAGTTGTGAACCTTAGGCACATTTCTTCAAATGAACAAGTCTGGAGGGTTAAGCAGGAACATATAATATCTGGCTGTTTTTATAATTATGTATCTTCATGATAGAAATGCCTGAACACCCTGTCGACACAGTTTTTCAACCAGCTTGACTTAATTTCCCCTACGCAGAGCCCAGAAATAGACTGATCTTGTTCTTTTGTTCTTCTGCTCGAACACTTTATATCCAAGCTCAGCTCCCTGATATTTTTGTCTTTGTGTCTAGATACTCACCCTCACACATATCCAGGCACATACTTATTTAGGCATCTTGCTGAAACCTTCCCTCTTCAGTAAAGCCCTGGGCTAACTCCTACAATTTTCCTCACATCCTCCCCACCAAGTGTGAGACTTCCTCTTGCCTGTCAGCTTTGCTCCTTGCCTTCAGCTTTGTTAGTGCTCCTTCCCACTTTCTCTTTTCTACTTGTGCTTTTTACCAGCCCCTTTCTTGATTTCCCTTCCTTTATACTTCCTCAGCTATCCAGGCCCATGCTCAGAGCTTATTAGGACTTCCTACTTTGCTCTGTTCTCCCGAAAAATTTCCCAATCTTCCATTGGATGGAAGACATACTTCAGCAAGAAGTTTTTTTTACCAATAGTCCAGTCAATTATTTTTAAAAAAGAAAGTCTGCATTTCTCCTAAATTATGGTTTCCAGACACACATCCTGTTTCCTGTTAATAAGGCTGGTATCATGTGTGAGCAGTGAGCAGGGTCAGGGCTTCAAACATCAATGCCCCATTCTATTTTAACTGTCTAGGACTCTGCTATGATCCAGCTGTATGATCATACATCCCAATGGACGCAGAGAATGTGGGAAATTTTTTGTGTGGGAATAGTCAGCTAGAAGAGATTTCAAACCACGTCCTTAATAATATCTGCTTCTGAATCCCTTTTGCATGTAGTCAAAAATTATGTCTATATAATCTTTGGAGACATCTATCTTGAGTTATTCAAGGTCAAGCTGACATATATAGTAGGGAAGTGATAGTATGTCTTATCTTAACTTCACATCTTATTTATAGTACATTTTCTCCTTTTGTATCTTCACTGTGAAGGCAACAATGTTAGTGATAAAGAAGATAAAGAACTGGCAGGCATCTGTGTTTAACCATTCTGTCATTTAGACTGCTCTCAAGGTCTCTGTATAAATAAGCTTTTGTGAACTCAACCACCTTTCCTTTAGTATGTAAAAAAGAGTGGTTTGAACTGAAATATGAATGAAAAGCTACATGCACATAGCTTTCTATTACTACATAAAATTGTAGTTAATATATACATTATAAATGTAAAACCTATGTAAAACTATATACTGGTAATATTTATTATATATATAGAGCTATGTGCTGTTCATCCCCACCCTGCAAACAGTTCAACCATTTTATAATTTTTTTGCTGTCTATAAATACAGAAATAAAATTAGAATGATATTTTATATAAATCTGTGCTTTCCCCCCCCTTAAATATTAATAAAACAACCTGGATTGGAATAATTCTCTGAAAATAAATGAGTTTATATTAAGCCTTATGTATCATTTGAGGTTACAGCATTGCAGCATACCAGAGGATCCATGAATTTTTCTGATGCCTCCCACTCCTGCGGGTTGAACACCCCATTCTAACAAGGAAAAAAGAAACAAAAAAAAGCCAACCAAACAGCAACTTCTAGATGTATTGGAACAGTTTTTTGTTATTGATTTCATCATCTACCAGTGTCGTTTCTGTATCACAATGTTTCTTCACCTATGGACTTATATGAAGTGGCCTGAATAGCATGACAGATTTCACTTGCAGGATAAAGACATTCACAGGTGGGTGTTTTTTTCCTTTGCTCTTCAAATAAGATATCTGAACTTATTGCTTCTTCTTTATCACTTTCATGTTATGTTCATCATGGTTGTGCACGATGATCTCAGGAAGAAGAAAGCGACAATGTTCCAAGATGTCAAAAGGCAGGCTGTTGTATCATAATTACTGCAAAACAATTGAACTTGGCAGCAGCAGTTTTGTGTAGTATTCTTTTGTCCTCCTCACCTCTTGCTTTTGTCCCATTAGCACTCATCTCTAGATTCTGGTGTGCTGGTGGCATAGAGAAGAATCTTGTTCACTGGCACGCTCTGGGGGAACCTCACAAGCCTGAAGGCTGTTTCTGTGGATGTTTCTGGAAGGCACACTAGATCCAAGCTGTATTATTAGCCTGTTCCTTGCAACTGGGGTCAAATTCAACAGCAGGTGTTGAACATGCTTATTCCAAATGTTCATCCACATTCAGAGGCTGATCAACGCAATGCATCCTTCTGAAAAGACAGAGGGGTTTGGGTCTTGACCACTGAACGGTGCTCTGCCCATCCAAAGTGTGTTATCAGAAGGGGACTGCAGTGTCTAATCCTAGCTCAGCGTGTCTGCTTACACAGTGAGAGTAGAGAAGAGTTAAGTGACAGATCCTTCGATAACAGTCTGTCTGTGTGCTTGGGTCTTGTTCCCTGATTATCCTGAGGCTGAATTTAAAGTTCTGTCCTTGAAGCTCCTAGGAGTCGATGATTTAGAGTATCTCAGAGCACTGTTTTAGTGAGGCACTTCCTCTGTGAAGGCGGGGAGGGAAGAGTGAAGGAGTTATCCAGGCTGCCAGGCACCTACACAGAGTGGCTACTGGCTTACTCCCCATCACACAGCTCATATGTGGTCAGAGCTGCACAAAAGACTCCTGAAAAGGATAAAGTCTACACACAGAAAAATTTTTAGTCTAAACTAACAGAAGAAGATTAAACACTGAATTCCATTATGAGACCAGAGGTGAGACTTCAGGTGTCATCTATTTTATGATTGAAGTTAATATGCTTTTAAAAAAATGAATCAAAGTAGTATTTCAATTTAAACTGTCTTGTGCAAGTGTCTAACTGACCTGAGAGATAACGAAATGTAAATGGTATTCAAACCTCTTAATTGCTGCCAATAGCAATTCTTTTGTTACTCTGCAAGGAAAACGGTAGAGGCATCTCTTTTAGAGAATAAAGCCCCAGGTAAAAAAGCAGTAAGTACCTCATTAGCAACACTGAGCTACAAGTGTGCCTAAGATCCCACAGACTTCAAGCCAAGTGTTAAAATAGGTTGCACTGAATGGATGACTAAATTGTTCCAATGACAGTCTCTCTTTGATGAAAGGTGCCTAGAGCTACCCTTTCTTAGGTTTGCCTACCGTGCCCATCTGTCTTTTACCATTCAATATAGTTCACTTCTCTCTCAATTCCGTATCTTCAAGGTATTTGAAAGTTGGGAATTAGAGATTATAAAATAATAGCTCTTGCAGCAGGCACTCACAGTTAGGAGACTGTTAAAGTGATTGGGTATTTATTTTAGTGAGTGTCACAGAGCACTAAAACAAATAAAACTCACATTAGTTGTGAGTTACTGAAGGAGATGTTCTGAGCCATTGAAACAGGGTGAATCAAGCCTAGGAAATTTAAAATATTCTTTGTGTGCTAGCAGATATATATATATATACATATATATATAAAAAACATTTTAGTTATACTATAAGCCAAACTGCAGGCATTTCCTTTTCATCTTCTGTATACTTAATAACTCCATGAAAAGCATTGAGTGCCATGATTGAGAGATGCCATAAAACTGCCTGGCCAGTTCCTGCTTGCTTTGCTTATGCAATTAGGAAGTGCCTGCATCAGTAAATCAGACGATGCTTTTTCCAGCACTTAGATGAACTGATTTCTCAGCTGCCTCAGCAACCAAATGAGAGCACTTTTAGGTGTTTTAGGTATCTCAAAAATGCTCTAAAGTAAAAAAAAAAAAAAAAAAAAAAAAAAGCACTTGCCTGAAACAGCCACCTCTTTTTTTGTAGATAAAACATATCATACAAATGGGTGGTAGATGTAAAGGTAACTTGTCAGACCAGCACAGATATCACTGAAGCCAGGTAGATTCCCAGTTCTCATGGTGAATTTTCAAATAATTCAAGGCACAAGTTTAGTGCCAATAAAAAAGGTGTATAAAATTGAGTCATAAATGTATATTTTTAAATAGAGTGTTAAATAAAATCACAATTAAGTAAAATCCAAGAGTTAGTTTAAAAATAAACAAAAAAACCCTACTGTAGAAAAAAAAAGGAAGTTTGTGTTTCATTCTCATCATGTATTTTAACACTTGCTTTATGGGATTAGGAATGTAGCAGAGAAATCTTATTAGAAGGAAATTTATTTGTCTTGCTAATTCTTTTCTTTATTTCCACTCTTTTGCCAGGAAGAACATTCACTGAAATCATTCAGTGTAAATTAAGTGGTATTTAAAGAGATGCAACTATTCAAAAGTGTGCATGTGCTTCATACAGTCGCATAAGCCAAACAGTTTGCTTAAAATATTTTACTGCCAGTTCCCAAAATGTATGCTCAGTATGGTCTTTTTGGAAGGGCACTGCAGACTAAATGTGTCCTAGCCTGCATATAGCCCAGTTCCGCCGGCAGAGTTGGGGCATGCTTCTGGGCACAGGGCACCAGCCCCTTCCTCATTAAGTGACAGCACAGTCCTAACACCTGGTATAGTTCAGGCCAACAGTAACTCTCTCCCTGGCCCCTTTCTGGTATTTACACATTCCAAGGACCACAAAAATAAAAGAATTTGTGGATGTGCTTTCCACAAGAGCTTTCCACTACATCTGGACTCATCTGCAAGGGTAAGGATTTTGGGAATGAGTTTGCTACGTATGAGGAGCATCCCATTTAAGAAATACTTGAGGTGTGGTCCTTATTCCCTAAACAAACATCCCCTAAATCTTGCCTTCCCTTTAGCAGATTTCTCCTGCACTGTTGGCTTGCCCTGTCCCTACAGCTGTAGCTTAGCCACAGTTAGTATTCAGGTGATCCAAACCAGAGCAGCTGACTGGGACAATGATGTGAAAAATACTCCCTCACAAATGTTCCTCATTCCCTGTTGCCTTCTTACTGCCCTGCACACCTAGGGCACCACAGCTCACCAGCTGGACAAGTGAACTCCAGGACTTGCCATATGCCAATGGGAAGTATTAATGAGAGAAGTACTTGGACTGAGCTTTGTAAAAGTGGAAAATCTGGAAGCACGAAGGCTCTTCACACCATCCTGTGACTGCTGTGGATTTAAGCAGGCATTTAGAATTGTCACTCTGTCTCTTCTTGACAGAGTTCAAGAAGCATTTGGACAATACTCTTGGGCATATGGTGTGACTCTTGGGGATGCTGCTATGGAGGGCCAAGAGATGGACTTGATCCTTGAGGGTCACTTCCAAACTGTTCATTCTGTGATTCTGTGACTGATACCACTGTTTAAACTGCCTGGCAAGTTTAGAGTGTGCTAAGAAAATCATAACCTTAACATTTACCAAAATCACCTAGAATATATCTGGCTTTTGGGATGTTCTTTCACTTATACATGTGATAACAATTATAAATTACTGAAATGGCCCCTAATCACTATGCCTGATGCATGTATCGAAACATGGCCCACCTAGAAACTTACAAAAAAATGTAAATCTGGCTTGTGTTGGTAACAGGATGGGAGAAAGACAAAGTTGTTGAGAAGTCAAAAAAGAATGTTGAAGAAGCTCAAAATTTCCTATCATCAGTATGGTAATGCATTGTTCGACTCCTTTTGTCACAATTTCCTTCAGGTTCTATAAGGAATAAGGTTTTAGTCATCTGGAAAAACTTTGTGTGATTAAGTCTGATGAAAAGTGGATTAAAATGAAACAGTAATTAACTTGATTGTAATAATAATAAAAATGAATTATTGTCTTGCTCCTTCATCCAAATTGTTTTCTATTTATCACTTCCACATCATAAGCATTTGTTGTAAGTTTCCAAGCTTTTTCATTATTTTCAATGATAATGGACTATAGGGTGCCAATCAGCAAATTAAGCAAGTATTTTGTGAATAGAAAAATAAGTAGACTCGAAATAATTCATTAATAAATATGATAAATAAATTTTGTTATTAAGACAGCAAATAATGTCCTCTTTAACATCACACAAGCATGACATTCTTAAAAGACTTAGCAGAATTGGGATTTTAGCTGTTTAAAAATACTATATGGTGGTAGGGCAATTAATTTCAGAAAAAGAAAAACAAAATACTCATGAGTTACACATAACCTGAAGATAGATTTTTAAAATCTGAATTTCTGTATGTCTTTATTTTGTATAATATTGCTAGATGATTCTTAATATAATGTCACTTGTATGCATATAGGTTTTTTTCATTTCATAATGACAGCTTATCTGTTCAGTGCCTGGTCAAGAAGTATACTAACTGGTAAATAGATGTTCACAATATTTTCTATCCTGTGCATGCTAAATTGGTCCTAATTAAGCAGGATTAAAGCAGCATTGATGCTTCCATGTGAAATAAAAAACCCTCACCACCAAGGGCCAATTTACATTCAACACATGTGAAAATAAAATAGCTTTGGCACAATAAATGAGGATTCTTTGACAGCCATCCAGTGTCTACATACATTTGGAATTGGTTTCTTTGCTCGAATTGATAACAAATATCTGATGTGAAGAAAATGCTCCCTTTTGGTTTTCCAACACCATGCTATTTCACACTGAATTACGCTATGATAGATGATGAGCCAAGCAGTGGGGGAGGAGGAAAGGGAGAAGGGTGGTGGGGAGGAGAGTGAATGTGTGACATAATCTAAAGGGAGCTTTCAAATAATTGGAAATACAGAGGAAAGAGCAATATATCTGGAGCCCCCATTAAGTGCTGCAGCGTGGGTTCAAAAGGGCATAGGTCCTGACCCTTGCCTTCCAAATCACTTATTTATGGCTTTCAGAGGCACAGTGTTATGTGGTGACGCTGTGACAACATGCAGATGCAGAAGAGCAGCATCTGTGTGGCTGGCAGACCCTAAAATCTCAGCCACAGAAAAGTTCTTGGTTAATGAAGCACTATTATAAAACAAAGAACAATATATAAAATCCCTGACAGGGATTAGAATAAACAGTTAATACTTAATAGAGTGACAAAATCTGCTACCCAGTGCTTAATAATTTAGCAGTTGTTTATTATGATATGACACTTCTGTAATTTATTTTTCTTTAACATCATGTAATGAAACACTGTGTTGTAAATCTAAGTTGTTTTCTTCCTGCAGGAAAGAGAGAAAAGCATCAGGCTAAAAGAGTGTAAATAAATGTTTAATCCAGGTGACAAGAAGGAAGTGTAATACAAATAGTTGTGGAAACTGTTCAAACACTCATTTGCTTGTGGAAATCTCAATTTCTCTATATCCTAATGGCTGAAAAAATTATTTAAAATGCTTGTGCAGATGCCTGTCACAGATTCAGGCTGTGATAGCCAACAATTAGTGTGCGTGGCATAATTGGCGCATCAACTGGCAGGGGCTGATGAGGTTGTACCATTCTCTCTAGTCTAGACTCTTCTGATTACATCCAATTTGCTTTCCCTTTTTACTGACAAACTTGACTTCCAAATTATGGTAATGTCATCATGCTCTTTATACTGGTTGTATTTACATTTCCTTATCTCAAGATGAGTTTAGAGAAATTCAACAGAAAACAAGGTCTCCTTGTTAAGTTTTTCATTATCCAGCCAGTTTCTGAGATATTTGCTGGTCACTTATTGTTTTTTATGGTCTTATTTGCATCCAGACTTCTCCCAACAATAATTCAGAAAAAATCAGATAGAAATTAAAACCTAGACATTAAGTAGTGTTCTGTGTGAGGCGAAAGAGCAGTAAGTTGGAAGTTTAAGACAGCACAATTTAAACTAGTTTTATGCATTTCGCCTATAGGTAATTTGAGATTAGTTGTTTAAAATTAGTGCTGTGCACCTCATCTAGAGTGTGCATTGAGGAACAGCAAAAACAAAACTGGTCTTTAGACCCAAATTCAAAGATTTTGTAGCTTAAATCTCAGGTTTCTGAATGTTATAAAAATGGAAAATTTCTATACACCTTGAGAAAAAAAATGCTTTTTTTTTCTCAAAACAAAAAATTGTTACTGTTAAATCTGTTTGAGGGTTCAAAAACCCCAAACCCACATCTTCCTGCATTGCAAGGAAGAATAAAAGAAAGGCCATTTTGCTGCATTTACAAAATGCCACTCTGCTCAAATTTCTGATGAAGTTTTGAAAGACAAATTCCATCTCAAAGAAATAGTTCTGCTGCTTTTGTTGGAACAGAATGTCACAGTCTTCTCTGTGAAAAGGAAGCTGGTTAATCAGTGTGCAAAGTTGATTAAGGCAATATTTTCTAATTGGCCTAAGTGACTCCAAGCCCTGCTTTTTGAAATAACTTTGAAACTCATGTTCCTCAAGTAGAAAAGTTTGAAGACATAGAGAGACTCTTTTGATTTCAAAATGCAAAGGCTAAATAAATGGCCCTGGAGTAGTAAATGACCAAAATCTTAGCTGCAGAGAAATAGGAAAGAGAGTGAACAAAGCTATGCTTATTCAAAAGGGACACAGGACAGAAAAGAATTTTCCTCTAGCTAAGATACCTTTTAAGCTGTGGTGGCAGAATACCTCCAGCAAATTTGCAGTATTGAACACTCTACTTTTCTTTTTGATTTGGAAAATCCAACATTTTTCTGCTTTAATGCTGACATTCTTCACAGCATGAATATTCTGCTTTTCAGTCAGCTATACCAATCCTTTAGGAGACTTTCCAGAATACCTTCAATATGTAAATGGGTAATAAAACCCATTTTGCCTGAGTATGCAAATCTGACATACATTAAATAATCATAAGCCTGAAACATGTTTTCATTGAAATGAGAAAATATGACAGCAATGTAAGCAAAGCAAAGGCCTGATTTAGGTCCAGTTGTCTTTAGCTGTGCAAGAATAAGCTCTACACTTTGCTGAACTCCTTCAGATTCCTGGTTTTTGCTCACACACTATCACTGTACCTAATATTATGCTTTTATTCTCTTACCCTTCTGCTGTCTTTGCTTCCTCTTGAGTTGCGAATTGCATGAAACATTTTTGCCATGGTGATCTTGCATCTTTAAATCTTTCTGAAACTCTTCCATCTTTTTAACTCACCAGTCTTTATCTTGATGTACAAGAACTGATAACCCAATCCTTACTTTCCCCCTGCACTCCTCCCCCCACCATTTTAACTAATATCATTGGTCCTGTTTCTTCTGAAAATAAGTAACGAGCAGCACTGCAAAAATGAACATGTTGTACTGAAGTGAAAAGGCAGCCTGTGAAGCCTGTGCTTTTGCACAAAACATCAATACCTCTGGCACACGTCTGGGGACTGGTATATCTGTATCATTGTTAATTAGTGAGAATCTTTTTATCTCATGTTTCTTTGAGTGTTTGTTTAATGTTATCTACTTGATGTCTTATAAACATCTCAAGAACAGCCACGATCTTTGTTCCAATCTCAGGTCCATTTGTATCACCAGTTTGCTATTTAAAGTCCAAAGCAATTCATAGTCAACTGTTTCTTCTCTAAGAGAAGTGACATGAAAATCTTTGCATTATAAACCATTTTGGTATTTATTCTCTTTCTGCAGAGCACTGAACTCAGCAGTCATGTTTACAGGCATACAACATACAGAACAGAAAAATGAAGGAATAACAAAATGTCTGTAATTTGGTATTTATGGTTGGAATTCTGGCGTAGAAAGCTCTCAATCATCATCTTTTGGTCACTGATCCTCCCCACTGAAGCATGGGCAGGTTGATGCAGAAGAGAGGGATGCCCAGGTAACCCTTCTGAAAGCAGAAGGCTGGTAACAGAGCTGAGTGAGCCCCAAGACAACTGAGCTCAGAGCAGGTGGGCTGAGAAAGCATTTTTGGATGCCTGGAGTGAGTTCTGCCAAGGCCATCCTGAGCTAGAGGATGCCTCCACCACTGACAACAGCTCTGACAGACACTTAATGAAGAGTTTGGGGGCTGACAATGAAAAATAACCCAAATACTATGCCCAAGTGGAAACTGAATTCTTTCAAATAAATTGTTTCACAGGGGTCAAACATTGTTTTAACATTGGAACGTGGTGCAATGAGAGTGTCCAATTTCAGTCAATGAAACAAAAGCAGGAGGTGGAAAGCCTATATTGTGAATAACAGATTACAGTTGGACTTTCAGTATGATTTACCATAGCCTCTGTATTTCCTTTTAGTGTTATATACATTTTCTGCATGTTAGCCTGGAAAGGAATTAATAGTATTTCTGTTCATTGTGACTGCCGCCTTTCTTTATCACCACAGCTCCCTGTGAATAATTCATACAGTCTAATGTACTTCTTTTTAATTCTGTAACACCAGGACATTTAATTTAGGTACAAAATAAGAAAAGAGATTCCTTTTATCAGATCAGTGAATTAGCTCTGAATGGAAAATCATCTTACTAGTTAGTGGATTCTCACTGTCACTACCCCCTTATGAAGAAATAACAAATGGCTTTTTGTTGCTGATACTGGAGATTTTAGGATTTGGGGGACATATTTTTTTTTAATCTGGGCTACTCTGTAATAATTTCTAATGAATAATTCAAATGTCATGGGAAACCAAAGCTGCTAGAGACTCCCTTTCTCATTATTAATTGTAGATTTTGCCTTCTATTAGTATAACTGCATTGGAAGTTCATACTGAAGAAATCTAATGAGTGTGACTTAGAGCATTTTTAATTCTCCATCGTCTGCCAAAGGTGCAATGAAATTGCCTTGGGTTATGTGCACAGACCTTCCCATGAGACATAAAACTAAAAAGATTTCTTCTCTTTCTCAGGGAGATTTTATTTTACTTCAGACATGAATAGCAACACCAGGGATTTTCCTTCTTCCTCTGTAAAAACTAACTTTACTTTCTTCATGTGATTGCATGATGATTAACTTCAGCAATAAAAGAGCATTAATCCCAGAACATGAATAGCACACTTTGATGTTGCTCATGGCTAAAATGCACCACCCATTCATTTAAATATCACAGAAGAAGCATCTACTTCCTGAAACATTTGGATTTTTTTTCTGAGTTATTATAACAGGTATAAGTATTTAATAAGATTTAAGCTTATTTTAATTTATTTTAATTTATGTAAATAACTCTGGGCCTTTTGTTTCATAATCCCAGTCAAGTATTTATATCTGAAAGAAATTCCAAAAAAGTGTCCCAGTCCTCACACTGGGAAAGGGAGCCGTTCTTCACAAGCTATAAATTGCCTTAATGTAATGCAATTTTGCACCAGCTGAGGAATGGGCATGAAATAAATCTGGGTTGTCTGACAGTTGAACTCAATTTTTTCATTAGCATTAAGGGAATGACTAAATTTTTAACAATGATGTTACATCTATACTGAAATACACAAAGGAATACAGAAATGACATTAGATGAAATCCCACCCTTTTCTCTGTTTTTGAGTGACAGGAGAATCAAAATGATGGGCATAGTCATGGTTGTTATATCCCTGTCAGTCAGACATGTTAGGATTTGATGACTGAGATAGCAGCTGAATCTTAGTCCATGCAGCAGTGGCTTACAAGGCCCAAAGATTTCACGTTTGTATTTGTATTTAATTTGTATTTGGTGGCTCATCCTGGAACATAATATTATGTACAGGAAGCAAATGTGTGCAGCCAAACCACAATGCACAATTTATCTCAGAGACTATAATGGAGATAAGTTGTACCAAAATAAGGCTACATAAAGTTTTGAATGCCCCACAGCAGGGAGCTGCAGCCATACTCCAGAGTGAGAACAACAATAAGGCTAGCATAGGGGATATTCTTAGATTTAGGTCATAACTAAACTGGTACTTTAGTTATGACCTAAATCTAAGAAATAAGAAATAAATCTAGAAATAAGCCCTCTCTACTCTATAAATCATCTTATACACTAGACACTTATACAAATGTAGACATCCTCAAAACTGTATTTGTTCAGAACTCATATCAGCATTAGAGGCAATTAGAAGCCCAATACCTGGAAATATTTTGAATAGAATGTTCTAACATAATATTTTTAAGATTTCAAACTAAACATAAACATGGTGATATTTTAAAAATATATGTTATATATAAATAAAAACATCATAACACTATTACTCCCTTATTGTCATCAGCTGAAGTCAACTGAAGTTAAACTGTTCATAAATGATAAAACCAGGGTCAAGAATCCTGCCTCCAGGTCTGCTGCTCTAATAGAGCTGTGAGAGTGTATTATAACTGACTAATTTACAGAAAAAGGCATCAGGCTTGACTCATTTTTACTGTGTGCTGTTATTATGTGTGCCAGGAAATTACAGCTTCTGTGGACTAGAAATTTTGCTTGTATTATGCATGAAAGAAGGGATGCAGGGGAAGTTTCATCAAAGACTATGATCATGTCATCTTACAGCTTACCTAAACACCCATGCAAAGGATGTTTAGGTAAGCTGTAAGATGACATGATCATAGTCTTTGATGAAACCATTGGATATCTCTTTGTTTTGTATATAATACTTAGTTTAGAAATTTTCAGAAACTTCTGTGGTTACCAGGACAGGTCAAACCTTTGCACATCATCTTTTAAATGGAATTTGCACAATAAGCCCACAAGGAGGTGAATGACTGGCCTGCCACAGGCTATTGTGCAAGATATTAATTTAAATGGCTGGAGCTAAGAATGTGATCCATCATTTTAATTCATTGTCCCTGGACACAAGGAAGTTTATGGGCTTCAGTGAGCACTCTGCAATTTACCTACCAGCCACCATGGATGCTCACCCTCTACAGCTACCTGCTGGGATACTCAAAGGCATCCAGCATCTTTCACATGACTTTGTCCTACAGCACAAGTCCTGCCTTTTGGAGGTGTAATGTGACATGACAGGGTGTGATACCCTCAGGGTCAACTGCTTTGCATTTACAGCCAAGTTTTCCAGAGGAGATATAGGCACTTTGAAACACAAGTCTAGTTTATGAATTCAGCTACAAAATTCCACTCGGATTTGAATTACGAAATGTGATTTATAGAATGTTCTAGATAGCAACATAGATAATGGAGAAAGGTATTATAATGAGCCACCCTCCATCTGTCCCAGTCTGTGTTAGAAAGTAGCACAAGTATCCTTGAAGTTAGAAAGACAGCAGACCAGGAGCAAATTGGCTGTGCTGAAACTCTGTTAGGGGACATTCATAGGTGGAGGGTTGGATGCTGGTACATTTGAAATTTATATCATTGAATGAAACTAGGAAAAATGTTGGGCGAAGTAACCTGAAGTCTTTTACTGTAATTGTCATAAGGCCTTTATTTGTTCTGAGCCTGAAGTAATGTTTAGTATTTCAAGAAGCATTTTGACAAAATAAATTAGAGCACTGTACTGTTATCACTGCTAACATCAGCTGATGCCAGAAAGTAATATGATCTAAATTTGTTTAGGATTTCTGAAATATTCTAAGGTCTATTGAAAACTGACTGGTGCATTCACAATATTCTATTAAAGTGCTTATTAAAAGGTTAAATATGTCTAAAAGAATAAAGATTCATCATTGTCACAAAAATCTGTGGCTGATACCACAGACACATAAAATCAGTCCTACTCCGTGTCCAGGTGACCGAAATTATGAGACAGACTTAGGCTGCAGGGGGAAATAGTGGTGGATTGACAACATTAGCAATAACACATAAAGGTTAATGCCTCTAAGACATCCCTTCTTCCCAAAGTTTGCTTAATAGTCAAGTGTCCCTCCAGATTAATAAAGAGGAAGTGATTATGAGAAGTGTCTGGAAACATGCAGAAATAAAAGGTAAATTGCCTACTGAAACTAATCAGGACTCATTAGCACACATCCCAACATATCCAAAATAATAAAGTTCTGACACAGGGAGGAACATGCAGGTAAATATCCTTTTTTTTTTTTTTTTCCTTAGTGTCAACAGGACAAGTTACTTCTGAAGACAATTTAATACAATGGATTATTATTGCTAACTTTCCATGCATATGATAAGTCCCTAATTTACCTTTGCTAGAAATCATACAATAAAAGTTACTTAATACTCCAAAGAACTTGGTAGTGATAGCTGTCCTTTGTGGAAGATGGAAGTTCTTCTGTAACTCCTGCAACATTAACTGTCCTTTCAAAATTAGAGTTACAGAGGCAAGCACAAGAATAATGTTACAGTTCTTTGTATGAAAAATCAAGAGGTGCATGTACAATCTCAAGAGATACAGTCAATCAATCTGTAGATGAGCATAGGGCAATCAACTGTTCTGTCTTCAAGTACTCAAAATAAAATTAATTTTGAAAATCATTGGGCCACTGTAGCCCTATACTAGACATTTGAGAAGCAGCATTTTCTTTCGTGTTGGTAAAGTGATTCATGTAAAACCTTGCAATAAATCCCTAGAAAGGGTAATAATTTGCAGGAGTATCCCAAGCCAGCCACAGAGGGTTATGGGTAGGTGAAATTCTTGATCTCCTCTGAGCAAAACCATGATAATATTCTTCTTATGGTTCACCAATTCATCTGCCATTAAATACATGGCTTAAATCCTTTGCTGCTTTTCAAATGAACCAGTTTTGGGATTTATGTTAAAAAAAATAAATCAATATTTCCAAAGAGTTACTACTCTCAGATCCAGGACAGAGCTAGAAAGAAGGCAGAGGTGCTACATGAGCTAGCAATAACATGCCTGTGCTTTGTTGCATGCACATTTGTTAAACCCCTCTGTTAGTGGGCACTGCCAAAAAAGAATTTTGTGTTCAGGTACACAAGTTTAAAGCTCTGTTATAGCTATAGAGCTTCATGTTGTATGGGAAGAAAATAAATGGAATTGCACAGAAAATAAGAAATGTACTATTTTGTCTTTGTGTGTTCATATAATGATAAAACCTAGTTTTATTTATACCTACCCTCAAGTGTTTTACCACTTAAATATAAATCCTTTTAAGAGAATTAGGGAATTCTAATTGGCATGATGCTCAGATATATTTTTGAAAAATGACAATGCAGTAGCCATTTGAGCTTATTTGTATAAAATGTTATGAGTTGAAACCATCTGCTTAGAAGCAAATCAGAGGGGAAATACATATGTGTGACTTTAAATCTGCAGAATGGGGCTCCAATAATTCAAGATCCATCAATCAGTAGTTTGCACTGCTACCTAAAATGTCTTTAACATACAAAGACTTCTTAGATAATTTTTTTGGCACTAAGCCTGTCTTCAACACAATGTATCATCTGCAAACATGCAAATTACTTGGCTTCCAGTGTGTCTCCTATAGAAGGTTCATTCTAATTAAATTTAAAGGCAGACTGGGGTTTTTTAATTAGGATGAATTATAAAAATGTTGCTCTTTATGGTAGTGTTCTTTATGCTTTACAGTGCAAAAATGCATTGTAATTTCTAAAATTACTTCAAACACTGGTAGAAAATTTTATTTATGCCTCTGCACTGCATTAAAACCATAAATGGTTGGTACTGTCACCAGAATGAGAAAGCCATAAAACTAGTTAAATTAGAATATAGTAGAGTGTGAGAGTGTGTGTACGTGTGAGCAAGAGAGAGAGAGAGAGAGATAGAGAGAGAGAAACACCAGGCAAAAGCGAGTAGCTGTACGTTAAAATTATTTTCTAAATTATTTTCTTATGCAAATGGACTATGCCATATTACATTTATTAAAATGTATTTATGGAACATTAATCATAATACTCATTTATGATAATTAAAATAAATGAAAAAATTGCCCAGGCAATTTATCAAGAAAACTTCTTGTGCCTATATGGACTGTGGAGTGAATTCTGATCTCTCTCACACTGGTCAAAGTCTATCAAAGCCAGGGAATCATTTGATGTTTGAACCTCAGTAATGAAAGGTAAATGTTTAATAGGGTCTAGTAACAATTTCAATCAGTTTCTTTTACCTAACCATTGAAGCTGACAATGTTCCTCTTTGTTATTTTGTACTATAAATAGGTGCACCTATTTCAAGTTAAACAGCAAATCAAATCAAATCAAATCAGATAAGATTTAATCAAAGCAGGTTGTGGTAGAATCTTATTGTGACAGTGACCAAAGGAGAAAAAAGGGAAAGGGAGTAGAATTCATGGAAAGCAAAGCCAACCAAGCAAACCAACCTATACTTTGCCAAAATCTATCAATGGGAAGGTTTATTGGGGTCTTCCATGCCACTTAGATTCTATAATAGAGCTTGAGGCAGAATGATTCTGTAGCCATACCTTTTGCTGCCAAGGGAAATAATGCAAATTGCTGGTAAGAAATCCCGGGATTGCCAGACAGTTTGCTGGAATGTCTGTAACACATTCCTCGAGAGGTATGCAGTAGTTTTGTCATGAAAACTACAAAGGAATTGCTTAGTCTGGATGTGTTGTGTTCTGTTCTCTCATTTATATCCTGCCTCTTTTGTTCTTATCTGTTACTCTCAATCTCAGAGAGCACATACACTGCAAATTTATCTCTGCACAACACAGTAGATTTATTCAATAATAACTTTTCCTGTAGCTTCTTCATACTCTATTTGAGTACTTTTGTTCTTGCGGTATTTTCAGCATTGCTTTCATCCTTCCCTTAACACCTCTCATAGAACTATGAAAAAAATTTGGGTTTCTCAGAGTGCACAGTTCTTCCTTTGTGGTCTTTACATCAGAATTTACAAAAAAATATTTCCTGTACCCAAATTGCTAACAGTCGAAATCTCATCTTGGTTTTCAGTCTAGGCAAATTGAGTACAGGTTGACTGTATGCTTCAATTGATTGTTTTTTATTGTTGTTTGTTGTCCAGTTGTGAAAATGTGGAGGCAGGGCCCTTGTAGGGAGCCAGGCAGGTGTTCCAGCAGAGCTGTGGCTATGGTGTCATGCAATGGAGCCTGGATGAACTGGGATGCTGCTTGGTCATCCCTGTGTCAAATGGACCCACTGCCATCCTTGAGTCTTCTTGAGGGAGGTCGACCTCCATGGTGTTTATGCTTTTGCTTGTCCAGTAAAAAACACTGGCACAATTGTGTGAGTTGTTGGATCAGCATCCAGCATCCATGGGCTCTGTGTTGTTCTTTGGTGGGCCGTCACACTGGGATTCACATAATGGCTCAGCAGATGGAAACGTGAGGGCTTGTCATGGAGGTGCGCACACACACACACACACACACACACACAAACCCCCAAAAAAATGGAAGTGGATTGGGTGGCCCAAAGTCCAAACTGCAGCTTTTCATGTTTATGTTTATCCCTTTCTCAAGGCTTGACTTGCATGTTATTTATTTCTGTTGATGCATCTTCTTCTCAGAACCTCAAAAATGTTTCTGCTAAGATAGTATTGTTAGATTACCTAAGTCATTGTAGACTTCTTTAAGTCCAAGGTTTATTGAGACACTTCGAGCAGAACAAACTGACTCTGCCATGTCTCAGATTCCCTTTGCTTTTGTTCTTCAGAAATTCATCTGAGCACATTTAAAGTCATCTTGGTTCCCCATTCCTGGTGACTTGTCTTTGTCACATTTCTCTACATCTCAGAAAGGTGAATATTTAATTGTAACACGTACTTGCCAGGTGGAAAATTATTGTTAATGACAGTTCCTCTTTTGAAATGATTTTTTGTGCAGTAGCAACAAATGTTTATGTTCGATGAAAAAAAGTAATTGAAAGGTAAAAGTAAGTACTGCTTTCCTAGATGCTTTAAAACATTGGCCTAATATTTTTTTCAGTATATGTAATATCTAGGATCTGTTGATTAAACTAGAGATAACATAGGAAACTTCAAGAGGTGATGTTCAGATGTGTTTCTGTTACCATCAACAGAATAAATAAATGCATCTTTGAAAACCCAACTGATAATAATTTTTGTTCTTTGGCTTTTCAGCAACAGCTGTGAAATCTTCAGATTTTTACCATTTAAAATACATTTATTATTCTCTTTCAATTTTTTCTGAGTTCTAAGAATCTTTTCCAATGTAGAAGGAAAACAAAACTTTCTTTTGTCAGTCAACTCAACCTTATATATTACTTTTTGAACTAAAAAGTTAAAATAATGTTCACTGAGGAAAAAAAATGCCCACTTATTAGGAATCTTAAAAGGATTTTGCTGAAGTGTGAGCTTCCATCATTCTGTCACTTTGAAATTGCTGCAGGTTCACAGCTGGACAACAACAACCCAAAGTGAATTGCTAAGTGAAAGGACAAGGCAGGTGACAATTATACAAAAAGTCACTGCAAGTAATTGGTAAGGAAAAAGTTGCCAACTATTAAGCAGCATTTATATTAAAAAAAAAAAAAAAGAAAAAAAAAGGAAAAAATAAAAAGAAAGAAGGCAATAACTCTTCATCTCAAACTTTCCTTAATCCTTTGTGAAATTATTATCTCCTAGTATTGGGAGAAACAAGAGATATTCCTAAATCAGCTTCTCAATAAAAACAACTCACTACATCAAGGAAGCTGGAAGCATATATCTGGAAGAATTGCCTTGAGGTATATGTACTACTGAGGCTGAATTCTCTATGTAAAGACTTGGTAAGTAAGCATGAGTGATGTCAGCCTGCACATCTAGTACTTTAAAATCTTTTTTCAATAGATAGATGGTACAACATAGAAAGAAATCCTATTTTAATTGAGACCAGTTATTTAGACACAATTAAAAAATTATAACCCCCCACAACTACAAACAGTTATCCTTAATATATTGTAAGTTGTTAACAAGATTATTGAGGTTGGTTGAGGCAATATTCATTACAAATATTAATTATAGGAACTTTCCAGACTATATTTCCATATAACATCTACAAGTTTATTTTTTCTGTGTGACCAGGATATTAATCTGAAATAGGTTATAGTAACATTCCATTTACTTTTACCCTATGTAATGTGCTCCCAGTATGCTTTCAGAGCTGAAACAAATAATTTCTATGTTGAGCTGGCACTGACTGAAGCATTAATCTGGGGAAGTTACATCACTTTCTACATGACATGTTGGTAATGAACAGTAAAAACACACAACCTCCCATAAATTTTCCCTATTCTGGTTTTGCACTATGATCCTTATCTTTGTGCTCAATTGACAAGACCAGAAGACACGAGCATTAAGGCATGGCTTACACAAAGTTTAGGCAGCAAAAATTACTGTTTGGAAAACCTCAGATCAACCTTTGCATGATGCTGAATTTTATATTCCATAAACATCTTTGCTCCCATCTTAAAGGCTCCCAGGTATCTGGAGTTTTATATGTCTGTCTCCCTGGATAGATCCTGTGGTAGGCATGGCTGAGGAAATGGTGCTTAACTAAGGACTAATGAAATTCAAACGTTGGAGGTCTTTAGATGTCACTTGAGGGGCTGGATCTCTCTATGGACTTTTGGAACAAGTCTAACATGCAGTGGATGTTTCCAAAACACACCCTCTATACAACTCTGCTTGATCTTCCCACACTATGTACCTCTATGTAGTTATCTTATACTCTGTACAAATATACAGGATAACATGATATTTTATCATGGAGATTTTCCTTTTCTCACTCTGATTTTTCTGAACTTTTCTGTTTCTATGTGTCTTCTGAAAATGCAGATATATTAAGAATTTCTGAACAGTTTTCTCATTATTTCATTGTATTTTATGCTTTGAACATCAAAATTAAAATTTTATACAAAGAAAGTACAGTTATTCAAAATATTTGGATCCATTTAATGAATTCAAATTACAAGGAACAGATTACATATATATAGATCCTTCAAGTTTCTTGTCCTAACTTAATCCTTGAATTTATGGATGTTTTTAGCATCAGAAGTTACTGTTAAGAAGAATAAAGCTAACGTCTCTTTCTTCCTTGTGAATAGAGGAAGCTTTAAGAATACAATGCTTATTTATTAAAGTGTCTACAAAAAGCAAGGCTTATAAGAAATGAACCACATCTAATTTATTAAATTGGATTTATAGTACTTCCTATAAATAGTTCTATTCTTAGTCTTACTATTTGTGCAAACTTGTTAACGTGGGATATGGAAGAATTTATGACCTTGTTCCTTTAAATACCACAGACTAATGTGGATATTTTCAACAGCCAGCCTCTTCTGCTATGTGTGCTTAACAAAGGCCACTGGCTTAACAAGGCACAATTCCAGAACACACCTGCCTGTAAAACTGATCTGGTCCCCACTGTGGACTCATCAATTCTCCAGTCTCTCAATACAAAACCACCTTAGTGAAAAAAAGCATCTCTCCAATTCTGCAGTCCTTAGATCCTTAGATTTAACAATAAATTAGGCGGATTAATATTATTATATGTAACTGCATTTAATAGGTGGAAATAACTTGTATATTTAACACATATATGCATACATACATACATCTATATTTATATCTATATCTACATAATCTATATCTATCTATATCTTTGTCCTCCATCTTTTATATGTTCCTTTTCCTGTACTGTTATTTATTAATGGGATGGGGCAACTGTAATTTATCATCATGTTTATGGAATGCTGAGCATGAGAAGTCTGAATCTGGTTGTCTAGATGCCACATGGCCTATTAGTAATGATTGTTATTAATGATATTTTTTCCAAGTTTCAGAATAAGTAGGATGTTAAATAAAGACATTAATTTTTCACTTTCAAGTCAGGAAAGACAAAGAAAATGGAAACATGGATCCCTGTTGCTTCATCTCAAACTAATAAACTCTATTAGTAGGTCATACACTTACTCCTTTACATATACATATAACTATATATATATATATATATATATATATATATATATATATACATGTAAAAACAGCAGTCAATTTGAGCATACAGTCAACTTGTATTCAGTTTTCCTAAACTGAAAACCAAGATGACATGCTGACTCTTAGTAATTTAGATACAGGAAATCTCATTTTGTTAAGTTCTATTAGAAAGAGAATAAAGGAAGAACTGTGGAGGACTCTTGTTGCGGTTTTGTTTAGGGACTTTCTTTCTCTTTCTTTCTTTCTTTCTTTCTTTCTTTCTTTCTTTCTTTCTTTCTTTCTTTCTTTCTTTCTTTCTTTCTTTCTTTCTTTCTTTCTTTCTTTCTTTCTTTCTTTCTTTCTTTCTTTCTTTCTTTCTTTCTTTCTTTCTTTCTTTCTTTCTTTCTTTCTTTCTTTCTTTCTTTCTTTCTTTCTTTCTTTCTTTCTTTCTTTCTTTCTTTCTTTCTTTCTTTCTTTCTTTCTTTCTTTCTTTCTTTCTTTCTTTCTTTCTTTCCTCTTTCTTTCTTTCCTCTTTCTCTCTTTCTCTCTCTTCTCTCTTTCTCTCTTTCTCTCTTTCTCTCTTTCTCTCTTTCTCTCTCTCTTTCTCTCTTTCTCTCTTTCTCTCTTTCTCTCTTTCTTTCTCTCTTCCTCTCTTTCTTTCTCTCTTTCTCTCTCTTTGTTTTTTGTTTGTAATTTTGAATTTAAAATGTTTTTGTGGGTTTTTTTTTTGGTTTTGGCCTATTTGTTACTCTGAATGTACCAAAAAATCCTGTCTCAAAATGCATTTTTGGCATTCTCTTCTTCTTTCATATCTGGCCTTCTCAGAGCCCGATAGAATCCAGAAATGTCAAAAATGCATGGGCTTCAATGCATCCAGATATCCTGGATCTACTTGCAATACTTACTTGAAGTCCTTGCTGTGTTCATGAGTCAGAGAGTGCCTGCTGTTCATTTGCATCACATCATTCATTTATGTTTTCTACAAGTCAAGTTGTCAATATTGGGGAAAGAAAGATTGTTTCAGGGAGCTATCAATTGAAACAGCATCTTTCTCACAAAGAATCACGACAAACTGTTAACTCAATTATTTAAAAAAATGGCATATAGAACAAATACGTCACTAATTGTGCAGTTTGGAGCACTACAATACTGTTCTTTCAATGAGTAGGAAATAAAACCTGAATTATCTCCCAGGGATACAGAGAAGCATCCTGAATGATATACAGAGAAGCACTGGTTTCACAATCATTCATTACACATGTGAACAGAATGTGCCTACACCTACTGTGTTGAAGGACAACCATGAGTCGATTTATAACCTTATAAGATTATTCTGCAGATCAGCTAAAGCTATGGGAATTGCCTGATATAGTTTCTGTATTGTTCTGCCAAATCCCTTTGGCTTCCCCATTTCTACTGACATTTGGAATCTGGCTAGCTTTTGACACTCTAGTGGGTCAGCAAGGTAAGGAATGAGGGGATTTGCTTCATAACTTTCAATTTTCTTGCTCCAGGGGTGTTCTTGCAGTTATTCTGACCAAACTCAACAAATAATCTGGGGCAAAAGAATTTATGATGTGACTTTCTACCTAAAAGGGACTGGAAAATGTGTATTTTACAGAACAACTGTTATTTCATCTCCTCTATCTACATATTGGTTTGCTTTTTAGATGTGTCCCAATATGCTCTTGTGCAGTCTTGCTGTATGCTCATTAGTATCTCTCTCCAACAGCCTCTAACGGAATGACTAATGTAACATTTGAAATAAATATAGATATCTCAAAGGTAATAGCACTGCTACACACTTCAAGCCTGATTGTCTGCTGTCTGCAAGAGAAGAGACACAAATGAGAGTCTCTGTTGAGGGCGAGGAATGCAGAACTCCTCTGTGGCACGTTCTGTCAAAAGCTGCTCAGCCAGTCTTGACTAGTAACGGCACAGTAATAGCATTGTGTCTCTTTCTGAGTTAGGACACAGCAGGAGTCATTATGGGGAAAAGGATGTACAGAAAAAGGATCCAGACTGTAGGAAATCAAATTTCATTCTCACCTTTCAGACTAACTCAATTTGTTATTTGTTTGGGGTCTTTTGTTTTGGTTGGGTTTGAAGTCTTTTCAGGTTTTTGTTTCGTTTTTGTTTTCCCTTCAACCCTCTGTCCTTTGTCTTCTCTAGAACTATATCAGCCTGGTAAACTTTATTGTGATACTTAGATCACTGTAAATTTTGGGAATTGACTGCATGGGAAATGTTTGAAATACATCCTTGCCAAGCTGCCTCAGGAATATAGGGTGATTAGTCTGATATTCCTTGAAAAAATATTCTCGAGTGATTAAAATATTAATCAGTATTTGATCAGACCTCCACTAATCCCATCCCTTTTCTAATGACACTCCTTTCCATGACTTTGTTGTCACATGCTGAAAACATAGCAGCAGCAGAGAAAAAAAGTGATTTTAGGCTGCTGTGCTCCCCTTCATGAATGTGTCCTGGAAGTGTCAGTCTGTTTAGTTTATGGTGTACTGAGATAAAGTCCCAGTATACTAAAAGAACAATGGGGCATGGCAGCACTGCGCTGATTTCTGACTCATCTAAAAGTTGATGTCATTATTCAGTGTTGGCCTGATTATCTTAAGTACATAAATTCATCACCATGTGAATCAGTCTAAATAGGCTGATCATGAAAGATCCATGGAGTTTTTGTGATTAAGTTTGGTTTTGCAAGTTTGGGAGGTTTCAAGGCATTTGTTGTTTGTTGGTTTGGTTGGGTTTGGCTAGGTTTTTTATGTGTGTTTTTTTTCTCAAAAATGCTGTGATCTCTCAGAATTTTGATTTTCCTAAAATATAATCCGTTTAACATGGGTAAAATTATTTACTTATAAGACCCCTCAGTATTAGTCTTTGTCTTGAGTCACGCGATTATGGATCTAAGGCAGAGGTACGGAGAATATAAAGCAGCTTTAGACAGCTAAAAACGTGAATGAATGCTGAATGCATATTTTTGAAATAGCTAATTTCTGGTGTGCTGTGATTCTCTCAGAACTTTAGCAGTGGCTATCAAACAGTTCCAGCAACTCATCCAGAGCTGATGAACAGTCTGTAGCCTGTTGCTGATTTTTATGTATTACTTTCCTTGCTTTCTTTATGAATGCATATTCACTTTTTTAATGTTTTCTAGAAATTTTTTTATCAGAGAAGAACATTGACAGAGGCTGGAAAGTTTCTGTGAATCCTGACTACCTGCAAAAAATAGATTTTTAATTCCAAGTTTTTTGTCACATATATAAATAGGCACAAGCATAAGCATATGTTTGGACTATGGTTGAATTACAGTTTTGATCCAGCCATTCTTTTAAGATCCTGTAAGTGCAATTTATCTCAGGACTCTCCACTACAATCTATACTCTGCTTCCAGGCATTGTAGCCAGCAGTAGCCATGCCTTCTTCAGATACTTAACATCTGATAAACAATTAGAAGGTTAGGAAAAGGGTTATTAAAAATATGCAGCTCATTCATTTGCTTTTTAACACAATCAAAGTTTCCAACATGTGCTTTTCATTGAACACATTTAAATTTCAGTAACCATCATCACAAAACTTTAAAAGAAAATCATAATACTTTACAGGATTGCCATTAAAAAAAAAATGACAACTACAAATTTAATAAAATATGCCTGAAAATTGCACTCTCTATTGTCCTTCTAAACAGGAGAGCTATGTCTTTAGAAGTGTGAATTTATTTCCTGAAAAATAGTCCTAAGAAAAGGGTAATGAAGCTCCAAGGTGCTATAATTTACAATTCAAGTGCAAAGCATTTTCCAAATGTACCTATTTCCTAGCATGTTGTGTTGCTTGTATACTAATTTAAATGGGAAAAGAGATATGGGATCAACCAAAAATATTCCAACAAGATAAAAAAGTGCTTTATTTTCTACTGCAAAAATAGTTTCAAGACATTTCATAATAATTAAAAAAAACCCCAAAAAACAAAACAAACACCCAAAATTGGTCTTTTATTTCTTAGACCTTTTTAGATGGAGAGAAATTGAGGGAGTAATTTTTTTTTTGTCTCTGTTCTCCACAGCAGTCAAAGCAGTTGTGCTGTCCTGATCATCATCACAGAGAAAAAGCCTCTAAATGCTGAAATTGGTGACCTTCTCAGCAGAATGCTGCTAAGAATCTCTTTGTTGCTTCAGGTTATTTCCAGTTCATTTCTCCTTGGATATGAGCTTTTCATGGCATTTAATAGACTCAGTTCTAAATACAGAAGTCAGGTTACAGTTCAGCACCACATGGTCACTCTCTTGAAGGGATAATTGCTGAAGAAGGATGGTAATCCCTATAGTGCAGATGATGAAATGGAACTTCACCCTTCCCTAATGTAGTTCTTCTTGTGACAGCATTCAGTGCCTTGCACTTGGTTAATGCTCTCCCTGACTGGAGGTCTTTGCATGCTATAAAATCCACATCGCTAAAACTATTGTTCATTGATGCAATCATGAAGAAAAAGTCAAGTACAAACACCACAGAACATTGTTTCCAGCTCAGTGACTCAACACTGGTTAACTGTATACAACTTGACAAGTCATGTTTTCAATTCTCAACCTGAATACTTCTACAGAAAGTACAGTTTCACACAAGACACTCAATTTTGTTTTCTGACTCAAATGTGACATTTCAGTCCTCAGCAAAATTAAATATGCATATATAAGTTCCAATAACAGTCAGAATGTCCTGAGGCTGTGAACATCATGTCCCTGATTGAAAATACCTTTAAAATATAAATTTTGAATGTACTTAACTTTAAAGATATTCTAAAAATAACAAATATCATTAGGAAATTATGCTCTGCTGAAAGATAAAATCCTCCCTGGAATCTTCTGGGGACCTGTTTCACTAAACAGCACTTGCTCTAGCAATTAAGCTGCCCATGTAGATGTAGGTGCAATATTTCAGTTGTGGCTTAGAAAGGATTCAGAGACAGAAAGAAGGAATAACGTTCCTGAAGAGAAGGAGGATAACAATATTTCTTCCAGCTGCTCAGATGATAATTCAGTTCAATTCAAAATGTAAGAGAATTCATTGAGGTATGATGTGAGCAGCATTAATAAAGTGCTAATTAGACTATGGGAATTTTGTTTCCAATTTTATATTTATGCATTGCAAACTCTAATACAATAAACAATTTGATTAACAAAAATCTTTCTGCGTTAACTTCAATGCATTTAGTTATTTCCAGGAAGGTCATTCATGTAGAGATGACATTTTGCAGGACTACCGCTTGCTACATGCATGTCAAATTTCCAGAAATGGAAAAGAAAAATCAATACAAATGTTGAATTGTCAAAATATCCTGAAAAGCTGTACAACATTCTCTGATTTATCTTTTAATATTGCAACAGTACACAAAACATTGCAATGAATAAGGAATGGCCTTAATGTACAAGATGGTAGAATTTCCAATAGATCTGTACATTGTTTCCTTGTAATTAAATTATGTGCTCCTAAACCACTAAAATTACTTTAAAATAGATTATTGTTGCACATATCAAATAATTATCACATTCCATGTTTCTTTTCCCATTTGTACACATTTTGATGTTACTAAGAACTTTGTTTAGAGAAAAAAACCAGAGAAGCAGACAGTTAATGTGGAATTAAGCAGATTTGAAATGACACTGAGAATTTTGGTCTGGCATGGAAATCTCACTAAACTTTGTTAAAACAACCCTGGACTGTACTTGAAATAGACACAACCTGAGGCTTATAAGAAATGAATAACTTTCTGGAAAGTGAGAAAATATCCAGTTATCAAGACATTCACACTTTTTGTTTGTTTGTTCTATTTTTGTTCCTGGCTAGGAAAGAACCTTGCAGCAAGAAGTCTATTGGGTACATCTGAGAAATGATCGACAAGCTTTCAGCATTTAGGCAGCTTTTCTTTGGAATATAAGCTGTGAATACTATGCTTTTACATAACTTTCACAAGGACACTAAAGATAGAAATGATAAAGTCATGCCTTAATGAAAATTTTAAAATTATTGCTACGCATCATTAGCTAAGTGGTATGTGTTTTGTAGGTGTTATGAAGTGATTTAAGCTAAATTTACAAAGCCTCCACCATTTGTGTGTCAATGATTTCCTATTGCTTTCTCTTGATCGCCACTACAGCATATAAATTTAGTCTTTCTGTTAAATAGTTCATGCCAGGAAAGAACTCATATCTGGAAGAGTTTTTTGCCAACTCATGACCTGTGTTAGTGATGCTAAAATCAGTAATTAAACTGATCTCTAAGAAAAATATTCCATTTATAAGACTTACATTCCAGATATTTCTCAATTTAGTGTATGTTTTTGTTTGGTTTTTTTTTTTTTTTTCCCCCCATGGAAATATAAGCTAAAAGTAATAATTGAATTTGGGGTAGTTTTCAGTTGATAGCTGTTATTGAGACTCAATGACAGAGACAAATGGAACTTTAGTGAGGGTTGGAAACTGTTTATGAGGATCTCATATTGCAGAACCTATCCCTGTGCAGAGGGGATTCCTCTGATCTGGCCATCACAAAAAAAAGTAGTTGTCAATCAGTCCCACTGTCTAAAGAGAGACTGCTGTATTTCTAGGTTGCATCCACCAAGATAATTGGTGGTGAGTTCATCTGTATTATAGTATTATCGTATTAGTCTGTGTTGATTTCCTGGGTTTCTTTTCCTTGATATGTCTTCATTGCTACCAATTTTCTGTTACCACTGAATTTAAACTTAATTCTCATAGAAAATCAGAGGATTTGCTTTTGCAGCTGAAGCAAGTGGGAGCTTTGTGTTTGAATTACATGGAGAGACTCAGGTACTGCTCTCTTGTAGATAAGATATGTGTCATAAGCACCAAATGCTGAGTCACTCAAAATCATCATATAACTTGGAATCTTTCATGATTATAGTCCTAGCCTGGAATATTGGAAGAGATTAGGTAGAGGAGCCTTCCAAGGAAAATCATATTCTGCCAGGTGAAATTCCAGAGTAACATAAGCACACACAGCAGTTAAATAAACCAGTCATTTGCAGTGATCTGCTATTCTTTATTCTGAATTCTGATCTGAAAACCAACACATAGAAGAGAAGTCAGAAAATCACCATTGCTTTCTCAACAACCTAATCTCAGGAAAGATAAAAAAAAGAACAGCTGTGAGTAAAGTGATAGATATTTTGCTTCTCTTTCTTAAACAGCATTTTAATCTTCTTCAAACACTGCCCATCTGTTGAAATGCCATCAATACCATCAACATCCCCATTCTGCTGAAAATCTTTCAGGGTATTGATTTGGTACTTTGGGATAAAGTAGATTAAAAAATGTCTTTGAATACCACATGCTCTAATATAATCTAAATATGAAATCCCCTGCCCCCGTTGACTTCCCAGATGAAACAAAGGATGAGAAAGGCAAATCTTTTTAAGAAATACCAAAATCTACTTTACTAAGTCAGACTCCATGTGAAATCTCAATAAATTTTCTGAAGTGTTTGTCTATTAAAAACGGACATTTTCTAAGGCAGAGATAGCTATTATGGAAGAAGACAGGTGAAGAGTAAATCTTTGTAAGTTTACTGAGATCTTCTCCTAGGGAAATTGCCAAAAGGTTATGGAGTAGGTATGTTAGAATTTTAAGCAAAATCCAGTTTAATATGCTCACAGTAATTCTGCTACTGTTCCTGACTTGGGAAAGGTTAATGAAATATTTTGCCTTAAGTAACTCTAGCTCTCAGTGTAGGATATAAATTTTCAGTTTCATTCAGCTGCTAGTTCTAACTTTCGACCATCAGCCTTGCAACTGGTCTAGTTATGTGAGACATCTGTTGGAAGTACGACTGGTTTCTACGGTAATGGTCGAAAGCACTAGACAGCACCTAAAGTAAAATGTAGGGCAAAATAGCCAAAGGCAAAAAGCAACTGTATTTCGAATCAACCCTGTAAAAGCCTTTCTGTAAAAGGTTCCTTGAAATGGTGGAGAACTGAGAATGCAGTGACCCTGTTGAGAAGCTGGATTTTGCTGAACCAACCATGAAAGATTTTGTTAGATTAATTTACTCTGAAGGCAGTTGTGTGTGGAGTATGGGCAAATCTTTACTCCTGTTCCAGACTGAAATAAAAAAATTATCTTCAGACAGTTTCATATTAAGAAAATTAGCATGGGGAAATATTATTTTTTTAATTTTGCATGACTGAGCAGATTGTTTTTGATTGCTGTTTGCCTGAGTTACATGTGTGCTCTTTGTAAAATAATTTTGTTAATATTTAGGCTTGAAAAACATTGCAATGATTGCTTTTCTCATAAAGACAAGAGCTGTTTTGCTACTTTCCAATCCTAAAATTTCTTCCCATTTTTGCCTGAGCTGTTGCTTTGCACCTTCCCCGTGCAAATATTTAGTCAACCATAGATGTGTCTGCCCACCTTTAAATATATGCTTATAGAGGCCTACCCCTGTTTGCAGTGAACAAGAATTTGGGATTGTGTGCAGAAATAATCGCAATCATTTTCTAGCCACCTGTGTAACATGACAACATGACCCAGACCAAATCACAACTTCTCCTCAGCCAGCGAGCTATTTAAGAGTCTTAATGCATGTTAATTCAATTGAGCATTTTCATTTTCATGTTGTTGCCAAAAAAGCAAGAGAAGGCCTGATTTACATGCAATGCTTGGCAAATAGAGAAAGAGAGTAGTACTAAGGAAAATAACAATATTTGCTTTTGTAATATATTTGTAAACTTATCAAATCAAAGTCAACACAATTCCATACATTTTAGAGGCTATGAGCAGAAATCACTCGATAAAATAACCAGATGACATAAGGCAGAAATAAACATATATACTATTTTTTACAGAATATTTAACATTACGATTGTAAATCCTTAACCAGATATTTGAATGAGTAACAAAATTTAAAAAAAATTGGGAAATAATCAGCAACTACTGATGACAAACATTTTAGCCTCTCTGTCACTGAATTATTGAATCATGTGCATTGAACTACATAGTCCATACAAATAGACCAGTCTGGCAGAAATAAGATGCAAAACATCTTAGCAGTAAGTGATTGTTTTGGTTTTACAAAATGAAACCTCAGGGCTTCATCTGGATTCCCAACGTGTTTTTTTAGCAAAGATGATGGTATGTGTCATTTACTGGTTTTTTCCATCTTAACAGAGTTTAATAACGAAAATTTTTTACGAATAATGTGGTAATTCATAAATCTTAAGTGTTTTAGTTTTGTAAACACTTCTGCTGCCTTTATCTCCTCAGATTCAATAATAGGATATTGTAAACTGCCAGGGAAGAGCACATTTTGCCAAATAACTCAAATCCATATTAACTGAAATATAAAGAAATGGACTATTAGAAGTATTTTATTCAATTACTCCCATTATTACCCATGTGAATGCCTAGATTGCCACTGAGCCATGGTTATTCATATATTCATGTACACTGCTGTTCTTTTATCAAAGGCAAACTTTTGGCCATTTTTGAATAATACTACCCTAGAACAGTTCTACTTGCCTTGAGAGAAAAGGGTATTTTACCCTAGCTGTATAATTTATGTGCATGTGCCAAGGTTTTGCATTCAGTCATTCTTAAAAGAACTACAAAATACAGAATAATGCAGAAGAGAATGATGATACTTCTCTAATTCCATTTCACAGCCTGCAGTGCACAATTTTTAAGTCCATGTTCAGCTCAGTTTTGGATTTCACCCCACAGTAGTTTTACATCAGTTCTGTTTCCCCATTCATAATGGCAGACATCTTGAATCTGGCTTTGAAATTTTGATGCTCTTCTTGAACTGCATTTTGAAGGGACCTTAGTTCACTTCTCTGTGGCTTCCTCACTGCTGTCTGTATGGCCATGTAATGCAAAGAGTGGGAAATAGATTTTTGAAGATTAATTTGACCAAAAGATAAAAAAACCCCGTATTAAGTTAGCTTGAACAGAAAGTTTAAGTGCCACACCTCAGCTTTATTTCACACTACAAATAAAGGGAGGTTTATATAAGTGTCAGTCCTTCGTGGCTAAAAGAAATTCACTCCAAAGGAAATACTCCGAGGGAAAGATGATGTTTTCTACTTCACTGCTGATATCCACTGACTAGCCTTACTTGTGTTCAGATTCTACTAAATCCTGAAAACATCTATGACATTTGGGATATCCTACTGCTCCCACTTACACGAGTGGCAATGGAAATGGAATTAATGGTGCACTTCTGGGTTATATTGCTATCAAGCTACTCTGTGATCTGATCAGGATGGGGCTGTGCAAACTTGCCTCTCTCTAATCTTGGGCTATCCCTCTCATTTACAATAATATAACTTTCATTCTATGATCCTTGCTGCCTTAATATATTCCTTTTTTTCCTCTGTGAGTTTATATATATCTCAGAGAACAATTCTTATGTACATTAAATAAATGCTTTGCCTGCATAAGTGTGCACAACTGCTTAACACCACCACCACTGCTTCACAATGAGCAGGATCTCCCTGCAATGGAAAAAGTAGGTCCATTTGTAACTTAAGCAACTCCTTAGCTGAAGTAAAAGTTTGCCAAATCCAAAAGTGTGTATACATCTAACATGCTCCCTGGAGATTAGAGTTCGGCGATTTCCTCTGGCTGAGCAGGGTAGGTAAGAGTTTACTAGAACATGTAGTGATAAAGCAAGGGGAGAATTACTTCAAATTGAGAGAGAGGAGGTTTAGATTAGATTTTAGGAAGAAATTATTTACTGTGAGGGAGGTGAGATACTGGAATAGGCTGCACAGGGATGTTGTGAATGCCTCATTCCTGGAGTGCTTAAGACTAGGTTGGATATGGATCAGAGAACTCTGATCTAGTGAAAGGTGTCCCTGTCCATGGCAGGAGGATTGGAACCAGATGGTCCCTTCCAACCCAGGCCATTCTATGATTCTATGATTGATTCTATGATTCCTAGATTCTATGATTCACTATGAAAATCTGAACTCTATATTCACTTTTGGTATCAAATTTTTCTATGATATTTATGTGTCCTTTCAAACTAGATTTTTGTCTTAATTTTCTTTGTCCACATAGTAGAGGAAGATGCATGAAATACTACCCTCCTGTGTCATTGGCCTTGAATTGAATATAGTATGACTGAGCAGGACATTAGCATTAATGCTGAGAAAATCATCATGTCCCTCTATTTCTGATTTGAAAAATATGATACTTTCCCTTCCTTGCCTTTCTCTTGGTTACACCCTCTGGTGATATGGCAATGAACTCCTAAAAGTGTTAGGATACCCCACCTGGTAAGGAAGATTTTGAAATTATATCTCTCTTATCTCCAGATAACAGATCTAACCTGTGCCGGTCTAAGTTATGGCACAATTCTCTCATACAAACCCTCCAAATATCTTCTTTAATTTTGCATATTGGAAAAATTAAATAAATATATCAATAGGTTATCAATAATAAAAATAGTAATAACAGTATTACACATCAGAAAAATATTGGGCAGAATTAAGTATTTATTGAGTACTCGGAAGATGAGGCAAACTAAATAGGTGCTAAGCCTTCCAATTCAAGAAGTTTTGGGAATGCTTTTCCCCCGCTCTTGGAATAGTCTGTAAAGCTAAAAATAAATAAAAAAAATTACTGAATATATTTACCCAAACTTTTAAGCAGTTTTATCAATGCTTTATACATAGGTTTTAAAACCTTGATTAGGCTTTATGAGGTACAACACCTGTGGCTGTATCACTTTTTTGCTCACACAAACCCCAGAGATGTTAGTGGGACCTAAAGATGCACAGTCACTGTGGGCTCTTTTATTAAACGGACACCACACAGGAAAGCCTGCTTAAAAAGTGACATACTGATATGGACTGTTGTTTTGTCCTTTCTCATTACTAAAGCAATTACTCCCCACATACATACAGATTCATTATGGTCACTCCATGGAGCTAAACACTAACTCTGTAATACTCAGATACAGAATCAGAGAGTGAAGTCAGGCTAATTAAATTGGCCCAGTCACTTCAGCAAGCAAATTGGGCCAAGTTAATTGGCACAGAATGAGATAAGGAAATTCAGGCACCATTCTGTGAAATACTGTTTTAATTATATCTAAAAAAGAACATTGCCCTTAATTTCAAATTTCTTAATTAGGAACATGAATAAATAGCAATAATAATCTTTACAGTCTACAAATATAAAAATGTAAGATGAAGTTTGTTTTGGCCAAGTCTGTTAACCAGTGAGCAAAGATTAATATAATTATTAATAGTTATATTTGTCCTACATGGAGACCTATAGCCCCAAAGAAAAGGTTAATAGAGGGGTTATGAATCAAAAGGAAGATAAATCTGACATAAACAGTATAAGAAACTCTGTATTGGAAAAATTCACTTGCAATAAGATATTTAACCCCCGAAGAATATAACACCTATGCCACAAGCAATGTTTTTTTCAAGACAATTCTGGTTTCAGTTTAATTGCAATTGAAAACTTTTGGACTCAAATGGAAAAAAATTCAAAACACTCTTTCAAGTTTAGCTTTGGTGTAAGAAAAAGAGTAGAACAGTTTCAGCTGTCTTTGATTATATGAAAGTTTGGAGCAGCTGGTGTAACTGCACAAAGTCACTAGTTCTGTCACATTTTTTGTCAGCAGAGTTTTCCTCCACTAGTGCTTGGTTTTAAAGGAACAAACTACATTACAGGTGTTCATGATAGTCACTGTACAAATACAATCAAATAAATTGCATCTCCCATTTTGGGAAAAATAGGGTGAATAACTTTATATTTCACTCTGTGGTACAGTACTAATAGGTGTTAAGGCCCTTCCTGTGAGGATTTTTGGTTTCCTGAATTTGAGCTTATACTGGCAAAACAACCAATTACTGGAGTTGTGGGCCAGGAACAGCTGAGTGAAACTGGTGATGACTACTTTATCTGCAATTGTAAGCAGGACCAAAATGTTCTGTACAATTCAAAAGCAGCGCACTTTTAAACTTCTTAGAGAATTATTCTCCATCTCTTTAAGGAAATGCTGCAAAGCTCTGCATTGAAAGGGTGTCAAGGATATGGAAGTGAACAAGATAAAATAATGTTACAACTAATGTAAGTGTGAAAATTGTCCATATGGTCTCCCTGTTCTAGAAGCTTTAAAAAATAAGACCATATTCTTCAACAGTTCCAATTAAAGGACATTTTTTGGGGTAAAAGTCTGAAGGATGATACATATTCTAATTTTTGATAAACAAAACCACATTCAGTTTGTAACGAAGATAACTTGGTCTAAATAGATCCAAGTATGGACTACTGTGGTAAATTCATAATCAGGAAAAACTGCCTAACTGGTCTCATAAGCCAGACTATATATAACACACAAAAACATGCAATAAATAAATTTGTTGAAATACATGAAAGAAATGTTGATTAATTAAAAAAAAATCATGTGTGATTCTGTAAACCCTAAGCAAATCAACTACTTGTTTTTGCACCATGTTAAGGAAGGCAGAGGAATGCGTACAGCACTTTACATGCTGCATCTTCAGAGAACTGAATTCTGCCAGGCAAACACATTTCTATGTCTTGTTCACTAGAAAAAAAATACTAAATAAGAGATTGAGGAAAAATGGCTCACCTCCTAGGACCACTAATACTAAAGCTGCTCTCAGCATTTCATTAGAGAGGACATCTGAATGCAGCTGAAAACTTATGGGCATAGTGGTGGCTTACTCCTCTTCTTCATGTCTGTGTCCTGCAAAATGGGGGCAGAGACAGCAGCCAGGCTCGTGTCTCTGAATCTTTAGCACAATGTAAGTTTTTCTGGGGGCAGTTTTGAGGAGACAATTTCCATTAATAGCTTTATCACACTCTGCCTCTTCTCCCTGTTTGGCTCCTCTCCCTGCTCTGTTACAAAAGCAGAGCACACAAAAGTCTCAGAGCTGACTGTGGCTAGAGATTACTCCTCTGCTAAGAATACTGCTTTGGCATTATTGAGAGTAGAAAATAATACAAGCAAAGAGAAGAAATTGAATAAAATATTTTGGTATTTTTTGAATTACACATATATATACATATATGCATGCATACGTGTATTCATACATGGGCAGGCTGTGTTTCTGTGTGCATGAAAATGCAGTTTAAACTTTAGCATATATGTGCAAGTATTATGTATTTACATCCATTATGTACACACACAAACTTGTGTCTAAACAGACTTTATTTTTTGCGTCCAGAATAGAAGTAATAAGTACTATGGATATTGTCAGACTTTGTGAGCAGTATAACTGACTTTTAGTAACAAATTTTAGTTTGGACCACAAATCATGGTAATAAAATCCAGAGAAATAGGAGTTTATGGTGTACGACTAATACAACCTTCACTCTAACATGAAAACAATGCTATAATACTAGTGCTACATAGAGATTGATAAAAGTGGAATTATTTTTATGCTGTCCCTGAAGTAATTTTGAGAACAATACAAGGTCTATAAATGCCTACTATTAGAAAATAAACCAACTTCATTTTAGACGAGCAATGTTTTGATGAAGTCATGAAATCTGATAGCATCATAACATGGGCCTTTGTAAATATGTGTCTTCAATGTACTCTGGAAAGTTGTTGCTTTTATTTGAAATACTACAGACAGAGGTAGTATGACATTGAGGAGGGGGAAGCTGTAATAATTTTAAATGCTAATGTAATATATTAGTATATTTAGTTATATGTTTAATGTCTTAAGAAATTTAATATGTATTTGTTTTAATTGATACACCATTCAGATTCAAAATTACCCTTCAAGGTACAATGAATGGGATTTGATTTGATATTTTTTGCTATAGAGACTATTATTTTTTTAATTACATGTCAGCAAAAAGCCTTGCAATTTAACCTCTCACAAGGAAAAGGAGGCTGAGCAAGTCAGTGCCAGGGATAATCTGTACTGTGAGCACACCCTGCCTCGGTAGAGGGCAATGGGTAAGACTGCCATTTCAAGTTGCTGCAGCTTCCTCTCAGCTGTTTCTCTGGATTGGAGGAACTGTAGCTTAGGAAGCAATACAAAATTAAGGACAGATATTAACATTTTTAAAACCAATTTTACAAGATTATATGGAGTTAGAGAAAGCATCTCTATGCTCTCCCCTCCTCTAATATGTCCCTCAGAAAAAGCTCTTTTTAAAAAAGAGGTACTTCTCAGGTATACAGAAAACACTCTGATTTTATTGTGAAAGGTTTGTTTCACACAGAGTAACTAACTCTTAGAAAAGATGCTTTTTAAGAGCCGTAGGAATGTAGCACTGTTTTACAAGTACATAAACATAATTTAGCATGTAGTAATCTAAACTCCAGGTGTTTTGTGGCTGATGACAATTCTTCTGAACTCAGGAAATAAGTGGCAATAAAATTTTGTCACAGTGGTTAAAATGCATACTGTTAATTTTGTGGGGGGTTTGTCCCGGTCTCGTGCTTTTCCTCAGTAATGTGTCTGATTTCCTTGGATAATGTTCTAATGGGACTAGCATCCACAGTAGATTTACTTTATATCTCTGCTTTTTTTCTGAGGCTTCTATGGTGTAATGAAAGCATTTATTTCCGTGTCCCCAGAGACCTGCTTTAAATGGACCTGTTAGCCGGAGCTTTATTATGGACAAAGGCTAAAGAGTATAATCTAGAAATCTTTATTCATTACTATTGCTTTAGCTTCATGTTCAGCTAGAGAACTAAATGATTATAATAATTTATATCTATCTGGAATAAGGCACGGAACACAATTTGAAGAGTATTTTCTTTCTGCTCACTTTAATCTAAGGAGCATCCTGGCTCTGGGAAACTGGTTACAGGAGTTATGAAAGCAAGACTCTTTGGGGCCCTCTCACACCACACACAAGGCTTGCTTCTCCAGGCAGAAGGTCATAGCAGGCTCTGAACAGTCCCACATGGTGCTGGGTCACTGGGGCAGGTGGGAACCAGAACAGCACTTGATTTACCCCATGTTGCAGTGGCAATAAGAGTAGGGAAGATACTTCCTCCTGATGAGCCGTAGAAGAACATTAGAGTTCTCTGAAGCATAATATTTTCCCCTCTGAGCATCTGCTGGGATATTGTGCCTGGAAATCAAAAGCACCCAGAACTGTGTCCACAGACTCAAGCATTCACACAAAGAGCCCCAGTTGCTGTGGATGAGGGTGCATGGACAGATTACTTTAAAATAAGATTCTAGCCCTCCTCTGCCTGCACAGTGCAACTCCTGATATGCCACCTGCCAACACTGAAACTGTGAATTTCTGTTCTATTTCTCCTCCCCAAACTGTGGAATAACTTGCGTTCCCTTTGAAGTTTCAAAACTTTTGTTGGAAAAAACAGTGAAAGGATCAGAATATTTCACAAAATGCTAAGAACATTTGCTCGAGACATTCATCAAACCTGCAATTCTTTCACTAAATGTGTAATCAGCACAGACTGATAAAATTCTGATCTCAGTATTTCCAATTACCTTTCTGTCATCTTCAATAGCCCCACCATGACCTGTCCTATCTATCCTGTTAATTTTATTCTCTAGTGGTTGCCTAGTTATAGTTTGCTCAGTGCTGTGTCTCTTAGGCTATGACTGAAGAAAATATTTCTAAACTGAGATTTCTAAGATTTTTAAACTTTCCCACCTGCCCTGCCCAGCACTGCCCAGCCCAGGGCATGTGTTTCAAGACATGGAGGAGAAAGCTTTGCTCCCCACTGAAAAGACTTGTTTAAAAGTGACATTTTATCTGGCAGAAACACAGACAGCAGGGACCAATGCCTGGCTGTCACTCCAGACGAACAACACTTGGTTGGTGTGTGAGTGAGAAGAGCCTCTCAAGCCTCTACTATTGCAACACCCACACAGAGTCCAACTGTGCTGGCAGCTCTGAAGCTCTCCAGGCTAACCCCCTGGTGTCCAAACACAGACAGCAGGATGTCATCAGGAAGATGAAGACCTGCTGCTCAAACACAGAGCCATTAGCCTTTTCCAGTCTAGCTGGTTCAATGTGAAACATCCAGGACCTGTTATCATGTGAGAAACCAGTATTGTTGAGAACCCAAGGCTTGGGATCTGTTTCCTAAAGGAGAAGTTATCGACTGTGAGAAGTGCCCCAGATGTAAACACCTCTTAAATATGAGGATGTCCAAAGTTGGCTCAGGTTGTTCCTGGTAATATCACTAAGACAGAAATGAGAACAGGAATTCTGGATTGAGCTTTGCCCTGCATCATATTTTTGAGTCACATAGCAGAGCTTTTAGTGGTGCTTGGATGAACCTAACACCAAACACCTCACACCTCCTGTGTTTCCAGGAATGCATCCAGAAGAAAGCCTTAGACTGAGTTTTGAAGAGATAGTTCCTAATTTAGGAAAACATTGCCACTTAGGACATCTTTCAAAAAATGAAGCAAATTTAGACCAAATGACTTGGAAGAGAAAAAAAGAGTGCCTGGAAATAAGGCATCAAAACACGAGAATGAAGTGAATACGACTTTGACAATCTCTGGGAAAACACATTTGGACATTACTTGTATTTTCTATTTCTAAAATAATTCTTAATTTAGCGTTGTGCTTGTAAGGCAGAACACAGATGCATACTTCTATTTTAACTAGAATGAGTTTATGTTGAAACACTTGAAAAAGAGGTAGGAAGGGGCAATCTATGCCATTGCCCCATTTACTTCCTGTTAGTACTTGCCCACAGTGTCTATTAGCTGCCTTAAGTTCTTTGCAAAGTGTATTTGTTTAAAAATTCAAAATACCTTATCTCTTTCAGGTATATTGTAATTCTTGTAATACCTTGCTTTATATTTTACTGATATACTGTATTCTCTGTAGCACTTTTAATTTCTGCTTTATCACAATATTCATGAAAAAAATGTGCTTACTGTTTAGTAGTAAGCACATTTCTCAGCTGCATTAATTTTTATCTTTTGTTGTCATTGAACTGGGAAAAGATCCAAGGATATATAGGAAAATATTTCAGTGCAGTGCTGTTTTTATGGTTTTAACTTTTCTTCTTAACTCATAGAATCATAGAACCATTTAGCTTGGAAAAGACCCTTAAGATCCTTAAATCCAACCATTAACCAAACACTACCAAGCACTCAGCCACATCCGTAAGCACCACAAAATTTGAAACATTTTTCTCTTCAAGTGAGAATATAAATAGAAACTCTGAGAGCACTCTATTTCTAGGGCATCATTACAAAATTTACCTTCATTGGAAAACTGAAGTGCAGTTTTATTGTTTGTTCCCAAACGGTCTTTTGTCGCAGCAAGGCATCCAATTAGGAATTCTGTGTTGGCAGGTGAGAAGCAAACAGTCTCTTCAGATCCACCTGTGCTTATTTTCAGAGCAACAGCACATTTTGTTGTTTTTCTCCTTTTATAGAACAAGATGAAAGAAAAGATTGAAAAAAAAGATACAGAGAGCTTGAACAGTTCATCTAAGAGAACATGATATAAGTCTGATGAATAGAAGCTGATTTAGAATAAAGGATATGGAAGAAGTGTGATTACAAATTACTAGAAGGAAGAATGGTTGTGTTCATCTGCTAGCTTTTAAATGGTGATGATCTATCAGGTTTTGGGCATTCTTTTATACTGTAGTTCTATCACAACAGAATATCACAGTGCTACAGAAAGGAATCATTGGTCCTGAAGGGATCACAGACCTTGTTAATGTGAGAATGCATCCCACTCACTCACCCTTTTGGGACTGAAGGCAGAACTGCCTAAGTACCCTTATCTAATAAAATATCAGTAGGTGGTAAATGATTGCCACTGGAGACATTAAAACAAATGGCTGGGCCTGTGCAGGTGTAATTCAGATAAAATCAAATCTTTAAAAGCATATTTTATTGGAGCATGTGAATTAGTGTGGAAATGGCAGAAGGCAGAGTTATGAAAGTGATTTTTAAGGGAGAGAGAAAAAGTTTCTCAACTATTGAATTTATTGTAGAGCTGTATAGGAAACTGCTAGATTTCTACTGTAATTGAGAAAACCAAACTTCATCTACAACTCTTGCAAATGAGCAATATTATACCAAGAGCATTCCACACTTCTATCTGGAGCTGAGTCCCATCAGTTATCAAGCAATGAGTCAAAGAGTCAGCACTCAAGTGAAAAAATTATGTGCAACTATATTTTTCTCGGAAAAGCTATAGCCGGCCCTGAAGAATAGAGATTGAATCCAGAATCTAAGTTTATATAATATTTGGATCCAATTATATTTTAATAAATTCCTTCTGTTTACTTCACACAAGCATGGAGCTATAAGTAGTTATCTGCTCTTTTCAGACTCTCCCCTTCATGTGTGGTATTTAACACTGTCTGCTTTAGAAAGAGTGGAAGTAAGACAATGAAAACCAAAATACTTTGGCACTGTTTTACTTTGCAGTATTTGACTGGAGAATATTTGCCCCCATGATAAATGCTCTTAAAATAAAAGTTGATGTACTTGGGTTTAAATTAGAAAATTCCAATACAGTAACTCCTTTCCCTTTCCCTTTCTCTTTCCCTTTCCCTTTTTCCCTTTTTCCCTTTCTCTTTCCCTTCTCAGTTGTACATGCTGGACATTTGTATCCTGAACACACCCAGGAAGTGAAAAAATCAAGAACTCCTAGTTGCAGAGCTGCATATTTCTAGATATGTGCTTTTATGCATTTCTCTTTTCTTTCCTTACTCTTGCAATCTTGGAGAAAAGAAGAGAAAAAAACCTAAAACAACCTGTCAAGCAGATGAACTGGAAAGAGAAGAATTAGGAACAGCTAACATATTTCCACAGTTCTATTGCTGTATGCTCACTTTCCTGTGCTGATTACAAGCTTTGCTTAACATCAGCCAGATCCTGTCCCTTCTTTCTTACTGCCTTCCTTCATTTTTCTTGTTGGTCTGTACCCCTTATTTTCTCTTACCTTTGTCCTTCTCCCTCTGCTACTCTGATAAACATCATCCATCATAAGACAAAAAGAAAATGAAAGTTCTTTAAACAAAATATGGTACTGACACAGTGCTTGCCAACTATGTCTGTTCTTTCAGCTTGTGTGAGTAATTCTTTTTCAATAGTTTTCTGTCTTGCTTATTTATATTACATGCTTTTTGGGGCAGGGACAGCCTAACTTCTCAGTTAGACTAACTTTTTGAAGTACTTAGCAGATGGCTCCCTTCTCAGTTTTTTTCTTTTACTTTTTTTTTCTTCCCAAAGCACTTGGATAAGTGATATTATGTTCCTCTCTATGTTCAAGGCTGAACTTAAAGTATCATTTTACTCTATCTGGAGCTTAATTCAGCTCCAAGCACTGAAACAGTGGCTTTAAACATGACTAACCCCCTGAATACTGTAGGAATACTAATTCAAGTAAATTTTTTGTCCTGTTTAGAATCCTTTAGTAAATTTGGGTTCTATGGTGTACATTCTTAAATTCTACGCTCTTTCCAGGAAAGCCATCCTAGTCCATGAACATATTTTTACATACTTTGCAGGTTTGATGTGAAACAGTGCAGTTATTATCACAGCCTGTAATGAAAAGGTAATTTGTACTTCTATATGTTTAAAAATATTTAAATTTTTGTGTTCTCTTTAGAACAAACTCTTCAAAAAATATATACAAAATAAATAGTAGCTGAATATAATAATGGTAAAAAAACCCCTTGTTCAAAATAATCTGTGAAAACACTGTCACCTGAATTATAATCTTAGCTGTGTTATTTCTTGATAACTAAATTTTTTCTGAATTCAAAAATTCCCCCATTTCCAAGTATTGCTAATTTTATAAGGGATAAAATTTTCTTTATGTAAAAAAAGGGCCAGAGTGAAAAAGGGGCAGTGAAATACATGACACTTTTGCTCCCTGAATAATTCTTGTATTTTGTGGTCTTTTGAATCTTACGCATTTTACAGCAATTTTTGGTGTTATGTCAAAATTTCTTCTGTATGAAGAGATGAAAATTTGCACATTTTTTTGTATAACTGATTCATGCTGTATTATCCACTAGAAAGACTTTTGTAAACAAATATCTTCTCAGTAGTGACTCACAAAAATGTTCATTTTATTTTAAGTATGCCTTTAAAATTATTTCAAAAGTGTTCTAGAAGGAGACAGTAGGAAATGCCAAGCCAATTTTACTGATAGTGTAGACTGAGGAAGAAAACCATGAATTTGGAGTTATTTTTGTCTTTAATGGAAGCTACTAGAATGATGGATGTGGTTAGACTATCCAACAGAATGACTGTACATTTAGGAAAAATTGTATGGGTAAGAGGTGAAGCGAATTGACATGTTTTAAAGTGCAGCTATTTCTGCATCAGTTTTTAGTCTCTGTTCAGTGTTTCTTGAACAGCTGAATGTTTGAAAAAATTAATCAAGGTAGGATGGTAGTCAGTGATGGCTACAAACTACAGTGTCCTACATGAGAACAGGATCATTAGTTCCTTAAGTACCTGTCTGTTATGTTAACATTACACATTATCATCAAACTGTGTTACTGAAGCAGCAGATGGTTAAATTCTTACACCACAGAGCTTTCTGAACACTGTCAGCATTGCTAAAGAAGTCATTTAAATAATTAAAAAGTGTTGTGTATAATTGGAAATCTCATCTGGACAAAGAAATTTCTGATAAGGAAACTAATCAATAAATGCTTGTATGCATATCAGCAACCACAGCCTCTTATGCTTTATTATGCATGAACAATTAAGCCCATTGCACAAATCCATATGTAAGCTGAAAGCTTTAATTAGTACAATGTCACAGATCTGAGAAGAGTTCTGTTCTAAATTATTTATCAGTAGAAATGTGAGTGATAGATAGATTTAACTAGATTTTCCCAAATCTGATGCATTGAGAAAGAAGGCACAAAATAAGCCAAACTTTCATCCACCAGCCTGGCTCTCTGTGGTGTGCAGACTGCAGCAGAGCCCTGACATGTCTCAGTTACAGTCAATATCAGTCTTACATGGGCGTTGAGGTGAAAACCATAAAGAATTATGTCAAAGAAGGGCAGATGAGAGCTGTAATTCTGGAGTTCTGTGCCTCCAGGTCAGACAAGGGAGTGGAGCAAACTTTGCCCTGATTACTTTGGGGATATAAGCACTGAAAAAATAAGTGGAGAAACAAAAGGCAGCATATAAAAAGATGAAAAATTGCTGAAGCCTCCTGCTCATAGTTGAGACCTTTCTTGTAGGGGGTAACAGTCCCAGTGTTTTACAAAATGTGTACAGAGCACATTGACAGGAAAAAGGCCATCATTCCAGATGTGACAGCATATGGTAAACAACTGGAACTGGGGTTATAATCTATGCAGGATCCTTATGTTACTCTTCTAAAATCAGTCATAAATCTGGTTCACTTTTTGATAAGAATTACCTTCTATCAGAGTAATATGTTATACCATACAAACACTGGCATCACACCTGTTCTATGGTATTTTCTGAGACAAAACTGGGAAAACAAATGCATTGTCAACTAAATGGAACTGTAGTTTTCCCCATACACAGAGAAACAATTTCTATAGTCAATATGTTCAAAATATCCCATGTAATACAGAAATACATTGTGCTCTGAAGATTTTGTACTTTCAGAAACTGCTGGAAAAAACTACCAGCTGTTACCTCTCTGGGGTAGATCCACATCGCCCTGGTGTGAGACTAGAATGCGTCCCTACATGAAGAAGAGAAGTTAGTGTTGGCACAGATATCCTGGGGTAGGGAAGCTTGGAGTGTTTGGCAGTGTAGGAGAGAGAGAAGTGGGTGGGCAATAAGGCAGATTTTCAAAGCTTGAGTAGAAGAGAGAGGCAAAGAGTGAAAGAGCTCTTTCCTGAATGAAAGAGCTCTTCTATATATTATAAATCACACACTGAAGCTTGGATGCTTTATGTAAATATTAAAAACCAAACCAAACCAAAACAAAAAACACCAACCAAACAAAAACCTTACCAAAAATAGTATTTTTGTTAGTGTGGTTATATTATTTGCCTGTTATATATCATAAATAGCAAGGCTTATTATCCTGTGGTTAAAAAAATATAAGTAACTAAATAGTAGCAAGGTACATGTGTTAAATATATAGGAAGAGTATAAAATACACTAAACTCTGAAACCAGTAAAACTTGTTTTGGCCTTTTGACCTAGGCTGGCAAACATATGTGAGTTATTTTTCTTCTTCTGGACGGGGTTGCATGTGTTTTGTGTGGAAAACACTGTAGTTTCAGTGTTTTCCAATGTCTGTCTTATTTAAGAAAGAATGGGACAAAAAACTCTTTTTGGAAAAATTCTGTGGAGCTTGAGTACCATGAAAAAAGTGGCAGCTGGCAGAGAAAATGTAAAAACATCTCAAACTCCTTTTGAACACTTGGCCTGGAATTTCTGATGATTACTGACGTGTGTTGGATGAATGAACTCATGGAGTGGGAACTTCTGCTTGCACTACTCCATACACAGGTCTGGAAAACTCTAGATAAGAGACTATGAAGTCCTCTCTAAAACTTTGGGAGTGCCTTCTAAAACCTTTTTGTTCCAGCTGGATTAAATTGAATTTTTCCAGAGAGGCCAATTCTACCACCACATGATTGGATATCCTGTGCAATTCAATGAAATTGCTTGTTTCTGTGAAACTACTTCAGCAGTAGATTTGGGGTCCCAAATGGTGTAATTTAACATATAAAAACAAAATGCAAAGCAACTTTTCCCCTTTTTGCACAGGTTTTTGGGCAGATGTAGCTTGAGAAGGATAGATAAGCGATCCATAAGGAGGTAAGGAGATCTCTGGTTTCTTTCCTCCTTTTTGCCTCCTGTCTACCCAAAAGAGTAAAAGTTATGGTTCTTCTAAGGTGATCCAGCAAGACTTGAAAGATCCCTTTTGAGACACACACTCCCTTTGTGGGAGTGTGTGCAAAGATTAATTATATAGCTTTTTTTTGTAATCCCTAAATGGACATGCAAGAGACTTGTAGAGAGACTTTTTGCAAGGGTGTGTAATGACAGAGTAAGAGACAATGGCTTCAATCTGAAGAAGAGTAGGTTTAGATTAGATATTAGGGAAAAATTCTTTACTGTGAAGGGGATGGGACATGAAACCCATAGGTTGTGGATGCCTCATCCCTGGAAGTGTTCAAGGTCAGGTCAGATGGAGCTTTGACCAATCTTAGTCTAGTAGAATATATCCCAGTCCATGGCGGGGTGGGGCTGGTACTAGATGATGTTTACAGTCCCTTCCAACCCAAATTATCTTATGAGTCTCTGTAACAAATAGCAAAATAGGGTGACTAGTAACCATGAATATAAATTGAAAACTAAGAATGGTGAAAAGCTGATAAAGAATTGAAAAAGACAAAAGAAAAAATGTAGAATCTACCGTATAAGAGAGTTTTTTTTACCTACAATGAGAAAGAAAAGAAATCCTAATAACTTTTCCCTTACTAGATTGAAACGATATATCATAAATAATACGTATTTCCCTTTTCTATTGAATAAATATTTCTGCTCTCTATTTGAAAAACTGAAATAAACACAGTCAGTTCCAAGGCTGCTGATGAAATACTTTTCACACTAACAGTAAATCAGAAGCTGCAGCTCCTATAGCAGGCTAGATTTAAAACAACAGATCTGAGCAACCTCCTGTCCCAAAGGTGGAAAATGGAAAAAGTAAGAAGCTTCCTAGTATTTCAGTGTTAATTTCTAATACAACTTGAAATGATTAGGAAATTCCAGATTATTGAAAAGCAAGAAAAAAAAGGAGAAAAATAATTCACTGTTTCAATTTTAAAAATATGCAAATGTGAAGACTCCACTAGCTATATAATTCTCATATTGATTCTGTGTAAACTAATCAAATAGTTTAAGTAGGACTGTATTTATAGAAGATGATAAAGCAAAAGCAGTTATCTCCAATTAGCCTTAGTTTACAGTAGTCAGATATTACCCAAAATTATCCCTGGTGAGTACAAAAGTGAGATTCTTGGTGGATCAGTATAGCTTTATTATTTAGCATTACTGAAAACACTTCTCAGATGTACAGTTCAGAAACTGACCTAAAATCTGAAGGGGTTTCAGAGCAGAGTTATAAACAATTTGGAAAAGACGTAGCAGTACAATATGGTGCCCTGGGCATCTAGGATATCACAGAGAAGAATTGAAACTGATAGTCACAGAGTGTATGAAGAACAGATATGAGGTAAGCAGAAGACTCTGATACAGCAGACAAAACATGAAAATATCAGATGTTTGGAAATAAAGAAATAGAATAAAGGCAAAATTTTACTGTGATGTAATGAACTCTTGGAGTAAACATTTAAAGGCTGTGGTTAAATCTCTGATGAGAGAGGATTCATTGAAATACATAAATACATAAATTTGCTATATGTTAGTAGGCCCATGTGATCCTTCCAGTGGCTTCAGTAAATGTAAAAACAGACTACATGTGTAACTATCCACCTACTGTGAGAAACAGTTCATTGGCTGTTTATGGTCTGCTTATGGTCTGCTGGCTTATGAGTGCATAATTATGATTTTTATTCTTATTTCCTAGAAATTTAAATCAGGAGGGACTGTGAAGTCACTGTTTTCTTGCTTAGATGTTGTAGGCGATTGCTCATCCTTCACTAAGCCTATATTATGCTTTTTAAAACCCAAATAATCAAATACAGAATGGCTAATAAAAAGCATGATTTCCATGTAAATCGTTTAGTCAAAGGTCTATGCAAATGTTTCTGTAAGATTGGAGATTTTTCAGAGAATATAGCAAGGCACAGAAATTAACAGGGCAGTTTTAATGAGAAAGCTGAGAAGTTATAGCATTGTGCAGGTATTTGACTTGTTTATTTGAGAGCTTAACAGGTTTTTACAAAGTATAATCATTTGGTATTTAAGGTCAGGAAAGCATAAGTATCCTTAGCCCATAAATTTAGAAGGAAGAATCCCAGCAAAGAGGAAAATTAGGGGATGTGGATGCCAAAAAGAAAGACAGAGTCACCTGCAGTAGATTAGGGACAAACAATCCTGTGACTGAGCCAGAATGATTGAAGTCAGTGGCTTTGTGCCCTTATCAGGAACTAGCAAGTTATGGGCTTGAAATCAACTGTAATGAGACTGGATTAGTCAGTTGGATTAGTTCAAAATGTCTCATAATGGCACCATAAAGTATCCCAATGACTCCCTATTAGGAGTAAATCCTTAGCTGTAAATTATGATTAGGATTAAACACAAGGCCAGTTGACAGTTGTCAGCAGAGAGGCAGGGCCTTCCAGGTGCAGAGTGAACTCCTCAGAAAGAACTCTTTCCTGTGTGCTCATCCATCCATGTATTCAGACCACTGGAGCAAGGATTAATTCCAGCATTCTGGTAGCCATTTATTTCCAAGATGTATTAGACGTGGTTTTGCACAGTTAGAACAGTCTGCCTGAACAATATAGTTCCAATCAGAGGATGTGAGAAACCATCTTGATATATCATCTTAGGTCATCCAAAAAATGTGCTGCGGCTGGCCCTGGTGCCTTTTATTTCTCTTTTAGAATATATCAAGATCTTAATTTATTATAAAAAAATTCATGAGGATGATGCTTTCAATATTCTAAGATGCAGTACATACATTTACTGGACTGGAAAAACATGCACTGACTTTTGTACAGTCACTTCAAAGCCTTAGAACTGATGAAAAATTAGCTGATCTCTCCTCTTTCTTGTCTTCTAAAATCCAGCATTTCTGGAGTTAGCTTTAAATTGGATTAAAAACATACATCTGAAGAAAATTGTCTCCTAACAGCCAGAATATCTTACAGTTTAGGGATGCATCAAATCTACATTAAATATGTTTTTTGTGCAATGAAAAGTCGGATTTGAATTCAATTGCATGATTTTACCAAAACAACACTCTATCATATTACCAAAGGTTAGAAGTTAACCTTTTACTATTCACTGTTTTCTCTTCTGTGTATACTGGCTTGATTGCAGGCTGCTTTGTGCTGTCACTCTGAGACAAGCACTTTGAGCTTGTTTATTCATATTGACAACAGGTTTAAACAGGTTGGCATTGCTATACTGTGATCAAAGAAGTAATCATTTGTGGAATAACAATGCACAGAACATTCTCATTATGTGCTATGCTTTCATTGTGGGTGCTGCACATTAAACTGAATATCACACTTGGAGGAGATAATTCAGGATCAGAAATCAAGAATCATAATATAATTTTCTCTCTTTCACTGTATATCAGGAAATTATACAAATGAGAGTGGAAGCTGGCATTAAAACACTGCTGCTAAGCCTTAGTCACGACATCTTTTAAGCATGCCTTTCTGGTTGCATATCAAAAACAAGCGAACAATGAACCTCCTGAACAAGAAACACTAGCAAAAGGAGCACTTGCTAAATCAGAGATCGTTTAAGAGAGGTATGTCTAATTGTTTATTTCCAGCCATTGATATTGTACTTTTTATAACTATATATATACATACATTAGGATAGAACAATTATCAAGGATATTAAACCAAAATTAGAATATTTGAAATGTATACAAACCAGTATGAATTAATATTGCAAACTAAAGGGGACTAGGAAGAGGTATTCGTAATAAGTCAAGAGAAAAAAAGCCCAACCCTATAGTGGAAAAGAAACCACATCTTGAAGTTAAGTGGTGCAAAAGCCATCTGGTTTTACTTTATTCAGGGGTCAAGCATTCCTAATGTTTCAGTTTGCTCTCCTTTTTTTAATCTCGAGTGATCATTTGAACAGTCAGGAGACTGTTCAAATAGAATGACCTTAGAGCAACTTGGAAGTAACTTAGCTGAGAATTGTCAGTCTCTCTGACTGGGTAGTGGGAAGGAAGGGGCTCCTCTGGGGGCATCAAATCTAAATTGTTTCTGAAGATTTCTAACTGTGCTGTAACTCCAAAAGTCAAGTTAACTGCCTAATGTTGGCAATACTTTCCTTAGGTGCCCAGACTAATTCACTGTAATTTAAAAGAACTTCCAACTTTACTTTAATGTGCACCTCAGTGCATCCACGCTTTCAGGAGAGAGTCTGGGCGTGACCTTCTTTCTGATTGATGTCCCTGAAGTGTCTGAGGGAGATGAACTGCTGCTAAGGCCAGCTTTCCAAAGATGGAGAGTAGAACTGTGAAAGACAGTCATTTTGTGAAGCATTGAACTGGAAAGGACCAATCCACATGAAAGACCTCTGAATGCCAAGGAGTTCAGTAATTCCTGAATTTACCAGAAAGAAAATCCTAAAGAATGAGATAGGTCATTTGAACTGGAATGTCCTCTTCCAATCCAAAGTGCATGAAACATGTTCGCCCTGGGGTTCCACAGCCAATATGCTCTATATTTCCTCAAATGGTAAAAAGTTACATTTAGGCAAATGCATCAGCATAATTCTAAGAGAGAAAATGTCACGTGGGATTAGACTAATCATCAATCTATACTGGTATCCTATAGTGGCCAACAACATATGCTTCAGAGGCAGATATGAAACCTCTGTAGTGAGAAATTCTGTAATGCCATGTAAGGGATTCTTTCTATCCAGGGCATAAATTTTTAACATATACTACACATTTCTTTAAAAAATATAAATCAATGAGGGTTTTAGCTCGTCTGAGGTAGCAGCAACATACCGAGTGAAAAGCACTGCAACTTTATTCCATCTTGTCACTTAGAAGGGGATTTTAGAAGCATTTGAATGTCACTGGAAAATAAAAATTGGGTCTATGTTCCCACCAGCCTGGGACTTTTGTATGCTGGGTTAGGTAAGACTGGTGGACAACTTGAAACAAGCTATCTCAGAAGGTCACACAAAAAGGTGTGGAGGTGAAATAACATGGTCTTTTCTGGGGTAATAATGGCGCTTAATTTCTTCAAGTTAGTGCAGGAAAGAAACATGAGTTGTAACCAATATTCCTATTTGCCCTTTTGAATGTCGTGCATTAGGTCTGCCTTACCATCTGAGAGCAATCTACAGAAAGAAATGATAACTGCTTAGATGAAGCTATTACCTCTTTATTATAAAAACCTCAGCTGTTTTATGAGAAGCGGGCAAGCAATATTTTTATGTGATGAAACTCAACTCTTCAGTATAATGGGAAATACAGAATATTTTTACACTCTTTTTGAATTACTGCATCTTAGTATAATTTACAGTATCTTGCTGCAGTAACTAGAAGTCAGCCAAACCTATGAATTCAGCAAATCTGGGATAAGTCCGAATTTGTAAATAGTTGTAGGACATTTTGCCTGTATTATTCTGAAGAAGAAGTGAAGACTAAAAATTGTTCTGGTTCTGTTAAAAATACAGTTCTTGAAATATTTGATTCAAATCCATGTAAGCAATGAATTTGTTTAAAGACCTTATTAACCTTCAATTGAAATTTTCAAGTAGGCTAATAAGCCTCCAACTTACTGTATGTATTAAATCTACAAGTAAAAACTATACAAATCCCTAGATTTACAGAGACCTGCATCTGCTCCAGAATTATCAGTTGTTAGTGTTGCTGCCAAATGAAAAAAAAAACTAATTTTTTTATAAGACTGAGAGATAAGGAAAAAAGTTCTGTGCTTGCCTTCCTTGTTATACAGAGCAAAGTTTCACACACCTATCAGGGAAAACCAGAAGGTCTATTCCTGAAAAAGCATAAGGGAAACCTGAAGACAGTGTGATAAATGTGATCAACACTGTTCCCTGAACTGGATTTTGCATCTTTTATCAGCACCAGATACAGAAGATGATACATTTTAGTATAGCTTTCATGCAAGACTTTTCTATTTTACATAAGGGCAAATGTGATCCACAAATACTCCTAGATGAAATTTGCCCTCCAGAATGAGATACTTCATTCCAAAAGCATGGGAAAGAGGGAAGGAAATGACCTCTAATTACTCTCAATTTTATGCAAACTGTTGACACCACTGGTTTTATCAGTAGAGAACAGCCTTTAGGAGATGACTGGTTGTGCATAGTCTTTGAAGTCAGGTGCTGGAAATGTGATTCACCAGATTAGAAAATGTTTGCAAATCCATTGTCCTTCAAACTTGTAGAAATTCCCCTCTGATTTTCAGCTTAAGGAGAGTATGTATTATACACTGGTTTGTAATTGTACTTCTTCAATTGCATTTGATGAGCAGGGACATGAAATAAGTGCAGATTAAAGTACTTTGTTTTTTTTCCATTCAGCCTTAATTACCCTGATGTCTTGTACATTTCCCAGTTGTTAAATAAGCTTGGCTTATGGCAGATATTACAACTTTGTTATGCTGATGTTTCATGTGGTATTGAACCTTACTGGTATAAAAAGGATGAATAAAATTGTGTATATAAACAGTAGGAAAGGTAAAATTTATCTGAGGAACCTCAGCACATCTTCTCCTAATAATTACAGTCTAAAAATTTTAAACAAAGATAGAAAGCTTTAAGAAGGTCCACTGATTTCTAATGTAGGTCTGAATGAATCACAGATTCAGAGCATCATTGGGGTTGGAAAGGACCTCTGGAAACCACCTTGTCCAACCCCTCTGCTAAGGCAGGGTCACCAAGAGCAGGTCCGGGTGGGTTTTCAACATCTCCAGAGAGGGATACTCCATGTCCCCCCTGGGCAGCCACTTGCATTGTTCTGTAAAGAAGTTTTTCATGTTGAGGTGGAATTTCTCTGTTTTAGTTTATGGCCATTGCTACATGTCTTGTCACTTGACATCACTGACAAAAATACGGCACCATTCTCTTGGTGCTCTTCTTTGTGATATTTGCATGTATTGATGAGATCCCCTTTCAGTCTTCTCTAGACAAAACAGGTCCAGATCTCACAGCCTCTCTTCATAAGAGAGACGCTCTACATCCCTAACTATCTTTGTAGTCCCCCACTGAACCCTCTCCAGCTCCTTGTCTACTTTGAACTGTGGAGACCAACATTGGGCACAACACTCCAGATATAGGCTCACTAGGGCTAAATATAGAGGAAGGATCACTTCCCTTGACCTTCTGGCCATACTCTTCTCTATGCACCCCAGGATCCCATTGACCCTCCTGGCCACAAGGCCACTGTTGGCTCATGGACAGCTTGTCACCCACAGGGACTCCAAGGTCCCTCGCTGCAGAGCTGCTGTCTAGAAAGTGAGCCCCAGCCTGTGCTGGTACTTGCAGTTATTCCTCCCCAGGTGCAGGATCTTGCACTTGCCCTTGTTGAACCTGATTAAGCTCCTCTCCACTCAATTCTCCAACCTTTTAAGGTCCCAATTAATGGCAACAGAGCCTTCAGATGTATCAGCCACTCCCCCCAGTTTTGTGTCATCATCAAACTTGCTTAGTGTGCATTAGATCCCTTTGCCTACATCGATAATAAGCAAGGTCAATAAGACTGGACCTAGTATTGGTCCCTGGGGAATACCACTGAGATAGGTCAGTGGTATTCCAGGCTTCCAAATGGGTTCTGCTCCACTGATCATGACCCTCTGAGTTCTGCTATTCAGGCAGTTCTTGATCCACCCCACTGTCCATTCATTTAACAAATGTCCTGAATTTACCTATGAGGATGTTATGGGAGACAGTGCAGGTAGACAACACCCACTGCTCTCCCCTTTTCAACCCATCCTGGCATGCCATCACAGAAGTCTATGAGTGGTCAAGCATGATTTACTTTCGGTGAATCCATGTTGACTACTCCTGATGATCTTTTATTTCCTTTGTGATGACCTCCAAAATTATCTACTCCATTATCTTTCCAGTGATGTAGGTGTGGCTGACCTGATTGTAGTTTCCTGAGTCCTCCTTCTTGAAGGAGACCCTTTTTGAAGATGGGAGTAACACTGGCCTTCCTCTAGTCATTGAACACTTTCTCCTGTTCTCTGTGCTTTTTCAAAGATAATGGAGAGTGGCTTAACAACATCTGCCAGCTCTCTCAGCAACCATGGCTTCATTCCAACAGAGTCCATGGATTTATGTGTGTTAGTATATGTACAATGAAGAGGTCATTTGAAAAATATCAGACTTTCACTAACAAGTTATTGCATATTCCCAGTAGCCACTCAAGAATGATGCATTTTTAAATGGCTAAGCTATGTGCAAGGTAGCAATCTTCCCTAATTCTTCCCTAATCCCTTTCAGTTTCAGTTGCAGACACAGAGACAGTCAAAGAACTGTGCTAGTCAGAGTGAAATGAGAATAGAATATTTTACATTTAATGATAAAAGGAAAAAGACCTCTGAATAATGGCTGTAGAACTGAACAGTATCTGCTGTGAATAAGTACCTCTAATCATTGCCTTGATAATCTGAGAGATGGATGCAGCATGTCCTCAAACCTTTATCACTCTGACTGTTGCATGTCTTTGTTTTAGCAAAACTGAGGAGTCCAGACATCTGCTACACAAAATAGCTAATATTATGTACTGTGGAGACCTCAGCTAGTTTAATTGCAGCCCTCTGTTTTATTTGGAAATGGATCCAAGTTCTAAGATACCTGCTGTATACCATGAGGCCTTTTGCAAAGGATGAGAGACCATCTCCTTGCAAAGGAAAGTCAGCAACCAGCTCCCATGCATGCATCAAAATATATAGTGATAAATGTTAATTTAAAATTTTTTATTAAAAAGAAACAGGCATATTTGAGTGATGGATTCTACTTGTGATGAATTTTCTTATAATTTAACCTAATTCCAAAAAATTGAGAACCCCAGTTTTTTCAAAGAGTATTTTCAGTGATCTCTGTATGTAGGCAGTGCTTTGTTTATCAAGGACAGTTTCATATACTAGATTTTGTTGTTTGAGAGGACAGTAAAGAAAAAAAAATTGTTTCATCTGACTTGCTAAAAAGTGGGAAAGTATTATTAATGAAAATTACATTTCTAACATAATTGTGGGTATTTTTGTATGCTGGATATTTTGCAACACATATGTAATCTCTATACATATTTTAAAGATGCATGGTAAACCTAAACCTGTTTCTTTATCATGGTCTCCAAAGAGTCCGTGAAAGCTACAGCTGTAATTATTAGGAAAATGAAAGATATTGAAGAGAGCAAACAGAACATTACAGTACTAAAAAGATATAAGTCTTCTGAGTATGTGGTAAAGACAAGAAGTCACATTCAGCGCTTAATATTTTTAGCTGAATTTCTTTATATTACTGGCCAAAATATGCCTGATGATGTTACAAAAGTTGTTTGATGTTATATCTGTTTGTTTACCTCTGTGCACATGCATATATATACCAAGTACATATGTACAAACCAAGTCCTCTTGTTCTCTTCATGTCCTTTTAAGATCATGTGCTTGTTTCCATCTTTCTAATTAAGAACATAATCACAATCTCATTTTTCTGGAATTCATATTTGCTGTAACTGAAGTATGACATGACTGTAGTGTGGGCTAGGAGGAAAGAGATGGAAAAAGCACCATACTGCTCTGGAAATTACAATATCTGCTAGCAACTGCTTATTGTGTTCCAGGAGGGCTGGTGCCGCTCTAAGTTTCTTCAGAAACTGGGAAATATTTTCTGCCATGGTGTAAATGTCAGGGTGAGGGCAGAAATTTTTTGATTCTGTGGAAAAATTTTTATGAGCAGAGGTAGACCAAGGACTGTTGGCTAAAAAGTAAGAATGGACAGAATTCATTTTACTGGATGATTTTTTCCCCAGCTTTCTCTTTTTCCAGAATTGAGGACACAGGACCTGCACTGAAATCTGGTTTGAGGAATGCAGAAAACCTACATTGCCACTCAGGAATACAGTAACAAATGCCAGATCTGATGATGGACTACCACTTTCAATAGTCCTAACGGAAAAGGCAACTGACTTTTATGTCACATATATTCCTTTCCCTTTACAGGCCAGGAGGGTTGCATGAGAGAAGGCCCTTCACCTCAGGTGCTTGGAGAGAAGAAACAACTGTAGTTACATGATGTTTTTTTGTTTGTTTTTTTTTTTTTTCCTGTGGACAAAGGATTCACCTTTTCTCATTTTTCTGAACATTCAGTTAATGTTTATTCCTCCAAAGGACCAACAAAATCAAGATTAAAGGCAGCATTTAGAAAAAACACAGTGCACCTAAAATGAAAACAATAACAAAAAAGACAAAGGGGAAAACAAACAAAAGAAAAAATATAGCATTTTTTCCTTTTTTAATTTTCAAGACTGAAAAAAGTCTATAATTAACAATGGTAGCTACGCCCTTGCATGTTAAAGATTATATTATCTGCTTTCAGATTTGCACATCCTCCTCTTGCTCTTCATAGGTCTCATTTGCTAAACAAAATAAATGTTCAAGTTTGAAAGGCTTACAGGAACTGTCTATAAAAAGCAGATAGACATAGGAAAACTTGAAATCACAGAGCAGTAAAGAGGAGACAGTTTGTAAAAGAGCAAAACTACTTTTAACTACAGTGTCCTTTACTTGTAAGGAGTTTACCTTGACTCTAAAAAATTTTAAGCAACAAATGTATGTGGGGATACAGTGCTTTGTTTCTGTAGTGATTTTATCATTTAGGTATTAATTTTTTTATTGTTACTTAGGGATTTTAAAACTTTCCACTGAATTTTGAGTTATGCCTTAATTCAAATCAAATCACAGCATGTTTTAGTATACCTATTGTATTCCTAGTGGTTTTTGAAATATCATTTAAACAACAAATAATTTTGTGAAAAATGTTTTCATGAAACTGACAGTGGTACAAAAAGTGGACATCATATTTAAGTAGTACTACTTTAGGAAATTTTGCTTCTGAAAGAAAAAATAATTCTTTTATAATGCACAGTTCTCCTAGGATATCTTGCAAGTTCAGTAGCTCCTGGATCAGCAGAAATTAACTCCAATATTCAACAGCAGCTTTTCAACAATTGGTGATGATTACCCTAAGGGTGGCCAACTGGCTCTACTTCTTCCTTCAGTACCAAAAAGCCAGTCAGGCCAGAAGGGCCTTTCAAGCACTTTGAACGCAGTGAGACCTGACAAAGGGTGCTGTCACACAAGGGACTATGCTGGGGAAAAGTCTGCTCCAAAGAAGTAGCTCCAGATCTGTTGCAGTGACTGGGGAAATAAGTAAGTCTGCTCCAACAGAGTAGCTCTCGATACTGCAAAGCCCAGTCCTGCAAAGCCACTTGATCAAAGATCCTGATTGTCTGGTCATGGCTGAATAGACATCTCTTCATGACCCCGCCAGAAGTGTTTAGCCTAAGCCATATGTTTCTAATTCAAGAACGTATGTTCCAGAGATATCTTTCCATAAATGTGGATAATAAATGAAAGAGGTTGAACTTGCTGTATTAACTTGTGTTTGCACAAAATACAGGAGAGACAAGTGAGTCTATAGAGAAAATAATGAATAATGAAGGGTTTGTGGTTTGTTTTGTGTGCTTTATAAAGAGAAAAGAGTGGCCATTGCAATGATCTTGTATGATAGAATATGGATTTTCTGTTCTATTTTATTCATAAACTGCCTATTAAGAAAGGCCAATGATTTTGTGCTATGTCTCATATGCTAAATAAAGACCTAATGAGTTAGCTTCTTTTCCGAAAGTCAGGTTCCAGTTTTCATGGCTACTGTATTGTCTTCCTCTCTTCCAGTAAGCTGATATATTTGATAGCAGAAAGCTGATTAATCCCTAAACACTGTGGCCTGTGTATTCAAACATGACAGCTCTTTGCAGCATTTAGTTGCCTAAATAACCACATTTCAGTCTTCAGAAGTACTTAACACTCATAGCTCAAGTTGACTCTGATGGAACTGGAAGAAGTTCCATCATCTTGAAAAATATTTTATATTTAGTCAAATGTACATATATGTTGCATACATGACCAGTTGATCTAATTCTTATTTATATAGTTATAAATACATACTAATATATTGGCACACACACGCATATCAACATACATTTTTATTTATATGAAAATGTTATTTGTAAATTTTTGCACTTATTTTGGGAACACAATATATATGAAATCATGAAAGAAAACAGATCTAAGTTCTGTAGCTCTTTTTTCCACTGTGAAAATCAAAGCAATATTTGGTCAGACAATCCATCTGTTGAGATGTAGTTTCTTTATGTGGCAATGCTAACTGATATCACCACATTTGGCATGTTTGGAACTGGGGAATTAAGTCCCCACTGTGTAGTAGTCTTTTTCAGTAGTCTGCTGCAACATTTAGATTACTGAAGACTATTAAAGGGATGCTAGAAGCCTTGGGAACCCAAACTTTACTGTCTGCTATAGGGAATCCTTCCTGTAACTTTGCCTTTTAAGTATGTCAGCACACAGCAAGAGTTAGAAAAATCTCATTTATACCTCAGGAGCAGCCCTGAGTACAGTAGCCTTGGGATCAGGAAAGTGATCCATCACTTTTGTACATCCCTCATCCCTCAAATCTTGCCTTCTCTCTCCTATGCTGCAAGATTTCTTTCTTCCTTTGTAATATGTTCCCAAAATACTGGGTAAAAGAAACTTTGGCTGTGAGAATGTGTAGACATTCAAATATGCATTATGCACATCCAAGTAATGTATTCCAGTATACAATCTATAAGAATTGTGGGCATGTAGTAAGCATGTGCTAATTGAAATATGGAGGCAGTGAACACCTACTGAGAACCCTTAATTTTTTAAAACATTACCATGGTAGCAATGTGTGCCTTGCAATTCTAGATAATAAGTTTCTGCTTACCAGTTTGATTCTGAGCTCTGTAATGTGAGAACAAATGCAAATGTAAGCCTCTATCTATTCTTATGGTCATATGTCATCCTAGCCAATTGGGCAATAAAACAGCAGGACCAGACTGCTGTTAAATAATACAAAATGTGATGCATGGATATGGAGGCAAATGTGTGCCTGTGTAAGTTATCCCTACCCAATATTTGTCTGCTTTGCATTTCTGAGGTAAAAAGCCAAATTTAATGAATAGAATAAGCATTTACTATAAGTCAGCATTCTCTGTGACATTTTAAGTTTATGAACAGTTGCTCTGTGTCTTCAAGAATTAACTTAAACACTTGCCAGATTAGTGGTATAAGATAGACATTGTGGCTAATACAGATAAATCAGGAAGAATGCGACAAAAGTCAGAGCTATCACAGAGTTTGTTAATATTATAATATATGTAGGTAGGTACATAAACAAAGCACATGCACATACACATGAAAAGCTATATAAGCCTATAATTCTAAACATACTGTGGGAGCAGCTTTCCTAAATTTCAGGGACATAATGCCTCCTAATCTACCTAAAAATAATTCTAGTTTATTATAAACTGGAATTTCTCATGAATAACTGAATATAACATCAGAAACAGAAAGCTCAATATTTTTCAGCAAAATAGAGTAACCCCTTCAATCTTTTCATTATCATATATTAAAAAGTGGTGAGATTTTCTAAGTGGCATTACTTAGGACACTTTACATTACAAATTATAAAGAGGAAAGATAGCTGATTTTTCTGTTTCTTGTATGAAAACAAGAAACTAACTTGTACTAATTCTTTTTAGATGATTGACAAGGAAAACCATGGTAGGAGTTCACTTTTTGTCCTTCCTTCCTCCTTTAACAAAATATATCATCAGTGCTTAATCTTTCAGAGGGAGGGAGGCTACATCCAGATTAATATGCATAATATCTGAATCACTTGTATACTCCTATGCAATAGTAGCTCTGCTGTATTCTTGCACAACAAAATCTCAGTTATCACAAATCAGTGTGCATTCACAAACCAAAGCACAAAGTTCTCTGTTAAAAAGTGCAGGGTGGGTTTTTTCTTTTGGTTGGTTAAGGGGTTTTGTGGTTGTTTGGGTTTTTTTGTTTTGTTTTGTGGGAGTTTTGTTTGTTTGTTTGGGGTTTTGTTGATTTTTGTTTTGCTTTTGTTTTTTGCTTACGTGTTTTGTTTTTTGTTGTTTCATTTTGTTTTGTTTTGTAAAGAAGCAGAATGTCTGTCCATACAGAGAATGTTATCAAGATTACCAGTGCAAATCTTATCTTTCATTTGTATCTGCACTAGTATGAGGCGGGTAGGCAATAAATCAATCTAGTGCTCGATTTATTGTAAGCACATATAAAAGCAAATCCTGTTTTTTAAGTCTTTTATGTTCTCTCACTTTGGCCTCTTTTTTTGAAGAAGACATTGTACCCATAGGAAAAGTATAATGTAAAACCTTTCCTAATATCTGTTAGTTCTTTTCTGTAGATTAAGGAAAATCACTGCGTTACAGATCAAATGACTAGGTCATCCAGGAAAATGGGAAATTCTCACTTAAATAAAATACATTATAAATTACTTTGCTGCTTTTGAACATGGAATAAACTGCAGACATTTGAATATTGTTTGAGATACAAACAAAAAAGGAAACTGCTGTAGGAGTGTGTGTTTGTATATCCACGCCAAAAAAGCACCGAGGGGTCTATTTTTGGACTATGTGTATGTCTTGATGTGGTTGATGTTCCCTGAGTCCTCCAAAACAGTTTTATTTTCATTCACACCTGGCCCTAGAGTTTGTCTTACAAGACAACTCTGGCACTACTTGTATCTCATGATGAGCTGGTTTAGCTCACCAGGCTGGCAGGAAACTATCTTTTTATGCTTTTCCTTCAGCAGGGACCTCTGCTGGAGCATAGGAGAGTTAGGCAGAGCTGAAAACTGGCAGAAAGGAAGAAGACAGAACACAGGCCATATTTTGGCATAAGGGAACCTCACCATATTGTTGGGCTATGTCCTGCAGTCTACCCCACACAGCTCCAGAAGCTTTATCAAAGTGCCTAAACCCTGTTTTTATCAGGATATTCTAATTGTCTCTCCAGAGTCCTGCACAGTGAGTAAAAGCCTTGTCATTTACTTCAGTGATGATAATTGCCTGGACATTCTAGTGTGTTTAAAGGGGTGTCTGAACTTGTGTTGGGTGAAAGCTGTAGTGGATGTACTGTGTTGAAATACCTTAGTGACTTGCAGAGTCAAGGACTTGGAAATAACTATGCTCTAGATCTTTTATATTGAAGGATTGACCTTTGTTTCCTCAAAAGTCAGGGTACTACCATAGGGAGGAGATAAATGAGATAAATGCAAATACTTGGTCATCAGAGCTCATCCCTGCCTGATTTCCATTCCATTACCTTCTACATTTTCTTACCTGAAGGTGGAAAATATTTGCATCCAGAAACAGCCTTTATACAGATATATGTCTTGTCTCGTTCTTGTTTTCTGTGTAGCAAAATTATTTAGTGAGTCAATTTGAGTTTGAAGCCTGGAGAAGTGTAACACAGGAGACATATTGCTCCATCTTAATATTCTGTACAGCGCCTGGAGTTAGCAAGAGCTCTGAAGACTTGAACTTCTGAACCTATTTCTAGCAGGAACCAATTGCCATTATTCTTGCAGCAAAGCAAAGAAAAGGAGCAACCCTTGCACTCAAGAATAAAAGAAGGCACAGATAGAGATAAGAACAAAGGTTACAGAATTAAAACAAAACCAAAGGAAAGTTTGAAATTCCAGTTGCTGCTCTTCTGTGTGCTCTTCCATTTTGCAGCTAGCCTTGTCCCCTGTGATTTGCTTCCCTCACTTAGGCATGCCAGTACTACTCTAAGCACCAAGTGTGGAACATCACAGGATGAGTGTAATGAGAAATCTGCCAGTGTGTCACTTATGTCTTTGCCAAAATAGAGGTTGAAATCTGCTTTCAGGCTGCTCATTCTAGACAGAAAGGCTTTTCTGTCCTGTTTCAGAACTGCATAACATCAGGAATGCCAAGCACAGCTAAGGAGCTTGGCTTCAGTGCTGTCATTACTCCCCTGCCTCTTTACACATTGTCTGTAGTTGCCCAGCTGCTCACCATGTTGTGGGCATTCCTGGAGGGCTCCTGTGGATAGTGAATACCTCGAGAAAAGCATTAAATCCTTAAAAATGTAGCACCATGAAGCTCTGGATGCCTGGGCTTTTGCAGACATTAATCAATACATGTCACCTGCTGATTGGAGTTACTCTTTTTAATAAGGAAGTATTTGAAGAATTTGAAAATTAATCTGAAAAAAATATTTTAAAAGTCACTCTAGTATCACATTCCTGTATGAGAAGAGTTAAATTATACTAGCTAGAGAGCTACATATGCGGCAAGGTTTTGGTACTAGGGGGCTGTCTTCTGTGGGAAGTTGCCAGAAGCTTCCCTCATGTCTGACAGAGCCAATGCCTGCCAAATACAAGATGGATCCACTCCTGACCAAAGTCAAATCCATCAGCAGTGGTGGTAGAATCTCTGGGATAACAAAGTTAAGAAGGGGGGAAAAATCTGCATTGTGCAGATGGAGAGAGAAGTGAAAATATGTGAGAGAAACAGCCCTGCAGACAATAAGTTCAGCTGAGTAGGAGGGGGAGGAGGTGTTCCAGGTGCTGGAGCTGAGATTCCCCTGCAGGCTGTGGTGCAGGCTGTGGTGAGGCAGCTGTGCCCCTGCAGCCCATGGAGGCCCGTGGTGGAGCAGAGACCGCATACATCCCATGGAATGACCCATGCTGGAGCAGGAGGATGTCCAAAGGATGCTATGACCCTGTGGGAAGCCCTCCCTGAATCAAGCTCCTGGCAGGACCTGTGGACTCACAGAAAGAGGAGCCCACAGTGCAGCAGGTTTGATGAACCCAGGGAAGAGACCCAGACTGGAGAATTCAGTGATGAACTGCAGCCCTTCGGAAGTGACTCCCATTGTGGAAGTTGGTGGAGGACAGCCTCCCATGGGAGGGACCCCATAGTGGAGCAAGGGAGGAGTGTGAGGAGTCCTCCCTCTGAGGATGAAGGAGTGGCAGAGGCCATGTGTGATGAACTGACCACAACCTCATTTGCCATCCCCCTGTGCTGCTGCAGAGGCACTTTTTGTTTACAGTGTTTGTCTTTAATGCAGTCGCCACTTGTGCAGAATTGTTGCTTCCTGGAAAGTAGCCAGACATTGTCGGCTGATGTGAAGTAGACAAAAAAATCCTGTATTCCTTTGTTTCCACACATGAGCTTTGATTTTGCATTATTAAACTGCCTTTATCTTGATCCACAAGTTCTAAAATTTTATTTTCTCCCCCCATTCTGCTGAGGGAGAGAGTAATAAACTCTCTCCCTCAGAGAGTAAAAACTTGATGATTACCTCGTGTCACAACACCACGCAAACCCAAAGCAAATTGTGTGTCGCAACAGGTCTCTTGGGTCTAAGTAACTACTAATTAAATTGCAGACTGCTGTGGCTGAACTAGTAAGGGAAAAAAAATCTGAAAGTACTGAACAGTACTTTCTTTTGACGTATTATGAAAATAATCTAAGTGCCCAAAGCCTCAGAATTATCATGGATAATGAGCACTTTACATTGACCACTTTACTTTCAAACATCTATTTTCTATGCCAATAAAAGAAAATTAGTATTAAGGTCAAGTCTTGCATTTGATTCACATTTTGGAGCTGTTTATTTGATTCTGAATTATTTGAGTTATCTTGCACTATTTCTTTTACTGATTAGCTAATGAAAATATCCTTTGTTCAACTACATATTTCCATTTTCTCTTTGTTGATTTTTCATGTATGATTAACACAACCTTCAGAAAATTCTAGCATGACAGGGCATCTCATTCTGCAAAATAAGTTTTCTTAATTGGATACTTTTTTCTCATTGTAACCCTTTGAGTTAGATTATTAAATTAGACCATTCTTCTTCAACTTCCAGATCACATAGAAAAGCCACATGAGATGCTTCACAATATTGCCTCTTGGATGTGCTTGAAGCTTGATATCCTTTTTCATAAATTCCTCACGTTATTTTTAGAAAATTGCTGCTGTGTTATATATGGCTTTTTATGGAGTTATATCGTACAGACAGTTCAGTATTAAAAATAAAAATGTAAAACTGAATTGTCCACTTAAACTGAAATGCTACTTTATGAAGTATAGGTCATTTTTTTATATGGCAGTATTGGCAGAATGAGTCATCCTTCTAAGAATATAGCTAAATTGTGCTGTGGCTAACTGAGTGTAGGATGCTTTCTGAATGTTTTGCCTCTTACCTCCTCACCTCTGGTCTAAAAAGTATATCTCAGAAGATGTGTAGAGTTTCAATCTACAATTCTTCCAACTGTGCCTACGTATTCTCATGCCAACTGCGACTGCCACCACACAGTAAGAACAAAAAGCATTTCTTAAATCAAAATCTGGAATGCAAACACGTTACACTGTATTAGATGGGGCAGAAACAGGTCAAGCTGAGCAACCAATAATACTTGTGAGTATTTGTTCCAATTCAAAAGTCAGTTTTAAAAGGAATGTTTTTGCGAACCTGTTCTAGTCTCTGCAAAGCTATGTTCAAACACTTGAGCTTCAATTGTGTGTCCGTTCAAACAGTGGAAGCTTACTTCAAACACAGACCTTGAAATAGAATTTGAAATTTTGTATTTTATTGTCCATGCAGAGCTCAAGTGATAATGTTTCCACAACCTGAAGGAAAAGTTTATTTAATTACCACCCCAACGTACAGTATATGGGAAAGAAATAGTCAGATATTGAAGTGTGCTGTAAATAAAGATGTCTCTTTATATACTCAGACTCTACAGTACAGGCTCTGTTCTAGAACCCACATAGGTCACATTTGAATAGTCTTTTTTCTTTGCAATCCACTTCAATTTTCCTAGCAAGGCCATCCCCATATTATATGACCTACAAAGGACTGACACAAATAGTCATATTTTCCTTGAATTCCAGGGATAGCAGGAATATTTATTGAGTTCCTTGCTCTTTGTTTTCACCATCAAAGTGAAATGTTTACTACCTTAAGCATTTTATCATACAGAATAGTGTGGCATTCAGCCAAATAAATTATGAGGTTTCTTTATTTCAGATAAAAATTCTTGTCAGCAGAAGCAATAGCCAAATGGATTGTTTATTCAAATGCAAGATGTTGATAATTTCATCAGCATTGTTTTCTTTTTAATACTCCCTATGATCACCACTGCAAAAGAAATTATGATGGAAAAAATCTTACAGAACTTTAAGGAGCCTCTTGATATTCTCTCTATTTGACATATAAGCTTTATTTTTGTTTGGAATTTTAGTCTGAAACACATTATGAAATGCAAATACACACATTTCTTGTGGAAATTTAACATTGTTTCCCAGAGAAATTTTGAGGATGAGTCTGTGTGGAAAGTTTGCAGATAGAGCACAAAGGAAAAAAAGACCAGTTTCTTTAAATAAACTCACCGAGAGATACAACATCTTTCTAATTAGCCTAACAAAAACAGTATCGGGTGAAGTTCTTAGGTCTGTTCCAGAAGTCTCAGATGAATGAGAATTCTGCTGATTTGGCATGCACAGAAACAAGGGTGCAGGGTAGAGCCCTTAAATGAGTTATGTGCTTTTAATCATGGGGAAGCCCCAAAGGAGATACAGTTTAAGCCAAGAAAGCAGAGAAATCTATATAAACACTACCAGTCATTTTTGGGATACAGACAAGGACTATAACAAAGCATAAGATGAATTTCTTTAGTATTTCACAAAGAATTTTTATAATGTAGTGAATATATCCTTTCTGTCTTCTTCATTTGATAGAACTACTTCACCATCACTGGGCCCTAGGATCCTACTGTGAGGATTTTGACAAATTTAAAACATCTTTTATCTCATCCTTTTTCTCTAAATTCTGGGAATGTAAATGCAAATGCAAATTTTGTATACAAAGAATATTTAAAGAGAATCCTGTTGTCCAAACAGAGTTTTCATTTATGGTGTTTTAAATCAATGAAGTAAACTCAGTCAAATCCCTTTACACTGAATAAAGCTTTGTATCAAATTACATTTCTTCTTTGTTTTTCTTCTGCACTTTTCTTCCAAGATGATTTAAATATATACATGTATTTTCAGTCAGAACAAGAATTCAAAATGTTTTGGTGTAATTTTCATACCTCTCTCATTTTTGATTGACAGATATATTTGAATCAGTACAGTTAGTGCATTAGAAAGTCACTCTTTTCCTCCAAAATCAAAAATATACAAAGAAAAAAAAATAGTCTTTTCATGATACAAATGGATCAACATTTCAGTTCTCTCACTTGGTGATTTGGCAGTTCTAAAGAAGGAAGCACTTACACACTTGACAGTAAAAGCAAAATACCCATCTTTACTTTGAGTGCCTGCTATCAGTGGAACTGTCCAGCAAAAGAAGATTTGACTATTCTAGAGGAAATATTCTGTAACAAAGCTTACAAAGGATGCATTTTGATTCTTGAACTCTGTGTTATAAATAAGATAGTACATACCAGAAAAGAACTAGCACTAGAAGAAATAAGCAAAAAATTATAAATAGGTTTTATATAAAAGTCATATGAGGTATAAGTTGGTCTAAACACAGAAGAAAAATGTAACATTATAGGCAGAGAAAAGGATGTGAAAGAACTCTCTGTTCCACCTGATTTATGAAAAATCAGAATGCTGTCTTTTAAGAAACTAATTTTGTATAATAGTTCCAACCATTCTCCTTCATTTCACAATGTGCTGAGGCTGGCTGTGATGGAGTTAACTTCTTTCATAGCAGTCCATATGGTGCTGTGATTTACATTTGGGTCTAAAACAGACTTGATAACATAGCAGTGTTTTGGTTATTGCTGATCAGTGCTGGCACAGCATCAAGGCTTTTTCTCTTCCTCTCTGAAGAGACTAGGCTGGGATTGGGCAAAAGATCAGGAGGGGACACAGCAGGGATGGCTGACCCCAGATGAACAAAGGAGTACCCCCTGCCATAAGATGTTGCACTGGGTAATAGAAGATGTGGGGGGAGAGGAGGAAAGGAGAGGATGCTGGTGGTTGTGGTGTTTATCTTCCAAAACACCTGTTACACCTGTTGAGATTCTGTTTTTCAGGGAATGGCTTGATACTTGCCCACAGATTGGAAGCAGTGAATGAATTAGTCTTTCTGCTTTGTTTATTAAATTGTCATTATTTAGATCCATAAGTCTTATTTTCCTTCTATTTTTTCCTCATCCCACAGGACATTGAGCAAGAGGATGGGTGGGTATTTGGCTGCTGTTTAGGGTCAGCCCACCACACAAAAAATGCAATTTTATATTAAAGAAATCCAATCTACCCATCTCACTCAATAGGGAAATTGTTAATATGAATATGAAAGATTGCATGAATTATACTGTTTTCTTTAAAATCCCAGTGTCTGCATAAAATTCAATGTAAGTCAGTGGGGCCCTCAATTAGTCTGAAATACAAAAGTAAGTGGATAGCAGAACAAAGCTTTGTGGCAATTATTTCAGCCACATGCTATGAAGAATTTTATATTTTCTCATAGAATTTTTTCAACTGTTTTCTATATTAGAAACCCATTGGCTCCTGTGGAAGCATCAAGTTGTGTCTGCTCACAAGGACATAGTAAGCCATGAAGCCCAACTGAACCCAGCTGAAGTGGAAATTTGATGAAATTTTCCTCTATCTTATTTTATTGCACTACATTGGCAGTGGAAAAGTCTGTGGAAAATTGCCAGTTTTGCAAGGACTTGATATAAACAAAACACTTCAATGAAGCGGGGTTAGAATCTGAAAACTGCAAAGGAGCAGGTTACAGGTAAAGTGTGATGGAAGTTAGAAAACATATATTTGTGAAGGGGGGGACATTCTCGTCTCCAACTTCAGCCTTATTAAGAGTTAAGGGTCCCTTATAAGCTAATTGTATGGGTCTTCCCTGTCCATAGAGAAACAAAAGCATCTCTAAAAGAAGATTCATCCCACTTGTCTTTAATGAAAATCTTAAAATGGAGTGTATCAGGTTTTGGATCTGTCTTTCACCAGGCTGCAAAAGAACCTGGGGCAATTTGTTGGGATTAATTGCTTAAACTGTTAAAGCAAAGTGAGACGGATCCTAACCTTACAAAAATAAAAGGTCTATTGATTTCTGGTACACCTGGAAGACAGCAACTTCTGTTAAAACGTCCACTGACTTTTCTAAGATCAAATTACCCAATTTTCCCATTTCCCACTCAGCAGGTAGAAAGATGGACCGGAAATTATCTGTAAAGGATCACTGTTAACCTAAGATAATGTAGCCTCTAGGACATTTTGACATCTACCTCCCCCTGGGTCGGGGATGAAGGGTGGTTCTTAGCAGTTAATCAGTGTATGAGAACAAAAGAGAGGGTCTGGTTCTAATTGGAGCTGTTTTGCCCTCTGCAGCTCTTGGAGTATAGCTCAGTCATATATTAAAACGCAAAAACACTTCAAAACTAAAGAAAGAATAAGGTCACTTTAATCAAAATACAAATTTATTTTAAATTTAGCCACACTGATGAAGATTTAGAGTTTTTCTTCCTCATTAAATATAAATATCAAGCATTTAAATTTAAAGTATAAGTCAATTACAGACCAAAAAAATCCAAACAGGCAAACAAATAAAAATGTAGCAGGACTTTATTTAATTTAATTTAATTTTATTTTATTTTAAGAAACATTGAATAACAATAGCATATGAAAATACAAATTACAAAACTAAGAGACAACATTTTTATAGCCTCCCAGCGCCTTAAATAATTTCACAAGCATCAGTGAACTCAGTGGGTGCCTCCCTCCTGGGGGGATCAGAAGGCCCCATATGTCAATTGCACCCATCCCACAGAGAGGTCTGCTGCCTCCCTTGGGTATGGAATAATGCTGAGAGACTCTCTGAGCTGATTCAGCCCTCTGATTGTTAGCCAGTGCTGATGCCCCAGGCTGGCAGTGGTGAGATTGAAAGGAGGAGCATCAGGGCAATTAAAAGGGACTTTAAGGCACTGGGTCAAGGGGTTGGTAGGGCAGGAGCGCAGGTAGTGCTGTGCTCAGTCCCTTTGGTGGCAGAGATAAATGATGAAAGGAATAGGAGAGCCCACATTATGAAATGGCTAAAGAGGTGGTGTCATCAGCCGAATTTTGGGTCCTTTGATCATGGGGAAAGTTTTTTGGCACCTGGCCTGCTGGAATCAGATGGGCTCCATCTCTCTGTTAAGGGCAGGAGGTTTTTACCCCATGAGCTGGCAGAATTCATTGAGAGGGCTTTAAATTAGGTTTGAAGAGAGAATAGGATGTAGCTGGGATCTCTGGAAACAGGCCCAAGGTGGTAAGCCTGAGTTAGGGGTGAAATCAGCAGCCCAGACGAGGTGCATGTATACCAATGTGCGCAGCATGGCAACAAACAGAAGGAGCTGGAGGCCATGGTGCAGGAGCAAAGCTATGATGTAGTTGCCATCAAGGAAATGTGGTTGCAAGATTCACATGGCTAGAGTGCTGCACTGGTTGTCTACAAGCTCTTCAAAAGAGAAAGAAAAGGGAGAAGAGGTGGAGGGGTGGCCCTTTATATTAGGGAGGCTTTTGGTGCCATGGATATTGAAACTAGTCACGATGAAGTTGAATGCCTGTGGGTAAGAATTAGGGGGAAGGGCAACAAGGCTGACATTCTACCAGGAGTCTCTTATTGTACATCCAACCAGGAAGAAGAGACGTGTTTAAAAAGTGTTTGGATGCGGCACTTGAAATGGTTTAGTTGAGGTGTTAGGGCATGGGTAGGACTTGATGATCTTGAAAGTCTCTTCCAACCTAGTGATTCTGTGATTCTGTGATTCTGTAAATCACACAGCCCAGCTGTCAGTTTGTAAAATATCATTGCTGTTTTGATGAGAAGTCTGCATTTTACTGAGGAAATTCCAAGGCTCTTCTCTCTTAGAAAAAACATGTTCTGACTTCAATTCAATATTTATCTACAGAAGTATTTTTACAAGATTAAAAGTTGTTTCAGTTTTTCTTCTGTCTCTGTGTGTCTCTGTGTCTCTGTTTTCTCTGTTAATTATTCATCAAAAAGAGAAATGGTTCTTACTCTACTAAGTGATCATCACTCCTAATTTCTTCTAACCAATAGTTTTAGAATACTTTTGTTTTGACTATAATGGTCCTGATACCCTATGACTCTTCATTTACTATGTTGTTGATGTGGAAATCTCTTTCATTTTGATATTTCATCAATTAATTGCACCAATTTGAGTGATAAAGGATGTCAGAGTAGAGAAAAAGAAGAAATATGTCATAAAAGTGAGATTTCTTGTCTTATAAACTAGTCTACCAATATAAAAAATTCAATACCAGAGTTTCTTAAGGTTTCTTAAGAACTAACTTTATCATGGTACTGATGTTTGGATCTATCTAACATTTAACCCTTTGGTGTGGCAAAAGTTTATGTGAGTATTCAGTTACTTCAAATTTGCTACTGCAACTGGGGCTTGTAGATAATATTTACACTTACAAATTTTAATAAATGAGAGAAGAATTACTGAGGAATTTTCCAGCTGGATTAGGAGGAACAAGTTGTAATATACAGTAACTAAGCTCCACATGTCTGAAATTAACTTTTGGAAGAGAGAATCCTTTTCCAGTTGTGTGTGCCTGCTTGCTGCACTCAGCTCCATTAACTCTGCAATGAGCTGTTGCGACATCATTGCTGTTGAAAAGTCCATTAAAGGAGACTAATTGGGTAGCTGACATATATTACTTGTTCCAGTCTCATGAATAATAAAGTTTCATGAAGATGGAGGTTTAGAACTCTTGCACATAAAACCAGCTCTGTCAATGAAGTTTGCAAGCCAAGAATCATGGGCAAGTATTACAGGGGAACTAACCTGGTCACTTCAGGAATCACAGTCACAAAACTGGCAAAGGAGAAACAGGCAAGAACAATGCCATTAAAGTGTCGGTCTGAGTTTGTCCATATGTAAGAGAGAAGGAAAAATGTAATCTTAGTAAAAAAATTAGGTTTACTTCTTTTCTAGTACAGAAATTGAATTTCCCCTTCAAATCTAATCACTAATGGGCCAATTGAATTTCCCAAATGCTTTTAGATCAAAGAATTTAAAACAAAAAAGTCTCTCAATTTTCTTGGGCTTTTTTTGCGTTTCATTGGATGTTTTTGTTTTCTTTTGGCTTTCTTTTTTTTCTTTTTTTTTTTTATTTTATTTTTGGGTAATAGTGTTGCCTCAGGGATTCCTAGAGGAACTGAAGCTAGAAGTAATCAAATAACATAATTGGGAATGGCAAGTTAGCTGCTTTTCTTCTTTTCTGTGGACTGAACAAACTGAATTTTTTAATACATCCTTGCACATCCTGTTCTCCAGCTCTCCAGTCATCTTTGTTGCTTGTTCCTGGCCTCATGCAGGACATCAGTTTCCTTGCTGTCCTGGGGAGACCAAAGCTGGACATGGTAGTCCAGATGCAATCTCACAAGTAGTAAGGAGAGATGAAGAAGTGCTTCTTTTAATAGCTATGCTCTACTCAGTACAGTCCAAGATGCAGGCGGCTGTCTTTGCTGCAGTGATGTGCTACTTACATGTTTGACATTTCATCAGGAATGCTGGACTTTACATTTACCTTTGTTGACCCTCCTGAGGGTTTTTTTCCAGCCTGATAAGGTCTATCTCAATAACAGCCCTGCCCTCTACTCTATGGACTGCATCCACCCCAGTTTGATGTCATCCGTGACCTTGCTGGGAGTGCATGCCATTTCATCGTGGAGGACATTAATAGAGATGTTAAACCTTACTAATCTCTGAATCAGTGTCTGAGGAGTGCCACTAATAATTAGCCATCAGCTGGACTTCATATGTGATGATAAGATGATTAAGAGATAAGACTCATTGAATGCTTGCTACCACAGGAAAACCTGTTCAGGGAGTTAATGATCATACCTTAAGCTATTGAAAGGAAAAAGATGAAACAGGTGATGAAAGTCACTCTGAACTTTTAAATAAAACAACTTCTGAAGCTTAGAGCAGGATTCTTGTGAAGCTCTTTATCTGATCATTGTCTATCAAATGGCGATATTTTTAAACCCCATTTAATCTATGTCAATGCATTACAACTAGGAAATCCATGATGTTACAGAGTCCTGTGCTAAAGTTTAATATGAGGAATGTGATTTTTTTTTTTGGTGGTGTTTGATAACTGATCCATTTCTGTTATTTTAAACTCAAACAATGCCATTTGACTGTAGTTTTTATACTTTGTGTCTGCCAAGAGGAGCTCTGCAATCCATCAATGTAATTACTGTAGTGTTTAAGGACTTTAGATTATGTTATGCCCAATGTTAATTTTTTAACAGCTGGATCATACTCAATATCAAATTTAATCTTAAAGCCTTGGCAGTTCCTTGCTCAACTATCTCTGAGATCTATTCTATAACCTTAGTACAAAATAGTTGCTGCAGCATGCAGCTGAAACCCAATAGGTTTTCTTTTGGTTGACAAAATGCACAAAAACTCATGTACCAGTTCTGACCAAAGCCACAAACATCAGAATCAAACCAGAAAGGATTTAATAATTTATGTTGTATTAGAATTCAGTTCTCAGCAATCAGATATGATGCTGTAAAAAATGCAAAGGAAAACCTTTTTTTTTGTCACTAAAGAGGTAATTACCTCTTCCATGGACAAGTATTTCACTGTGCTGTTGCCAAAAAAAGATATGCAAGCACAATAAGCTATAGGAAATCAGTTTGACTATACTTCTGCAGGTCAGTTCTGAACTACTTGATAAAAACTGACAAAATTACATTAAATGAGACATCTTTTTGTTATTGCTGCCCTATATTGTTTACAAGATGACTTCTCTCTTTCTATAGTCACTTGCCAAACAGAAACACAAGGTAGAAAAAAGTGTCCAAAAGGTATTTTTAAGCCACTACTTCTATTTATTCTTTTTTTCCAAAGATATAGAATATTAAAATAGATTCAACTAAAACTTGGGATCATTTTGGTCTGTAATGAGTCTCAGTGAACAGGGATTGTGAGCTCCTGCATAACTGGGCCTGTGTTGAAGGAACTTAAGAAAAAACCTGATAGTTACCTAGACAGAGAGAGTATTAAGAGATTAAAACAGACTTTAAGTACCAGACTTAAAATCTGACAATATCATGTAAGTGATTTCCTTCTCAGTAAAGTGCATAACAGCTACAGTTCTGAGAATGTGTGATTTCCTTTAAACCAGGTGGATTCATCAGAATGCAGAGCTTTATTCACCTGAACAGCCTTTTAGAATCATAGGAGAGGGTCTGGATGTAGATCTCACTGCAATTTTTGATAGAGGGAGTTTGTTTGCATGCGATTGGCAATAATTTTTAATTGTAAATCTCTACATCTAAATTTGACATCTAAGTGGATTATATGTGGTTACAACCACAGAAAAATTTACTCCTTCTTTTACTTTGTGTGAAGTATATAGTGCAGCATGTGTGTTTTCTTCCTCTGTAATCCTAAGTTTTCTTCTGGAAAACAGCTAGCTGATATAAATGTGATTCATCATAGTTTATATGGAAATTCATTTTGCATTGCAAAGGTATTATTTTACATTTCAGGACACAAATTTTAATTACCAAAATTAACAAGGGTAACAAAACTCTAGCAGTTATTAACTACATTGTATTTTTAAAATGTATGCCTAAAAAACCTCTTGTGAACAAGACAGTAAAAGTGCAATAAAAATCACCTAATTCTCCATTTCAAGGTTATTACTTCAATAATTCTAAGTTATACAAAATGACAATGTATTCAATCAAGTATAAGGGGTTTTTTTGTTATGCTGGATTTTTTTAAATTCAGCAATTAAAGAAAGTGGCAATTTATTTTGCTTATAAGGTACAGTTTTCATCCATTCCCAAAAGTGCCCTTTAATTATTTTAGTATGAAAATAATTTTGTAGAGCATAACACACTTCATATTGGCTGCTTTTGCACATAGATTTTTAATGCTTCTCCAAAATCCTTCAGAGTTATGTTTTGCCAGCTATGCTAGTAATAATTATTCAGCAATTAAAATCCTCATACCTCCTTATTGCCCCAACTAGCACCTCTCTCCCAATAATGAATCAGCTATAAAGGGATGTTCTGCATTGAAAACAAGCTGGAGCCTTCACATCTCCTCAGCAAAACTGCTTAACTAGATTACAGAATATGGCAGATAGGGGCCTACAGTGAATCAAACAGAAAAGACTGCAGGAAACAAATATTAATTACAGCTGCATAAGTCAGGACAATCACTAATGAGTTTGGAAATAATGGAAGGAATGGCTTAAAATGCAGACAGGCACCAGGTTACATCTTAAACCTAGTCTTTTACTTCTTACCTTTTATCCTGTTGTTTCTCATCTTATTTGAAGTTTAACATCCAGCACAAAAGACAGCATTGTCTTCTAGTGAAAATATGAAGATTATTAAACTTTCAGAATTCACGGCATACTATACTGAGAGAATCCACTCACACTGAGGTTAATTATTTTTTTTTCTTTTATCTTCTGTAGAAGCACCTGAAGGCCTTAGCTGACATAAAGGTCTAGTTATGCTGAATGTGCCTTATTTGTGTCTTAACACTTTGCAGTCTACATTTGAATGACCCAAACAAAAAAGTGTATGGCTAATCTAAATATGAGAACTGAGAGATGGGGAGATTAAGTTACCCATTGTACTAGAAATCAGTATTGGATCTGGGAGAAGGGGGTAGATCCTGACTGTGGTGACCTAATTCAGAATAATAACATGAAGACTGCTGTATGGAGTCTGTCATTGGAAATCCAACCTCTTGTCAGCTGTTAGGACTCTGGCCATGAGTTAAACTGGGCCACTAACACGTATTATGGATATATATGTGCCTTTGTGTGTGAGGATGAGGGGGTCTGAAAGTTGTTGAGAACTCTTTCCAGACATAGGTACATTTGAATTTCAGAAAGTCTTTGAAAATTCAACACAGACTAGTTGGGAAAGCAAATTGCTTAGATTTTTTTTTTTTTTAAATAAATTGGTGGAAAAGAAGAAAGGTGAAAATGAGCAGCTGAAACCCCAGTGTCTTAGACTGCATTAGGGAGTTCTGGAAATAGTTGTCAGCTGGAACATCACAAGCTAATTGTTGTTCCAGCTTCATAATCCCTAAGAGGTCATCCCTGGTTTCCATTTTTTCTGACAGAATTTTCACTGCCTCCAAGTTGGTACAAAAAGGGGACAACTGGGACCTACATATGTCACATACATGCCAGGGTTTCAGGCTCGACAGTCATGTATTCAGCATAATTACAGCAAATAGCCTTATAAGTCAAGGTTGAAGAAATTAATCACTTCAGACGTTGACTGCTGAGGACATTTGCTATCATCTATCAATGATTTATGAAGACAGCTCCTAAGTGACAAGATTTTACTTTAGATAACATTTGAATGCACACAAAGTATGTTATATGCAAGATTATTATTCTTTCAATTTCTTAAATTATTCCTCTTATCAGGGTAATAAAAAGGTAGCCACTTGTCTATCTATATTTATACAAGATACCACAGCAACACAAATCCTCCACATTTCTTCCTCTTTCTTTATATTATCATTAATCAGCTAATTAAGAGCAGCTGTGGTGATGGTCTCCGTGTGCTGATTCCCATCAATATGAGTTATACAGAATCCAGTAACTCATTCATCATAAGGCAAATGACTGCAACTTTGGGCAGGCATTAGTCTATCAGGGCTAATAGGAAAAGATGTGATGTTGTATTTAGCTGAAAAAAAGCAAGTTTTCCTTATCCCAGAGTGGAATCCTTTGTGTAGCCATTACTTTTAGTATCTGCATTTGAAGGAGTTTCCTAATAGGAAGCAGTAAGAAAAAATAATTTTTGTTCCCTGAGCCATTTTGTTGCTTGGAAAACTTCGATTCTTTACTGGATGTCTATTGCACAATTTCAGATTATGCCTTCAGTATTGAATGTGTGAAAGACAGAAATGTGTTTGAACTTTTGTTTGGCTTTAGTGATTTTAATACTGCCAAGTTTTAATTTTCCTATTATTTACTTTATGTAGTGGTATACTTTTCTCTCCAGTTTACCAGATCTCACCCCTCTTAGTCAATTGAAAATCTCCCTCTTCTACTCTTAAAAAAATTAAATGGGTTTTGGAAAAGGTGTCTTTTTGTTCTATTCTTGATAATGTATCAGGTAGACTTATGTTTTGAAATAATGTAAATAAGTTAAATAATCTGTATTTCAGTCCTGGATAACTTTGAGGCAGCAGTGAAAACTTCTGAAACTCTTTTACCTTCCAGATCATGTTCCTGTATTTGGAAAATGAAAATGTCAGTAATTATCAAATGGACAGAGTTTATGGAGAGAAGTACAGTGCCAAAGAATGAAGAAGTTAGAAAATGACATCAACATTGATCTTGTCATTGCCATCAAATGGGGTTTGCTTATTTCATTGTTTCTTTGGTCATCTGTCTGCTTGGACAGCACTGCTGACTGACAAAAGTAGGAAGCAGAAACAAGTGTCACCAATTTGTACTTTGAAGACCTTCATCCAATGACCTCTTCACAGCACTGCTGTTGTCTTCTTTTTAAAATTCTGAAGGTTTGTGGGAGGCCAAGCTGAGTCCTTTCTTTTCCTCTCATGAAATTCACCACTATCACCAGTCGTGAAGAGTGACCGACTGGAGGAATTGGGGGAAGTGAAGTAAGACTTTTAGAAGAGGTAGAAAAGATGGCCTAAACTTTAGTTTCATCTACTTTTAAGATGTTACTTTCAGAAACCTTTCTGACAGAATTTGGATATCCCAGATTTATTAAAACTCTTCTGTAGAATACAATTTTTAACATTTTGAGTCCTCAAGCCAATAAGAAGTTTTATATGGTTCCTTGCTTACTGAGCACTTCCTGCAGTGTTTTTACACCTCATTTTCCATAGAAATATTTTACTGTGATGTTGCATCATCAGCGCTTTTCAAGATACTTGGAAATGAGCATTTCCACAAATGTGTTCTTTAAATATTCTGCTGCCATACGTAATTTTATTCTGACTATCCCAAGGGCTGTAAGAAAAGGATTTATATTGAAAGGCATGTTAAAAACTCCGAAGTGTTTTATTCTTTCTTTGCTAATTGTGAAATATTAAATTCTGGGGATATAGTGCTGTTGAATGAAAGGTATGTTCTACTCCAAAAATGATAACTTCACAATAGTAGATTTTTGTATGGTTACAATCAATACTTTGAGATATCATAGAAGATATAAATTCAAGTTTTCATTATGGTTGGGAGATTGTGTTAAAAGTCACCCGTGACTCAAGTTCGACAAATATATGAGGGAAAACTTATCACACAATCAAGTTCCAGGATTAGGAAAATCACAAGATGAGAATCAGTAAAGTTTAGATTCTATGTGGAGAGTGCAGGTTAGGTTCTTCTCCATTTTCATTGCTGTAGTCACTTGCTTAGTATGAAGAAGAAGAAATCTTTATGATGTAACTGAAACCACTGTCTTCTTCTATGGCCTTTATGTTTTATTTGCCCTCCCTGTGAGTGTTTATAAAGTAAAACATTGTACAATATTGGGTAACTCCCAAGAAAGGTAACGTGTCATTGTTAATGAAACCTGCTAATCATAATGTCTTTGGTGATGTGTAATTGTCATTCTTTTATTGATATGAGAAAAAAGAGGTTGTCTCTTGACCTGGATATTTATTGCTGTTCCATATGAACCTTGTCATCAACATTCTCTGAAAGAAAGTATTTATTCTAATGAACCCGTATTTTCAATGAGTTTTAATTTTCCCTTTTGTGTTTGCAAATAGTGGATGGATTTAGGTCTTCTCAGTACTTCATGTGCTGAAGTGATGTCTTGCTCTTGGTTATTTTTATTCTTTCCTTTGATACAAAGGTAGTGAATACTTTCATCTCTTTGTGTGTAAGATCACACACATATTTAATGAGGCTACAACAAAGCCCCAGATATGATTAAAAAGTATCCCATGTCATCAGACTGTCTTGTCCCCACATGATTTCCAGGTTATTGTTAATATACATAGCAACTTCAACTGTGTTGGTGAAGCAGGAAGTATGTATCATCAGTTTGATTAATCAAATTATAACCATAGTACACTTCAACACTCTGACTCTAAATATGATTTAAATCATATTTAAGTTTGGAGAATTCAGAGTACTTTTAAATTATGACAGAAGTTTAATCTGTTGGCATGTTCCAATGATTCAGTATTTCTTGGTGGAAAATGGCAAATTTTGGAGCCCAGTCATAGAAAAGAGAATACTTCTTTGTATATTAATAATATTATTTTAAACCACAGATGGACTTGCAAAAGGCAATACCATCTCCTACTATAGAATGCTTTTCAACATTCATGCTCATTCTTTGTAATCCTGTAGAATTTCTAATTAAAATAAAAGTCTGATTTGTAATTAAGAAAATATTAGACTTGACAAGGAGGATGAAAAGACCATATCCAGACACCACTGAGGATAATATTTTTAATCTAATTTATTTTAGTCAGAACTACTAAAGCTCAGGAAAAGCATTAAACTGACAATATATCACGACTTTGTCTGAAGAACTGGAAAAAGTCACCCTGAAGGGAATGTCATAGCAGAAGGAAAGGAGGCAGGGAGGGAGGGAGGGAGGGAGGGAAGGAAGGAAGTGGCGGAAGGAAGGAAGTGGAGGAAGGAAGGAAGTGGCGGAAGGAAGTGGCAGAAGTGGCGGAAGGAAGGAAGGAAGGAAGTGGCGGAAGGAAGTGGCGGAAGTGGCGGAAGTGGCGGAAGTGGCGGAAGGAAGGAAGGAAGTGGCGGAAAGAAGTGGCGGAAGTGGCGGAAGGAAGGAAGGAAGGAAGTGGCGGAAGGAAGGAAGGAAGGAAGTGGCGGAAGGAAGTGGCGGAAGGAAGTGGCGGAAGGAAGGAAGGAAGTGGCGGAAGGAAGGAAGGAAGTGGCGGAAGGAAGGAAGGAAGGAAGGAAGGAAGGAAGGAAGGAAGGAAGGAAGGAAGTGTCGGAAGGAAGTGTCGGAAGGAAGTGGCGGAAGGAAGTGGCAGAAGGAAGGAAGGAAGTGGCGGAAGGAAGGAAGGAAGTGGCGGAAGGAAGGAAGGAAGTGGCGGAAGGAAGTGGCGGAAGGAAGTGGCGGAAGGAAGTGGCGGAAGGAAGTGGCAGAAGGAAGGAAGGAAGTGGCGGAAGTGGCGGAAGGAAGTGGCGGAAGGAAGTGGCGGAAGGAAGTGGCGGAAGGAAGGAAGGAAGGAAGGAAGGAAGGAAGGAAGGAAGGAAGGAAGTGGCGGAAGGAAGGAAGGAAGGAAGTGGCGGAAGGAAGGAAGGAAGGAAGTGGCGGAAGGAAGGAAGGAAGGAAGGAAGGAAGGAAGGAAGGAAGTGGCAGAAGGAAGGAAGTGGCGGAAGGAAGTGTCGGAAGGAAGTGTCGGAAGGAAGGAAGGAAGGAAGGAAGGAAGGAAGTGTCAGAAGGAAGTGTCGGAAGGAAGGAAGGAAGTGTCGGAAGGAAGGAAGGAAGTGTCGGAAGGAAGGAAGGAAGTGGCGGAAGGAAGGAAGGAAGGAAGGAAGGAAGGAAGGAAGGAAGGAAGGAAGTGTCGGAAGGAAGGAAGGAAGTGTCGGAAGGAAGTGTCGGAAGGAAGTGGCGGAAGGAAGGAAGTGTCGGAAGGAAGTGGCGGAAGGAAGTGGCGGAAGGAAGGAAGGAAGTGTCGGAAGGAAGGAAGGAAGTGTCGGAAGGAAGTGTCGGAAGGAAGTGTCGGAAGGAAGGAAGTGTCGGAAGGAAGTGTCGGAAGGAAGTGTCGGAAGGAAGGAAGTGTCGGAAGGAAGGAAGTGTCGAAAGGAAGTGTCGGAAGGAAGGAAGGAAGGAAGGAAGGAAGGAAGGAAGGAAGTGTCGGAAGGAAGTGTCGGAAGGAAGGAAGGAAGTGTCGGAAGGAAGTGTCGGAAGGAAGGAAGGAAGTGTCGGAAGGAAGTGTCGGAAGGAAGTGTCGGAAGGAAGGAAGTGTCGGAAGGAAGTGTCGGAAGGAAGTGTCGGAAGGAAGGAAGTGTCGGAAGGAAGGAAGTGTTGGAAGGAAGTGTCGGAAGGAAGGAAGGAAGTGTCGGAAGGAAGTGTCGGAAGGAAGTGTCGGAAGGAAGTGTCGGAAGGAAGTGTCGGAAGGAAGGAAGGAAGGAAGGAAGGAAGGAAGGAAGGAAGGAAGGAAGGAAGTGTCGGAAGGAAGTGTCGGAAGGAAGTTTCGGAAGGAAGGAAGTTTCGGAAGGAAGTTTCGGAAGTTTCGGAAGTTTCGGAAGTTTCGGAAGTTTCGGAAGGAAGGAAGGAAGGAAGTGTCGGAAGGAAGTGTCGGAAGGAAGTGTCGGAAGGAAGGAAGGAAGGAAGGAAGGAAGGAAGGAAGTGTCGGAAGGAAGTGTCGGAAGGAAGTTTCGGAAGGAAGGAAGTTTCGGAAGGAAGTTTCGGAAGTTTCGGAAGTTTCGGAAGTTTCGGAAGTTTCGGAAGGAAGGAAGGAAGGAAGTGTCGGAAGGAAGTGTCGGAAGGAAGTGTCGGAAGGAAGTGTCGGAAGGAAGGAAGTGTCGGAAGGAAGTGTCGGAAGGAAGGAAGGAAGTGTCGGAAGGAAGTGTCGGAAGGAAGTGTCGGAAGGAAGGAAGTGTCGGAAGGAAGTGTCGGAAGGAAGGAAGGAAGTGTCGGAAGGAAGTGTCGGAAGGAAGTGTCGGAAGGAAGTGTCGGAAGGAAGTGTTGGAAGGAAGGAAGGAAGTGTTGGAAGGAAGTGTCGGAAGGAAGGAAGGAAGTGTCGGAAGGAAGGAAGTGTCGGAAGGAAGTGTCGGAAGGAAGTGTCGGAAGGAAGTGTTGGAAGGAAGGAAGGAAGGAAGTGTCGGAAGGAAGTGTCGGAAGGAAGGAAGGAAGTGTCGGAAGGAAGTGTCGGAAGGAAGTGTCGGAAGGAAGGAAGTGTCGGAAGGAAGTGTCAGAAGGAAGTGTCGGAAGGAAGTGTCGGAAGGAAGGAAGGAAGGAAGGAAGGAAGGAAGGAAGGAAGGAAGTGTCGGAAGGAAAGAAGTGTCGGAAGGAAGTGTCGGAAGGAAGTGTCGGAAGGAAGGAAGGAAGGAAGGAAGTGGCGGAAGGAAGGAAGTGGCGGAAGGAAGGAAGTGGCGGAAGGAAGTGGCGGAAGGAAGTGGCGGAAGGAAGTGTCGGAAGGAAGTGTCGGAAGGAAGTGTCGGAAGGAAGGAAGGAAGGAAGGAAGGAACAAAGGAAGGAAGGAAGGAAGGAAGGAAGGAAGGAAGGAAGGAAGGAAGGAAGGAAGGAAGGAAGGAAGGAAGGAAGGAAGGAAGGAAGGAAGTGTCGGAAGGAAGTGTCGGAAGGAAGTGTCGGAAGGAAGGAAGTGGCGGAAGGAAGTGGCGGAAGGAAGTGGCGGAAGGAAGTGGCGGAAGGAAGTGGCGGAAGGAAGTGGCGGAAGGAAGGAAGGAAGGAAGGAAGTGGCGGAAGGAAGTGTCAGAAGGAAGTGGCGGAAGGAAGTGGCGGAAGGAAGGAAGGAAGTGTCGGAAGGAAGTGGCGGAAGGAAGTGGCGGAAGGAAGGAAGGAAGTGGCGGAAGGAAGTGTCGGAAGGAAGTGTCGGAAGGAAGGAAGGAAGTGTCGGAAGGAAGTGTCGGAAGGAAGGAAGGAAGTGTCGGAAGGAAGGAAGGAAGTGTCGGAAGGAAGGAAGTGTCGGAAGGAAGGAAGTGTCGGATGGAAGGAAGTGTCGGAAGGAAGGAAGGAAGGAAGGAAGGAAGGAAGGAAGGAAGGAAGGAAGGAAGGAAGGAAGGAAGGAAGGAAGTGTCGGAAGGAAGGAAGGAAGTGTCGGAAGGAAGGAAGGAAGGAAGGAAGGAAGGAAGGAAGGAAGGAAGGAAGGAAGGAAGGAAGGAAGGAAGGAAGGAAGGAAGGAAGGAAGGAAGGAAGGGAAAGAAAGAAAGAGAGATTTCAAAGCTGTCCTGGGTCTGGCTGGGATGGAATAAACTTTTGTCACACCAGCCCCTACAGTGCTGTGCTCCACACTTGTGGTTAAACCACTGTTGATAACAGTGTTTTAGCTCTACTGAGCAGTGCTTCCACAGCTTCAAGGCAATCTATCTGAACCTCTCCTTTTCCCAAAAGCCACTGGGCTGGGGGTGGGCAAGAGATTTGGAGGAGAGAGAGCTAGGACAGCTGACTCAACTGAATAAAGGGATATCCAATATCACATGACTCCATACTCATCAGATAGAGATGGGAGAAATGAGAAGGAGGTGGGGGCATTCATTCCTAAGGCATTTGTCTTCCCAAACAACTGCTATGAGTGCTGAGGACCTGCTTTCCAAGAAGCATCTGGACATCTGCCTGCTGATGGGAAGTACTGAATTAATTCCTCTTTGTGCTTTTCATCCATATGCAGCTTTTGCTGCCTCTCAACCCACAAGCTTTCCAATATTATTTTATCCCCCTGTCCTGATGAAAAGGAAGAGTGAAAGACCAATGAAGTGGGAGTCTGGCAGCCAGACAAGATCAACCCACCACAAGGGCATGTATCTTTATTTTCAGGTTTTTGAGTTGCTTGATTGTTTTTTTCACAGGGATAATGAAATCAGTAAAGGAAGTTTGTGGGATAGGAATGTGGTTTGGATTTGTGAGTTTAAATAGACTGAGCTGGATTTCAAGTTCTCTTTTGTTCCTTGAAAATCAGAGCTATTATAACCTTGTGGAGCTATCCTTAATTCTGTTAATTTGAGGACTGACTGCTCCAGGTCACAAAAGAAACTGTGATTTACAAGGTTAACTGACTAATTGGCTTGTTTCAGACAGCAATGTCGATCTTCATTTTGCTTCTAAAGATATTAGGTGATATGCTAAGATACTTAATTCAGATTGACAAAATTTCTCATATATTCAAGGAAGGCTCCAAAGTGGCATATTGTCTGCCTTCATTTCTCACACTTTGCATTTGGATTATGCGGCATGGGGATGGACATTGTCAATGTATAAGTATTTTCTGCAGGTTCTTCTCTTTCCCTCTCCTGTGTTCAGTGTCCCACAATTTCCTTTTCCTTTCTTCCACTTTCAGAAGAGAGTAGTCAGAAAGAATTATTTCTGAGTTTCCACATGTAATGGTGTAGATGAGTCCATCATGATCAAGATAAACAAACATTACATACATTCTAAGAGTCTCTGAACAGCTAGTGACATTCAACTCCTAAAATTGAAAAAAAGCCTCCTCATTAATAGATTGAAAATAAATTGCAGTCTAGAAGTTTGTTTCTTATTGTATTGGTTTTTTGAACTTAAGAGGAATTTATCACCTGTAGATGAAGATTTAGGTGAACTGTCAGACTCAATAACACAGTCAGAATGAAGCAAGGCTGGCAGTTCCATGTACAATATTTTAATTAAGGCACAAGTGCCCTTTTCCTAGAGCTGTAAAATAAATAGCTTATTAAAGAATCACTTTAACAGGAGTGTATTTAGGATAATGGAGGGAAGTAAACTTTGACCTTTTCAAATAATGGAACTGTATTCTCACACAAAAACAGAAGAGCAGACTTTTTCTGCTTTGGAGAAGTAAAGTAAGAAAATCTAAATACTGTGAAATAAAGAAAAACATTTTGAAACACATAGAGTTATATACTTACTGAAATTTTTATGTGTTTTCAGTTTAAAAGGAAGAGTATTATTAAAGTGTGTGGCTTTTCTTCCAAAATATGACATTGCAGTATTACAGTTTTCATTTAAATAGTTCAGTGGTATAGGAATCCAGCAGCAGCAAACTCATTGGCACCCCAAGTTTTTGGAAAAAGGGCATGTATTTCTGTCATATGTCATCAGGAAATAATTTTGTTACCTTGGAGAAATTGTTGCATGAATCAGAGTCACCTGGACCTCTTAGAGGTAACCTTGGTATAATAAGCTTTTGTGACAAGGCCAAAGGTCTTCCATCTATATGTTTCACTTCAATCAGTCTTTTTCTAAAAAACTTAAACAAATACAGCAAGTGTTAATCTACCATAATAATAATAAAAAAATTCCACAGACTCAACACTACTTTTGTTAAATCATTTGTGCATGATGTAATCTAAACCTTTTATATTCTAATGATTGCAATCCTGAAGATCAAACATTGTTGTGTTTTCTTAGAGGAGAAATAATGATATTTCATTTTGCCCTTGGTTTTACTTCCTTGTTTTAAGCTATGTTGAACTTAGTATCACCTGCTTTGTATTTTAAGTTGTGGCTCTATAGTTTCTTTAACAGAAGCATGAACTACTTGCCAGGAGGTACCCACCCAGATAACTGAGCCCGGAGTCTTAAGGTTACTCAACATATTTACAAAGCATATACAAAGTCCTGCTTCCATAAGTACAAGAGACTGCCACAGCTGATGACATTTTTTTTTTGCCTTCATCCCTGATGGTATTTTAGATCCTGATCCAAAGGCCTTCTCTTTAACCTCTTCCCAGGGTTATATCTCATTATTTTCTTGTTCACTGCTCTCATGTATGAATGTGGCCTTTTGTGCTCCTTGTCTCTGGTTCCTGACTTTCATTGGTTGTTTCCCTTCAAGCCAGTTCTCAAAAGACTGACTGGCCAAATCCACAGCCTTTCTAACTGCACTTGGAATTTAATTTTTGGCAGTGAGTTTGTGTCTGTGTTTTGAGATTCCCATTTTCCTTATTTTTTAGCAAAACCAGGAATTTCTTATATTACCAATGTTTTAATCCAATACAGTGTGTATAGAAACATAATATTTTCATAGATATGGGTATTTACCACAGTTTTCAAATATTAGTTGTTGTTACCTTTTGTGGCTTTTTCAGAAAGAAAAACTGCTGCAGAAGAAAGAACTGTAGGAGGAATATTATCTGGAATCATATTTTTGCAGGTCAACTTATGACCCTTGCAGCTGCCAAGTGCCAGCTGAGGTACAAAACATCAGGCAAGAAATGTGAGTTATATTGTGGTACACACTGGGAACAGACAGACTGGTCTCACTTTGTGTATCTAAATGATGGTTGCTGTGGCTCTACTCATGCAGAATAATCTGACTGGTTTTGGGGAAAGACTGGCTTTCAATAGCTTAACATGAGTATCTGTATAGATAATTTTATAGTGTTGAATGAGGATCCAAGCTAAATAGGTTGAGAAATGTAAGAGGTTAAATCACATATTTACATGGTCTTTTACATATACCCTTGAAAACTGCTGGCACTTTTATTTGCTACTGTATTACATAACCCTCACAGACCTTTTAGGAGTATCTAGGGTTGTCATCTTAGTTATCCTTTGCATAGCACCTACCACTGCTGAACTTGAACACTTACTCCACTTGCTCATGGAAAAAGAAAAAGCTAGCAATGAAAATACAGAACAAATGGCATCATCACTTGAGATATTAAAAAATTTTCCTTATTCCAAATCAAACTCATTATTACTTCCAGCATTTTAGGAGCACACACACATGCACACAAACATATAGATACGCTCAGAAACATATACACATTTGTTCTGCCTGTGACTTGTTTCACTCTTGATGCTCCTAAATTTTTCAGCTTTCTCTTTATATTTGGTGCATAGTAGCTGGAAACACATAAAGGAATAGTCCATAAGGAGAAACTAAACGTAAAAGCAAACCATTGTCAAGGTACATGTGAAATTCATTGGAATGAAGGAAGAGTGTGTTCCCACGCTTGGAGTTCAGCCCTGCAAAAGCTGCAAATGTTGAGATAACAGCTAGAAAATGAGGAACATATGGTTCTTTTTGTGGTTTTGTTTATGTTTTCAGCATAGATATTTGATAGCTGGGGATCGTGTTTAGTATTGGTAAATAGAATAAAGTCAAGATAAGAAATTACAGAGTACCTTTAAGAAGATGAGTTTGGATTATGGAAACATGCAAATGTATTTAGAAGCAAGATGGTGACTTTGTAGTACAATGACCTCTGTCTCATCTCTACACACAATTTCCAATAAATTGTTCTGAATTGTTCTTCTGACCAGTTGCCAAGAAAATAATACTGTTATTGCCAGGTCCCAAATAGCTCTGCAGTAACAATGTCAGAGTAAAACTATTAGTGGAATTACTGTGTCAGAAAGGCATCTCACGAGCTAAGGACAGTTTGTGGCACAAGATCTCAAACCACATTGTAATCTGTCTTGGCAATTCTGTCCTATTTTCAGGTTAGAAACTTCTGAGAGATTGCAACATTGCAAGCAAATAGTGACATCAGTGTGCATGGCCTGAAAGGACTGGAAAAACAGAGGGGATTGAGAGACCCATTTGTCTTAGCTCAGCTGCCTTGGTGCCTGATGAATTCCAGATCTAGCAACAATAGTTTCCAGCATGCCTGTATCTCCTTATCTCCACTCCTAGTTTACACTCTGACAACACATTTTGTGTTTTCTTATGACACTGGAAGACAAGGTGGGATACAGAGACATGAAATGAGGTGAAAAGTGACTCTTTGATGTGGGGAGAGTACTCCATGGACCAGGAGATGCTGAGGGCTGGTTAGCTGACAAGCTGCTTTGCAGAAAAAGGCCTGAGAGTCCTGGTTGTCAAGTTGAACTTGAGCCAGCAATGTGTGCTTGCAGTGATTGCCGCCAGCATCCTAGACTGTAGTAGGAAGCAAGTTGAGGGAGATAATCTTTACAGTCTGCTCAGTTATGGTGGGGTAATGTCTGGAGTGCTGGGTCCAGTTCTGGGCTCCCCAGCACAAGATCCCACTTGAGTATTAGGATCAGGTAAAGGGCAAAATAGGTCTCAAGAGGACCCTTCAAACCTCAGCCTTCCTAATTCTGTGATGATGTGTTGGGAGCAGAATCAAAGGAAGTGGAAAATCTAGGGAGACCTGCTATAAGTGGAACACCTTATCAAAATAACTTGTAAAAAAAGGGGATGTAATGCACAGGGTAATGCATAGAAAATGCATGGATGTATTGGGGAACTATGGTTTCTGTCAAATGCACAGGATGGGGAGTGGAAATCTATTGGAGAAATGAATAAGGATGGGTGAAAAGGAATATAGTGGTCTAGTACAGAAGAAGGGTATGGAGCTTATAGAGAACCTAGCATGAAGAGGCTGACAGAGCACCTGTAGTTTTAGGCAGGAGGAAATGAGGTATGCAAAGTGTTTTTGTGTTCTTGAAAGGAAGGACACAGGTGGTAAGGGAGCATATATGTGTCTTGTAGGGTCCAGTGGAAGGATGTGATAAAATCTCTGCTGTGTTTTTGGTTTCAGCCTCACAAAGGGAATGACATGGGTGAGGCATTTGAATATCAGAATATTAGCTAACTCAGCCTTACTGACCCATCTTAAATAGAGAAGAACAAGGATGAGAAGTAGAAAACCAAGTTAGGAGTTTGCAGGATTGGCAGGTTGAAGGCGGCAGTCACAGATAAAGAGTTATTGAATGCTAGGCAAGTAAAGCCTGGGATATAGGCAACAGACACAGGAACAGACCAGATGGATTAGCAGGTGGTGTGGGCACAGCACAAGGAAAAGATGGGTAGAATAGTGATAGAAGAAAGAAATATGACCAGATTCAGTAAAAGTCATCTGATTTCCAGTTCAAGCTGCTAAATTTCAGAAAGCAGAATCAGAAATCCATATGGGAATTTGTTGTTGATCCAGGACACTTGCCAAGCCCTGCTCTAATACAGAGCAAGGAGTAGATGAGGCAAGATTCAATGGTTTGGCTTATCAAAACTCTTGATGACTGCTTAAGTTTAGTCTAGACTTAGAAAGCCCTTCAATCTGTTCTGTGTGAATTTAGGACAGTCTCTTCCCAGAATTGCCATGCAATAAAGGACATATGATTTTAGGATAGGCAGAGGCCAAGAAGCTCCTATACCACTGCCTATACAGAGTTAGTAAGTAGTAGTGCACAATATGCTTTTGATCTAAACACTGCTCTAATGCCTTAGAAAATGAAATATAGATTAAATGATTTATAGACGATAACCCTCTTAATGATACGCAGCCAAGGAATGCTGAGTGGTTTAGATAGCCTACCCCTGCCTCCCCAAAATGAAAAATTACTTGTTCCTGCAGGCCAGACAAGAAGACAAAAGAAAGACAAAAGAAAGAAGTTTTCAGTAAGAAGCTGAAGTTATCAGGACTTTTTTCCTAAGGAATGAATTATCTTCCAGCTGTGCTGCAGACCAATCATACTCTGCTGATTCATGTGAGTAACCCTTTTTAGGTTAACACTCATGTAGCTCCATATAAGAAAATTTTCATCTGAGTCAGGACACAACTCCACAAACAGTATCATTTTTGGTACTTTGGCTGGCTTCATGGAGACGTATAAAGGAATATATTGTTTTCTCTCTGGTGGCAATCTTGAGTTTTATTACATCTGTTATTTATATCTTGTATTTTCCTCCATTTCTAGTATAACTCAGATTATTCTGTGCTATATAAAGGCAGGAACTCCCATTCAGCTAGAGTAACATTACTGTAGCTACCAACAGTGTATTTTGGTATTCAATTGTATCAGGAATGTCCCATATTTTTATCTTATATTTATGGAATTTGAATAGTACTTTTGTTGCTATTTTTTTTGTTTTCCATTTTATTTTGTATTGATCACAGTGCATAAGTAGATGGAACTGATTTTCTAAACTATCTTATGTATAGAGGACCATGATTGTGAGAATCTTTTACCATAATGTGTGAAACCACTATGGAAAAATACTCCTCACTGGGATGTTATCATGTATAATATGGTCTGTGTATGTGCTTCTATCCCACACTTCTCAATGAAAGATATCTCAATGCCTGTCTGTGACATAACACAGATAGTGGGTTTCAGCTGCTTTTAAATTTGTGAATGCTTAAAATATTTTTGAAGTTGGTGAGTTTCTTATAAATTAAATGTAAGTCTATTAACTGCAGATATATTCTTTTCACCTATTTGTTGAAGAAACTTCAAATTATGTTCAGTATCCACTCAGGATTCAGAGATCTTGGCTTGAAGACCACAGGTGTAACATGATTTTTAAACTAACATGTAATATCAGTTTATATAATTTTTCACACCCATGCCTAAGGTGAATATCAAGGATAGCCCTATGGCTGTCTATGCAGACAATGACAATTTTACCCTTTGAATGCAGGAAATTAAATCAAGAATGAGTTTACTTCTTATCTCGCATGCAGCATGCCTTCTACTCAGAAATATATCCATGAAACAACTTTTCCATTTGAAAACACTGATTGAGAAAAATAAAATATTTTATGGGCAAAAATAGGTGTATTTCATAGTTCAAAAAGAAAATGGATAAATATTTTGGTCTGATTTGGTGATAGGAGCTTAAAAAAAAAATCAAACCAAATGTTTTTTAAGCTCTACTGAAATATAATTTTTTTCATAATTTGCCATCTAAATTGTGGATGATATTTTTTTTTAACTGGAAATATTAACATATAAGCATCCAAATGCTTATTTCTTGTTCCAAGTAACTTTCTGAAGAAAATTTTCATCCCAGGTCAGAGTTTCAAATTTCAAAACTAAGTTTTCTCAGGAAGAAAAACCAAACTGGTTGTAAGCAAAGTATATAGAGATAATATGTGGGGAAAAGAGACAGAGAACATTCAAATATCCAATATATATTTTATTTTCTCATGACCTTTTGCTCTTTGCCTTTCTTCTGTTAAGTGCTGCTGTTTCACCAGATGTTTTGCAGCAGTTCCTTTTTATAACATCAGATTTTCAGATTTTGTCCTTTCTTCCTTTTTTAAAAAAAATATTTTATTTTATCCTTATCAGGACTTCATTTTTCTCATTGCACCAGCTTTTGGTATCTGAAACATCTCTTTCATCCCACAGTACTGGTTAGTCACTTTGGGATAGACACTCACCCCCTAAGTTCTGTAGAAATGTGGTTAAAACTCTACTTCTCACCCTTTTTAAACAACAGGAATACATCTAAAAGTGATGTTACTACAAAACCACATTAAGAAATCACAGTTCTGATCTAGTTTTACATCTTCTTTATGATTTTATAATTACCAACTTAATTATCTCTCAACAATTACTCTCAGATTGCCATTTTTAGTTGTTTGAGTTTTTTCTTTAAAGCTGCTTGAGCTACTTTAGAAGATACTTGGCCTATCAACAAACATTACCTCTCAGCTTAGCAACCCATGGATAGAATGTGTTTTTCCCCAGGATGATTAGCAGATTTTTGGATTGCAGTTAGTGCTGCCATTTGTAACATGCTGATGAGGGTAATTCACAAAACCTAATTCATAACCCATAATGGATAATACCTTTAGTGTCAGGAAATTATCTTTTTCCTGAGAGTGGTTTGGATTTTGTTCTCCCTCTTTTCTACTCTGGCAGTAAAGGGTGCACAAGTTGATTATGTATGAAGCCCTCACTGTCCACATCTGAATCTGCAGGAAAAAGTGACATTTGCTGAAGCACATTTACAGTTTTCTTAGCTAGGGTTTTGTAGACCAATACAACTGTCTGCTGAAAGAAATTATGTCAGTGGTAAGAGGGTTAACGTCTACTGTTTACCACTAACACATGAAAGTAGGAAAAATAAAACGGATGAATAAAACATTAAACCACCTTTCATCAGCAATTCGCCAACTCTGTCACCACAATGATAAATTCTTTAAACTCCTTACTGCCTTCCTGTCCTGCACATCCCTGCCCACCCCTGTGGCTCCCCACACCCAGTCCATGTCCTAGGACCCCACATCAGCCCCCAGAGCCTTCCAAGGGAGGTGCCCAGGGCTGGGGCTGCCCTGGTGCCCCCCTTGCCCTGTTCCTGGCTGAGGTGGTGGGATGGGCTCTGGCTGCCAGGCTCTGTCCTGATGGAGCCATGGTGAGCCCCCATGGCACCCTGACAGTGCCTTTCTCATGTCTAGAGGGCAGAGGTGAATGGTGGTGCTAAAACTGTCTGCACAGAGCAGTTGCCGAGTGCCTGATAAAATGTGTGAGGCATCTTCTCATATTCCTTAGTTCTCCAGTGCTCTGGAATGGAAAGGCTCTACACAATGAGTCTCTCAACCCTTGCCTCTGAGCAATGTCAGACATGTTTCAAAATGCTGCAGGTACTGGACTGCATTTGCAGGGAAAATACATGTCAGACCTTATCTTCCTGTAAATGGCTAAGTCTATTCCTATGCAATAGTGGATTAGGCTTTGACTATCCTTAATTTTTTTCTAAAAATAACTCCTGAAAATTCAAAAGAAACATCCCAAATATGTCACATTTTCCTGCCTCAGTATCTTTTTCAAACATTTTCTCTACTAGTGCTGTTTGGTTTAATTTATGAATCCCTTAATGTAAACTCTGCCTGTGGGATCTCAGCACCTCAGGACTGATGTGCAGAGTGACTGAGACCACCCTTGGGGGGCTCGGGAGTCCTGGAATGCTGCCAGAAGTGTCTGGTGGCTGGACTTTGATCCTACACGGGAGACGACACCTGTATGAGGATAAGAGGATTTCGCTGGGGTAAACGGTGAAGGGATAGGTTAATTAGAGTGTAAAACACAGGGTTTAGGATTTTGGTACAGGGGGGTCTAAAGAAGTAAGATGGAGGAATTGGGGCGTGTCCTGTTCTTCTTCTTCTTCTTCTTGGCCTCCATCTTCTGTGGTGATGTTGGCACTTTGGGATTGGTTATTACTAAAAGTGCACTGGTTAATAAGGGTAAAAGGTATTGGGGAAAATTGATAAATATTGTATACGTAATTTTGAGTATAAAGATAGGTGACCGCCCCGGGGGCTCGCAGTGTGCTCATGGCTGGCTGCTGTGCAGACCTCTGTTGGGCTGAGAGAAAATCTTTTAGATAAACAATTAATAAACACCGAGACTGAGAAAAAACCTGAAGCCTCTTCTCGTCCTTTGAAGCGCAGGCTGTCTAAGGCCACCCCGGGCCTTTCCAGGTCATTTAAACAGCCAAAAAACCGACATCTGCCAGTGTAGCTTGACAAAAATATTTCGTGTAATTTTTTAACATATACAATAATCCTCTTGTGGCATATATTCTCCCTCCCTCTGCCTCTCCCACTAGATATATAGCCTTCCTTTACACATATGTTTGTATGAATATATTTATATGTGATTTTTTTAAAAAAACCCAAACAGTTGATAGTTCTAGGCCTCATAGGAATAATAGCTCTTTCTGTGGAGAAGGGATGTCATTTACTGGTAATGTAGGAGTGCAGCAGCAGCTATAGAACACCTCTTCCCTACTGTTTATACACAGACAAGTATGTTTCCATCTAACAATGAGGATTTATGATCACTGAGCCAAAGGCTTGGCTGAAATACACCACTGAGTAGTGCAGATAATAGAATACATTAAGACTGAGATTCAAGGTACAAATAGCGATTTCAGAAGCAAAGCATATTCACAGGGTCCTTGTAGATGCTCAGTGACACTGTCAGGGACAACACCTGCAGAACAGCCTCAACAGGAAGATGACTGGAACGTACAAAGCACTGTAGTTTTCCATAAGACAGTCACCTGAAATTCAAGATCTTTAGGAACTCATCCCAAGTCAGCTTCCTGTAGGGATTCAGGCTCTGGAGGTGACAACTAAATTTTGGTTAGCATAGGGATTCCTGAAATCTTTGAAGCTTGGATTGAATCTAGGAAAGGCATAGTGGCTACTTGCCCTGGAGAAACAGGATGAGGGAGCATAGCCTGTCTGGCTCAATTTTCCCAAGCCAGTGGACTCCAGAAACCTGTCAGAAATGCAGTCAGGATTTGCTGTCCTCCATCTGCCTGGTTCAAAGTCTAGCCATCTGGGCAAATAAACATTTACTCCCTTCATTTAAACTTTTTTAATAGAAAAATGATGAGCAGAGTTCAACACAGAGTTAAAAGAAGTTTAAAATGAACATAGCCATGTGGCTATCAAATAATGTACTTAGCTCAAATCGTGGTATTTTTTCTTGTTCGTATTGCCCATGCATTCTGACTATCACCACTGGGACTAGTAAAGCACTTGGCATTCAGTGTTTCTAACGTGTACATGAAACATGAGGTCTCTGGAAGCCGGGGAAGAGTTTCTGTGTGTTGCAGACGTTCTGATTTACCCGCAGGCTCTGTGTCTGGCTTTGTCTTTGTGAGGATCTGTCACTGGAGAAATCTGCCAACTTGCTGCCCTTTTACAAGTCTCCCAGGTCTTTCTGAGGTCTGACAATTTCTTACAAAATATATACTTCTCTGTTTTGATGCTCTACACATCAGAATAGAGGCAAGGCTGTGACATGAAGCTGACTGATGCTCTGCTAGCTTTTGTGTCAAAGTGTTGAGGAACACAGGATGCCCAAGTCTATAACTTTAGGGCAGCCCAGACAGAAAGCTGTTATGGCTACCCCCATGGGATTGAGAAATTGTGTCTTCTACACAGAACTGGGAAAATGACCCAGTTTGGGGTTTCTGATTCTTCAGGTTGGACCCAGGAAATGTAAGGATGCCAACTGGAGCAAACTGGTTATGCAGTTTTGAAAGCATGAATACACTCAATTCACAAACTGACAAATGAATTACGAAGAGGATAGGTAGTTTGAACATGAACATGATATTTTTTTTAAGTAAGAAGAAAGGTGTATCTGCTACAGTTTAAGAGGTAATTAAAAGAAGTGACATTAATTAAAGCAGTACCTGTTCACAAGTTTAAATTTATGCAGTACTCCTAGTAACTGAGAAGATATAGATACTCTTGGCATCAGTTCTGCCTGTCTTGAGGGAAAAAAGGAGATTTATCAAAGTTAGCTGCTTCCATCATAATTTTCAAGGTAATGGAAATACCTCACAGATCACTGCAATAAATTTACCTAAATGCTTAAAAGTGGTGCTTGGTTTTTGCCTTTGAGGTATAGCCATTTCTGAGTTTGTAGGCATAGAGCTTGGAGACGAACATTTAGCAGCTTCATAAGCTTTTGTTATAGTAATTTCGTGGCCATAAATAATCTTTCAAATAACTCAGTTTTGAAAAAGCAAGATCTGAAATTGTCAATTCTTACAAGATTCCTTTGAATGACCAATACGTATCAAAAAGTATGACAGAATGATCAAAGTTGAGGACGATTAGTGGTAAAGGAGCTTTCTCTAAACAGAAGGGAATAGCACCTGTGTGTACATGGTGCATAGATGCACATGGAAATGAACTCTTATTATGAACTCTGTTTATTGCATTAATGGTGAGATGTCTGGTAGGATGATGAAGATATATGTAGGGGCCCTTAAAATGTAGGCTGAATAACCTCAATGCCTTCACTCCCCCATGAAAGCAAAGTGTAAATTTGGTTTTAAGGACAGATAACACTTTTCACTCGGTTTTAAAGATCTATTTTAAAGCAATTTCTTACTTGGCAGATGGGTAATTTTGTCTTCACTTACATCTGTTGAGGTGCAAATTAATTTTCACTCCACACTGCAAGTTATTCCATTTTTACAACAGAAATTTTATCAATAAGATATAAATTCACTTCTGTGCTAGCACAAAGATTTACTGACTGTAGAAATATGTTGGACTCTGCAAATACAGAATTGTTTTGAACTTGTGTTATTCCAATGCCAAATATACCCAGAAGGATAAAAATATATATTTGTACAAGTGGTTGGACATTTAACATTTCTTAATTTTCTTTGGAAAGAAATTACTCTTTGTTATGTTAATGGCACTTAATATAGTTACTTTTAGATAGAAGTTAGTTGCTTGAAGTAATCATGCAGTTGATATTATGTAGAAAGGAAAATTTCTTTCAGAGATGATGAACTGTATTTTTTGACAGGCACTGTATCATAAAGCATTGTTATTAAAATGTCAGGTGACTTTTTTACATCAGTAATAACTTCTGTTGTGCAGACACTCCAAGTTATGGTTTTCCACTTCAAAATGTGCTCTAAAATTTAGGCATGTTAGCATTAAAAAAATATAAACTTGCACTATTTAGAAAGGCTGAAAGGTTTTTTCACTGCAATAGTAATCATATTTTACCTACTTTCACAAGTTATTTATTTTTATTCAAAGAATATCCTAAGAACAATTGTTTCTGGTTTGTTCTTTTTTTTTTTCTTTTTAGTATACCAGTAATTTACTTTCATATGTTTTCCATAGTGGTATCGTGCTGAAAACAACACTTCAAAAATTAAATAACCAAATCAAATGATGCAAGAATAGAATAAGTAAACATGTCCATTTTCTTTTTCTAAAGAGTTTGGCCTTATAATAAGCCAAAATTAAAAGGGTATGAATAGTTTTCTTAATTAACACTATTTAGAAGAATAAAATTTGATAGAGTCTTTTTTCCCAAAAGCTAACATACATTTGTAACTCTGTGCCCAGTAAAAAATACTAAAATGTATATGAAATTAAACTTATAATTTTAGTTCATTACATCAATGTGCCAGTAATTACAAGTTTTCTCAGATGAAAAATATACTTTGTAGCCCTGACAGCATTGATGGCATAAACAAATAATACTTTCTTATAAATAGAAACAGATTTTAGTAAAACAGATGACAATTAAAATTATTTTAAATTTTACCTAAGTCAGTGAAAATAGATTCTTTCTATCAGAATAAGTGGTAGAGGTACTGGGCCTTGCATCCTTTAACATTTTCTGCAGGCAGATGTACCAAATCTTATTAGATATTTTAGTACAATCTGTACTGTTTTAAAATTTTAAAATATGCAAAGAAAAAGTATATGTGAAGCCTGAAAGATACAACTAAATATTTTAGATGTAGTAAATGCTGCATGTGTACAGTTATTAGATATATATTTAAGATATGTACAAATCCACAAGTCATGTTGCAAATGTATGAGATTTTTGAGTAAAATGGCGCCAGTTCTAAAGAATTATGCAATGTTTTGTCTGTCTTTGATTTATTGCATTTTGGTGTTGGAATTTGTTTTGAACTGGATCAATCCTGTCAACCGTTGTCCTATTCTTTATAGACTCTGTAAATAATCAAATCTAAATACATTTGTAGTTACCCACCTTGTCATACATAGCTGGTAGAACAATCAATTTTTGGAGAGCAATAAAGAAAAGGACATATTTTCAAGGACTTCTATTTGATTTGTTTGTGTTGCTGCCTTTGGCTTTAGCACAGTAAAGAAACATACAAACACGCTTCATTGCTTTCCTTAGAAAATAATTTTCCACTTTGGAAGAAGAGAGACAGAAGCTTAGGAAACTTTCTTTTTATTTATTTTTTTCTTTTTTTATTTAATTCCTATTCCCAAGGCAAATATTCTCTACTTATGTTAAGATATTCATTCAATAAAAGTACATGAAACACATATTTAGACCTCTTAAATTTGGCCAAGCACAAAATGAATATCCACAGTGAAATTTACTTACAAATTCCCTTGAAATTTCAGTCATCTTACTCATTTTTGTGCTGAGGTTTTTAAAAATGGGGCATAATAATTTTTCTAAGAGAAAAGTGAACCCTAGTAACTCCTTTGAGAACAGTTTTCTTGAGGACACTTTCACAGTAGTAGATTTTGGCTTTGTTCTGCTGAAAAAAGAGAATAGACTGATGAATGAAAGCTTCAGAAAACACTGAGTAAGTGAAAACATTTAATTTGCAATACAATTCTGAATGCAGCCCTAATAACAGCTGTTGGCAGTGCTGTGTCTATAATATGTGGTATTTACACTCATTTCTGCTGCTGTGTTGGAACAGTTATAACTACAATAACTATTTGCACTGCTGGGGCTGCACCTCAAGTACTGTATCTAGTTCTGGGCGCTAGAGAAAAAGCATTGAGGTGCTGGAACATGTCCAGAGAATGGCAACAAAGGTTGTGAAGGGTCTGGAGGGTGAGTCCTATGAGGAGTAGCTGAGGGAGCTGGGGCTGTTTACGCTGGAGGAGGCTCCAGGGTGACCTTATCACTGCCTACATCTCCCTGAAAAGTTGGTTGCTTCTCCCAGCTGACAAGGACCAGAGGACACAGCCTCAGGCTACACAAGGAGATATTCAGGCTGAACATCAGAAGGGATTTCTACATGGCAATGGTTTCAAAATATTGGAATAGACTGCCCACTGAGGTGGTGGAGTCACTATCCCTGGAGGTGTTTAAGAAATGACTGGATGTGGCACTGAGTGCCATGGTCTGCTTGACAAGGTGGTGGTTGGTCAAAGATGATCTCAAAGTGATTATGTGATCCTGTTTCTTTCAGAAATCCAGTCTTCCTCAATGTGATTTTTTTTGTTTCACAGTGAGGAACTTTCAATTCTTTTTTTTTTTTTTCTCCCACATGATGACCTGAAACAGTTAATTTATCTGAAGAACACGTGCTTACTTTGGATATTAAGAATTCAGTTTTCCTTGCAGAAAAAAGGTCATGGTAATATACTGGAGATCTCTATCACCTTGAACTCTGTTCTCTTCAGGCAGCATCAGTCATGTCTGGTTGACAATTTTGTGACCTTCCTGTGTAAGTTGTGGTCAGATCCTACAACTTCTAACCAGACAAAGAGCCAAGAGAAATAGCATTACTTACATCTTTTTCACAATTGCATTCTATATGCCATGAACATAGATGCATATTATTGAACATGTATGCTACTATGAGGCTCATATTTCTAAGGCATATTCTCAGTCCAAAGTTCTTGAATTTGATTTTTCTTTATGCTTACTTTAAAGAATCAAGCTGGTTCTTGCAAGACCTGTCACCAGAAATGCTCATATTTCTAGTACTGTATAACTGTGCCACCATTTCATTCCTTCACAGACTTTCTCATATACTACTATTTTACTCAGCAAACATCCAGACTAGCAGCAGCCCTCTTCATTTGGGGAGAGGAAAATGAAAATCAAAAAAGAAGTACAGTTAATGAAGGACATTTGAAAACATCTGCTCTAGACACATCAGCTGAACTTAAAATTAATGACAATTATAATGTAATAATAAAGATGTAAAGTACATGATTTTCAGTATGATTCAGATATTATGTTAACCTGGATTGCTTATCATATCATTTCAGTTGGGGTTTTTTGTTTTGTTTTGTTTTATGGTTTTTGCTTTTTTTTAATTAATGGGTAATCTGTCTCTTCCCAGAATAGATATAAGTACTCAGTTCAGTAACATCATAAGTAACTTATCCAAAATGACTAAAGAAGGGGAAAGGAACCAAACAAAAATCTAATTATTTTCTCCAACATTCTAAACATTTTTTAAAGATTGCTCCGTTAGAGTAAATCCAGAATGGATTTACTACGTTTTATTACGTACATGTGCATGTACTATTTGAAAATAATAATTTACAAAACTTTTAGCCTAATGTTTTCACAGAAAAAAAGAGCTGCAAAATAAAGGCAAAAGTATGCTTTTTAAAAATATTACTTAAAATGTATTTTATGCAACTACTACAATTTTCTTCAAGTTTTAGTTGAAGACACTTCAAATCAGATTTTTTAACAATTAGTCCTGTCATTATTTGCATCAAATGGTGCATTTAAAACTAAACAAAGTGAAGAGACAAAAGAGCTACATTTGATTTATACGCATTGCAGACAGAGAATGAGTGAAACCATGGGCAAACAGAGGACTTGGTACTGGAATATGGAGAATAATATTTTGTTAGCTAAAGAGGAGTTTCAGTATAACTTGAAAACAAACCTGTGGCTGATAATGCAACAGGATTAGGATGAGAGGGACAGGACAGTTAAATCATTAGCATTGGACAGTGTTTTCCCTTTCTGAAGAAGGGCTTAATACTATTTTGTTGTAGGAATTTCTAGCATGAGCATAAAATAAATGATATTTTTTCTTACTTTATGAAATATTTTGCATACTTGTGAAATCTTCTTTCATCTTCAGAAGTGTATGTTATGTCAAAATTATTATCTTCTGTTCCTCTTATGATTGCAACACAGAAATCTCAAAAACACTAATGGCCTGCTGAATTTTACAAACTGAAACTTCTCATGTGATTTTTATGGTGATGAGGGAAATTAGTTAATCTGTGATTTTTAATACTAATTGGACATTTAAATTAAAAAAAAAAATCAAATTAACTGCAGCTAACCTCTTTCTGAGATGGCTTCCCTTCCGTGAGCTGCTCCCTGCTCTGCCTCAAAGAGTTGGAGTAGTTGTTACTGTTATGCCAAGGTGTGAGTATTCCAGCAGAGATTATGTTAAGCTTTCTTTTGGAACTCAAAGGCAAAAGAGAATGGTGCAAGCTTTATACCACCAGCAGATTTTTTTAATGATAATCAACAAGTTTTAAAAAAAATATAATAAACACTAAAAAAACCTCAGTCATCATTTAATAATTTTTTTGAAATGTGGTCATTTAGGGAACACTTGCAAGTTTTGCAGTTGTATAAAACTTCTTACAAACTTTCATGTTAAGAACAAAGTACCAAATTCAAGTTGTTTCTAAGTGGGATTTTAAGACCAAAATAAAGATTTCACAACCTTGAAAAATAACCCTACAGAGGAAACTTAGGGCTTCTTATGTGTGCACATCACATCACTCTTTGACCACCATCCTTGTCATGCCAAAATATTTTTACTTTTCCTTGTTTCTTATACAACCTCCTGAAACAAGACTAACACAAATGGGTATTTTAATTGCAACTTAGTTCTTGTTTTGTGGGGAGCAAAGCAAAAGCAAGCCAAACAGCATTCCCATAAGCCTTTTGATATGTGCAGTCTGTTTGGTTTGTGATTTAAGCAGCATTGAAATGTATGCCTGTTTCTGCTAAATCAGAAATCTAAATGCACAGTCTTAGACCATAGGGACAACAAATATGTTTCTGGCATACTACAAGGAGCTCTGTCTGCCAATCAGCCATATTGATTATTTATATGTCAGACATTTCTTTACTACTATAAACCACAAAAAGAAAAATCAACAATATTTAATAGATTTTTTTTCTGCTGATACACCTTTAAGGTCTAGATTTATCTCTATATATTCACTTAAATTAATCAGAAACAGACGTTTTTGATATAAGAGTAGAGAAATTATTTTGAGTGACTAGATGCACGTACATTAAGGAAAATCTATTGCTGAGCCATTGTGCTATAAATTCATAAGAGTAAAATATCATACATAAAATAATTTTTCTACAATTTCTTCATCAGAGTCAACTTTATTTGTGTCAGCTGTTGTCTCAGTTAAAGATGTGCCTAATTATTATTTTCAATAAGAATATTTCCGTATGTTGTTTTCGTGCCAAATATCCCAATATAATTAATTTCTTTCATACCCTGAGAACTCAGTAAATTTTCAGCCTTTCATTTAAAGTCTTCCTCCTGAACACAAATTATTCTAATAGTTAAGAAGTTTGTAGACTATATCAAACTTAAGTTTGTTCAGAAAACCCCATGTTTATCTCTAAAGAAAGAATTTAGGTAAAGACTACAATGGTGTTTGAGCTGGAAATTGCTTGGTTTGCATTTTGCTTAGAGGCTTGTTATCTTTGCCTTAATCACAGCTAAATCCTCCTAAGATTCAGAGCTTTGCAGGCAAATTCAGATGTACAAGGAAGAAAATATTTAGACATCTGCAAGTCCTTAGAGAGGATATAAGCCACCTAACCTTGTTGTGTATTTACCTGCCAGCATTTGTCTCTTGGTTTACTAGATCTCATTCTGCCACTCCAGCTGAAACTGCTGGTCCTGATACTCTTGCAGCAACTTTTGTCCTTGCTCATTCCCTTCTGTGACACTTTCTTGCCATTCTTCTCAGGAAAACTTTTTAGAAGAAAGCAAACTGCAGAGGCAATCTTCCTCTTTTCTTTTCAAAGTCAGTTCTTAGGGAAATATTGATTGACGCAGTCTACTCTCATTACTTTTGCTGGACATTTCTGCTCAACTTCAAGAGGATGACTTAGAGTTTTATGTGAAGTCCCAGCCTCACTTGCAAGTGGACTGAGTGCGATCATGGTTGTACAGTTTGATCTCTCTACATTCAAATCTAAGACACGTATTCCATCTTCAAAGTGTATATATAATGGAAAAATCTGACAGACAGAATGCTGGTAAAAGGGAAATCAGTGGAACACTGGGAATCAAAGCCAGCCTGAGCTCAGTGGGGATTTATGTCTGCTGGCTC